>NC_136261.1:74698836-74738836 GCF_964187855.1 Myxine glutinosa | reverse complement strand
AATTAATCGGACAAGTACTTACCGAGCTATGGCGATTTAGCCGTTCGCCGTTCGCTTTGGCGTTGCGAATGGACCAAACCATTGCATGTAAATAGAGGGGGGGGTTCTGTGGTCGTTGCGAATGGACCAAACCATTCATGTAAATAGAGGGGGGGGGTTCTGTGGTCGTTACTGCCACGTGGTTTCAAAGTTTTTTTTTGTTGTTGTTGTTTGCACGCATGTTTTTTTGCACCCACGTACGGGCACGCCCTAGGATGTTTACACACACACACCCCTACACAAATTTTTTTTTTTTTTTTTTTTTGGCAAGGAACGGGCACCCACGTACGGGCACGTCCTAGCTTATATATAGTACGGGCATGCCCGAGTATAGATAAATGACTGTACCTGAGTTGCTGTTTTGTCATGGTTTATACCAATCATAATTCAAACAATCATAATGCACAAATGTATTTGTAATATACGTGATATTACATTTGATAAACAATTGAAGTTGAAAAAAAACATTTCCCCCCCCAAAAAAAAAAGGAAATTAAAAAATATATATACCCTTAGGACATACCGATGGGAGAGATAGGTGCATACCAGAAGTTTGGTACGATTTCACAAAAGTTTGAGGGAGTAGTTCAGTGACAACACAACACAAGCCAACATAACACAGACACTGCACAGACATACGTATATATTATATATATATATAATATAATATAATATAATATATATACAGTATATATATATATATATATATATATATATATATATATATATATATATATATATATATATATATATATATATACACACACACACACACACACAACAACAACAACATGCATTTTAAGTAAGGCCATTTTCCCTGCGAGAGCGGGGGTTAGCCTTGCGGTCCATGACAATCTTCTCCATTTTGCCCTATTTTCTGCATCTCTCCTTGTTAACCCCCTTGCCCGCATTTCTTCTTCCACCATCTTTAGCCAAGTCTTTCTCGGTCTTCCCCGTCCTCTACTTCCTTCCACATTCATTTCCATCACTCTTCTCAACCAGTCACTTTCATCCTTCCTCAACACATGACCAAACCATCTCAACCTGTTCCTCTTCACAGCATCAATCACAGGCTCTATTCCCATCATCATTCGCAATTCATCATTTGCCTTCCTCTCTCTCTCAACGACACTCTGCACATCCACCGAACCATTCGCATTTCCACCCTTTCCAGCCTTCGTTGCTGCTCTACGTTCATTACCCATGTCTCGCTCCCATAAATCATAACACTTCTCACACATGCAGGATACACCTTTCCTTTCAGCTTCAACGACACTGCCCTCCTCATCAGCACGCCACTCAGTTCCCGAAACTTCTTCCATGCACATCTCACTTGAGCAACCGTTGCCGAGTCTGATCCACCTTCTCCATTCAGCATGTCTCCGAGGTAGCAAAATGTTTTCACACCTTCCAGCTTCACGCCGTCTCCAAGATCCAACTCAACATTTCCTCCATCTGCAGCTCCCTCTGTGCACACCTTACATTTGAATGTAGCTGCCACACTGGTTAATGACCCTCTCAGACCACTACATTTTTGATGAACCCACTCAGCGCACATTGTACAATGAATGGAGTTCACTCCGACACCCTTCCTGCACACAGCACATGACCACTTCCCAGTTCTTTCCACCTCACCACATGATTTACCACTTGCCATCACCTTCGTCTTTCCTATATTCACCTTCAGACCTTTTGTCTCCATACATTCCTTCCACTTGTTCATCTTTTCCTTCAGTCCATCCATACTTTCCGCAATCAACACCAGATCATCTGCATACAACTCCCACGGTAAACCCTCCTTTACGTTCTGAGCCAGCACCTCCATCACAGCTACAAATAGTAGTGGACTTAGTACTGACCCCTGATGCACTCCCACCTTCACCTCAAACTAACCACTGTTCCCGTCCTTCGTCCTTACAGCTGTGCGCGCTCTTTTGTACATTGCCATCACGACTCTGATCAACCATTCCTCCACCATTATTATATATATATATACATATATATATATACAGTCACGTGAAAAAGTAAGTACACCCCATGTAAAGTTTTGACTTTTTCAACATATTTCAACATACAGCTATTTGATCTTCATTTCAACAATATTGATAGATAAAGGTGATATAATATAACAAATATCATGAAACATTTACATTTTGTAGTCCATTGTATAATTTAAATAAACATAAATGCAAATTTCGCATGTGGAAAAAGTAAGTACACCCTTGGCTCTAATAGGTGGTTTTTCCCCCTTTGGTAGAAACAACCTCAAGTAGGCGTTTACTGTCTACCAGTCTCTGACATCGACTGGGAGAAATTTTTGCCCACTCCTCTAGGCAGAATTCTTTCAGCTGTGCGATGTTTGAGAGGTTTCTTGCATGCACAGCTCGTTTCACATCCCCCCACAACATCTCAATGGGATTTAGATTCGGGCTTTGACTTGGCCATTTCAGAACCCTCCATTTCTTTCTTTTCAGCCATTCCTTGGTGGATTTACTGGTATGTTGAGGGTCATTGTCATGTTGCAAGGTCCACCTTCGGTTGAGCTTCAACTTTCCGACAGATGGCCTCACATTATCCTCAAGCACCCTCTGGTACAATGAAGAATTCATAGTGGATTATATGATGGTGAGCTGCCCAGGCCCTGATGCAGCAAAGCTGCCCCAAAACATAATATTTCCACCATCATGCTTTACAGTTGGTATCAGGTTCTTGTGGTCAAATGCTGTCTATGGTTTTCACCAAACATGTCTTCTGGTACTGTGGCCAAATAGCTCTACCTTTGACTCATCTGTCCAGAGCACATTGTTCCAGAAGTGCTGGTCTTTGCCTGGGTGTTCATTGGCAAACTTTAGTCTTGCCCTGATGTTCTTTCTGGACAGCAAAGGTTTCCTCCTGGCACACCTCCCATTTAGATCAAATTTGTGCAGCCTCTTTCTAATGGTAGACTCATGCACTTTGACATCAACAGTGGCAAGAGATACCTGTAGGTCCCGTGATGACATTCTGGGGTTCTTAGAGACTTCTTTCAGCACCTTGCGGTCTGCCCTCGGGCTGAACTTGCTGGGGCGGGCCTGGCCTGAACAAGTTGGCAGTTGTTTGGAATCTTCTCCACTTGTAGATGATCTTCCGGACAGTCGAATAATTGATTTCAAATTGTTTGGAGATCTTTTTAAATCCCTTCCCAGACTCGTAGGGATCTATAATCTTCTTTCTGAAGGCCTCAGAGAGCTCTTTTGAACTCGGCATGGTGACGCCGCACACTTCAACAACAAAGAGCAAACCAAACTAAATGTCTGAGGTTTAAATTAGACAGGTTCCTCCAAGATGCTCTCTAACGATGTTCTAATCATTTGCACCTGAGCTGGTGCACCTGATTCTAATTTTAGGTATTTGAAGTGGTGATAAATGTAGGGGTGTACTTACTTTTTCCACTTGCGAAATTTGCATTTATGTTTATTTAAATTATACAATGGACTACAAAATGTAAATGTTTCATGATATTTGTTCTCTTATTTCATCTTTATCTGTCAATATTGTTGAAATGAATGTCAAATAGCTGTATGTTGAAATATGTTGAAAAGGTCAAAACTTTACATGGGGTGTACTTACTTTTTCACGTGACTGTATATAGATATATTTATTTATTTATACAGTATATATATTTTCCATTTTTTCCTTTGGATAATTAGGCTGATGTCCTTCTGATACATGTAAAACAACACTGTTATCTCCCCACGTCTTTGTCCTCATGCGGTATGTCCATAGCCAACTATATATACACGTATATATATATATACAGTATATATGAATAAATAAATTAATTTTATGTGCTCCACCATACTTTACAGAGCATTGATGCTGCCAAAACATTATTGGCAAGGCTATACTGGGTGGTTTGCCATTGCCTTCTCAGTGTTGTTTCTCTATGATCTATCCTTTAAAATGCTGATTGTAAAGCAAGGAAGCAGCACGTTCCGTTTTTAAGCGGTGGAGCAGCTTTAATATTTGCCTATGTCCGTCCGTCCATCCAAAATGAAGAAGAAGAACCTAGATAACCCACTCTGTCTAACCCACCCTTTCTAAAAATTATAATGGCTTCTAAAGGTTAATTGTACAGGATTGGAAAGGGTAATTCGAGAGGGTTCTAAAGGGTAATTGTACAGAGTTCTAAAGGGAATTTCTCATGGGTTCTAAAGGGTAATTCTAATGGGTTCTAAAGGGTAATTCGACAGGGTTCTAAAGGGTAATTCGACAGGGTTCTAAAGGGTAATTCGACAGGGTTCTATGGGTAATTCGACAGGCTTCTTAAGGGTAATTGTACAGGGTTGGATAGGGAATTTCGAACAGGTTCTGAAGGGTAATTCCACAGGATTCTAAAGGTATTGTACAGGCTTCTAAAGGGCAATTCTAATGGCTTCTAAAGGGTAATTCTAATCGGTTCTAAAGAGTAATTCTACAGGTTTCTAAAAGGTAACTCCAAAGGGTTCTAAAGGGTAATTCTAATGAGTTCTAAAGAGTAATTCTTCAGGTTTCTAAATGGTAATTCCAATGAGTTCTAAAGGTAATTATACAGGGTTCTAAAGGGTCATTCTAATGGGTAATTCTAAAGGGTAATTCCAAAGGGTAATTCTAAAGGGTAACTCTAAAGGGTAATTCTAAAGGGTAATTCTAAAGGTTAATTCTAAAGGGTAATTCTAACGGGTAATTCTAATGGGTAATTCTAATGGGTAATTCTAACGGATAATTCTAATGGGTAATTTCAATTGGTACTTCCAAAGGGTAATTCTAAAGGTTAATTCTAAAGGGTAATTCTAAGGGGTAATTCTAATGGGTAATTCTAACGGGTAATTCTAATGGGTAATTCCAATTGGTACTTCCAAAGGGTAATTCTAAAGGTTAATTCTAAAGGGTAATTCTAAGGGGTAATTCTAATGGGTAATTCTAACGGGTAATTCTAATGGGTAATTCCAATTGGTACTTCCAAAGGGTAATTCTAAAGCGTAATTCTAACGGCTAATTCTAATGGGCAACAGATGATGAAACTGGTCTGGTAGCTGAGGGGGGAGTGTTGCATTGGGATTTTTTTGTATGGAAGAGTTGGATGGTCTGATTCGTTCAAGATACACTGAACGGGCTCAGGACATAACAGGAAAAAAGCAACAGTTGAGGGTGGCCAACAGCAGAGTTGAAGGCCAAGATAGAGGGAGACATGGACAAACAATGGGTGTGGGGAGGAATAGAGGGCAGGAGAGGATGCGTGGGGTGGACAAGATGGATACAAAAGGAAACACTCAAGACGGAAAACTAGAAACTTGGAAAGAGGAATGAATTGGAGTGGGGGAAGGGGGAGTTTAAGGGGAGCAGAAAAGGTCATGGTTTTGGATGGGGGACGAGCTGAGATGGTGGTGAAAAGCTATCTTGAAGACCTGGAGGGAAGAATAAGATTAAAGAGAACGTAGAAGTTGGTTCCATAGGTGGGTGGAACGATAGGAACAAACGAGTGGAGGTGAGCAGTGACCCTGAATTTAGGTAGTTTCACCAGAAGGGGTTGATGGTTGACCTTGTGTGCTCTGAGAAACATGGGGCGGAGGGTGGGGGTGGAGCATGGAAAGATCGCAGGGTGCAAAACCAGAAAAGAGGCAATAGAAGACAGAGATTATGAACATGTCTGCATTGGCAAAGTGATAGGTGTAATAAAAATGGTTCCATCCGATTCCTCGACAGCTTCATCACGGGAGATTCCAAAAGGTCTTGTTTTCCATGGTGTCAACCTGAGCAAGATGTGAGGCAGGGGACCCAGCCCAGAGGTGACAGAAGTACACCATCAAGCTGCGGATGATGGCCTTGTAGGTGGACAGCAGTTTAGGTGTGCCAAAGAAAGATTTCGTACGAAGGAGGATGCTTAGTCGGCGACTGGCTTTGGGGGCCAACTTTGAAATGTGGGTCGCTCATGAAAGATCGGCTGATAGTGAAACCCAGGAGTTTGAATGACTGAACTTCCTCAAGAAGATTGCGGACATAAGATTTGGAAGCAAACGCAGAATTGAGGCATTCAACATTCTCAGGAGTAGAGTCGGCTGTGATGCCATTTGAAGAGAGGGAAGGGATGGAAGTGGACAGACTTAACTCCAGACACCAAACAGAATACTCCAGAGACAGACTCAACAAGACACCACCAGTTTTTAGAGGAGGGAGACAAGTTTGAAGCTCATTTTTGAGGTTGAACAGATGTTGTTTTCTGGCTCTCTTGTGAGTGGACACATACTTCTGAGATTGCCTCCGATCGGATTAGCCTTCCAAGCAGAGAAGGCAAGTTGTTTCAGAGCAACTGCCTCAACACAGCATTCGGTGTACCATGGGTGAAAAGAGCGGTAGCATAATTTAAGACGAGATGGGATTAATCTGTGCATGAGAGAGAGCAGGTTTCTGTGAAAGAATTCCCAGGCTGAGTTAACATCAGGTGCAGTAGATATGGGAGATCAGTCCTGAGGAGAGATAGCTGCTTGCAGTCTCTGCCAATCTGCCTGAATGACCTGTCAGATTCGCTGGCAATGAAACGGCTCTGTGAGAATATCCAGAGAGATGTTAACTTTCGCAAGCATATGATCAGATGAGCCAATTGGAGCAGAGGGATAGCAGGAGATACTTGCGGGGAAGTTAGTCATCACCAAGTGGAGAAGGGAGGATTTTCCACTGGTAGAAATCCAGGATGGAAAGTTCACAGATTAATTCAGTCTCATGGAGTCACGAGTGTCGTTGAAGCTGAAGGGAAAGGTGTATGCTGCATGTGTGAGAAGTGTTATGATTTATGGGAGCGAGACATGGGTAATGAATGTAGAGCAGCAACGAAGGCTGGAAAGGGTGGAAATGCGAATGGTTCGGTGGATGTGCGGAGTATCGTTGAGAGAGAGGAAGTCAAATGATGAATTGCGAAGGATGATGGGAATAGAGCCTGTGATTGATGCTGTGAAGAGAAACAGGTTGAGATGGTTTGGTCATGTGTTGAGGAAGGCTGAAAGTGACTGGTTGAGAAGAGTGATAGAAATGAATGTAGAAGGAAGTAGAGGACGGGGAAGACAGAGAAAGACTTGGCTAAAGGTGGTGGAAAAAGAAATGCGGGCAAGGGGGTTAACAAGGAGAGATGCAGAAAATAGGGCAAAATGGAGAAGATTGTCATGGGGACTGCAAGGCTAACCCCCACTCTAGCAGGGAAAATGGCCTTAAAATACATGTTGTTGTTGGAGTCACGGATGTCCTTTGCTGATGTGCCATGGCTGGTGAGAGGTACCAACCCAGCCACATTGCATGGTATTAATTGAAATTGCCACATATGAGGAAACAAAAGTTGCGATGAGTGGTTAAAAGGTTGCCCATGTGAGAGAGAGAGAGAGAGAGAGAGAGAGAGAGAGAGAGAGAGAGAGAGGAGAGAGGAGAGAGGAGAGAGGAGAGAGGGAGAGATAGATATATATATATATATATATATATATATATATATATATATATATATATATATATATATATATATATATATATATATATATATATATATATACTGTATATATATATATATATATATATATATATATATATATATATATATATATATATATATATATATATATATATATATATATACAGTATATATATATAGAGATAGATGGAGTCATCACTGTTTGCTCAGATGAACAAGTGGTGGGAGTGGAGGGGAAGTCACATCCAGAGGTACTCCTGCAGAATGGGAAGTGTAAGATCAGTGCTCAGACAGTGAGAAAGTGACTTCTTGATTTGCCGTCGAGGAGTAGACGAAAGAGCACCTCTGCCGCTGGGGCGTGGTTCAGGCCAATCAAATCGGAGGAGAAATAACTAAAGAGAGACACTGAGGAATCATAGAAGAAGTATTCTGCTATACAGTGCATTCAGAAAGTATTCAGACCCCTTCACTTTTTTCACATTTTGTTATGTTGCAGCCTTATGCTGAAATCGTTTCAATTCATTTTTTCCCTCATCAATCGACACTCAATACCCCATAATGACAAAGAGAAAACAGGATTTTAGAAAGTTTTGCAAATTTATTAAAAAGAAAAAACTGAAATATCACATTGACATAAGTATTCAGAGCCTTAACTCAGTACTTAGTTGAAGCACCTTTGGCAGCGATTACAGCCTCGAGTCTTCTTGGGTATGACGCGACAAGCTTTGCACACCTGGATTTGGGGATTTTCTGCCATTCTTCTCTGCAGATCCTGTCAAGCTCTGTCAGGTTGGATGGGGACTGTTGGTGGACAGCCATTTTCAGGTCTCTCCAGAGATGTTCGATTGGGTTCAAGTCAGGGCTCTGGCTGGGCCACTCAAGGACCTTCACAGAGTTGTCCCTAAACCACTCCTGCGTTGTCTTGGCTGTGTGCTTAGGGTCATTGACCTGTTTGAAGGTGAACCTTCGGCCCAGTCTGAGGTCCTGAGCGCTCTGTTTCAGGTTTTCATTGAGGATATCTCTGTACTTTGCTCTGTTCATTGTTCCCTCAACCCTGACCAGTCCCCCAGTCCCTGTTGCTGAAAAACACCCCCACAGCATGATGCTGCCATCACCATGCTTCAGCGTTGGGGTGGTATTGGACAGGTGATGAGCGGTGCCTGGTTTCCTCCAGACATGACGCTTAGAATTGAGGCCAAACAGTTCAATCTTGGTTTCATCAGACCACAGAATCTTGTTTCTCACAGTCTGAGAGTCCTTTCGGTGCTTTTTTTGCAAACTCCAAGCGGGCTTTCATGTGTCTTTCACGGAGGAGAGGCTTCCGTCTGGCCACTCTGCCATAAAGTCCAGATCGGTGGAGTGTTGCAGTGATGGTTGCCCTTCTGGAAGTTTCTCCCATCTCCACACAGGATCTCTGGAGCTCAGCCAGAGTGACCATCGGGTTCTTGGTCACCTCTATTACCAAGGCCCTTCTCCCCCGATTGCTCAGTTTGGCCGGGCGGCCAGCTCGAGGAAGAGTTCCTGGTTGTTCCAAACTTCTTCCATTTAAGAATTATGGAGGCCACTGTGCTCTTGGGAACCTTCAATGCAGCAGAATGTTTTTTTGTAGGCTTCCCCAGATCTGTGCCTCGACACAATCCTGTCTCTGAGCTCTGCAGGCAGTTCCTTCGACCTCATGGCTTGGTTTTTGCTCTGATATGCATTGTCAGCTGTGAGACCTTATATAGACAAATCATGTCCAATCAATTGAATTTACCACAGATGAACTCCAATCAAGGTGTAGAAACATCTCAAAGATGATCAAGAGAAATGGGAGGCACCTGAGCTAAATTTCAAGCGTCATAGCAAAGGGTCTGAATACTTATGTCAATGTGATATTTCAGTTTTTTCTTTTTAATAAATTTGCAAAACTTTCTAACATCCTGTTTTCTCTTTGTCATTATGGGGTATTGACTATTGAGTGTAGATTGATGAGGGAAAAAATGAATTGAAACGATTTCACCATAAGGCTGCAACATAACAAAATGTGAAAAAAGTGGAGAGGTCTGAATACTTTGTGAATGCACTGTACAGATGATGTCTGGTTTATTGGTAGTGTTCTGGATTGAGAGATCTGTCAGGCTAGAGTGAAGACCTCGGACGTTTGAGGTGCACACAGTTAGAGATAAGGGCAGGAAGGGTTGGGTGGTTGTGGCATGGGAGGAGGCTTTTGTGACAAGATGAGGCTTTGGGGAGGTTGGTGATGGGAAAGGTTTCTGTGTGAGGATGCAGAGGAAGGTTTGAGTGTGCAGGGGAAGGTTTGAGTTGTGTAGGGTGCGGCGGAACATCAAGTTTCAGAACAATTTGCTTGGTGATACGGGGAGAGTAGCAAAAATAGCAAAAGGTTAATGGACAGACCAGACGGACGACTGGACAGACATCTAGACATCATGACCCACTTTACGTTCATCTCTTCTCACGAAATGAGATTTATTTTTTATTTTTTTTGGTTTTGTTTTGTTTTGTATACAAGATCGAGGCTCGTGAAAGAGCGAACATTAATCACACAGTAAGACAAACCGACACATAAAACATATAACATCGGGAGCGGTAGACAAGATGGGGAGAGAGGGGGAAGGACACAAACACAACATTTGAGAGCAGGGACCGAGAGACATGGAGACATCGAGAGATCTGTGGGAGGGAGAGGGCTTTGGGGGGGGGCATGGGAAGGGGGCGGTGGGAGAGGTATAAAACATATGGACACTGCCAGGACTTCCAGGAAAGAAGTTGGAATTTCAAACAAGGTGGATCTGGGGTGAATTAGCGGGGGTAGAAAAGATCAAGGTTTTGGATGGGGGAAGATAAGAGATGGTGGTGAACAGCTGTTTTAAAGACCTGGAGGGAGGAGTGGGATTGAAGGGAGTGAGGGAGTTTGTTCCAGAGGCGGGAGAAAAGAGGATTGAAAGAGTGAAGGTGAGCAGAGAGCCGAGATTTCGGCAGTTAAACCATCAGAGGGTTGCTGGCAGATCTTGTGCGACCTGTAGGAATATTTGGGGGACAGAGCACAGAGAGAGCTGGGGGTGCAAGGCCGGAGAGGAGTCGGTAGAAGACAGAAAGACCACCTACCTGCCTGCGGTGAGTGAGTGAAAGGCCCTCAGAGATAGCTTCATCACGGGAGATTCCAATAATTCTGAAAGCTTTGGTTTCAACAGCGTGAAGCCGACCTAGGTGTGAGGCAGGAGCACCGGCCCATAGGGGAGAACAGTATTCCATTGAGCTGCGGATGAAAGCCTTGTATGTGGTGAGGAGCTCAGGTGTGCCGAGGAAGGACTTCGCACGACGGAGGATGCCCAGTCGGCGACTGGCTTTGGAGGCCAGCTTGGAAATGTGGTTTTCCCAAGAAAGATCATGGCAGATAGTGAGACCCAAAAGCTTGAGCGACAGAACTTCTTGGAGAGGATTGTTGAGAAAGTAGATGGGAGGGTTGTCCAGTCGATCTTTTCGGAGAGACATAGTAAGAGTGTGAGATTTGTCAGGATTGAAAGACATGTTCCACTTGTTTGACCAGTCTGTGATTTTGTCCAGGTCTTCAGAGTGAGGAGGCTGCAGAGTGCCGATCTGAGGGAAGAGGAATGTTGCGGCAGAGAGTGGAGTCATCAGCAAAGAGATAGAGAGGATTTTCAAGAGAGTCAGAGAGATCATTGATGAAGACCATAAAAAAGCACGGGGCCCAGAACACTGCCTTGGGGAACTCCAGCCTGAACAGGAAGAGGAGATGAGAGAAACCCATTCAGGGCCACACGTTGACGACGACTAGAGAGGAAGTCCGCCAGCCATGCGTGGAGATTTCCATGGATACCAAAGGAGGAGAGTTTGGTGAGCAGAGCAGGGTGCCAGACTGTGTCGAAGGCACGTGATATGTAGAGGGAGACAGCTCTAATTTCCTGTTTGGCATTGAGGACCTCCATCCATTGTTGAGACAGCAGAGATGATTTAAGAATCGAGATAAGATGACCGAAACATGGCACTGTTGGAAAAGTAATCATCGGTTTTCTTGTTCGAAATAGTTGCATTAACGATTTACTTGGAAAAACATTTCCTTAGTTTCCGTTTGCCACTTTCGGAAGAAGAGAGCAATTCCGAAAAAGAAAGCATGAAAAGTACCATACCGTGGTGTTAAAACTGTGTGCTTGCTCCGAGCCTCAATCCCCTCGACTGGTGCAAGGAGGTGGGTCTTCACCCCTTTCCTCGGCGGTGTCCCTGGGTGGTGTATTTTGCCAAAAACACAGGGATTAATTAAATGATCGTTTCTTCATGAACGTTTTGCCGATTTCATCAATAACTGAACTTTCTGAGTTGTTATTAAAGGAGCCGAGTTTCTCTGTCATGCTTTATTCCAAAGGGTTTCTACTGTGGTAGGATCATTCCAAAATCATGGGCATTAATAGAGTTGGTCCCCCCCCCCCCCCCCCCCTACCACCCCCCGTTGCTGCTATAACAGCCTCCACTATTCTGGGAAGGCTTTCCACTAGGTGTTGGAACATTGCTGCGGGGATTTGCTTCCATTCAGCCACAAGAGCATTGGTGAGGTCTGGCAATGATGTCGGGCGATTAGGCCTGGCTCGCAGTCGGCATTCCAATTCATCCCAACCGTGTTCGTTGGGGTCGAGGTCGGGGTTCTGTGCAGGTCAGTCAAGTTCTTCCACACCGATGTCGACAAACCATTTCTGTATGGACCACGCTTTGTGCACGGGGGCATTTTCATGCTGAAACAGGAAAGGGCCTTCCCCAAACTGTTGCCACAAAGTTGGAAGCACACAATCGTCTAGAATGTCATCGTATGCTGCAGCGTTTATGATTTCCCTTCACTGGAACCAAGGGACCTAGCCTGAACAATGAAAGGGACAGGGACAAAGAACTTTTGGGACAGAAAGCCCAAAAACCAGCACACCAGACGTTTCAACGGTTAGTGCTGTGATGAGGTCGCCATTCTCATGCCAAATGAACCACTTAACAACAGAGACATTGTTCTGAGACAATGGGATGGTGGACTGAGGCGTATCAACGAGCTGCACCGGTCATATGATTCCTTACAGTACCCTTTATGGTTTCCGTTTGGCAGTGACAGCTACAGTTTGTATCTGAAGAGCAACAGACATAAGAAGGTCACGCAAAGGCAATGCTACTGTTACCACCTAATGCCCAGGCCAGGCAACTACTTTCTGAAAGCACAAAGACTGTTTCAACAGTTCATGGTGGAGGCCTACTGCAAGATAGAGACCGAGCGGCTGCAATATCCAAGGAGGGAGCAAAGGACCTTGAGAGCTGACTCGTACCAAGAACTGAGGGACTCACTGCTGGCTGCAGATGGTGATCCTACACAAGTGGGCCTATGTGTTGTCGTGCCGGCTACATTTACTGGAGGACCAAGGTACATGCACGAGCGGACCATGGACGCAATGACCTATGTCAGAAAGTTTGGCCATCCCAATCTGTTTATGACAATGACCACCAACCCTTCATGGGAGGAAATAAAATGCAACCTCATCGGCCCACAGTTCCCCCACGACAGGCCTGAGCTCATTGCAAGAGTCTTTCACTTGAAGTTGAACAAATTGATGCCCATCCTGAAAGCCGAGGCCTTTGGTAAAGTACAAGCATTCCTCTACTCGATCGAATTCCAGAAACGTCGACTTCCTCATGCCCACATCCTACTGTAGCTTTGCAAGCACAGCAAGATGAAACCAAACCAAATTGATGACATCATCTTAGCTGAAATACCTGACCAGGAGGAACATCCAGAACTGCACCGCATCATATTGGCAAATATGGTGCAAATATGGTGCACCCTGTGGCGTCTTCAAAAAGAATTGCATTTGCATGAAGGATGGCAAATGCAGCAAGCGTTTCCCCAGAGAACTTCTAAAGTTTACTGAACAAGGCAACGATGGATATCCAAAGTATCGGAGAAGAGCACCTGAGGATGGAGGAAACACTGCCAACATAAAAATGAGGAGGAATTTTAAATTTTGTGGACCAGAAAATTGACAACCGATGGATACTACCCTAAAACCCCAACCTGCTTCGACAATTAAACTGTCACATCAATGTCGAAAATTGAATGAGCATCATGGTCATAAATTACATACTCAAGTATGTCCACAAAGGGTGTGACCAAGCAGTCTACCAGCTACAGATAACAGAAGGGAGACAGACCATAAATGAGATGGAAAACTACCAGACAGCCAGATACGTGGGAAGTAGTGAGGCAGTTTGGAGAATAATGGAATTTCCCCTGCATGAACACTTTCCCCCAGTTGTGCAGTTGGCAGTCCACCTGAAGAATGGTCAGTGAGTGTACTTCAATGAGGACACCACTCAACATGTAGTCAGATGGGAAGCACCAAAAAGCACATTGACTGAATTCTTCAAGTTATGCCAGACGGACCTGTTTGCTCAGAACCTAATGCATGCCGACCTGCCCAGATATTATACTTGGGACAAGTCAAAGAAAGTTTGGTCCAGAAGAAGGAAGGGAGAAAGTGTTCCGAACAACGATGGAATATTTGAGGCACAAGCACTGGGGCGTGTCTACACAGCGAGTCCCAAGGTAGGTGAGTGCTACTACTTGCGGCTGCTATTGCATGAAGTGGCCGGTCCTACCTGCTATGAAGCTCTCCAGACAGTTGAAGGGGAGGTGTGTCAATCATTCCAACAAGCCTGTCAAAGGCGAGGACTTCTCCAAAATGACAATTATCGACATCGGAACCTCTTGGAAGCAGCTGCAACCCAGACTCCCTACAAGCTCAGACAACGGTTTACTCTCATTCTGGCAGCCTGTAAACCAAGTGATGCCAAGGCACTGTGGGATGAGCAGAAGCACAATCTGTGTGAAGACCTGCTATATCATGCCCAAGTGGAGTTATACATGCCGGAGCTGGAGCTGACAGCTGACATGGTGAATGAGTGCTTCTGTATGATTCAGGACTTGGTGCAGCAGATGGGTGGTAAGGAATGGAGTGAATACAACCTCCCTGAGACCAACAGAGATGCAGGTGACAGACAAACAAGGGAGTACGTGAGGGAGCTAAACTATGATGTGAAACTGGAGGCAGAAATGTCAGCCAGTGGACAACATCAGCTCACAGAGGACCAAAGAAGCGTGTTTCACAAATTCATGTCAATAGTGGATGACCAAAAGGGGGTATCATGTTTCTAGATGCTCCTGGAGGAACAGGAAAAACATATCTCATTAACTTGATCCTCTCCACAATAAGGGCAGGGGGACACATTGCCCTGGCAACTGCTTCCAGCGGCATTGCTGCTACCCTTCTGGCAGGTGGCAGAACCATGCACGCGACATTTAAAATCCCCCTAGGAGCACCCAGGATGGACACTCCAACCTGCAATATTAAGAAGGGGACAACACTTGCCAAAGTCATTGAGGTTTGCAAAGCAATCATTGTGGATGAGGCTCCCATGACCCACAGAGCCTGCTTTGAAGTGCTAGACCGAACCCTACAAGACATCACAACAAAGGTAGAGCCAATGGGAGGTAAAGCCGTCCTTTTGTGCAGAGACTTCAGGCAGATTCTGCCAGTCATAAAGAATGGAACCCGTGCCAATGTTATTAATGCGTCACTAAAGTGCTCCCATCTGTGGCAAAGCATACAGGTGGATCATTTCATCACAAACATGAGTTTTCCTTAGGGGAGAGACTGAAGCTGGGGAGTTCTCCAAACAACTGCAACAGGTAGGAGATGGACTGCTGCCGACAACTGAGGTGCCACACATTGTTCAGCTGCCAAGTGACATTGGATCCTTTGTGCAAGATCTGCAGGAGTTCAAAAATGCTGTGTACCCAAACCTTGCAGCACATAGCTCCGATGTAGACTGGCTGGCTGAACGTTGCATCCTGTGCCCTCTGAATGACATGGTTGGCAAAATGAACAATTGGCTGGTACAGGAGTTTCCAAGAGATTTGCTGGTCTATACCTCTGTGTACACTGCAGAAAGCAACGATCAAGCAGGACTTTTCCCCACCGAGTTCCTGAACTCCATTGAGCTGTCTGGCATGTCTCCACACAAGCTACGACTGAAAGTGGGAGTACCTATCAGGCTATCATGATACTACAATCGCTGGAGCCGCCCAAGACTACGAATGGAACTCGGTGCCACGTGTCCAAGCTGCACTCCTTCATAATTGAGGCAAAGATATCCTGTGGACCATACAAGGGAGAGACTGTCCTCATTCCCCGGATACCACTGCGCCTGTCAGACAATGATCTGCCCTTTGTCTTTAAGCGGCTTCAGTTCCTAGTGCCTCCAGCTTTTGCCATGACCATTAACAAGGCACAGGGTCAGACGTTCCAAGATGTTGGTGTAAATCTGGAGAGCCCATGTTTTTCCCACGGAATGCTCCATGTGGCACTCTCAAGAATTGGATCCCCAAAAGGACTACATGTTCTCACCAAAGATGAAAAACGACGAGGAATCCAGTCTATCAAGAAGTTTTTCAGTGAATTAAATTGTCCATGTCTTTAATTAAATTGTCCACTGTTCAGAAGGTGGAATGTACTTTGTGTACTTATGTATAGATTTGAAGTTATGGCTTTGACTCCAAATAAACATATTTTCAATTTGCATTGCTGTGCTGTATTATACCATCCAATCAACATTTGTTTGATCATTGATGTGAAATTTGGCTGGTTTTGACTTGAATGGTATTGAGTCGAGGTCCAAAAAGACTTCAGGTGGTAGGATTAGGTCGTAAAATATAGTAGGATTCGGATTAAAGGCACATTGATTTTACACAGTACTACTCCCACAGTTTTGGAGCTAGCCTGCAAAACCTGTGGAACGTTTTGGGGTCCCAGCAGGCATCCTAAGGTAGGTGGGAGGTTTCATAAATGCTGAAGGTGGCACAGGAATGTGGAATTTATTGGTTTCATGCTTGAAAAACATTCACTGTTTACGCATTGTTAGTTTGCTTCCGGCTTCCCACGGGTACCTCGCCAGTTATATATATATATATATACATACAGTCATGGCCAAAAATATTATTTAGCACCCTTGCACTTTTTTCAAATAATGCACCATTTCTTCCAGAAATTTGTTGAAATTAAAAAATATTTTGGTATCCACATATGTATTTCTTTGGTTTGCAGTGGAAGAAAACAAAAAAAAAATTGAAAAGAATTACGAAATTTTAGCTTATTCCACACAGAAATCCGAAAATGGGCCGGACAATATTATTGGCACCTTTAAGAAATTGTTAGAAATAATAAGATTTCAAGCAGGAGATTCTCCTTTACTTTGGAATTGAACTCACCTGTAGTGAGTTGCAGGTGCCTACAAGATAAAAATCAGTCATTCAACCAGTTTGAATAGAGAAAAGGAGTCAATCTGCTGTTTGGTGTCACCTGTGTCCACCATACGTAATGCTATCAGGAAGTTTAAGGCCCATGTCACGATAGCCAACCTTCCGAGACATGGCCACAAGAGAAAACTTGATTGAAGATTGCAGCGAAGGATTGTCCGAATGGTGGAGAAGGCACCTCGATCAATTGGCAAACAGATTCAAGCTGACCTTCAGACACAAGGTACGACAGTCTCAACTTGTACTATACGTCACCAACTCAATGAAAGGGGGTTCCATGGTAGGAGACCCAGGAGGACTCCACTGCTGAGAGAGAGACGTAAGAAAGCCTGACTGGAGTTTTCCAAAACACACCTGAACAAGTCAAAATCCTTCAGGGAGAATGTCCTGTGGACAGATGAGACCAAATTAGAGCTTTTTTAAAAGCACATCATCTCTATGTTTACAGAAAACAAAATGAAGCCTTCAAAGAAAAGAACACCTTCCCTAGTGTCAAACATGGAGGAGCTTCAGTGATGTTTTGAGGTTGCTGTGCTGCCTCTGGCACTGGGTGCCTTGAATATCTGCATGGCATCATTAAATCAGGAGATTACCAAGGCATTTTAGAGCGCAATGTTCAACCCAGTGTCAGAAAGCTGGGTCTCCGTCGAAGGCTATGGGTCTTGCAGCAGGACAATGACCCCAAACACACTTCAAAAAGCACCAGGAATGGTTCAAGACAAAACGCTGGACTGTTCTGAAGTGGCCAGCAATGAGTCCAGATCTAAATCCCATTGAACACCCGTGGGGAGATCTGAAAACAGCAGATGGGAGAAGGCACCCTTCAAATCTGGGAGAACTGGAGCAATTTGCACAAGAAGAGTGGGCCAAACTGCCAGTAGAGGTGTAGGAAGCTCATTCATGGCTATAGGAAGCACTAGACTGCAGTTATTTTGTCCAAACGATGTGCTACCAAATATTAAGTCTAGGGTGTCAATAATTTTGTCAATGCCATATTTTTTTATTTTCTGGTTTAAAAGGAAGTATTAAGTTCTGAATCTAAAACAAAGGTTCTGTAATATTAGCAATGAAATGAAGAATTGTGGAGACCAAATACTTTTGTCAATTTTCAACTTATTTTTCGAGAAAAGTTATTTGCTAGAGTTATTCGAAAAAAGTGCAAGGGTGCAAATATTTTTGGCCACGACTGTATGTATATATGTATATGTGTGAATGTATATAATGCAAGCTTCAAAATCGATCACTTGGCGTTTTTTATCTCAAAAATTTACATTGTGGTCCAGCAGGCACAATATGGTTATAGTATGTCCCAAAAAGAATTTACAGGTGTACAGTGTGTCCCAGC
This sequence comes from Myxine glutinosa, assembly GCF_964187855.1. NCBI lineage: Eukaryota > Metazoa > Chordata > Myxini > Myxiniformes > Myxinidae > Myxine > Myxine glutinosa. Next base: position 74,720,620 of record NC_136261.1, on the reverse strand, counting down.
AAACATACCTTTGTGGAAATATCACCACTCTAAAGTGGCTACCGAAAGTGGGCCGAGATGGGCACTCCGGGAGGGTGGGAGTGCCGATGATAGTATATATATATATATATAACTGTTACATTAAAAAATAGTTTCGATTGATGTTGCCAACAGCGGATGAGATCAGGTTTTATGAAGTCTCGATGAAACATTTTGATAAAAAGTAAAGTCATCTGAAACTGTAATTGTCCCACTCAACAAATTGATATCAAAGGTGTGCGAGTGAAAAAATGTATTACACAGAACCTAATGGAGCCGTATCAGAAAAAACTCGAGGCTTATCATCGCGTGTGCCGCAATAACAAGACGGCCACCTGCCTGATAAATGGCACCCAACCTTGTTCGCGATACCATGCCTCATACAGGATGGTGAAATCATTCTTCGTGTTTGGATCGCAGCCAGGATGGCTCGATTACTCGATTTGACATGGTATAATATCCGCCCCAACCACAAACACCTCTACTCACTTTCACAATATATAAACATCCTTCCCTAAACCCCCACCTACCTGCTTTATCTCAGAGAACAAAGGATGCTGCAGTTTCATTTATTACTCCCACAAGGGAGTAATGCATTCGATCGTGTCCGTGTGTGTGTGTGTGTGTGTGTGTGTGTGTGTGTGTGTGTGTGTGTGTGTGTGTGTGTGTGTGTGTGTGTGTGTGTGTGTGTGTGTTTTCATGTGTTTGTGAACAAGATATCTGGAAAAGTTCTGAACGGATTTGGATGAAAGTTGGTGGGATGATTGCCCGTGGGATAAGGAAGAATTGATTAGTTTTTGGTGAAGCTCAGGATATTATTCTGGATCCAGGAATTTTTTGAAGGATGTTTTTTACCATTGGAAGATAGGGCTCATTTATTTTTTAACATTATCTTCTATATATTCTATATTTAACATTGTGATACGAAAATAGTTTTCATATTTGTTGTAAATGTAGTTTAAACTCGTGGTTATGCATTAGAGCGGTGTATTGTTTAGCAGCGTCGTCTTCAATGTTCATTTTTATTTATTTATTTATAATAAAGACATATTCTGTCATTTTAAAACCACCAAAGTGTGTATTAGGTTTCCCCGATTCATAAAATGTATCGTTTGATACGTACAATGCTTTAAAATCTTCTTTTTTTTCTTTCTTTTTTTACCTCAGAAGAGATAACATTTACCTCAGCGAATGTCAATCGCGGTGTCAGTATTTGATGAACTTATAAAGACTTAGGTGACTTATAAGTGTGACAAGCATGTGCACGGGATTCTTCCCAGAAGAATGAAAGGTCGCATTAGCTTGTACGACTTAAAATGAGCGAGTTTTGTTTTGACGTTTGGGCCAGTTTTACATGTTGTATCCCGAAGGAATGAAACGAACGTTTTCCTGGCTTACAATTTTATTTGAAGTCACACATGCCTCAAAATACACTCACTTATATAGAATTGAACGCTGAATCCGAAAATGTAAGTGAAATTGCCTTGTTTTTTTTTTTAACATTATCTTCTATATATTCTAAATATATATCTGTGCAGTGTCTGTCTTGTGTTGTCTTGTCTTGTGTTGTCACTGAACTACTCCCTCAAACTTTTGTGAAATCGTACTATTCCAACTTGACCCACGGCGGAGGTATGCGCTCGACTGAGTGGCGTTCTAGTTAGTACATGAAATTAAATATATCGACTTGTTCAAATATAACAACAATATTCTTGTTGTTGAAAAATACGCTCGCTGAGAAATGGAAATGTACAAAAAGGTAGATTTTAGGTTATATCTGCGATGGAAGTCCAAGATGTACACGAAACAGCCGCACCTAGCACATTGTTGGACACTGGACCAGATCAGGTGTACACAGGTACAAGACCCTGACAAAAGGTAGTTCAACCTCGTATTAGGATTTCCATCGAGTTGTCTCTTATTTGACAACTCACCTACTCTTGGCAAAAATAACACTTGGATATTTAACGTCCACCAACAAGTGGTGCAGACAGGACGTCCATGAGTTTGACCTATATTCCAGGGTTGCCACGCACATTGATACATCACTCTGCATGCAAAACTCCAAGATGGCAGTACCTCTCTCTGACTTTTCAACAGTTTATCTTTCAACAATCTCTCCGACTCTTCACAAATTCCATTTTTATCTATTTGCTGATAGCTCCACCCTCTGCCATGATATTCCTCATCCTTCAGACAGGAAGGCTGCAGTCTTTTTCCTCTCTTCAGACCTTGATAAAATCACTGGCCGGTAGAACACTTGGAATCCAGACAAATGTCAATCCAGCCAAATATCACTCTCTCTCTCTCTCTCAGAAAGGACCGTCTGACAAACCCTCCTATCTACTTTATAAACTATTATTTTGAGGAAGTTCAGTCCCTCAAACTCCTGGGTCTCACTATTGGCCACTATCTCACTATCTTTATTGGACCAACCACATTTCAAAGATGGCCTCCAAAGCTAGTTGCCAACTGGGCATCCTCTGTCGTACAAGGTCCTTCCTTGGCACACCTAAAAACATATTCCCATACAAAGCCTCCATCGGCAGCTTGATGGAGTGGTGCTGCCCCCTCAGGGCTGGCACTACTGCCTCACATCTTTCTCAGCTTGACGCCGTGGAAACCAAGGCCTTCAAAATCATTGGAATCTGCCTCGATGAAGCCGAGTCTATGGTCCTATCATTTTCTCATCGCAGACAGGTTGGTGTGAAATTTTGCTCAGCTCTGTTGGGACGGATGAGCATATTACGATTTCTTTATAGTCTGGGGCTTTTCCCTCCTTTCCTTATCCAGGATAATAAGCTTTTCCCCAGTTTGCTGTGGACTTTGCCAACTCTTCCCATCACAGACAGGTTGGTGGTCTTTCTGTCTTCTACCACCTCCTTTCTGATCTAATACACTCTGTTCTTTCCATGCTATGCCCCCACCCCCAGGTTTCTGCCTGCTGCTCATGGTCCACCATCAACCCCCTTCTGGTGAAACTACCGAAACCCAGGAAGACTGCTCACCTCCATTCATTCATCCAGCTTTTTTCCCACCTGCAGGACCAGCTTCCACATTCTCTTCAATCCAATTCTTCCCTCCAGGTCTTCAAGACAGCTGTTCTCGACCATCTCAGATCACCCTCCCACCCCCCACCCCAATCAAAAACCATGATGTTTTCCATCCCTATTTGCATACAAAAAATGCGTTCTTGTGGCAGACAATGCTTGTTGCTACAGGTCGTGCAGCAGTTTGTAACTTGACCTGTGCCTTGCTGTCTCCTCAAGTTAAACGGTGGTTCGATTTATATTGGTACATTGCGGGGAGGGGTCTATAGCTCGACTGTGGTAAGTGTAACATAGACCGTGTGTTTTGAGTAGGTTAAATTGCCATGTATCATGGACATGTCAGAGTAATTTGTCAGGAGGCAGCGTATGTTATTTATAGGCAGTATAGCTCGGAGAAAATCGTATGCATAAAAAACCTCTTATGAGCACGTGGGGCAGGTGAGGACTTTCGGCGACGAGGCACAACGGAAGTGCTTCACGCTTCAAAAGGACTGATCGTGATCTGTCTGGCCAGTGCACTACAAGCCATGCTGGCATAGTATGCTGTAGGGCCCTGAAGAGGGGATAAAGACTTCATATTTATTGGGGAGGCTCCGTGGGTGGGATGGCCCGGAGGATGGCACCTCCCACAAGCAGCGCGCAGCCAATCATGAGACCCGCCACAGACTAACGCAGTGCCAGCGCACGAAGGGCGGGCAGAGGACCCACCATGCATAAGCGCCGCCAGAGAGGCCACAAGGGCTGGGTCTGCACAGGAGACAGAGTGGAAGTGGGACCCTTTGAGAGAAATAACATCGTTTTCTTTCTCTCTCTCTCTCTGTCTCTCTATCTCTCTCTGTGTCTTCGTCTTCCGCTCTCTTCATCTTTCACTGTGCTTCGTCGTCGGAATAGGGAAGACTGCTCTCTGGAAGCGTGGACGCCACCTCACAATCCCTCGCCTCGTCTGTATCTCTCCTTCACCCTTGTGGACCTGTTCCACTTCACCCTTGTGGTTTTGTGGACCTGTTATGAATTCCTGTTCCAAATCTGCTTCATTGCCTTGTGCAAAGTGTTCTGCACACCACCCATCGCACCATTGGGAAGTCCTCACCTGTTTACCCAGTGTTTCATAAGTGTGTGGTCTGTGGCGCCTGGCGGGATTAGGATTGTTAGTTATTCATCCTTGTGTACAAGTTTGTGTGTCCCCACATCCATCTTTATGTCAGTTGACTCGCTTGGTTTGTTCCATTTTGCATGTCCCATCCACCTTTCTCCCCATACTCCTTATAAATAAACCCTTATTAAGGTAAGGAACGTTTTCCATCCTTCTGCCTCCGGTGCATGCAGCCGCTAAATTCGGTTCATTTGGATGACCTTGGGGAACTGTAAAGTTGTAGATGAATTTCACTGATCGCAGTAGTTAAAGAACATTCAGCCATAAACATCTTGGGGTAAAATATCCCAGATGAAGCACTTTTGAATTTGTATTAACATTTGTAAAGTACAGACAATGGAATTTCTTCAGAATACACAAAGTTTTGAAAATGATGTCAATTGAATGGCCATCTTGGCGGCGAACAACGATGATGTCAGTTAAATGGCCCTCTTGGTGGGTAACACATTCCACTATTCTGGTTCCCATACCCCTCATAACCTTCACAAGAAAGTACAGACTTGGCATTTAATATGGAATATTTTTTTGTGGGGGTGAACTTACTTTTCAAGATGACTTAGAACCAAAAGTTCATTGGAATTATGTTGAAATTATTCTAGATTTTGTTAATGTGACCTTTAAAAGAAACAAAAACCACATTTGGCATTTCGAAGCAAGTAAATTGATCCTTGAAAGTGATGTAAACTGATATGGAACTCAATTCACAGACAGTACTGTTAAACTTCTGTGCGTTTTCCAGAAGTATCTCTTTATTTTGCACATTAGCCAAAAAATTTTTTTAACAAAAGTTAAATTACGACTGGGATTACGGACAGTAAAATTACAGTTCAGTACTTCGTGTAACCCCCACGAGCATTCAGGAGAGCACGTACACATTGAGGCATGCGGTTCACGAGATTTGCCAAGGTTTTGACAGGAATCGCTTGCCATGCAGTTACAATAGCCTGCTGCAATTCACGCACAGAGGCAGGCTGCTGGTCCAAGTTGTCGATTTGACGCGTTAATTCTGCCCACAAGTTCTCTATCGGATTCATATCCGGGGACATGGCAGGCCACTCCATATGCTCTGCACCACGGTCAGCAAGAAAGTGTTGGATCATGCGAGCATGATGAGGCCGTGCATTGTCATCTTGGAAGACAAAGTTTCCTCGAAAGGCTGCACGGACAAATGGAAGCAATGTTTCTTTCAAAATGGCCCTGTGCTTGAACTGGTTCAGGTTTCCATTCAGAACAACCAGGTCAGTTTTGCCGCCTGCATGAAAAGCAGCCGAAACGGTCACCCCACCACCTCCAGCATTGACTCTTGGCACTATACAATCTTCGTTGTAGGCTTCATGCACTTGTCTGCGCACTCCGACGCGGCCATATTGACGATAGACCAGAAACCTAGACTTGTCACTGAAGATCACGTGATTCCAGTGTCCTGGCTGCCATTGCCGGTGCTCTCTGGCCCACTGCAATCGACGCTGGCGGTGTTGTCTGGTCAGACGTGGCTTTCTCATGGGACGCCTGGCACGATAGCCTGCTTGAACCAGTCGTTGGTTGACTAGCCTTCTGGATACAGGCACATTTGTCAGTTGCTGCCACTCAGCCCGAAGCCGATTAGCTGACTTGGTACGGCCATTGCGGACTAACCGGTGCATCTGGCGATCATCCCTCCTTGTGGTTCTGCGGGGACGTCCTGACCTCGGTATTGGAGTAGGGACCCCCCTCTGAGCATTTCGTTTCAGGATCTTTGACACCTGACCTTGAGTGATGCCATACTGCCGAGCAATAGCACGCTGTTTCATGCCGGAATTTCATAAAGCCACCACTAAATGACAAACAGCATTGTCGAGTTGATGGACCATCTCCAGGGGAAGCGGCAATAACCTTTGTAGACGTGCAGCAGTTGTTTTCCACTAATACAGAACGCAACAACCCTTATATACCCGATTGTGCAGCCAATCGTCAAATGTACCTGTCCGTACATTTTGTCACGCCACCTGTGATATAATCATGTTATTGACTTCTTACTGGGACAGACAATCAGTGACATGGTTCTTTTAACAAAGAAATCACCGAAGCGTAAAGAAACTCACCAGATTGATATACCGAGTTCAGAAAGTAAACCCAAGTCAAGAAAAAAAAAATTCCATATTAAATGCCAAGTCTGTATATTGGAATGGCATGAACTTCACTTGTAATGCTTTCTTTCAGTCCATTGAGTGTGTGTCCCTGTACACTGTGTCTTTTAAATATCCCCACAGGAAACAATGAGGAGGGCTGAGGTCAGGAGATCGGGAGGCCAATTCACATCTCCAAATCTGGAGATCACCTTTCCAGGAAAATGCTATTGTGGCAGTTCCATTCAGAGGCTTCCGGTGTGGCATGCAGCACATTGTTGTTTTCCAGAAGCTTGGCACACTTCTATTTATTACTTTTATTGCCGGTGGATCACAAAATTGGAAATGTCTTCTGAATTCTCTTTGTGCTGAAATCGCAGCATATCTATGGAAGACATGCTAGTTGTCCACATGTTCAATTTTCCATCCCCGAGGATGATGTTTTTCGTCAATCTCAAATTAGTCTGATACAACCTGAAATGAAGAGACAATAATTACCTTCCAATATCATCGAATTATTCCACCCTGAAATCTGTCCCACCTGATATTATGTATGTGTATGTATATATATATATATATATATATATATATATATATATATATATATATATATATATATATATATATATATATATATATATATATATATATATATATGTACACTAGCTGAGGTACCCGGCTTCGCCCGGGTTGAATAAGAATAATACAAATATATGATGAAAAGAACATGTATATTTTAGAGCAATATCACAGTACATTTCCTACATGACGTTTTGTCAATTTTCAATTTCTCAAAACCTCTTGGTATACAACATTTCTGGTTTTCTTACTTGGTGCCAAGACATAAAGATTGCTTGGTTTTCTAACCCTCGAGCAGCCCACGTACAGCTGGCCATGGGAAGTACCCGGCATTGCCGGGCGGGGGAAGGGAGGGGAGGAGGAAGGGGAGGGGAGGGGAACGGGGGGGGAGGGGAGGAGAGGGTGGGGAGGGGAGAAGAGGGGGGGAGGGGAGAAGAGGGGGGGAGGGGAGAAGAGGAGGGAGGGGGAGGAGGAGAGGAGAGGAGGGAGGGGGAGGAGGAGAGGGGAGGGGGAGGAGGAGAGGGGAGGGGGGAAGGGGGAAGGAGGAGAGGGGAGGGGGGAAGGAGGAGAGGGGAGGGGGGAGGGGGCGGTGAGGGGGGAGGGGAGGTGAGGGGGAGGTGAGGGGGAAGGGGAGGTGAGGGGGGAGGGGAGGGGGTGAGGGGGAGGGGGTGAGGGGGAGGGGAGGGGGAGGGGAGCGGAGGAGAGGGGGGAGGGGAGGGGGGAGGGGGGGCTTCGCCCGGGTTGAATAAGAATAATACAAATATATGATGAAAAGAACATGTATATTTTAGAGCAATATCACAGTACATTTCCTACATGGCGTTTTGTCAATTTTCAATTTCTCAAAACCTCATAGTATACAACATTTCTGGTTTTCTTACTTGGTGCCAAGACATAAAGATTGCTTGGTTTTCCAACGAGCAGCCCAAGTACAGCTGGCCATGGGAAGTACCCGGCATTGCCGGGCGGGGGAAGGGGGGGAGGAGAAAGGGGGGGGGAGGGGAACGGGGGGGGAGGGGAGGGGAACGGGGGGGGGAGGGGAGGGGAACGGAGGGGGAGGGGAGGGGAACGGAGGGGGAGGGGAGGGGAACGGGGGGGAGGGGAGGGGAACTGGGGGGAGGGGAGGGGAATGGGGGGGAGGGAGGGGAACGGGGGGGAGGGGAGGGGAACGGGGGGGAGGGGAGGGGAACAGGGGGGGAGGGGAACAGGGGGGGGGAGGGGAACGGGGGGAGGGGAGGGGAATGGGGGGGAGGGGAGGGGAACGGGGGGGGAGGGGAGGAGAGGATGGGGAGGGGAGGAGAGGGTGGGGAGGGGAGGAGAGGGTGGGGAGGGGAGAAGAGGGGGGAGGGGAGAAGAGGGGGGAAGGGGAGAAGAGGAGGGAGGGGGAGGAGGAGAGGGGAGAAGAGGAGGGAGGGGGAGGAGGAGAGGGGAGGGGGGAGGGGAGGAGGAGAGGGGGGGAACGGCTAGCTTGGCAAGCGATAGCAGGATTTGTACTTTTATTTTTACCTCAATGAGGGCTATATATATCGTCCGTGCTTGGAGCCTTCAAGTTCAACATAAAGTTTTTTTATGAAAAATAATGCAGATGTATAACAATCCACCAATGCAAGTTCAGAAATGAATGCAGATCCTTTACTTTGCGATACAAACGCAATTCCCGCCATTTCCACTCACGATCGAGGCCTCCACAGTGACCGCGCCCCTTCTTCCTCCTACAACTTCGTCTCACTTCTTTCACTCAAAATGTACGAAATTCTGCCGCATGAAATTATGTAGAGGCCTCGTCGGGGGGATATAAGGTACATAAGGAAGGCGTTGTAACAGAAGAATCAAAATAAAAGTGGAAGAACATGAGGAAATGGGAGCTATTCTGGACCCACAGCCAAACCCGACAAACCATTGCAATACACCCCGAACGTCTAGCGCCGCCACAAACCACCATGGAATTGCAGGTGGCGCGGTTTTTTTAAACCATTGATATTAAAATAAAACATAGCCTATAACCACCAGGATTTTATGCTGATTCCGAATCTGTGTCTAAAACTTTTCTCCGATGTGTAGTTCTTGAGTTATAAGCGGACATCCAGACAGACACACATATACACACACACACACACACACACACACACACACACACACACACACACACACACACACACACACACACACACACACACACACACACACACACACACACAGACACTCCTCCTTTATATATAGATATATATGTTCATATATATATATATATACATATATATATATACATATACATATATATAGTATATACATATATATATACATATACATATACATATATATATATATATATATATATATATATACATACATATATATACATACAATCATACATTACATATATATATATACATATATACATATATATATATATACATATATATATATATATATACATATATATACATATATATATACATATATATATACATATATATATATACATATATATATACATATATATATATACATATATATATACATACATATATATATACATATATATATACATATATATATATACATATATATATACATATATATATACATATATATATACATATACAGTAGTGACCCCTAATTCCGAACGCCCCTCATCTCGAACTACTCTAATTCCGAACCGTAAATTCGAGAAAATTTTGTCCCTAATTCCGAATGTATTTCTATAACCGAACCGCCAACATAGCGTTAGCGTCGTTCATATTTCCCGCCGCGAGCGTCGAGATTTTGAAGGCTTTGAAGAACCTATTGTGCCTGCTATTGTAGCATTGGGTCAGTCCATGGGCTTCGAGGTGAGTGAAGAGGATGTGGAGGAGTTAGTGGAGGATCACAACAAGGGACTCACCACAGAAGAACTTCAGCACCTCCACAAGATGCAGCAAGAAGAAGTGGCAGTGGAAATTTATTCAGAGGAGGAAGAGGGAGCTAGTGGTAACATTTCCAGTGCTGAAATTAAAGAACTGTGCTTCCATTGGTCTAAAACACAGGCCATTGTTGAAAGGTGGCACCCTAATAAAGCAGTGGTTAACAGGAGCATTAACTTGTTCGGTGACAATGTGATTGACCACTTCAGAAAAATTAAGAAAAGTCGCCAACACCAGGCAACTTTGGAGAGGTGGTTCTCTAAAGAAAGCAAGCCTAGTGAGCCCCAACCCTCTACAAGTGGTGTTAAGAGACAAAGAGAGCAAACACCAGAAGCACAGTCATCTGATGTTAGCTTGGAAGGTGCCTCACCTTCCAAGCAATAAAACCCTCTCCCTCCTTCCTCCTCTCCAGCTTCCACATGCACCATCAGAACTCTCCACTAAGGTAAATGCAGTTATTTTCATGTTAGTACATTTATTTCTTGTTATTATTATTATTATTATTATTATTTGATATTTAGGGCATTTACTCATCTTATTTTACCTTGAATCATGTGTATTTGCAGTTAACAGTGTCTTGATAATGGATTTTTGGGGTCCAGGAACGGATTAATTCACTTTCCATTATTTCTAATGAGGAAAATAGTTTCTAATTCCGAACTTTTCCCAATCCGAACTTCTGCTGGAACGAATTAAATTCGGATTTAGAGGTCCCACTGTATATATATATATACATATATATACATATACATATATATATACATATACATATATATATATACATATACATATACATATACATATATATATATATATACATATATATATATATACATATATACATATATACATATATATATATATATATATATATATATATATATATATATATATATATATATGTAGGGAGCTGTAATGCCCCTCCCCCTTTGTATATCCTTGCTGCTTTACCAATTACCAAGTATAACCAATTATATGTTTTGTTTTGACTGATTGCTGTACTCTTTTATAATACTTAGTTCTTCCTTGTGCATTGAGGATGTGTAATATCCTAATAAGGAGTTCTGTGCTTGTGAGCTCTTGGCCTGTGTGGGCACAATCTGTTGTTCCCCTTCCCTGGCCTTGGTGGCAGCTGTTATCTCTCAGCCTCCCTCTAGACTTTGCCAATATCCTGTATTTGACACATTTATGAGTGTCCCCTCCTTTTGTACTTTCCCAACCAAGGTTTCGATACAGAAAGTTGTAAACATGTTGCCACATATGGCTGACCATCTCCTTATCTGAGTTAAACTATGAGTGGCCTTGATGAGCTTCCTCTAACTAACTGAACAACAGGATGGGACTATGGTGGGAGGGCCAATGAGCCCATTCTGTCTCTGTATCTTGTGAGCTAAAACCACACCCGATATTCCTTATATAAAGCAAGTTTAAATCGAATTATTTCAGAGCATCTTGTTGTAGTGTTGGTCATGTCATGTGAACCTTCTGCGACATCTTGCTGTCCGCAAGCTTGTGTAATCGAGTTCTAATAAATATATCCGTTGCTCCTTTCTCTGAGTCTTCTGAGTCCCAAGTTCTAAGTCTCAATCCGACAAGTGGTGGCAGCGGTGGGATCAGTCTGTGCAGTCCGGGACGCGGTCCCAGGCAAGTGAGTGGTGAGAGACCAGCTGGCAATTGATCCGGGTCAGGTGAGCTGTGGTTTTCTTTTGTTTTTTCCTTTATAGCCTGGGGGTCAGTCCAAATTGTAACCCACACTCTCTTGCTCGGATGCCGTTTGTTCCGTTCCCTGCTCAGACCTGATCCTCGAACCTAAATTTAAATACGGACCGCTTGGGTCCCGGAGCAACTGACTGTTTATGGACTCGTCAGGGTAATGTTACGTAAGGGAAAGTGCCCCACGTTGGGCGCCTGAGGGTAAGGAGTAATAGATCTCTGGGTTGTGAGGGTAAGGATAAGGGCGGCGTCCCGATCCGAGGCCTACCCAGGAGACTTTGGAATTATAAGTAAGGTTAGAAGTATTACACGGGCGTAGGACGCCAGGAGAGTATAGTAAGGGTAGGTTAGACGGCTGAGTAGGCGGGCGATCCTCTCAGGAGAGTAGGTAGCGTGGCTGTACCGCGAGGCGGGTGATCCTCACGGGTACAAGGCTGCGAGCCTCTCAGAGTTAGGTAGACGGCCGTACCGCGAGGCGGGCGATCCTCACGGGTACAAGGCTACGTCGGTAAACTAAATTTTCCTAGGATGGGGAACAGGATGGGTAATAAGACTGTAAAGGCAGGTGAACCGCTTAGAAATACCCCAGCATTTTTTATGTTTCGGAGGTATGGCTATGATGCTGCGAGACCAGGGAAGTCATGGGTTGCGCTGACGAAGGATTTAGGTGAACCGTGGCCCGAAGGAGGGTCTTTTGCGCTGGAAAAATTGGACGCGTTGTATGAGGCATTAGAAAAGTTGGAACAGGCCACGAAACACTTCCCGCCTGACTATTGGAAAGTCTTTGGTTGGTGGAAGGAAGAAGCGATGAAGCGACACGCAAAGTCGAAACAGGCCAGCTTGGCCGGTGAGGTAACAAAACTCAAGGGTCTGAGGAAACAGGCAGATAAAGTGCAGGGTGAAGCGATTAAAGAAATAGAGAGGCAGGCCAACGCGCGACTGATGTCGCTCGTTGAAAACCCAGACCCCGCGGTAGGGGAAGTAGTGACCAATCTACCCTCCCCAGCCCCAGACCTAAGCCCTGTCCCGGGGTTTCAGGCACCACCTATCCTTTCTGCGCTCCCGCCACCACCTCCCTATAACCCCGCTACCATCGCGCCCCAGATACCCCAGAACCACCCGAGCCAGGGAAGACCGTTTGCACAACTCGGGGCTAACGGAATAGATGACGGGACCGACATCGCAGGGTTCCCGCCACCGATAGGACAGGATGGGTTATACCCCTCACTGGTAGGCTGTAATGGGAAAGAGACCTCACAAACTACCCCATTGGAATGTCAGGAAATAGAGGGAAGGAAAACATTGTGCCCCCTACAAGTTATCGGAGTTGACGCAGCAGGTCATGGGGTTCGAGAAAGGGTACCATGGAAAGAATCCTCTTTAACGGTAATGCGGGAAAGGATTCAACATTTGCTTATTGAGGATCCACGACAGATAGTGCCAACCATGTCGAATTGGGTTATAGCTGGCGAGTGCGACTATCGAGACATAACTCATATGGGAGTATCCGTGCTCCCACCCAAAGTATGGGAAAGGGCTAGACTAAGAGCACACTGGCCGCACGACGATCCAAGGGCAGCAGGAGCGGGCCAGATAACACCAGCGCAATGGGACGCACTGAAGGTCCGGCTGCTGGGTGCCATCGAACATGCGCTGTTGCCAGCAGGGGGTCCGGATTGGGGAAAAATCGGGACCGTAAAACAAAAACCAGGAGAACCAATTGGAGAGTACCGAGAAAGGTTGGAAAAGGCCATCGCGCGCTGGGGAGGACTGGGTCCGATGCAGCTGGTAGGGCTACCTCAACCGTTGGTAAATCAATATCTAATCGAGGGGCTTCGGCCGATATTAAAGAAACAGGTACAGTCCGTCCTCTTCGGCTGGAAGGGAATGACAACCAACGAATTATGCGACAAACTGGAACAATGCCCGGGCTCCTCCCTAGAGGAGAAGAAGGATATTAAGGAGGAAATATTGCAAATGTTTGTCCAAGAGAAACGGGCTCAATTTAATCAAAATAAAAAGGGGGATCAGAGTCAGAACTACATACGCGAACAGTGCCAGAAGTGGGGGCCTGTTCGAGGTTTAGAGGAACATAGGAGGAGTTGTTGGCCTTCTTTCTATAGGGGCCAATTCCCCAACGGAGAGTGGATCCACCACGAAAATGAAAACTGCAACGGTTGTACTGAGGAAGACTTTGGACTAATTAATATGGACGAGGTAAAACAACAATGGACAATACCACCCCCTCTTCCCCCTCCTCCTCAAAACCCTCAAACTTGGACTGTGCAAGGGCCCCCTCCCCAAAATTGGTATCCACCAAGACCCCTTCTCCAAACCCCTGGACCACCCCCCAATAGTGGGATGCAGAATGGACCAAGGGGGAACTGGGCCCCGCCTCGGGGTCCGCCGCAATGGCAACCTGTAAACCAGTCACAGTGGGGGCCGCCAGAACGCCGGCTGGGCGGAAGGGGCGCTGTAGAGGGACGACCTATGCCCTCCGCACCACCGGTTCCGCAGGAACCGTGCCATTATTGCAAGCAAATGGGACACTGGATACGTGATTGCCCAAAGGCTCGTAAGGGGTTTCCGCCCCAATACAATAGAGGGGCCTATTGACGGGACGCTGGCGGGTCGCCCAAGGAGTGTCCTCTCTTGACCATGACACCGGAAGAGGAACCGACCTTGACGTTGGACGTGGAGGGAAGACAATTAGAATTTCTCGTCGATACGGGCGCGACTCGCAGCACAATTAACAAGGGGCAATTGCCCTCTTTGCGCCCCACGGCGAGGAACGTTCAAATACTGGGCGTTTCGGGTTTACCCCAAGCGCTTCCTATTTCGGAGGAAGTGCGAGTAACATGCGGCCCGCTGGAGGCTAAACATACGTTCCTGATGACCACTACCGCCCCGACAAATTTGTTGGGACGGGACTTGTTGTGCCGATTGGGCTGTCAAATCTCATGTACAGAGGAGGGAGTTTTCGTAGACGTCGCGGAATCTAAACGCGACCTGGTAATGACGGCATTGTCTCGGCCCGGCCCCACCGCATATTGGTGGCGCTTGGATGAAGGGGCTCTGGCTACTTGGACGCATATCATAGATAATGTGTGTTTGGACAGTTCAGTTCTGCGAGATTGGCTACAACTGCACCAAATTTCGATAAAAACCTTAAAGGATAATAATCCACCCCATTGCACTGCGTACTATGATGCAACGGGCGAGGACGAGAATTATCGAGAGAAGGTTAAGGAAAAGCTGGGCGAGCGCACGCCTCTACACTTATCCCGGATATGGATCGGCCGTGAGGGAATAGGAATCGAGGCAGTCCTAACCTCGAGTCAGCGTGCGTTGACCCAATACCCCGAAGGAGCGGTCGCCCATGTTACCCTCACTACTGCCAAGGGGTGGCCGCCGGAAAGTGTAGGTTGGATGGTGGGGCGGTTACGAGAAGTTCCCTTACAAGGTTATCGGAGTAAGAGAGGCCACTGGACTTTGAAACGGCTCCAAAATGGCGAAGGGTTCTCAATTGACTTCAAGACACAATGGAGGGATGGAGTGTTCGAAGTAGCAGAGTTGCCTCCTAAGGGCACCTATGCCATGAGGGCAGTGCTAACGGACCCGGGTGAGTCAGATTACCTCCTAGCGGAGGTGCTAGACAATTTATGGCCTAAGAGCGACGGCGAAGTTGGACGGATGCGAGACGCCAAACCTCTAGTGATAGCAGTGCAGCCGGGGATGCGCTTGCCAAACGTAAAACAGTATAAGCTACGACCTGAGGCCGACGTAGGCATAGCACCAGTAATTCAATCCCTAGTGGAACAGAAAATTATCGTGGAAACTAACAGCCCATGTAATACACCAATTTTGCCAGTGAAAAAGCCGTCGAAGGACAAATGGAGGTTTGTACAGGATTTAAGGGAGGTGAACAAGGTGATACAGGGCATACACCCACTAGTTCCAAACGGAGAAACCCTCATGATGTCAATCCCGCCAGACGCAACATACTTCACAGTTATCGACCTTTGTTCTGCGTTTTTCTCTGTGCCCATCGCGGCTGAGTCACAATACTTGTTCGCTTTCACCCATAGGGGGCGCCAGTATACTTGGACAGTACTACCTCAGGGGTTTTCAGATAGCCCCACTCTGTTTTCCCGGGCGCTACACCGCGACCTGGCGGATGTGGAATTGAAGGGAGGGTCAGTGTTGCTGCAATACGTTGACGATTTGTTGATTTGCTCCCCTTCGAAGGAGGCGTGCGAAATGGATTCCTTGGCCCTATTAAAGGCCTTGGCGGCCAAAGGCCACAAAGTAGGCAGACCAAAACTTCAGTTTGTGCGAAAGGTTGTAACTTACTTGGGACACGCCATTTCGCACGGAAAACGCGAATTGGATGCTGGACGGGTGACCGCTATCATGGAGCTGCCTCGCCCTCGCTCACAACGGCAACTGCTGCGCTTCCTAGGTATGACGGGATATTGCCGCACTTGGATACTTGATTTTGCGCTGCTGGCTAAGCCACTATACGAGGCGACCAAATCAACCGCCTCGGACGAATTGGTATGGACGGAGGAATTGAGGCGATGTTTTGACGGGCTGAAACAGGCGTTGGTCACGGCACCGTCATTAGGACTCCCGGATTATGCGAAACCTTTTACCCTTTACACTCACGCCGTGGGAGGTTTCGCCCAGTCAGTTTTGACACAGACCCATGGGGATAAGGAGCGGCCGGTAGCCTACTTTAGTAAAAAGTTAGACCCGGTCGAACGAGGGTTTCCGGTGTGCCTGCAAGCCGTGGCAGCGGCCAGGTACGCAGTAGAAAGAACAGCGGACATCGTTATGGGACACCCAGTAACGCTACGGGTACCGCATTGCGTCACTTCACTGTTGTTACAGCGAAGCACACAGCATTTGTCTAACACTAGATTAATGCAATACGAATCCGCACTGATCACTGCAGCCAACATCACGATCGAACGTTGCACGACACTCAACCCAGCCTCACTGATGCCCACCCCTGAGGAGGGCGAACCCCATGTGTGCGCCGACGTTGTGCAGCTAGTCTCCACGGTGCGATCGGATTTAAAGGACAATCCCTTAGAATACCCCGACTGTACATATTATGTCGATGGATCAGCTAGGCGCGCATGGGACGGGTCCCTGTTGTCCGGGTACGCCGTGTGCTCGGATAGCGAAACGGTAGAAAGCGGGCGTCTTCCACCTACATTTTCCGCACAGCAGGCGGAGCTGTGCGCCTTGACCAGAGCGTGCAGCTTGGCGGAAGGCCTTGCCGTCAACATTTACACAGATTCGGCCTACGCTCACGGCGTAGTCCACGATAAAGGGGCCATCTGGAAGATGAGAGGTTTTCTCACATCTGCCGGTTCAGTGATAAAAAATGGCGCGTTGGTAGAAGGGCTCCTCCGAAGTATTTTACTTCCCCGCGCTATCGCGGTAATTAAATGTCGTGGCCACCAAAGGGCGGACACTGACGTTGCCCGGGGCAATGCAAGGGCGGACGAGGCGGCAGGAAAGGCCGCCAACCAACAGATAGAACGCAACATGCCGATGGTGACACGAGCAAAGGCGACATCCGCACAGATTGCTGACATACCGACTGTGGGACCACCCGCCACACCAACTAAGGACGATATAAATTTGCAGAACGCTGCACCGACGGCCGAACACGAGGACTGGCTCAAGCGAGGGGCGATACGCCTTGGGCCAGGAGAAATATGGACCCTTGACGGGAAACCTATAGCACCCCAGGCCTTACTGCCTTGGCTGGCACGCATGGCACATCAGAATGGTGATTCTGATATATATATATATATATATATGTATATATATGTATATATATATATATGTATATATATATATATATATATATGTATATATATATATATATGTATATATATATATATATATATATGTATATATATATATATATATATATATATATATATATATATATATATATATATATATATATATATATATATATTGTTGCGAATATGGAATTTGGCCTCCATATCCGCTTGTAAATATTCCCCTATTTTCTCCAATACTCCCCAACTTTCCCCAATCCCCCATTCCCTAGTCCCATTGCATGTAAACAACAATCAGTAGAGCCGACCTTCCCCTTATTCCCCCATTAAATGTCGTGCCCAGGTCCACCGCACCACACGTAGACAACTTTCGGACATCTTCCTAGTTATTCTTAATCTATGTCAGTTAAGGCCTCGTTTCCATTAATTATGACTCTTCGTTGCACCAGAATGTGATTATATGGCATCAGTAGTGAGTTTAGGACCTTTCCCATACCTCCTCCCATCTTCTTCCCCAAACAACAACAATAACAACAACTACAACAACAATTACAACTACAACAACAACTACAACAACAATTACAACTACAATTACAACTACAACTACGACTACAACAACAGAGGGGCGGGGAGTGTGCGTCCTCACACCGGCTCGGTTACCCGCCATGACCATGCGCTCCACGGCGTTACCCCGAAGGGGCTGGCTGTCAGCTCCTCGTCAGGGGCGGAGCCAGTAACCCCCCCACGCACCCAATGAGAAGCAACGTGCCGATTCCATCTGGGGCGGAGCTAACGAGCCGAGGGCGTGTCACTCCCCGCCGGATATACGCGGCCCCGCGCCGGATATGACGTCAGATGCGCCTCAGCTTGGAGAGAGAAGCCACCGCCACCCCCAGCGCGACGATACCTCCCCGCATCTTTGGACCGGACCGGACCGTACTGTACCCTGCCCCGAGCCCAGGAGGACCTGGAGCCATCGATCCTGCCTTTCCTAGCCATCAAACCCCCGTGTGAGTCAGCCGTTGTCCCGTTTGTCTGTCGTCTGTCCGGGGTTAATATAAGAGTGTGTCTAAGTGCCTGTCTTCCTGTAATATACCTCTAGCCCCTGTAATCTAACCTTTTCCGTACGAATATACTTGAGAATCGAAACATTGGTGTCGTATTGTGTTATTGTAATCCAGCCGGGTGTCTTCTTTTTCTTATTGAGCCAGCATCGCGCGACTAGTCAACGTTCGGGCACAATCGGGTAACTTGTGCAGACGTGGTCATACCATAAAACCGCTCGGTAAATAACATCCAAGCCACGTCTGTAACAATTGGTGTCGAGGAGTGGAATTCGAACCCGGGACTAAATTTATTAGGCCCAAATTGGTAACAAGTAGAATCGATTCGGAGCGCGTTTCCCGCGCGAAATTATAACGGCGAAATTTGAATTTGTGTTACGAAAATAAAATAAAAAACCGAATTTTGAAAGTCGCGCTATGGCGGGTCAAGACGGCTGGGGTCCGGTAGGGGAGAGTGAGGCAGGGTCGGTCCAGGACCAAATTGAGGGACATGAGGGACATGAGGAGAGCGAAACAGCTGGGGTAGCAGGTGCACAAAATGGCGCTCTCGCGCACGATGCTTCGGGCGCGCAAAAAGGCGCCTCGCTGGTCACCGTGCCCGCGACCGAAGTAGCGCCGCTGGGAAGATTGGAACTTTTTTTTATACAAATGACGGCCCTTATGGAAAAGAATAGTGAGCGATTGGAAAACCAAATGGGGGTAATGGGGAACCGGATGGATGCTCAGAGTGAGCAAATGAGGGTTGATAGTGGGCGATTAGAGGGCCAAATGAGGGGTACCGGTGAGAAGTTAGACAATAATTTTGAGGAGTTAGACAAGAAAATTGGGAAGTTAGACAATAATTTTGAGGAGTTAGACAAGAAAATTGGGAAGTTAGACAATAATTTTGAGGAGTTAGACAAGAAAATTGGGAAGTTAGACAATAATTTTGAGGGGTTAGACAACGGGATAAAAGAGGTGAAACATGGGTTAACGGGGGTAGAAAATAGAATGGCTGCCCAGGAGAATCAGATAGAGGGAGTGAAAAATGGGTTAGAGGGGTTAGAAAACAGTATGGAAGGCAAATTGAGGGACATGAGGGACCAAGCGGAAAGGGAAGTTAAACAAATGGAGCAGCAGATAGAGGGGGTCAGAATGGGGGTAGAAACCAAACTGGATGCTCACAGGGAGGAAATGGAGCAGATGAGGGTGGCATCTGGGCAGGAGATGCAAGTGATGGGAGAGGAGATCAGAAGAGGAGTGAGTGAGGAGGTCGGAGGAGTGCGCGAGGAGGTGAGGCACTGTAAGGAGCACATGGAGAAGGAGGTGAGAAAGGGGACTGTAAAGTTACAAGGGGGCATAGAGGACCTGACGCAGGAGGTGGAGCAGCTGACGGTAGGACAAACGGAGTTAGTGGAGCAGGTTCAAAGGAACACTGCGGTATTAGGAGGGTTAAAAGCGACACAAAACGACATAAAAAACGACTTGATAGCGACAAAGAGGCAGTGTCAGACGGTACGTGAGGGACTGACAACGAGGTTGGACGAGGTGATAGAGGTAATGGAGACGAAGGACCGGCAGGTGAGGACGCACCTGGAAACGGTCAAGGTAGCCTTGGAGGACGAGCTTGAGGAGACGTACCGGGGAATGAAAGAGGTGAAGCAGAAACTAGAAGAAGTGGAAGAAGGGATGAGCGAAATTAAGAAGCGACGGAGAGGGGATAAGAAAGAAATAAAAGAGGAGATAAAAGAATTGGTCCAAAGTCTGTGTTTGGATCGTGATGATGTGCTCATTAACCGAATGAGGGATTCGCAGGTGATGGAGGAGAAGCGAAGAGGAAGAGGACCCGGTGTAAGTGGTGACCAATATGGTCGTGCGTATGATGCGCCAGGGGATTTAAGAAGCTTGGGGGTCGAGATGGACCCGGGTGTTCGTGAGAGGCCGTTGGTGAAGTGTGCGACAGGTCTGGTGTGCGAAAGAGGAGGTGTGCGAGAAAGTCCGACTCTGGGGTGTGTGAGGAAAAAGTGCGTGCCAAGGAGTGAGTGTGCTGGCAAGAGTGAGTCGGTCGTAGCGCATGTGCGAGGGGGCACATGGAAGCGCGGTGTGGTGAGTGTTACAGAGGGTGTAACGGGAGAGTGTGCGCGAGAAAGGTGTGTAACGGACAGGTGCATGGGGAAAGAGTGCGCTGTCAAGAGTAAGGGTGAGTGCGCTGTCAGGAATGGAGGTGAAAGTAGTGAGAGTGACATGGAGCGTGAGTTAGTTGTGACAGGTGAGAGAGGATGTACACCTGGGATGGAAGGATGCACACCTGGAATGGTAGAGCGTGAGTGGGAATGCACGCTGGAGTTGGTGGTGAGGCACGTGGTTGGGTGTGTGAATGAGGGCACACCTGTGATTGTCACAGAGGAGGTGACCGAGGAGGGGGCGCGAAGAGGTGTTTTGGTGAGGTGTGCTACGAACGAATGTGTGCCAAAATGTTCGGTGGTCAGGTGTGTGACCAAGGCTGTGAGTGGAATGAGTGTACCTGGGTGTGTAAGGAAAGGTACGAGGAGCATGGGCACGGCTGGATGTGTGAGCAAGGAACGGGCTGCGGGGTGTAAGCGTCCAGGTGAAGCATCGACGTTAGACGGGGTAGAGTGTAGAACGACTTATAGCCGAATCGGGCCCTCGGTGCGTGCCGGGCCTCGCTTTGAACGGCCGCGTCCGTGCTCCACTAGGCGGAGCGGGCGGCTGGATAGGAAGGGTCGTCATGGCGACCACGTTTTGTTGAGACGTGCCGGCAGGTCGAGATTGGGACATTGGATGGCTCCACGCCGAGGTGATGCGTGGGATCTCGGCCCGGGTAAGCCCCCGTCCCTGCACCGAGTGCCGGACGCATCCAGCCGCTGGCACAAAACAACCAGCATCCATTGCTTGGCTTTACGAAGCCGGGCTTTGGACAGGGATTGGCGCACCGAGAGGTATTAGTGAGTCGACTGGGTGATGAGGTTAGTGTATTGGACCCAAAATCAGAGAAAAAACAAAATTTGATGATTGGCAAGGGATTGGCAGTAGTGATTGGCAGATGATGGGCAGTGATTGGCAAATTTTTAATTTGTTGCAATTTGATGTGCGAAATTGGTAGTGAGAGACCCCCGATGTGGTGGGATGGCAAATCCACCATCCTTCCCATATGGGGGCAAAGGAGCAATAGCTTATGGGGTGTATGGCAGTGAAAACTAGCCCGGGTGGGTTAGGATATTGTGTGTAGGGATCTAGAAGATGACATTAGGTAACGTTAAGATTAGTTAGTGACTGATACCTGTAGTGGGGACGCAGGTAGATTAGTATGGATGATAATGACGAGGGAGCGCAATAGTTTAAAGGGACGACTGGGAAGCGCAAGTTTCAGAAGGGAG
>NC_136261.1:74670174-74698636 GCF_964187855.1 Myxine glutinosa | reverse complement strand
GGGTAAGCCACGCCCCCGGACCGATCGAATGTTACACACAAACACGCAAGATTTCAATTTTATAATTATATAGATACATATATATATATATATACATATATATATCTATACATATATATATCTATACATATATATATATATATATATATATATATATACTGTATATATATATATATATATATATATATATATATATATATATATATATACTGTATATAATATATATATATATATATATATATATATATATATATATATATATATATATATATATATATATATATCGTCACCCTCATAACAAAAGTGCCTGTCATTTTTTGGCCATTTTGAGATTTTCTGCCAAACTCACTTGTTTTATCATTTGTGACACCTGTAAAAATGCCCAAGTCATTGTTAACTTCCTGAACCACTTTATGTTAATCTGCCCAAGTCTGGGGTGTCTTTTATTGCACTTCAATTGCAGCAGTTTTTTGCCTTTTTCTCCAAACTGCAAAAAAGGACTGAGGCACTTGTCTGATATATATATATCTGTGCAGTGTCTGTGATGTGTTGTCCTGTGTTATGTTGGCTTGTGTTGTGTTGTCACTGAACTACTCCTCAAACTTTTGTGAAATCCTACCAAACTTCTGGTATGCACATATCTCTCCCGTGGGTATGTCCTAAGGGTGTTTTTTTTGAAAAAATTTCCAAAAATATTTCTTTCTTTTTTTGGAATTTTTTCAGGAATTTTTTTTTTTTTAACTTAAGTTTTCAAGTTCAATTGTTTATAGAATGTGATATCACGTATATTACAAATACATTTGTGCAAAATAATTGTTTGAATTATGATTCAAGCTGTCCGACAAAACAGCAACTCAGGTACAGTCATTTATCTATACTAGGGCGTGCCCGTACTATTATATATCTAAAATTATATCCCCCCCCCCTCTATTTACATGAAATGGTTTGGTCCATTCGCAAAGCCAAAGCGAACGGCTTGCGAGTACGGTGACTATCCCCCCCCTCTATTTACATGAAATGGTTTGGTCCATTCGCAAAGCCAAAGCGAACGGCTTGCGAGTACGGTGACCATACCTTGGGAACCACTTGTCCGATTAATTTCAAACCTTGAAAAGGCACATCCTCGGGTCCCCAGCAATATACCTGGCAAGTTTCAAGTATATCGGACCGGTAGTTGTCGAGAAACAGCAGTCGCATACAGACAGACACACAGAGATTGCTGGAATTATAGATAGACTAGCAGAGGTACCCGGCTTTGCACGGGAGTGGGAGGAGGAGGGGAGGGGGAAGAGGAGGGAGGGGAACGGGGGGGAGGGGGGAGGGGGAAGCGGGGGAGGGGGAAGAGGAGGGGAGGGAACGGGGGGAGGGGGGAGGGGAAGCGGGGGAGGAGGAGGGGAGGGGGAAGAGGAGGGGAGGGAATGGGGGGGAGGGGGAAGGGGGGGAGGGGGGGAGGGGAAGGGGGGGGGGGAGGGGGGGAGGGGAAGGGGGGAGGGAAGGGTGCGGGGGTGCCCAGGGGAAGAAGGGCCCCTCCCCTCCCCTCCCCCCCTTTCCCCTCCCCCCCCTCCCCCCTTCCCCCTCCCCCTCCCCCCTTCCCCCTCCCCCTCTCCATCCCCTTCCCCCTCGTTCCCCTCCCCTTCTCTTCCCCCTCCCCTCCTCCTCCCCCTTCACACCAGGGGGGTTGACTCAGCCTGTCATCCCACCGAGGTCGGAAGTCGGAACTCATTGTCGTCAAATAAATGTAGCCTGTATGTTTCACTCTTTGTCACATGCCGTTGGTCCCATGTCAATCGGATGAAGTTGAAAAATTAACGTTACGAAGGTTCTCTGGGACGTACTGATTCCGAATAATGAAGTTGAAAAATTAACGTTCCGAAATACGCTAATTACGCTAACAGAAGCGCTGGAGGGAGCACTGCGCTCCCTCCCTTAGATTCCCTCCCTCTTCTGCTAGCGCTAATTACGCGTAACACACTAATTTTAAAACCCGAAGTTTTTTTAATTTTAAGGTGTGCTGTAGTCAGAAGCGCTAGAAGCGCTGCGCTCCCTCCCTTCGAATCCCTCTCTCTTCTGCTAGTGCTAATAATACGCTAATTTTAAAACCCGAAATTTTTTAAATGTTTATGTCTCCGTGACATTCCTGGGACCATCCCGAGTCGAACAGTACTTTCCGCTCGCAAATCCGTCCACGGGTTCTCGAGATCTTAGAGATCATAGATACATAGATCAGGCCCAACTCTACTTTATATATATAGAAGGTGTGCTGTAGTCAGAAGCGCTAGAAGCGCTGCGCTCCCTCCCTTCGAATCCCTCTCTCTTCTGCTAGTGCTAATAATACGCTAATTTTAAAACCCGAAATTTTTTAAATGTTTATGTCTCCGTGACATTCCTGGGACCATCCCGAGTCGAACAGTACTTTCCGCTCGCAAATCCGTCCACGGGTTCTCGAGATCTTAGAGATCATAGATAGAGGCCAACTCTACTTTATATATATAGATATCTACATATCGGCAGTGTCTGTGTTGTCACTTAACGACTCCCTCAAACTTTTGTGTCCGTGGTTGTGAAGTGTTTTTAATAACGTTGTGGTGGTTTTGAATCACGTGGTGGTGAGGTGTTTTGAATTATGTGGTGGTGAGGTGTTTTTAAATGACGTAGTGGTGAGGTGTTTTTAAATCACATGGTGGTGAGGTGTTTTGAATTACGTGGTGGTGAGGTGTTTTGAATTACATGGTGGTGAGGTGTTTTAGATTACGTGGTGGTGAGGCATTTATAATTACATGGTGGTGAGGTGTTTTGAATTACTTGGTGGTGAGGTGTTTTTAAATGACGTGGTGGTGAGGTATTTTTTATTTCGTGATGGTGATGTGTTTTTAATTTCGTGATGGTGAGGTGTTTTTAATTTTGTGATGGTGAGGTGTATTTTATTTCGTGATGGTGAGGTGTTTTGAATTACTTGGTGGTGAGGTGTTTTTAAATGACGTGGTGGTGAGGTGTTTTTAATTTTGTGATGGTGAGGTGTATTTTATTTCGTGATGGTGAGGTGTTTTTAATTTCGTGGTGGTGAGGTGTTTTTATTACGTGTTTTATATGGCTGTGAGGTGTTTTAAATTACGTGGTGGTGAGGTGTTTTGAATTACGTGGTGGTGAGGTGTTTTGAATTACGTGGTGGTGAGGTGTAATTGTCCCAAACTTCCAGTCTGCACCTACCCCTCCCCTATGTATGTGCTGAGGGGTTCTTTCTTGAAAAAAAAAAACATTCAACCTAAATCTTCAACCTAAATTGCCTATAAAAATGTAATATCACAAACACAACAAATACATTTGTGCAAAATAATTGTTTGTATTATGATTGGTGTAAATCATGACAACACAGCAACTCAGGTACAGTCATTACCCTCAGCTAAAATAAGCCCGTTCCTCATGGCACAGTGGCCAGACGGAAGCCAAACAGTTCAATCTTGGTTTCCTTAGACCACAGAATCTTGTTTCTCACAGTCTGAGATTCCTTTAAGTGCTTTTTTTGCAAACTCCAAGCGGGCTTTCACGTGTCTTTCACTAAGGAGAGGCTTCCGTCTGGCCACTCTGCCATAAAGCCCAGATCGGTGGGGTGTTGCAGTGATGGTTGTCCTTCTGGAAGTTTCTCCCATCTCCACACAGGATCTCTGGAGCTCAGCCAGAGTGACCATCGGGTTCTTGGTCATCTCTCTTACCGAGGCCCTTCTCCTCCGATTGCTCAGTTTGGCCGGGCGGCCAGCTCGAGGAAGAGTCCTGGTTGTTCCAAACTTCTTCCATTTAAGAATTATGGAGGCCACTGTGCTCTTGGGAACCTTTAATACAGCAGCATTTTTTTGTAGGCTTCCCCAGATCTGTGCCTCAACACAATCCTGTCTCTGAGGTCTGCAGGCAGTTCCTTCGACCTCATGGCTTGGTTTTTGTCCTGATATGCATTGTCAGCTGTGAGACCTCATATAGACAGGTGTGTGCCTTTCCAAATCTTGTCCAATCAATTGAATTTACCACAGGTGGACTCCAATCAAGGTGTAGAAACATCTCAAAGATGATCAAGAGAAATGGGAGGCACCTGAGCGAAATTTCAAGTGTCATAGCAAAGGGTATGAATACTTATGTCAATGTGATATTTCAGTTTTTTGTTTTTAATAAATTTGCAAAAGTTTCTAAAATCCTGTTTTCTCTTTGTCATTATGGGGTATTGAGTGCAGACTGATGAGGGAAAAAATGAATTTAAACGATTTCAGCATGAGGCTGCAACATAACAAAATGTGAAAAAAGTGAAGGGGTCTGAATACATACATATATATATTCATCTTCAGCACAAGTTCTGAGTGAAGAATGAAAAACGCCCTATCTGCTCAAACTCAAACTCAGCACATATAGACAAACAATGGTGTGTCCAATGTGGCTGGCTCTCAGAACCTGCACCCGACCTCGGCGTTTAAAATTGACTCTCAAAGCAGGTGCTAATAAGATTCCCATTGAGTTTAAGCAAGTAAATCTTTTGTCACTTTGCAATGATTTTCATTTTCATCACCACAGCACGAGAATCTATACCCTGATCGCAATCTGCACACCCGACATAAATGGCGAACCATCTGGCAAATGATACCGCCTGTAACAACTGTGTTTTACAATGAACAAAAGTTTAATTCTCCTTGGCGACTCGGCCACCCAGCCCGCTCCATCACCTAGGCTATGGTTTGAAGGGTCGTTGAGGAGTGTGCACAATGCGAGCCGAGGGTCTGCTCTCGGGGTCTCGTGCGAGCACGAGGGCGGAGGGAAGGTTAGCTGGAGCAGGACCGTGGCGGGGGCGGCTGGGAGGTGCAGATACAAAGCGCGGGAAAAGTCAATTTCTCCCGATTAAACAAAAAGATTCACCGCGACTGCGTGGAATTAAGTGGGGGCAGACTTAATTACCGGCCGCATCGATCGCCGGCCCTGCTAGGGACGAGGCCCTTATCGAAATGCCAGAAAATTCCGTGCTTAGCGCAGCATTGACTGAGGTCCGGCCCCATTTGGCACACCCTGGCGACTTCGCGTGCGGGACACGCACCGGAATTATGATCGATCAGCAATTTCTCAATGTCACTTAGTTGGGCACTGTTCCAGCTCGGACACGCGCCGAGAATTTTCTTGTCCTTATGCGGTGTCACGCCTGTACACCTTCACTGTGCGGTCACGTTGACCCCGCACGTAAAAGAGGTGATGAATCCATTTTCTCAAGGAAATAGTTTTGACAATCCAATATCTCAGCTTCCAGAAGCCCCCTCCCTTGATCTCCTTGGGTGAGAACACTGCCCCCTCCTATTTTTCCCTTAATCTCTTATTCTCTGCTCCCATCTCTGCCACATTTAAACCATCCCCAACACCGTCTACCAACCTCAGCTCCCATCAGCCCCCCCTTGATCTCCTTGGGTGAGTAAGCCTCCCCTACTTTCCCTTAATCTCTTAGTCTGTCCTCCCACCTCTTCCTCCAGAAACACCCCCAACAACCATCGACCAACCTCAGCTTCCTCCACCCAGAAGCCCCACCATCTCCCAATTCCAAAATTACACTCGCATCATTTTGTCTTCATCTTATTCCATTTCCCCGTCCTTTCAAGGACAGAGACCCGCGAAAACTTCCATAATGAATTTTCCAGTTGGAGATCCTCACCGCACGATTTAATTTGTCTGAGCGCAGGGTCTAGGCACGCAGTGTATCAGGGCCTCGGCGGCTCGACCGCGCTTCACGCTCCATGGAGTGATAAGCAAGTCGTGCTTAATCATTGTACGGTCGGCCCCGTAAATGGCTTACAAAGCTGGGAGCTTAAAAAGCGAACGCCGGTTACATTTGCATGCCGTATAACTCTTTCCGGCTTTTCACACCCGGATTGGTTCGCCTCATGCATCGAGGGTGATCTATAATATCCTGGATCGCTGGGAACACCGGAGGAAAAAAAGCCGCACATTTGGCTCATGGTCCAACCTGCCAAGCAGATGTTTGGGGGACATTGATCATGTGAGCGAGTTTATCACCGAAACTGGATGTTATCAATGAAAAATATTCACCTATTATCAACCCCAAATTGATAAAATCCATTGTTTATTTCATTATCTTCAATGTCCATATATACGTGGAAGCAATAAGACCCTTTATGGACATTACATAGTTTATACACTGTTGTATAAATATTACGGATTTATAAACAACTAGCGGGGGTGTCCTTCTTGTCCCACTGGTCCGCCACAATTGAGAAATCCGAAAAAAAATAACTAGACCAATGCAACTGTGTCACCAATATATACCTCCGTGTAGTTCCTGCCCGTGACAACGGGTAGATGCCCTCGTTGACTGTCCTAAAAATAAACAGGTTTGATTTAAATCCCTTCAGCTGTTCTCAAGCATCACATTTTCACCAGACATTATGGGTTTCACATCGATCGGTGAAGCGGTTTCAGAGAGTGTTTATTTTTAAATATAGGCTTTCAAGCTAATATGGCTGCCAAACCACATGACATATGACATCAAAAATGTACACTCTGCATATGTATAGGTAAGAGATTACGTTTGTGAAGTTTCGTGTTGATCGGACAATGTTTGTTTTTATATCCAAGATGGCTGCTAGACCACATAACCTACGATATCATAATTTTAAAACTATATGCAGCAATGGTGTTAGATGACATTTGTAAAGTTTCGCATCGATAGGGTAAACGGTTTCAGAGATATAATTATTTAATATTTTCCTTCAATCCAATAAGGCTGCCACACCATGTGACCAATCACGTTTTCATGATCAACTTTTAATCGCCTTTCCGAGTCAATGACACACGTAAAGTTTTGAGTTGATCGATTCAGTGGCTTGGGAGATGTTTTGTTTTAAGGTTTAAGGTTAAATCCAATATGGCTGCCAAACCATACGATCTAGGATGTCATAACTTTAATATTTCAATACACATGGGTCATACATCATGTGCATCCAATTTCAGATTTTTAGGATAAGGCATTCAATTCAAACATTTACGGCTGGTATAATACTTCACCAATGATGTCATCATTATCATGCTTTTATTCGCCATTTGGAGTACTTGACAATGCGGCAAGTTTCAAATTTTTCAATTCAGCGGTTTCCGAGAATTCTTTTTTTAATTACTTGCGTTCAATCCAAGATAGCTGCCAGACCACATGACCTACGAGGTCACAATTATCGGTAAAACAATCTGCATTGGTGTCGCTCCTACCCTGAAAGTTTCATTTAAATCGGACATGTGGTTGCTGAGAAAAACGAGGTTTAGTCCGTACGGATGGACCGACCAACCCTTAAACATAATGCCTCCGGCCACCTTTGGGGACGAAGGCAAAAAAAAAAATTAATTAATTATTTTTTATAAATATTTCGCGGAAAACCTAAGTAGAGATCCCCTAAATGTAACGTGAAAATTTGGTGTCGATCAGCCAAAGGGCCTCGGAATAGTTACCGGACAGACAGACAAACATACATACATACAGATACCTCTCTGTTTTATAAACTGTACTAGATGTTGCATGTGTGTCTGATAGGATGGGGCAAAGGTAGCGAGTTCACTTACCTTGAACTACCTTGTCCCAGTTCGATTCCTGACCCCATGATAAACTGTAGGATTGGTTCCATTGCAGGATAGGGTGTTGCTCCACAAAGTGCACCCTCCATCGGATGCATGTTGATTAAGCTGAATGTCCCATCGGGATGAAAAACTTTTCTCGGCCATCCCATAAAATGGCGGGAATAATTGGGAGCTGTTAAAGTACAAGTAGTAGTATAAATAATTTGCTGAAATGCTTAAAATTCCTGGATGGAAACTTTTCATTCTGTCTCCATTAGATATTTTTATCTTCTGGAATTTCGTTTACACCACATATTATCTATCCACAGGTGTTCCCACCAAATATGTCTGGATAATCGAGACAAAAGAACCTCGGCTAACTCGACATATTTGGACTGAGGACCTGCTAATTTATTTTCTGCTGGTTGCATCATTTCTGGAAGTGTGGCTGTGCCGCTGATGCAGTGCCCCCCCCCCCCCCCCCCCCATTACCAGTCAGCTGGTGCTCATTTTGCTGACTTCGGAAGGATGACAGGTTGAGTCAACCCACCTGGTGTCAATTCAACGGCAACACGACAGAGGCTCAACCTCAAGACCCTAAGATTTCAAGGCAGTCACCACCCGGAAGCCATCACCAGGATATGCCTAATGAACCGATATGATATTCGCTTGTATTACAACAAGAATGTAACTATAACTTCAAAATTGTTTTGTCTTATACGGCCATTGTTGATCGATTAATGGATGTAGAAGTTACGTCAGAGTTAATTGTGTAACAATGGGATCAATGCATGAGAAAGGAGTAAATTAATTCAGTTCATAGCTACGGCACAGGCATGGTGGGCCAAATGGACGAAAATCTGAGCCAAAGGCCATCCATGATGATGAAACGAGATATTCCAACACGTTACGCTTTTCACAGTTCATTTGCATTGATCTGTTCGTGTTCATGTCTGAATCTCTTGATCAGGCTGGAGGAAATCCAGGCGCAAATCCCTCGTCTCACATATGGGGTTGTCCATCGCCTGATAATGTCCTAATTGATGTCCACCAATGTGTGTTTCTCTCTGCCTTTGCTTCTCAGGGGTAGGAAGGAATTTGGTATTTGTTCAGGGTGCCGGCGATGGCTCGCATACTTTTCGTGAAAGACGACGTGCGATATTTAACGTCCACGAGCGAATGCAAGCGGACAGGACAACCGGCTTAACTTCAATCCGAGGGACGACGCACTTTGCGATGCAACGCCCTGTCTGCGACACGTCAGGCGACGGAGAGAAATGAAATCTGGGTTTGAGGGTTAAAAAGTAAGAGGACGTCACCTCCTTTGCACCATCTATCTATAATTCCAGTAATCTCTGTGTGTTTGTTTGTACGTTTGTACGTTTGTACGTTTGTACGTTTGTTTGTTTGTCTGTGACCGCTGTTTCTCGACAACCACGGGTCCGATATACTTTTAACTTGCCAGGTATATTGCTGGGGACCCGAGGATGTGCCTTTTCAAGGTTTCATATTAATCGGACAATTACTTACCGAGCTATGTCCAAAAAACGATTCAACCAATCAGAGAGCAGCGAACTATCGCGTGTGCCGAACGTGGCGGACACACTCTGCCTCGGATGGCACATTTGAGAGCGTATTCATTTATTTCACGTTTGCAAACTATGTTGGCGCTATGTTGGCGTTAAACTATGTTTTAAAACTAATAAAAACCCCGGGGGGATTGTCACTGTACTCGCAAGCCGTTCGCCGTTCGCTTTGGCGTTGCGAATGGACCAAAACATTTCATGCACCAAACCATTTCATGTAAAGCGTTCGCCGTTCGCTTTGGCGTTGCGAATGGACCAAAACATTTCATGGACCAAACCATTTCATGTAAATAGAGGGGGGGATATAATTTTAGATATAGATATAGTACGGGCATGCCCTAGTCCTCACAATTGCCATAAAAATGCCAAAAAAAAGTGCAGCAAGGCAAATAGGATTAAAGTTTACATTTCATTACTAATTGAGAAAATAATTAATCCTAAAAAAGTTTTCAGACTTGGCTTTGCTTCTGCAAAGTTACAGTATGTATGTTTCACCAGTCGTGTTATTTAGTACTACGAAGTACCCGGCCCAAGTCACGGGAAAAGCGAACAAAAGCATCCCCCTCCTCTCTCTCTCTCCCTCGCTCCCCTTCTCCCCCACTCCCCTCTCTCCCTCTGTATCCCACTTCCCTCTCCCCCCACTTCCCTCCCTCTCTCCCCCACTTCCCTCTCTCTCCGCCACTTCCCTCTCTCTCCCCCACTTCCCTCTCTCTCCGCCACTTCCCTCTCTCTCCCCCACTTCCCTCTCTCTCCCCCACTTCCCTCTCTCTCCCCCACTTCCCTCTCTCTCCCCCACTTCCCTCTCTCTCCCCCACTTCCCTCTCTCTCCCCCACTTCCCTCTCTCTCCCCCACTTCCCTCTCTCTCCCCCACTTCCCTCTCTCTCCCCCACTTCCCTCTCTCTCCCCCACTTCCCTCTCTCTCCCTCACTTCCCTCTCTCTCTCCCTCACTTCCCTCTCTCTCTCCCTCACTTCCCTCTCTCTCTCCCTCACTTCCCTCTCTCTCTCCCTCACTTCCCTCTCTCTCTCCCTCACTTCCCTCTCTCTCTCCCTCACTTCCCTCTCTCTCTCCCTCACTTCCCTCTCTCTCTCCCTCACTTCCCTCTCTCTCTCCCTCACTTCCCTCTCTCTCTCCCTCACTTCCCTCTCTCTCTCCCTCACTTCCCTCTCTCTCTCCCTCACTTCCCTCTCTCTCTCCCTCACTTCCCTCTCTCTCTCCCTCACTTCCCTCTCTCTCTCCCTCACTTCCCTCTCTCTCTCCCTCACTTCCCTCTCTCTCTCCCTCACTTCCCTCTCTCTCTCCCTCACTTCCCTCTCTCTCTCCCTCACTTCCCTCTCTCTCTCCCTCACTTCCCTCTCTATCCCCCACTTCCCTCTCTATCCCCCACTTCCCTCTCTATCCCCCACTTCCCTCTCTATCCCCCACTTCCCTCTCTCTCCCCCACTTCCCTCTCTCTCCCCCACTTCCCTCTCTCTCCCCCACTTCCCTCTCTCTCCCCCACTTCCCTCTCTCTCCCCCACTTCCCTCTCTCTCCCCCACTTCCCTCTCTCTCCCCCACTTCCCTCTCTCTCCCCCACTTCCCTCTCTCTCCCCCACTTCCCTCTCTCTCTCCCTCACTTCTCTCTCTCTCTCCCTCACTTCCCTCTCTCTCTCCCTCACTTCCCTCTCTCTCTCCCTCACTTCCCTCTCTCTCTCCTTCACTTCCCTCTCTCTCCCCCACTTCCCTCTCTATCCCCCACTTCCCTCTCTATCCCCCACTTCCCTCTATATCCCACTTCCCTCTCTATCCCACTTCCCTCTCTCTCCCCCACTTCCCTCTCTCTCCCCCACTTCCCTCTCTCTCCCCCACTTCCCTCTCTCTCCCCCACTTCCCTCTCTCTCCCCCACTTCCCTCTCTCTCCCCCACTTCCCTCTCTCTCCCCCACTTCCCTCTCTCTCCCCCACTTCCCTCTCTCTCCCCCACTTCCCTCTCTCTCCCCCACTTCCCTCTCTCTCCCCCACTTCCCTCTCTCTCCCCCACTTCCCTCTCTCTCCCCCACTTCCCTCTCTCTCCCCCACTTCCCTCTCTCTCCCCCACTTCCCTCTCTCTCTCCCTCACTTCCCTCTCTCTCTCCCTCACTTCCCTCTCTCTCTCCCTCACTTCCCTCTCTCTCTCCCTCACTTCCCTCTCTCTCCCCCACTTCCCTCTCTATCCCCCACTTCCCTCTCTATCCCCCACTTCCCTCTATATCCCACTTCCCTCTCGATCCCACTTCCCTCTCGATCCCACTTCCCTCTCGATCCCACTTCCCTCTCGATCCCACTTCCCTCTCGATCCCACTTCCCTCTCGATCCCACTTCCCTCTCGATCCCACTTCCCTCTCGATCCCACTTCCCTCTCTCTCCCCCACTTCCCTCTCTCTCCCTCACTTCCCTCTCTCTCCCCCACTTCCCTCTCTCTCCCCCACTTCCCTCTCTCTCCCCCACTTCCCTCTCTCTCCCCCACTTCCCTCTCTCTCCCCCACTTCCCTCTCTCTCCCCCACTTCCCTCTCTCTCCCCCACTTCCCTCTCTCTCCCCCACTTCCCTCTCTCTCCCCCACTTCCCTCTCTCTCCCCCACTTCCCTCTCTCTCCCCCACTTCCATCTCTCTCCCCCACTTCCCTCTCTCTCCCCCACTTCCCTCTCTCTCCCCCACTTCCCTCTCTCTCACCCACTTCCCTCTCTCTCCCCCACTTCCCTCTCTCTCCCCCACTTCCCTCTCTCTCCCCCACTTCCCTCTCTCTCCCCCACTTCCCTCTCTCTCCCCCACTTCCCTCTCTCTCCCCCACTTCCCTCTCTCTCCCCCACTTCCCTCTCTCTCCCCCACTTCCCTCTCTCTCCCCCACTTCCCTCTCTCTCCCCCACTTCCCTCTCTCTCCCCCACTTCCCCCTCTCTCCCCCACTTCCCTCTCTCTCTCCCTCACTTCCCTCTCTCTCTCCCTCACTTCCCTCTCTCTCTCCCTCACTTCCCTCTCTCTCTCCCTCACTTCCCTCTCTCTCCCCCACTTCCCTCTCTATCCCCCACTTCCCTCTCTATCCCCCACTTCCCTCTATATCCCACTTCCCTCTCTATCCCACTTCCCTCTCTCTCCCCCACTTCCCTCTCTCTCCCCCACTTCCCTCTCTCTTCCCCACTTCCCTCTCTCTCCCCCACTTCCCTCTCTCCCCCACTTCCCTCCCCCCCCCACTTCCCTCTCCCCCCCCCCTTCCCTCTCTCTCCCCCACTTCCCTCTCGATCCCACTTCCCTCTCGATCCCACTTCCCTCTCGATCCCACTTCCCTCTCGATCCCACTTCCCTCTCTCTCCCCCACTTCCCTCTCTCTCCCCCACTTCCCTCTCTCTCCCTCACTTCCCTCTCTCTCTCCCTCACTTCCCTCTCTCTCTCCCTCACTTCCCTCTCTCTCTCCCTCACTTCCCTCTCTCTCTCCCTCACTTCCCTCTCTCTCTCCCTCACTTCCCTCTCTCTCTCCCTCACTTCCCTCTCTCTCTCCCTCACTTCCCTCTCTCTCTCCCTCACTTCCCTCTCTCTCTCCCTCACTTCCCTCTCTCTCTCCCTCACTTCCCTCTCTCTCTCCCTCACTTCCCTCTCTCTCTCCCTCACTTCCCTCTCTCTCTCCCTCACTTCCCTCTCTCTCTCCCTCACTTCCCTCTCTCTCTCCCTCACTTCCCTCTCTCTCTCCCTCACTTCCCTCTCTCTCTCCCTCACTTCCCTCTCTATCCCCCACTTCCCTCTCTATCCCCCACTTCCCTCTCTATCCCCCACTTCCCTCTCTATCCCCCACTTCCCTCTCTCTCCCCCACTTCCCTCTCTCTCCCCCACTTCCCTCTCTCTCCCCCACTTCCCTCTCTCTCCCCCACTTCCCTCTCTCTCCCCCACTTCCCTCTCTCTCCCCCACTTCCCTCTCTCTCCCCCACTTCCCTCTCTCTCCCCCACTTCCCTCTCTCTCCCCCACTTCCCTCTCTCTCCCCCACTTCCCTCTCTCTCTCCCTCACTTCTCTCTCTCTCTCCCTCACTTCCCTCTCTCTCTCCCTCACTTCCCTCTCTCTCTCCCTCACTTCCCTCTCTCTCTCCTTCACTTCCCTCTCTCTCCCCCACTTCCCTCTCTATCCCCCACTTCCCTCTCTATCCCCCACTTCCCTCTCTATCCCACTTCCCTCTCTCTCCCCCACTTCCCTCTCTCTCCCCCACTTCCCTCTCTCTCCCCCACTTCCCTCTCTCTCCCCCACTTCCCTCTCTCTCCCCCACTTCCCTCTCTCTCCCCCACTTCCCTCTCTCTCCCCCACTTCCCTCTCTCTCCCCCACTTCCCTCTCTCTCCCCCACTTCCCTCTCTCTCCCCCACTTCCCTCTCTCTCCCCCACTTCCCTCTCTCTCCCCCACTTCCCTCTCTCTCCCCCACTTCCCTCTCTCTCCCCCACTTCCCTCTCTCTCCCCCACTTCCCTCTCTCTCCCCCACTTCCCTCTCTCTCCCCCACTTCCCTCTCTCTCCCCCACTTCCCTCTCTCTCTCCCTCACTTCCCTCTCTCTCTCCCTCACTTCCCTCTCTCTCTCCCTCACTTCCCTCTCTCTCTCCCTCACTTCCCTCTCTCTCCCCCACTTCCCTCTCTATCCCCCACTTCCCTCTCTATCCCCCACTTCCCTCTATATCCCACTTCCCTCTCGATCCCACTTCCCTCTCGATCCCACTTCCCTCTCGATCCCACTTCCCTCTCGATCCCACTTCCCTCTCGATCCCACTTCCCTCTCGATCCCACTTCCCTCTCGATCCCACTTCCCTCTCTCTCCCCCACTTCCCTCTCTCTCCCTCACTTCCCTCTCTCTCCCCCACTTCCCTCTCTCTCCCCCACTTCCCTCTCTCTCCCCCACTTCCCTCTCTCTCCCCCACTTCCCTCTCTCTCCCCCACTTCCCTCTCTCTCCCCCACTTCCCTCTCTCTCCCCCACTTCCCTCTCTCTCCCCCACTTCCCTCTCTCTCCCCCACTTCCCTCTCTCTCCCCCACTTCCCTCTCTCTCCCCCACTTCCCTCTCTCTCCCCCACTTCCATCTCTCTCCCCCACTTCCCTCTCTCTCCCCCACTTCCCTCTCTCTCCCCCACTTCCCTCTCTCTCACCCACTTCCCTCTCTCTCCCCCACTTCCCTCTCTCTCCCCCACTTCCCTCTCTCTCCCCCACTTCCCTCTCTCTCCCCCACTTCCCTCTCTCTCCCCCACTTCCCTCTCTCTCCCCCACTTCCCTCTCTCTCCCCCACTTCCCTCTCTCTCCCCCACTTCCCTCTCTCTCCCCCACTTCCCTCTCTCTCCCCCACTTCCCCCTCTCTCCCCCACTTCCCTCTCTCTCTCCCTCACTTCCCTCTCTCTCTCCCTCACTTCCCTCTCTCTCTCCCTCACTTCCCTCTCTCTCTCCCTCACTTCCCTCTCTCTCCCCCACTTCCCTCTCTATCCCCCACTTCCCTCTCTATCCCCCACTTCCCTCTATATCCCACTTCCCTCTCTATCCCACTTCCCTCTCTCTCCCCCACTTCCCTCTCTCTCCCCCACTTCCCTCTCTCTTCCCCACTTCCCTCTCTCTCCCCCACTTCCCTCTCTCCCCCACTTCCCTCCCCCCCCCACTTCCCTCTCCCCCCCCCCTTCCCTCTCTCTCCCCCACTTCCCTCTCGATCCCACTTCCCTCTCGATCCCACTTCCCTCTCGATCCCACTTCCCTCTCGATCCCACTTCCCTCTCTCTCCCCCACTTCCCTCTCTCTCCCCCACTTCCCTCTCTCTCCCTCACTTCCCTCTCTCCCCCACTTCCCTCTCTCTCCCCCACTTCCCTCTCTCTCCCCCACTTCCCTCTCTCTCCCCCACTTCCCTCTCTCTCCCCCACTTCCCTCTCTCTCCCCCACTTCCCTCTCTCTCCCCCACTTCCCTCTCTCTCCCCCACTTCCCTCTCTCTCCCCCACTTCCCTCTCTCTCCCCCACTTCCCTCTCTCTCCCCCACTTCCCTCTCTCTCCCCCACTTCCCTCTCTCTCCCCCACTTCCCTCTCTCTCCCCCACTTCCCTCTCTCTCCCCCACTTCCCTCTCTCTCCCTCACTTTCCTCTCTCTCCCACACTTCCCTCCCTCCCCCATTTCCCTCTCTCTATCCCACTTCCCTCTCTATCCCACTTCCCTCTCTATCCCACTTCCCTCTCTATCCCACTTCCCTCTCTATCCCACTTCCCTCTCTATCCCACTTCCCTCTCTATCCCACTTCCCTCTCTATCCCACTTCCCTCTCTCTCCCCCACTTCCCTCTCTCTCCCCCACTTCCCTCTCTCTCCCCCACTTCCCTCCCTCCCCCACTCTCCTCCCTCCCCCACTCTCCTCTCTATCCTACTTCCCTCTCTATCTTACTTTCCTCGCTCTCCCTCACTCACCCTTCCCTCTCTATATGTCCATGTCTATCCTTTTGAAATGGCTTAAATTTCCTTTTCAGGTTTGTATTTTTTATGCCTCTGCCCCCGAAGGTGGGCAGAGGCATTTTGTTTTCGGGTTGTCCGTCCGTCTGTCTATACGGACTAAACCTCATTTTTCTTAGCAACCACATGACCAATTGAGACAAAATTTTCAGGGTAGGAGTGACACTCATGCAGAATGTTTTTTTATGATAATTGTGACGTCATGGGTCACGTGGTATGGCAGCCATCTTGGATTCAACGCAAATAATTAAAAAATTACTTATCGGAAACCTCTGAATGGAAAAATTTGAAACTTGGCACATTGTTAAGTACTTCCAATGGGGAACAAAAGCATGATAATGATGACATCATAGGTGAAGTGGTATACCAGCCAAAAATGTTTTAATCTAATTCCTTATCCTAAAAATCTGAAATTGCATGCACAAAATCTATGACCCATTTGTATTGAAATATTACATTTATGACATAATAGGTCACATGGTTTGGCAGCCATATTGGATTTAACCTAAGACATTTAAAAAGCATCTTCTCCCAAACCACCAAATTGATTGACTCGAAACTTTACATGTGTCATTGACCAAGCATGGCGATTAAAAGATCAAGAAAACATCATTGGTCACATGGGGTGGCAGCCATATTGGATTTAAGGAAAATATTAAAAAATTTTATCTCTGAAACCGCTTACCCTATCGACGTGAAATTTTACAAATATCATCTAGCACCATTGTTGCATATAGTTTGAAAATGATGATGTTGTAGGTCACGTGGTTTGGCAGCAATCTTGGATAGAAAAAAATGAACCTTATCCGATCAACACGAAACTTCACAAATGTGATCCCCTTCCCATACATATGCACAGTGCACATTTTTTTAAGGTCATATGTCATGTGGTGTGGTGACGATATCAGCTTGAAAGCCAATATTTTTTAAAATCCCTTCTCTGCAACTGCTTCACCGATTGATGTGAAACCTGTCATGGCTGGTGAAAATGTGATGCTTCAAAACAGCCGAAGGGATTTCAATCAAACGTGTTTATTTTTAAGACAGTGAACGAGGGCATCTACTCGAGGGCATCTACTCATTATGGGACTATGCTGAGGCATATTGGTGACACAGTCGCATTGTTCTAGTTTTTTTTTTGCTTTCCATATTCAGTTGTTGCTTTTGTTTGATATTTGATGTACC
Source organism: Myxine glutinosa (assembly GCF_964187855.1). NCBI lineage: Eukaryota > Metazoa > Chordata > Myxini > Myxiniformes > Myxinidae > Myxine > Myxine glutinosa. The sequence continues at coordinate 74,681,830 of NC_136261.1, read as the reverse complement.
ATACTCATTACAGAACGTCTGTGTGCCAAAGCAGCATCATGAGCAAGGGTTATACTGGGTGGTTTCCCATTGCCTTCTCAGCAGTAGTTTGGGCAGTATTTCGGAATTTGTAATTTGGCCAGGTTGCCAGCGATAGTTCGCTTACTCTTCGTGAAAGACACCATGGGGATGTTTAACGTCCACCAATAATGGCGGAAGAGGGGACGCCCAGTTTAACGTCCATCGGTGGGACGACACACACATTGATGATGCACCAGTCTGTGAAACACCAGGATGATAGTTTATAGCTGGGTCCGGATTCAAACACAGGCGAGAGAGCTTAGAGGAGAGTGTTGGTACCTCTAAGTCATCTTGTCAGCCGAGGTCATACCTTAACACACTGTTAAACTTAAAGGGACACAATCGTGAAATTTTTTTGAAGAGATGTTTTGGAGGATGGTCGCCTTGACTTATTAGCACAAAAATACATTTTGGGGAGAATAATAAGCCAGATAATCATGTTTTAAAATCGGACTATTTTGACTTCTATTATGCAAATGAGCTACTTCTGTCTATTCGCGAGTCAACTTTGCACAACTCATTGACAGACGTGTACATCGGTCGTTCATCACTAGTTATTCTATCGTTCAAGATGTCGATGTGCCAAGCTTTTAACTGTTTGAATCGTCAAGAAATTTACCCACAGAACTCAGTCGTTTTTTTTGCATCTCTGATCCACAAAAAGATAGTCAACAATTGTGTGCTTTGTGGTTGAAAACCCTAGGAACAACCAAACCAAACATCAAAACGTATGTTCATTCAAAACTTCATGTTGTTTGCGAAGACCACATCAAGCCGACAGTTTTCGTATTTGGTCAACAGGCTTACTACATGGGAAACTAGCCGTGAAAATTGCTGAAACATGATGCCGTACCGACACTTACCGGGCGAGAGTTACATGTTGATTTGAAGCCACGCCCAAACCAGGCCCAGGGAGTTCCATGTTGATTTGAAGCCACGCCCAAACCAGGCCCAGAGAGTTCCATGTCGATTTGAAGCCACGCCCAAACCAGGCCCAGAGAGTTCCATGTTGATTTGAAGCCACGCCCAAACCAGGACCAGAGAGTTACGTGTTGATTTGAAGCTACGCCCAAATCAGGCCCAGAGAGTTACGTGTTGATTTGAAGCCATGCCCAAACCAGGCCCAGAGAGTTCCGTGTTGATTTGAAGCCACGCCCAAACCAGGCCCAGAGTTTCGTGTTGATTTAAAGCCACGCCCAAACCAGGCCAGAGAGTTCCGTGTTGATTTTAAGCCACGCCCAAACCAGGCCCAGAGAGTTACGTGTTGATTTGAAGCCGCGCCCAAACAAGGCCCAGAGAGTTACGTGTTGATTTGAGATATACTATGTTCCTTAGAAGATGCAGGGTAGTGTTTTAGGCACCCCCCCACCCCCCCCCCCTCCCCACCCCAGAAAAAAAATAGGAAAAAAACCCCGAATTTACGCCGGGTACGCCTGCTGGTGTATAATAAAAGTAGCAGCCAAAATCAAAAAGATCGCAACCAATGTCCCTGAACGGTGTAAAATAAAATGAGATGTACAAGAATTATCTTTAAAGAGTGAAAAATGAATCTTGGTCAAATTTTACCTATGGGATGTACTATGGAATATTTAATTATTTAATTTAAAAGTCGCCTTTTCCTAATTTTGTTCCGATTTCACTCGAGATTGACAAAATTATTTAGGCCATGAGTTCCGATCGTGAAATATGGAATCAGATTTCGAATATTACCTTTTAATAAGCCTATACGATACATTATTCAATCTTGCCAGGAGCCAATCACATTGCACCCAGCCTCACACCAGCCAATCAGTGTAACCGCGAATGGACAAACGGACAGCCATCCTTGTCTTATATATAGATCTGCCTGTTGTAACTTAGCCCGTTTTCACCCCTCAGCCCAATGGGCTAAGGGGTATTGTCGTCACGGGCGTCGTCCGGGCGGGCGTCTGTCAACTTTTGGTTTCCGTCAATTTCGAGCAGAACGGCTTGTCCGATTAAATTCATTTTTGCAGTGTGTGTTGGGGTTGAGTCGAGGAAGGTTCCTTTCGAAAATGGGCGCGCTGCGATTTTCAATATGGCCGCCATGGCAGCCATCTTGAAATTGGTTTCCGTCAATTTCGAGCAGAACGGCTTGTCCGATTAAATCCATTTTTGCAGTGTGTGTTGGGGTTGAGTCGAGGAAGGTTCATGGGTGCGCTGCGATTTTCAATATGGCCGCCACGGCAGCCATCTTGAAATTGGTTTCCGTCAATTTCGAGCAGAATGGCCTGTCCGATTAAATTCATTTTTGCAGTGTGTGTTGTGGTTGAGTCGAGGAAGGTTCCTTTCGAAAATGGGTGCGCTGCGATTTTCAATATGGCCGCCATGGCAGCCATCTTGAAATTGGTTTCCATCAATTTCGAGCAGAACGGCTTGTCCGATTAAATCCATTTTTGCAGTGTGTGCTGGGGTTGAGTAGAGGAAGGTTCATGGGTGCGCTGCGATTTTCAATATGGCCGCCATGGCAGCCATCTTGAAATTGGTTTCCATCAATTTTGAGCAGAATGGCTTGTCCGATTAAATCCATTTTTGCAGTGTGTGCTGAGGTTGAGTAGAGGAAGGTTCATGGGTGCGCTGCGATTTTCAATATGGCCACCATGGCAGCCATCTTGAAATTGGTTTCCATCAATTTCGAGCAGAATGGCCTGTCCGATTAAATCCATTTTTGCAGTGTGTGTTGGGGATGAGTAGAGGAAAGTTCATGGGTGCGCTGCGATTTTCAATATGGCCGCCACGGCAGCCATCTTGAAATTGGTTTCCATCAATTTCGAGCAGAATGGCTTGTCCGATTAAATCCATGTTTGCAGTGTGTGTTGGGGTTGAGTAGAGGAAGGTTCATGGGCGCGAAATGGGTTCATGGGCGAAAATTTCATTACTTGCAGTTCCTACTCGGTATACAACTTCGCTTCAAATAACAAATTATCATCAATACTTCCTTTCCCCATGCATGGGCTGAGGGCTTACGTCCGCTTTGCGGTGCTATTTATTACAATTGTCAAACGTTAGAGTTCGCTGTAACCCTTGAGAGTTCACTGGAGTCCCAACATCTTTGTACAGTATATTTGTTTTTGTTACTGGATCGTAGTTTTCACTTGGCCTCAATTGTTACTTATTGGATATTCCTGTCTCTTTCTCTGCTCTCCACCCTTCTCCTTGGGCTGGCAGGATGGCCAAGAGGTATGTACACTCGCTTAGCTGAGCTGTCTAGCCTGGGTTCGAATCCAGACCCAGCTACAAAACTGTCATCCTGATGTTTCCCAGGCAGGGTGATTCATCAATGTGTGTGACGTCCCTCGGATGGTCGCTAAACTGGGTGTCCCGTCTGCTGGCATTAGTTGGTGGACGTTAAAGACCCACGGTGTCCTTGGCAAAGAGTAGGCAAGTTATCTCCGACACCATGAACAAATGACCATTTCCTTCTCTAACCTACAGAGGACGTTGCATCAGCGGCATGTCCGTGCCCTCAACCTCTGATACTCAACCTTGTGCTGCATTCGAAAGAAGAAGAAGACCCCTCTCCTTAACTTCCAAGCTGTTAATTGTAAATGTCTGTTCTGGTGTTAATCCCTTAAATCTTCGTGTTTTTCTTTGTTAACTGTGTAATAATTCAGGTTAATCATTAGTGTTCCACTTGGTTGGTTCCTTCTCCTCTTTTCCCAACTCTACCCTCGTTTTCTGCAAATTATCCACTCTTTATTTCTTATCTTACCACTAGCAAGTAAATCTATTTAAAGTTAGTAAAACCCTAAAATTTAAGTAGAAAAAAAACTGTCTTCTCTTGATATTCTTTTAATATTCTCCAGTTTCCACCTTGACCTCCTGTTTTTTTCTATTTCAGAAATGGATGGATGCCCTAAATCTCAGTGGTGGATGAATGGTGGTGGGCTGCAGCTGTGGTGGCAGTTTGCTTCTGCCGCGCAGATTCAAATGGAGTTTTGGCGCCCACATGCAAATGAAGGAGCACTTGAAGGAGCGGCACACAAAGTCAAATGGCTCAAGAAAGAGAAAGAGAGTAAAAAAAACAAAAAAAAAACACCTTTAGAGGCCATTTTGCCCGCAGAGCAGAGGTTGGCCTTTTTTGGGTACCATGGTCCCTTTTTTGAAGCAATGTTTTGAAGCAATGAAAAGGACAGAAAGAGAAAGAGAGTGTTGGCTTTAAAATAACGATAGAAGATGGGAGGGAGGAGGGGAAAACTTAACTAATCCCCACAACACATGTCCCCTTTGAAACACGTTAGACACAAGGGAGGACTGTCTGGAACATTTAATAATGAAATAACTAACTCAGGGAACCAATACGTTGTGTGCCATTGCCGTGGGGTGACGGTTTGCAGAACCGTAACAGTATCCATAACTGAAGATGGCATTAGATGAATTTGTGCAAAAGAGAGAGCAGGTTTCTGTGGAAGAATTCTCAGGCTGAATTAACATCAGGAGCAGTAGATATGGGAGATCAGTCCTTGAGTGAGATGGCTGCTTGCAGTCCCTGCCAGTTTGCCAGAGTGAAATGCCAGACTCGCTGGTGCTGAGGTGGCTCAGTGAAAATAGCCAGAGGGATGTCAACTCTCACAAACACGATCAGATGAACCAATTGGAGCAGAGGAAGAGCAGGAGACATTTGCAGTAAAACTTCAGTCATTACCAAGTCCAGAGGATTGGAAATCTGGGTGGAGAAGTTCACAGATTGAGTCAGTCCCATGGAGTCACATAAATCCTTTGCTGAAGTGCTATGGCTGGTAAGAAGAGTACCAACACTGAGCCAATGTGCATGGTGACAATTGAAATCACCATAGGGGAAGAAGAGAGAGTTGGTATGGGTGGTTAAAATTTGGTCCATGTTGAGTGAGAAAGAGATCAATGGAGTCGTCACTGTTTGGACAGCACAACCACAGACAAACAAGAGGTGGGAGTAGAGGCGAGGTTGCAGCCAAAGGTACTCATGGGGGTTTGGAGTTGCAAGAGTCCTTTTTTTGTCTGTACACGAACAGTGATAAATGTAGTTCAACTCTGCCATTGGGACAGGGTTCAGGAATATCAAAGTGGAGGAGAAAATAGCCAAGGAGAGACACTAGGGAGTCAGGCCCATCCTGTAGGAGGAAAGATTTTGTTAAGCAGATGATGTCTTGAGAGATCTGTGAGAGCTGAGTGAGAAGTAGAAACAGGGGAACATGAGGTGGACAGATGCCGAAGAGGGGATGAAGAGAAGGGGTCTGGCTAGGAGGACATGGCCCAATCTCTCAATGATGAAGAATCACTTAAAATTCTAGTATCCAGATCCAAATACTCACTAAAATCTAATAATATCATTCTGGTCACACACCCAACCTCTCCACTAATTTTTTTTTGTCCAACTCCGTCCACAACTTTTTGAGATATCCTATTCACAGACACACAAACAAACAAACAAAGACGGGGATGAAAACATAACCTCCGCCCACCTTTGGTGACGGGGGCAATAACAGAAGAAAACATGTGCGGGAGGGAGGGAACGCCAACAGCAGGGTCAAGGGACAAAATAGAGCAAGACTTGGAGAAATCGGGATGTGGGGAAGAATGAGGGGTAGGTGACGACACCCGGGGTGAACAAGATTGATACAGCCACAAACACACAGAAAGGTCAAACTGGAAACTTGGAAAGAGGTGGGTTTGGGGTGGTTTGATGGAGGATATTATCATAGTTGTGGATAGGGAATAATTTGAAATGGTGGTGAACAGCTGTCTTGAAGTCCTGAAGGGAAGAATGAGATAAAATAAACTCGGGTAGGCAGCTTCCCAAAGGGCCGAAATGATGTTAGGTGAGAGATGGAGGTGTTTCTGTGTTTGTCAATTAAGTGTTTGTCTCCAAGTCTCCCTCTATTTTGTCCCACAACCCTGCTGTTGGCGAAAGGCATGTCGAGGGGGAAGGTACTGACATGGAGGTGTTTGACACTGTTAATACACGTGAAGGGGAATGGGTGGTCGTATGCAGGTATCCTCTGAAAAGTGGACTTCTCATGCTCCCTAATGTAGATATTCGGAAATAGATGTCATGCGAGGGATTAAATGAGGGTTTGTTGAAGGCACGGAGGAAGGTAGTGCTGTAGTTACAGGGTGATGTTCAATGGACCGAACATTTGTGAGTTAGATAGGTTTGGGAAGGATATATGTATTGTAAAGAAGAGGAACAGATATTGATGAAGAATAAAATGTAGGGTGTTCCTGATGGAGAAATATGGCAAATGAAACATTTTTAAAAAATAAATAAAAAGCTTTTAAAGTAAGAAACAAATGTTGGCGAGGAATGTTAGTTGCATTGTGAGGTATTGAGAAAGGAAGAGATAAAGAATGAATGAAGGAAGAAAATAACAGGTAGAAGAGTTCGTGATTTTTTGGAGTGAAATTATTTATTTTTTGGAGTGAGTCCTGGTTTGAAATATTTATTTTTTGAAGTATGGAGGGAAAAATATAAAGTCGAGGAGCGTGATAGAGGAATACTTAGGATAAAGACAATAACGAGGTATACGACACTAGAGCAGAGACAGAATTGGCATGCCTCCTCACAGGATGATGACACCCCTCCTGGAACTGAATCCTGTGGCGAGGCAGTTGCCTTGAAACAACTTGCCTCATCGTCCTGGAAAGCAAATCTGTATGAAGACCAGACACTCACAGGGACAAAAATTCGACAAGACACCACAACAACGCATGGTCAAACATGGAAAATTGGACGAAAACACAACCAACTAGAACGGCACTCAGTGGAGAGCATACCTAGTTGGCCATATCACTCAATGGTGGAGAATCACTTTAAAATTCTACTAGCTGGATCCGGATTCGGATCCGGATATTCAGCAAAATTGAACAGATTCTTCCTTGACACAAACACAACCTGCCCAACCAGTTTCGTCCAAATTCATCCATAACCTTTTGAGATATCCGCTATGTATCATGTTTGGCCCTATCTCCCAATGGTGAAGAATCACTTAAAACTTAAATAATTCTCATATCTGAGTCCATATTCAGATCTTCACCAAAATCTAATCGAGTCGAATCGTCCTTGTCAGACACCCAACCGGTCCACCAAGTTTTGTCCAAATCCATCCATAACTTTTTGAGATATCCTGCCATGTATCGTTTTTGGCCCTATCTCCCAATGGTGAAGAATCGCTTTAAAAAATTGTAGTAGTGGAGAAGGGGGAAGGAGGGGTGAAGGGGAGGGGAGGGGGGGGTTTGGAGGAAGGGGAGGGGAATTGGGAGGGGGGGGAGGCAGGAGAGAAAGGAGGTTCATATATATGCTAGTGGGTGAATGGGGGCGAATGTGGCGTTCATCACGTTTCTGAGTTAAGTGTGATGCCGATCAGGAAGAAGAAGAAACCATACTACCAACTTCGTACACTTCCTGAATTGTTTAATTTATTTGTACGAGCAACGATACCCGCCCTAAGGGCGGGGCTTCAATTGGGAGGCGCAAATGATTATTTAAACGATTTATATAAACATCCGTTAAAAATCACACACAAATCATCGAAATCTAAACAGTATTTTTAGAATTTCAATCAAAAAAACCACATCACTGTTCATATCGGTAAATATTATTCCATCCTGTTTCAAATCGTGATATCAACTGTACGCTTTTCTTTAGGAAAATGGAATGATTTTGTACCTCTTCTTCAGCTTAGAACTTCAGTATAGACGACATTGCTGATAAAAGTTCCATTTCTCTCTTTGAAGTTCTTGGCAAACATTTTTATATTGTCACTGCTGCCAACGCGACGCCATGGCATTATTCATTACATTCATTCATTCATTTAATGATCATTAAACATTATGCTTACGCTCATTAAACGTTCATTAAACGATTACGAAAATAAAAACGAAAACATTACGAAATTACGTTCACACCATCACATCAAACACTACCATGAACACAAATATCGTCACAACATCGTCACAAACGTTACGTTATGTAATTCAAACCGTGATCACATCGAATATTGGAGAGCCCATTGCCCAAACAATTTGTTTTCTCTGGCACTTTTATCAAGTAATCAGATGTACATACACGTTAATCTTACAGCCGCCATGTTGGTGCTCGCCGTCACTGCGATGCGAAGCGAACGTTATGCGGGAGTCCAAACCTGAAAATGCTGGATGCCAAAGCTGAAATTGGAAAAACAATATAGCCTATTTTACTCTAGGGTATCACTGGATTACCCACCCAAAATATCGTTGCGATCGGTTCAGCCGTTTTTGCGGTACCTTTGAACGGACGGACAGATGGACGGACATTTGGTGAATTATAGTAAGATTTAAATGTCTGGTGATTGTTTTGTATTTATTTATGCGAATGTGTACTTGTACATAACTGTCATTAATGTTAAAAAGTTTAGGCACTATCGAGCGATAAAAAAAAAAAAAACTCCCCACAAACTTTTTTCCTTCTTTCAAAAATTTATGTTGTTTTTTTTTGCCTAAAACACTCCCAGGCACGCATTGATGAACCTCTGAAAGTTTGACGAAGATCCGTGGCGACACACAGACAGACAGACAGACAGACACACACACACAGACAGACATCTCTCTTATATAGTAGATATATCTATCTTCTATATCTATATCTATTATCTATCTTCTTCTTATCTTATTATATTATATTATAATATATATAAAAGAAGGTTTTTGTTTGTTTGTCTGTGCAAGCTAATCTCCTGAATGGTGAAAGATAGGAGGAAACCTCTAATACAAAAAATGTCGGGACGGGCCCCGGGAAGGTTTTAAGCTAGGTGACGAGACCGGTCGAGGCCCACCTCGGCCGTGCCGGGCCCATTTCGCAATTAAAAGCTGAGCTGAATTATATTAGTCAATCTTCTACGGCCACGAGTAAAAGCTGAATTATGGTAGTAAATTCATTCAAAAAGAACCAAAAATGTCGGGACGGGCCCCGGGAAGGTTATGGGATAGATGGCGAGGCCGATCGAGGCCGCTTCGGCCGAGCTGGGCCCTTTTCACAATTAAAAGCTGAGCTGAATTACAGTAGTCAATCTTCTACGGCCGCGAGTAAAAGCTGAATTATAGTAGTAAATTCATTCAAAAAGAACCAAAAATGTCGGGACGGGCCCCAGGAAGGTTATGGGATAGATGGCGAGGCCGATCGAGGCCGCATTGGCCGGGCTGAGCCCATTTCGCAATTAAAAGCTGAGCTGAATTATAGTAGTCAATCTTCTACAGCCGCGAGTAAAAGCTGAATTATAGTCGTAAATTAATTCAAAAAGAACCCGGGCAACACCGGGTGCTTTCGGCTAGTATATCTTCTATATATATAAAAGAAAGTTTTTGTTTGTTTGTTTGTCGGCACGCACTAATCTCCTGAACGGTGAAAGATAGGAGGAAACCTCTGAAACAAAAAATGTTGATACGGGCCCCGGGAAGGTTATAGGCTAGGTGGCGAGGCCGGACGAGGCCACCTCGGCCGGGCTGGCCCATTTCGCAATAAATCGTCTTCTTCTTTAAAAATTCTCTTGAAGTACAACTTATGCACTTAATAGGAATATCTGACTGATTGCAACACATGCTTTAAAAATTCTCTCTCGCGGTGCCCGACAGAAGAAAGAACAAGGAATCGTTGAGCACTAACTGATACTGGGCTCGCGTCAGACCTATGTACAGGAGATGAAATTCATTCAAAAAGAACCCGGGCAACGCCGGGTGTATTCAGCTAGTATATATATATAAAAGAAAATTTTTGTTTGTTTGTTTGTTTGTTTGTCTGCACACGCTAATCTCCTGAACGGTGAAAGATAGGAGGAAACCTCGACAACAAAAAATCTCAGGACGGGCCCCGGGAAGGTTATAGGCGAGGTGGTGAGGCCGGTCGAGGCCGGCTCGGCCGGGCTGGACCCATTTCGCAATTAAAAGCTGAGCTGAATTATAGTAGTCAATCTTCTACGGCCGCGAGTAAAAGCTGAATTATAGTAGCAAATTCATTCAAAAAGAACCTGGGCAACACCGGGTGCTTTCGGCTAGTATATATATTGTTACGGTTTTTAGAACCTTCACTTGTAAAATAATAAGCCTTGTAAATAATTCCCTGTAAATATCCCCATCTTCCAAAGGTCAAAGGTCGCACCCTAGCTAGTCCATTTTGCAACACGTAGGACACCGTAGGACCTTCTTCGGTTATTTCATTTGTATGTGTTTCAGGTAAAGATCTGTTTCCAATAGTTTGACTCTGCGTTGCATTAATCAAATAACCTAGGCCCCTTTTCAATCATATTCATTTTGCGGCATAGCCTCCCTCCAAAGTGCATTGCGCGTCTCTGCCAGCCGCAGCGCTGGCTCCAAACGCCATTACGCACGCGGTCAAGTTGGAGAAGAAGGGGGAGGGGCGCCAGGAACGGAGGCGTGGCCCCCATCAACGTGTCACGAAGGGAGGAGCCGGTGAACCCTTGCGACCAATCAGGGCCGAGGGGTGTTCACCGGTAGGCGGATCTCAGCGCACGCGGTTCGATTTGCAAGGCGCGTAATATAAGCGCCGCGGCGGACTACTTCGAGAGAGAGAGAGGGAGGAGAGAGAGCGTGGCAGAGCTGGAGCTGTGACTAGAGCAAAGAGACGGTGAGAGATTCGGTCCGCTACCACGACAATACGAACCGCATTGCCTGCTGGGTTTCGCCGCGAACCAAAGCGTGGACCGGAGTGGAGCGTGAACTTGGAGCCGGACCTCGACGCCTGAGCCATCTGCCTGGACCTTCTCTTCCTTCCTGCCATTCCCCTTTCGTGTGAGTCCGTTTGTGTTGTCCTGGGCGTGATAATTAAGAGTGTATAAGATTGCCCTGTGTCTGCTGCTTCTTCTTCTTCCCTTGTACATGCCCTTCTTTCGTTTCCTCTTTTATTGTACAGTGTAGTAATAAACCATATTTGTTCTTCCTTTACTTTGGTTTCCTCTCATCCGATCGCTTTCGTGATTTCCCCATTGAGTACCTGTGGCACGATTAGAACCGCTCAAAATCGGGTTAGTCTTTTTGCTAACGGCCCGAGTCGCAGCTCGCTTCGCTCGGCGTATCCATTAACGCTGCGGCTCGGGTGGGAGTTATCTCCTCGCTTACGGTCGGTACTAGTAAGCAGGTATTTGGGACTGCATTGACCAATGACCCTGGCTAATACCGACCGGAAGTGACGTCATAATTTCCAGGACTGGGGGATCGGCCAGTGTAAAAGACAAGGGGATTAACCCCCCCCCCCCCCCTTGGTAAGGGGAGCGCCGACCCCGGATCCGCAACAATATCTATATATATATATATATATATATATATATATATATATATATATATATATATATATATATATATATATATATATATATATATATATATATATACAGTGGAACCTTGACTTACGAGTTTAATTCGTTCTGTGACCGAGCTCGTAACTCAATTTGCTCGTTTCTCAAATCAAATTTCCCCATTAAAATGCATTGAAATGCTATTAATCCGTTCCAGCCCGCCAAAAACCACACCAATTTTTTTTTAAATATACAGTATATATAAAAATATCTCGCGCTTTATATTTCACCTGTATGCAGCATACAAGTTGACAGGA
>NC_136261.1:74515174-74665174 GCF_964187855.1 Myxine glutinosa | reverse complement strand
AACTGACAACGGAGGAATTAAAGAAGCTACAGCAGCAGCAGAAGACGGAGGTTTTGCAGGAAATTAACGCGGAGGAGCCAGAGGCGGAGGTGGTTATCGCTACAAGTGAGATTAAGGAAATGTTGGGAATGTGGGAGAAAATTTCAGAGTTTATTGAAAAGAAACCCTGAAAAAGTTGCAACAGGTCGTGCGTTGGCGCTGTGTAACGACACTTGCCTCACTCATTTTCGAAACATTTTGAAAGGGAGGAAGAAACAAACCTCGTTGGACAGGTTTTTCTTGAAACGCCCTGCAAGTGAAAGCGAGGAAAGTGTGGCGAAAAAGGCAAAAGTTATCCCCTCCACCTCCGCCAGCATCTTCGTCTGATCTTCAAGGTAAATACACTTAATAAAACCAGTTTATTTCTTTACATTGTCTTTTATTATGTACAGTATATACGAGGTCGTGCTCGTTTATACATTATTTGTTATTTATAAAGTACATTTTTCTTATTTAAAAACACGTAACAAAAAAAATTGGTGTGGTTTTTTGGGGGCTGGAACGGATTAATAGCATTTCAATGGGGAAATTTGATTTGAGAAACGAGCAATTTGAGTTACGAGCTCGGTCACAGAACGAATTAAACTCGTAAGTCAAGGTTCCACTGTATGTATGTATGTATGTATGTATATATACATATATATATATATATATATATATATATATATATATATATATATATATATATACATATATATATATATATATATATTGTTATGGCCCGCGGATAAGATGTTGTGTTTGCCGAGCAGATGGCCCCGCAGTCGTACAGTTACCCCGACTAACCCGATTCCCGAACGTTGGCCGGATCGCGCCACAGATATTCAATAGGGAAAAGACTAAGGCGACACGGATGTGAAGAAGAAGCAGACAAAAAGGTTGGAAATACGAATATAATTTATTTGCTATTTACAGGCTCAAAAAAACCAAGGAGAAGGAAAGATAAGAAAATAATTTACAGAAGATTTTAGAGACACAGTGCAACGCTAGCTTATACGAGCTTAATTAAATACCCAGGACAGAACAAACAAAGACGGACTCACACGGGGAATTGCAGAGTGGATTGGCTGGAAGGAGGAATGGGAAGGCCCAGGCCACTGCAGGCGTCGAGGTCCCGCTCCAGGAGTCGACTCGCGTTCTTGGCGGGAAAGCCTTCGTGTGCAGCGGCGCGTATTGTTCACCCCGAGCGGATGGGCGCTTCGTGCTGGACTCCGGGCTCTTCAGCTCCACTTTTATTGCCACTTAACGCCACACTCAACTCGTCCTCCTCCCACGCCACTCTCTTCATCAACCCTTCCTCCTTCAACAACAACTGTACTTTTAGCCACCAACCACCAACCAACTCCTCACCACCGACAACCACTGACAACTCAACGCAACCACTGACCACCGACAACTTCTTGCGCGCGCGCCTTTATAGCACCTCCGGCGATTAAGCCGCCGGCCTTCAGGACACGCCCATCGGTGTGCTCACCTCGGCCCTGGTTGGTCGCGCGACCCTCTGGCTCCACCCTTTATGACGACGGGCGGGCACGCCTTTCTTCCCCGACCCGAGCACATGTTCAATGGTGGTTTTGGAGGGGGTGTAATTTGCAATCGAGGCTTGGCAATGATGAAAGGGGATCTACTCTTATTTAATGCAGTGCAATGGAGTGTCATTTTAATGGAAGACAAGGCCTTACCCTAATACACATAATAAGATATAACTATCAACCAGGGGGAAATCTATGATTGGCTGACATGTATAAAAAAAAAACCACCGTTTAGAGGCCATTTTTCCCCGCAAAGCGGGGGTTGGCCTTTTCGGGGACCGTGGTAGTTGTTGTTTTTCGGTCCCCTTTTTGAAGCAATGTTTTACGGCCGGATGCCCTTCCTGACGCCAACCCTTTTTGCCGCCTTTAACGACAAACGGGGAATTACCAGTGAACTGGTACTCAATTAGCCGACCTCGGAAGGATGACAGGCTGAGTCAACCCCCCTGGCATTAATTCGGCGATCGACCGAGATTCGAACCCAGGATCCTAGGATCCTAAGCCGGCACCCTAGCCGCGAGCCCAACACCAGGGTCAGTGGTCAGTTACACTGACATGTATGCTTTATGGAATTAACTACGGGAACGCCCTTTGACCTTTATACAACACTGGAGGCAGGAGGGTCCAGAATAAAGCTTAATGCACAACAATTTACTATATAATACAACACAATAAAAAAACACAATCCTCATTTCCGCAACACTGCACCCTCCTCCTCTTAGGCACGTCCCGGGCCTATAACTTTAACTTAGTGTGACACGTAGGTGTAGTTCCCTCTACTTTTAACCTGACCCTGAGTGCGACAGTTTTAAAACATAAATAAATATGTCCCGCTGCTCCATTGCACCCTACCTAACAGACTCACGCCCACAGCTAACCGAATTGCGGAATGGTCTTCAAACTATACACTGACGGTGGGGAGCATTATTTACACTGACGTTACTTTATTTACAAAACGCAACCCAGGACCTGTGATTGTTCTTTCTGGGGGGGGGGGAGACAGTCTGCTCTGCATCGACGCACCATGAAGCACCCACAACGCACCAACACACCCTCAAGCACCAATCGGTGCACAGTCATCACTGTTCATGAAAATGAAAACAACCCCTAACCCTGCAGGTGGTCTCTTGCTCTTCGGCTCCCTGTGCTGGCTATTATTATTTTCCTGGTGTTGTCATCTTCCTTTGCTGGCGGCCTATTTGCACTATTAAAATGCACCCAACGTGTCCATTTTTATTTATTTTATTTATGGCCCACAGGGCCGACTAGTGTGGTTCACCTGTGGGGCATCGGTGCCCTGTGATCAAGGTCCGCCAGCAAGATTTCGGGCCCTCATGGCCGGTTCCAGCAGAGGGGCCATGCCCCAACCCATGGGGTCCATAAATGGTGCTCGGCCACAGACATGTGGTCCATAATGTGGTGCATCGATGCAGACAGCTGGTTCTGGGAGTTCCGGGCGCACAATGGCGGACTCACGCACGCTCCACTCGGCGCCCAGTGGCGCACAGGTCCTCATGTGGGAGACAAAGGGGGGGAGAGACAGATGAGCGAGAGGTAAGGTCACAAGGGTACACATCAACAAGGCAATGCAAGGTGAAGTGCGCACGGAGAGCGAAGTGAGAAAAGCTCATCCCTACCGTACGTCACCCCCCCTGTCACCTACACTAACCTTGCCCTTACCCCATATGTACAAAATCTACACATTACAAATTCGTCGCAACTGTCACGTCTTCCCCATATTTCCCCTATACCAAATTCGTTCCCACAATCCCTCTATCCAAAATTTGCCATCACCCAATTCATCATCAATCCTCATAAGGAGGAAGAGATGGAACAACAAGCACAATGTCACACCCACGTCATGATGCGTCTCACAATCCAAACATTTGCACAATAAAAATAATCAAAACAACCTGGCATGGTGTGGAGTTACGTCACCTCAGGTGAGTGGATGTAGATGGTGCGAGGAGATCTTCATCCTAACTACTTTCTAAATGACTTTAATACACTTTACACTACCCGCGGTCTTTCCCTGCCAATCCATTGGCCATCTTACACTATGGGTTCTAAAAACCAATTCCCATTGACCAAACTGTGGTGCTTCTCAATTTGGGGTCTCACTCCCCCGATTCAACTCCCTGTGCCCTTGCACAATTTCAGGACTGGGACGTGTAGCTCTCCCAGCAGGTCTACCCACCTGCACACCTCCACCACTGCAGTTGCCACCCGATCTTACCTAGCTCCTCACCCTAACCGAACTAACTGGGGAAGGCCCCTCCTGGCTCTGTCACCCCTCGGTGCCCTCTGGCACTGGGCTACCCGGGTCCGTCCTCCGGATCCTCGGGCCCCATCCACAACAACTCTACCGGCTCCCAGAGCCCATCTGCGGCCTCACCTGGCCGACATCCTCACAGTGGTGGAGTGCCCAAACCAACTACACACACTAACAGGCTACACGCCCAGCCATTTCCACAACACTAATGCACCCATCCAAACACCATTCTTTCACCCGCACCACAGATGCCAATATCCAACCACAATTTACCTATACCCTCTACCTAACACTTACACTACCCTCCCTGGGTATTCGTGATGGGGGTCCATCCTTCCCCCATTCACACCTTCGCACCATCCACTCCACTCCATAGTTTCCACCATACTCACTCCACGACCATCCATTCCAATACTCCATATATTCCACACTCCATGTATTCCACACAACCATTCTCCATACACCTGTCGTTGCACACCTGTGCAATCACACCTGGTGCCACCTGCACCCTCCTTCCTTCCTGGACCATTTGGTCAGCACAATACTCATCACCATCACTCACTCAAACACTGCTCCATCCACCTGTCCAGTTGCACACCTGTGCAATCACACCTTTTAACCATACACACGGCATCATCTAATCTACCTGTTGCCCTGCTAACTTAGTGCTCCCCGTCTTCCCTTTAAACTAAGCACATACCACGTCATTATCATCCACTCTAATCTACCTGCGTCCCCACTACAGGTATCATTGTCACTACCTAACCTTAACGTCACCTATTGTCATCTTCTCTAGATCCCTACATTATATCCTAACCCTCCCGGGCTAGTTTTCACTGCCATAAACCCCATAACTCTAGTGCTCCTTTACCCCCGCTGTGAGAGATGGCAGAGTTGCCATCCCACCACATCGGGTATCTCCCACTACCATCCCCCCAGTCCTCTGACGCTACGAGCCCCCGTCGGAAGAGGTACTGGGTCCTGCCTCGGCATCGAGAGCCGAGGCGATCCATGAGGGCGCCTGCTCGCCGGCATAAGGTCTTATCCGGTCGGCATGGACGATCCGAGGGGAGGTCCGTGGCCCCATTTTGATATTAACGACCACGTCACAGACTTGCGACAGGACGACTCCCGGGCCATGCCAGGGGGAGGTGAGTTTTGGGCACCTGCCCTTCCGCCTCCGGGGATTAAAGAACCAAATCTTCATCCCCGGAGCGTATTGACTCCCCTGGCTCCGGTCGTCGTACCTGCGCTTCATCTTGGCCCCCGCCAGATGGAGCTGGCGGCGGGCGAAGGCATGGACCCGCTCCATGCCTTCCTCCAGGTGACGTGCGTAACCCTCCCTCGGCGGTGTATCCGTGGTGTCTGGCTCGGGACCGCATAGCAAGTCGGCGGGAGCCCGTAACTCCCGCCCATACATAAGCAACGCTGGACTGCATGCGGTGGCCCCGTGCTGGCTAGTTCGGTAGGCCAGCAACATGTACGGGAGATGTTCGTCCCAGTCATCCTGACGGGTGGTGGTGAACAATGCCAGTTGTTGGATCAATGTTCGATTGAACCTTTCCACCATTCCGTCAGATTGTGGCCGCAAGGGCGTGGTTCTGGTCTTTCGAATTGACAGGAGTCTGCACACATCTTTTAATAATTGGCTCTCAAAATTTCGTCCCTGATCGGTGTGCAGCTCCTGTGGAATCCCCTGCCGACATACAAATCCTTCCACGAAGGCCTCTGCTACCACCCCGGCTTCTTGGTTGGGGAGGGCATAGGCCTCCGGCCACTTGGTAAAATAGTCCATTACAACGAGGATATACTTATTACCTTGGCGGGTGCGGGGCAGCGGTCCTAGAATATCCATAGCCACCCGCTCAAGGGGGGTCCCCACCTGGTGTAATTGAAGGGGGGCCCTCATCCTCCGTGCTGGTCCCTTTTTGGCAGAACAGGCGTCGCATCTCCGACACCAGTCCTGTATGTCGCGCCCCATATTCACCCAATAGAACCTCCGGCGGACCCGAGATATTGTCTTTGTCCTGCCCAAATGGCCGCCGGAGCAGGTACCATGCACCTGTTGTAAGATGACGTTCTTGAATTTGTCAGTGACTATCACCAGCCAGGAAGTTCTATCAGAGGGAACCTCCACCCACTTGCGATATAAGATGTTGCCTTTCAACTCCAGGGTCTGCCACTGAGCCCAATACGCCTTTGTTTGTGCCCCGAGGGGGGTGACCTCTTCCCCCTTTGGTCTTTGCCCCAATTTGACCGATTGGAACACCGGCCCCAGAACAGGATCCTCCTGCTGGGCCGTGCTCCAAGCCAACTCTCCAAATTCCTCGTCCGCGGTTAGTGGCAAAATTGGCCCTCGCACCCGGGTTGCCCTGACGAGAATCGGGGCAGAATCGCCCAATTGCTCCCTCTCCTCATGTCTCGCGCAAAATTTGCAGTTTTCCCCCAGACAACGACGCCGAGAGAGTGCGTCCGCATTACCATGGGCCTGCCCGGCCCTATGGGTCACATTGAAATCGTACTGCTGCAACTTTTCCAACCACCTTGCAATTTGGCCCTCCGGTTCCTTGAACCGAAGGAGCCATTGCAGGGAGGAATGGTCAGTTCGAACCGAAAATTTCCGCCCCGTACAGGTACGGGTGGAAATGGTTCATGGCAGCCAGCATAGCCAATAACTCTTTGCGAGTGACACAATAATTTCGCTCGGGCCTACTTAAGGCCCGACTATAGTAACCAATCACTCTCTCCACGCCCTCCTGTGTCTGAGACAAAACCGCGCCCAATCCTTCCTGGCTTGCATCCGTGTCCAGGGTAAATGTCCCGTTACTAGTGGGGTAAGCTAGAAGGGGTGCGGATGTTAAACACCCCTTCAATTTTAGGAAGGCCTCGTGGCACTCCCTTGTCCAATTAAATCGCGTCCCCTTCTCCGTAAGCCGGTGGAGGGGACGGGCCAACTCCGCAAATTTCGCCACAAAGCGCCGGTAGTAGGAGCAGAGTCCCAAAAATCCCCGCACCTCCTTGATGGTACGTGGTGCGGACCACTCCTCTACCGCTTTAATTTTGTCTGGGTCCGTTTTTACCCCCTCGCGGCCGATCACGTGACCTAGATAGGCCACCTCTCTTGCAAACAAAGTGCACTTACTCGGGTTCAGCTTTAACCCTGCCTGTCTGAGGCACCCGAACACCTGATCCAAATTAGATAACGCCTGGGGGAAGGTCTTGGCATGTACCAGGACGTCATCCAGGTATACCAGGCATGATTGCCATGGCATGCCGCCTAGCACATGCTCCATTAATCGCTCAAAGGTGGCGGGGGCGTTACACAAACCAAACGGCATCACAGTGAACTGATACAGCCCCTTACCTGTGGAAAATGCCGTTTTCTCCTTCCCTGTCCGATCCATCTCCACCTGCCAATACCCACTCTTGAGGTCCAAAGTTGTGAACCAATTTGAGCCCGCAACGGCATCGAGGGTGTCATCAATCCTTGGCAGGGGATATGAGTCCTTGAGTGTCACGTTGTTTAGCTGGCGATAGTCCACGCAGAACCGCGTGGTCCCATCCTTCTTTTTGACCAGCACAACAGGTGACATCCAAGGACTTCCCGAGGGCTCGATCACGCCTGCGTCGAGCATTTTTTCAACCTGCTCGTCAGCTTCCGCCCTCTTGCTCCAAGGGAGCCGTCGGGCGGCCTGACGAATAGGCCGGGCCTCACCGGTGTGGATCTGATGTTTCACCAGGCCCGTACGTCCAATATCCTCGGTGGACAAGGAGAAGAGGTCCAAATGGGACCCAACCAGTTTGTGTCAGGCCTCCCTCTGGGTACCTCCCAACTCTACACTACTATGATTTACCATCTCGCAAATGGGATCGGGCCAATTCCTAGAACTTATTGAAGGCTCCCCCTAGGGCCGGCTCGGCTGGACGTTCTCGCCCCTCTCTGACGCGACTTCTCTAACTGGGGTGCAGCCAGCTACCTTCGTGCCCCTCACTATAGTGCGTGGTTCTGTACTAATGTTAATTACTCGGACGGCCACCACCGGCCCGTCCGTTTTTACGAGGGTGCGGCCCACGATTAAACCAGGTATGGATCGCGCTGCCACCGGTTCGACCAGGCCGCAGGATTCCTGCCATGTCGGGCGAGCTGACCGTCGGGCCGGCACTATGGCCTCGGCCCCCGGAGGGATGGTCACGGCCTCAGGAGCCTCCAGCTCCACCCTCTCGGCAGTGCTCACCCCCTCCAATGGTAGCTCTTCCACTCCCCATTGGAGGATCCCCCGGCTCAAGTCGATTTTACAACCGCTGGCAGTCAACAAATCCAACCCTATTAAGTAGTGTAATAATGTTGCTTCTGGGACACCTCCGTTTAACATGGGAAATCCCTATCTAATGTCATTTACCCCCTTGTCTTTTTCAAAAATCATAAACACCTCTATTTCTCCCACCCTCATCTTTATGAACCTTTTGTCTGTAGTACCTATCCTTAATGTTGTTCATTAGACCACTCAAACACTACAAATATTTGTTTTCTCTTATAGACCTATCATCCTTCTTCTACATATCATCTGGCAGATTAATCTTTGACCCACTCAAACATTGACCCATTCACTTCCATATTAATTCTTTCCCTCCCTCATTGCCCCTAAACACCTATATTTCTCTCACCCTGTTCTTTACGAACCTTCTAACCTTTTGACATGTTATCCTTATTCATTAGACCACTTAAACACCTGTGATCCTTCTGACCTCATGGACCTTTTAACCTTTTACTCTTAATATCATCTGGTGAATATAACCCACTCAAACAACGACCCTACAAATATTTGTTTATGCGTGGGAAATAATTTAATTCTCCTACAACTCTCTTCACCATCTAATATATTAACAAAAAATATGTTTGAGTTTGGTTCTTTATTAAGATATTTTAACTGAGCTAAGATAAAATGGTAAACATCCCTCAATGTTCTTGTTTGAGCGCCTCCAGTGCCACATACCATTTTTTGGTAAGCTCCGCCCACTTTTTGGTAAACCACGCCCATTTTTTACTAAGCCCCGCCCACTTTTTGTTAAGCCACGCCCACTTTTTACTAAACCCCGCCCACTTTTGCTAAGCTCCTCCCACTTTTGCTAAGTCCCACCCACTTTATAAACTCTTCAGCATTGTATCATTTCCAGGTAATACATTACATCATTTTCAGGGAATTTCCATCACATCATTTCCAGTTAAGACACGCCCAGGGAATTTCCACAGGAAGACACACCCAGTCCTTATAAAAGGCACCGACCACACAGGCTTTTTCAAACACGCTTTCTGCTTCACTTGAGAATGGACTACTATGCCGAAATGGAATGGGATAACTTTGCTATTCCATGGAGTCCTACTACCTGTGTAGAACTCAACCTTCAGATTGATGAACTGGACTCGAACCTCTTATCAATGGAGGTAAGTTTGTTTATTTATTTATTTATTTATTTAATTTTTTTTTTTTTTTTTTTTTTTTTTTTTTTTAAGATGAGACTCGTGTAAGAGTTAACAAAGTTTATTTTAATATTCATAGAGCTTGATTTATACAAATAAAAAATATTGTATTAAATTAATACATTGTTATTTTCTTTCACAGGAAATTGTATCTGAGATACGAAATGAAAATTCTGCTTTTAACACAACTTGGGATGAAGTTATTTTTTTGTTTGAAGACATTTTGAACAACCAAGACCCCCAGAACGAGTTCTACCTTGATGACCCAGCCAAAGAGTTATACCTTGGAGATCCACAAAATCCTGAAAAAGAGTTTTACCATGATGATACTTGTTGTGAGTTATCAAAACAAAACCCACTGAACAAGTTCTACCTTGATGAGCCAGAATACAAGTCATACATTGGAGACCCACAAATTTCTGAAAATTGGGAAAGGAGAGTTCTCCCTGATGGTCCGCAGTTATACTATGTGAGACACATCATAGAAACCCTAAAAAATTGGGCAAGGAGAGTTCTCCCTGATGGTCCGCAGTTATACTATGTGAGACACATCATAGAAACCCTAAAAAATTGGGCAAGGAGAGTTCTCCCTGATGGTCCGCAGTTATACTATGTGAGACACATCATAGAAACCCTAAAAAATTGGGCAAGGAGAGTTCTCCCTGATGGTCCGCAGTTATACTATGTGAGACACATCATAGAAACCCTAAAAAATTGGGCAAGGAGAGTTCTCCCTGATGGTCCGCAGTTATACTATGTGAGACACATCATAGAAACCCTAAAAAATTGTGAAATGGGAATTCTCCCTGATGGTCCGCAGTTATACTATGTGAGACACATCATAGAAACCCTAAAAAATTGGGAAAGGGAAGTTTTCCCTGATGGTCCGCAGTTATACTATGTGAGACTTATCACGGAAACCCCCAATATTTCTGAAAATTGTGGTTTTACCTTGGGGACTTGGAAAGATGGTTATATTTTTGGAGACTCGGAATGGGGGTTTTGTTTTGATGACTCGGAATGTGATACCTATCTTGGAGGCTCAACAGGAATGTGGTTATACCTTGGGAACTTGGAAAGTTGGTTTTATTTTGGAGACTCTACCTGTGGGGTTCCTCTTGGAGACTCTTTGGATTCTAAAGCAATGAACAATGTTCTTTATTTAATGACGCTTGATTTAAGCAATATCAAGAAAGTTCGAGGAAGAAAATGCTGGAAAATTCTTTCTTCCCATTTCTACTTCTTCAAACTTAAAAGCCTTGAAAGACAGAATTGGAGGAAGAGGAAAAAAAAAAGAAGAAATACGTATTTAAAAAAGAAGAAAAGAAAGATTATGTTAGGGTTTGGGTGGGATTTTGAATGTGAGGGTTAGGGATGGGGTTGGGTTAGGGTTGGGATTTTGAATGTGAGGGTTAGGGTTGGGGTTGGGTTAGGGATGGGGTTGGGTTAGGGATGGGGTTGGGTTAGGGATGGGTTGGGTTAGGGTTGGGATTTTGAATGTGAGGGTTAGGGTTGGGGTTGGGTTAGGGATGGGATTGGGTTAGGGTTGGGATTTTGAATGTGAGGGTTAGGGATGGGTTGGGTTAGGGATGGGGTTGGGTTAGGGATGGGGTTGGGTTAGGGTTGGGGTTGGGTTAGGGATGGGGTTGGGTTAGGGATGGGGTTGGGTTAGGGATGGGGTTGGGTTAGGGATGGGGTTGGGTTAGGGATGGGGTTGGGTTAGGGATGGGTTGGGTTAGGGATGGGTTTGGGTTAGGGATGGGGTTGGGTTAGGGCTTGGGTTGGGTTAGGGTTTGTATATTATTATGACTCACTCGCACATACACACACACACAAAAGTTAAGCCCCAACTAAAAAGTTGTGGGATTCTGTGTTTGGGGTTCACAGATTTAAAAACGTATCCCCATTATACACACACAAAAGTTAAGCCCCAACTAAAAAGTTGTGGGATTCTGTGTTTGGGGTTCACAGATTTAAAAACGTATCCCCATTATACACACACAAAAGTTAAGCCCCAACTAAAAAGTTGTGGGATTCTGTGTTTGGGGTTCACAGATTTAAAAACGTATCCCCATTATACACACACAAAAGTTAAGCCCCAACTAAAAAGTTGTGGGATTCTGTGTTTGGGGTTCACAGATTTAAAAACGTATCCCCATTATACACACACAAAAGTTAAGCCCCAACTAAAAAGTTGTGGGATTCTGTGTTTGGGGTTCACAGATTTAAAAACGTATCCCCATTATACACACACAAAAGTTAAGCCCCAACTAAAAAGTTGTGGGATTCTGTGTTTGGGGTTCACAGATTTAAAAACGTATCCCCATTATACACACACAAAAGTTAAGCCCCAACTAAAAAGTTGTGGGATTCTGTGTTTGGGGTTCACAGATTTAAAAACGTATCCCCATTACATTTTATTTATTTATTTATTATTTTCAAGGGTATTATCTGCTTACTTGTGTTTTTTGTAATTCTTGTGAGTAAAATGAACCCAAGATTTCTTCTCCATTTAAATCATATAATTTGTAGGTCCAAGGGACTGTATCCATTACATCAATGATTTTAAATAATTCACGAGTCCATTTTTGTGTATAACCTTTCTCAAAATGACTTTTCCATTTGTATATTCTTACAATATCACCAACTTTAAACTTGGGCTTTCTCAAATTAATCTCCTTTTCATATTCTAATTTTGTAAATGTTTCTGATGGTTTTGATTGTGTTGATGAATGAACTGTATTATTGTAATTATCTACAATATCCTGAATTAAATACACCCATTTTTGAGAACCGAGTTGTGTGAATTTTTTATATAATTTCTCTTTTAAAGTACGATTAAAACGCTCAATAACAACTGCCTTTCCTTCATTAAAGGTGCTGTATAATTTAATACCCTTCCCCTTAAGAAATTTCATGAATATTTTGTTATAGAACTCTGTTCCCTCATCAGTCCATAACTTCTTTGGTTTCCTTTTATCCCGATCAAATATTAGCTTAAAGGCTAACATTAAAGTATCACCCCTTTTATTTTTTAAAGGGACAACCCAGGCAAATCTACTCCTCAAATCAATAACGGTTAAAGCATACCTGTATCCCCTGTCATTATTCAATTCAATTAAATCAGCGGACCATATGTGGTCAGTGTATTTAGAATAAACCTTCCTTCTTTTAAACTTTGTGATTATAGGTTTGTGTAATTCTTCAGCCAAAAGCTCCTCAGTCTTGATGGCATCATTAGAGCCTAATAGTTTTTTGAGGAATAACCAAGACCAAGTTTCAATTTAGCATTTATCAAATTTCTCACAATAAACCTATCAACTTTCTCTCTCAACGTTGGATTTTGTATCAAAGACAAATTATACAACATTTCGCTGTCGGCTTTATGTTTTTCAGTCAACGTAGTGGTTTTCCCATAAGCAATATCATGCTTCATACACACTTCGTCAACCCTATTTGTAGGTTTAGACCAAGGTTTAGGATTGTCAGCCTCATCTAATCTTTTATCCAAGTTTGTTCCTGGACCACAGAAAGAATACCCTGGAAGGTGTAATTCCCCTGGAATTCCAGTTGTTGTAAATTTACTTCCTGACAGAAACTTTTGTATGTCTCCTCCTCTTTTAGGAGAGATGAATTGGCACTTTTTAGAGCCACATACTTGACATATTCCTTTTTGATAAACTCTATTATTTTTAGCTTTAACATAAGAGATATTTTTAGATTTAGTTTTCTTTTTACATTTGAGACAATAACTCATATTTATTTATCAGAAAAATTCCGACAGAGTATCAAAACCTTTTTGGTTTTCAACATATACATTTCAATCTTTATTTTTAAAACATAAAGAATCCTAAGGAATGCCTTCACTCTCTCCTCCATTTATTTACAAATAAAAACTAACTAAAGTCAATGACACCAACATCATCAATCACATAATCTTTTCCTTCTTCTTCTTCTTCTTCTTCACCACTTTCTCGTTTAAATCTCCTCCCTGAAATTGAAGACATTGACGTTCTTATTTTTGAAACCATTATCTTCATAAGAGTTGTTAATTCTTTAATTTCCTCTTCGGTGCGTTGAGATTGATTTATTTGCTTTAATACACTCAATCTTTTATGAATCTCAGTGATTTCCATCTTTTTATATTTTTCCTCCCTCTCTCTTTGCTCCCTCTCCTCCTCCTCCATTTTCTCCCTCTCCTCCTTCTCCTTTTTCTCCCTTTTCTCCCTTTCCTCCTTCTCCCTTTTCTCCCTTTCCTCCTTCTCCTTTTTCTCCCTCTCCTCCTTCTCCTCCTTTTTCTCCCTCTCCTCCTTCTCCTCCCTCTCCCTTTCCTCCTTCTCCTTTTTCTCTCTTTCCTCCTTCTCTTCTTCAACTCCTTCCTCATCCCTTGCTACCCTTGAGTTTGAACCCCAAAGAATATTATACATATACTCATCTGGATTTTGAGATATTCTTGTATCTATAATTATTTTTCTCATAATAGGATACCAATAAGATTTGTTGACGATTTCTAAAAGAGTTTTATATTTCATAACTTTGAGAAGTTCATTTTTATTTAATATTTTAAACAAGTCTCTATTTGTGGGTTTAACAATATCAGTATAAGGCCAGTTTTTTATGACAAAATTCCCATGTATATGCTCCAAATCATAAGGTATGTAATACCGAGCACCCTTTTCTTGTAGGTATCCTTGAATACAAAAATTATAATTCTCTTGTAGTCTTCTTCCTGCCATTTATGTATCAGAAATATATGTGAGATTAATATTATGACAGGTAATACCACCCCATCTTCCCACTACCAAATCGGTTTGTATTCCTCGGCTTTCTATCCTTATCTCATTACCTTCCTTCTTTGTCATGCGAACCATCGCTATACTATCATATATTTTTATTTTCTTAAAATCACGTATTTGTTGTTTACTAATTGTACTTCCACATAAATCCTTATCTTCACCAAGTGGATAATATTCTTCTTTACGAGACTGATTTAAATCATGTAGGTCTTCTATGTTTATTGAAAAAGACCAATTATACCCTAAATCAGGCATATCATACCCCCATTTATTAATTCGCATATTAACTAAATGTCCTTCTTTATAAAATTTAATTGTAAGCAGGTAGTTAAATTCAATGAGGAAAGGTGTATGGTCAGTATAACCAGGTGTTGTGGTTGTAAATTTTACTTGTTTCACAAAACGTGCTGTTTTCTTTAAAGATATATATTGTGATAAATCACTGAATCTAATCAAGTCATTCGCATCTGTAGGGTTTGGATAATTGATTAATTTATAAGTATTCTTCATATTAATATTTTTACTTACACTATATTTTTGTCGTTCAGCCTGTGCCTTTGTATAATAATTTGATAAATCAATATCCTGAGAGGATTTTCCAAAGATAGAACCATCTTTTCCAACATAGGTCATTTATATTAGATAAAAAATGATATCATAAAAATTTTCATTATTGTTGAGTTGAAATAATACATATAAACATAATTGGCCACAACATTTAGAATTAATTTCTTGAACTTGGAATGTTTGATAAACACCATTCTGTAAGAATTGTATTACTTCAACAGGTGGTGGCATACCATAACTATCAAAATAATATTTATCCTGACTATTATGAATACAAACCCAATGAGAACCATTCTGTGTGTCTAAATTCATAATAATATTCTTTGTATTCTTATTTATATGTATTAATTCATCTCTCATACAGATTACCACATTATCAATTTTTAGTGTTTTACAATACTTGGCTAGTTCTATATTTGACGTTGTATTCTTTCCAAATTGTTTAAACCATTTATCCATTTATTTATGAGAAAGATACAATCCATTACCCCGTTTAGTTAGTTTAACACCCGCTTGAGCGATAGAGGAAAGCATATCACCAACCAACAATCTAGCTTTATCAGGTAGACTTTCAAGTTTTTGAGCAAAATCTACAATTACACCACTTCCACTAATTTGTTTCTCCAACTCCTTGTTATGTCTTTCCAATTCTTTTTGAGCTTTTAGTTGTGCCTTCCTTTCGTTAGCAGTTTTTACCGCTGCTGAAATACCACCAGTCAATGCTCCCGCCGCACTTAAACCAGCAAATAAAGGAATTAGAAACGGGAGAAATCCTCCTCTTGACTCGTCTATTGAATATTTCTTTAACATAGGTTTCGTCATTTTAATTTTAAGTGATCCAACATCATTTAGTGTTTTTACTTGTGTGTGTGTGAGTAAAACATCAATTCTTACAGCTCCTTTTCTTTGAATTGTATTAACATTAATAATACAAGGCTTTTGATTTTGAATACAAGATGTTAATTTATTAAGATTGATTTGATTAACATATACCCCAACCATTTATTTATGAGAAAAAACCTATGTGATATTAATCATAACACCATTATCTGTATTAATCTGTAATTCTGTTTCCTCCAAAAGCAAACAATAAGCATCAACTTCTTCATTCTCCCCTCTTTCAATGTATAGAGAAGTATCCACTCGATTAGACTTTATAGTTTCCTTTTGAGAACTCAGGTCAATTGCGTAGATTGTATATAAACCTTTAAATGCAACCATATCCAAAATAGGATCATTATTACCATTACTTTCACACACTTTTTGGTAGGACTTGTAGGCTTCCGCATAATCATTTTTTTCCCAATCAATTTCCAATCTATCTCGCGGATAAAATGTGCCATCAAGAGAAACCCGAAGTTGTTTCACCTTAGCATTATCACTCAGCGCATTATTCTTATTAGTACCCTCCTCTCCATCTGGTTTTTTAAAAATGAGCCAGAGGTATCGTGGCTTTCCTTGAAGAACACCTAAATTCCAAGTGTAGGTAGTGTGTTCCAGTTTAACGTGTTGACATCTTCTTTTAAGGTATGATACATTTAGCGGTTTCTTTGAGTTAAGTCTTCTATTTAACATCTCTTCCGTTTTAAGATTAGGAGTATATTCACTGATATACCAACACAAATCATTAATAACAAATTTATTATTTTCTCCAAAAGCATTTTCATCCCCAAAAAGCAATCTATTTACATTATCATTCCTTTGTAGTTGAAATCTAATTTTAAGACCATACAAAACTTTATCATAATCACAAAATCCAAATATACCTTTAAGAGGTACTGCTACGGTAAAACTATTCTCAGCTTTTGCGTCATCATTATACATTGACTTCCTTTGACTATAACCAGGGTCTGTGTTTGTTCCCGTTGACATATCAGGAATAAAGCCTTCAACAGCTCCCTTACCCATTCTATCACCAAACGAATATAGTGTAAATTTCATCATTTCAGATGTAGCAGAGACATAATCAACCGCTTCAACCTCTTGTGTTCCAATATACAGGCGAACACTGTCAAACATTTTCCAGAAGAAATCATTTACGAGTGTAGCATTAGTATTATTCGCAGCCTTAGTGAATTTAAATTTACACAGCAAGAAACTATCAGCTATATTCAAGTAAGTTTGTTGATTATTTATTTCAAAACTTTTTGTTCCGTTTGAATTCCAGTCGGTTCCTGTAATAGCATTTACCTTAAAATAGTCTTCCTTTTTAGTAGAGTTTGAAATGATAATCGTATCATCCAAATCATAGATACTATCAATCGCTTCCATACTTGTATTTATATAGTATTAAAATTGTTGAAACCCTGACCCAAGTATTTTAATGATTTTTTGTCGTTCTTGTGAAGATAGTTGAGTTTTACCTTTTTTAATTTCTTTGATTGCTTGTAATTTATGGGACTCCTTTTGAGCATCTTTTATACTCTTTACAACACCTGCTACATTTCCCATGAGAGAAGCAGTTGAACCAATTAGGTCTTTATGTTTAAGAATGGTTGAACCAATACCCATTAGAGTATCAATTATCCCATCTCCTTTATTTCGAAATTGATGACCCACACCCCGTTGTCTCTTAGGTTTATAGTATCCTTTACCCACATACCTTGTATAGTCTGGTGAAAGGAACATGCCCTCCCCTGTAATTATTTTATATTTTCCCAACTCGTGTTTTCTTACAATAACCATTATTTATTTATTGAAAAACTTCACGTAGGTGAATTCTGATGGATATAATTTCATCATTAAAGGATATCATACGATTATCTTGGTCGGTTATCCTAAAATTTACTCTGTATATGGTTTTTCCTGACACAGGTAAATAGACAAGATTTTTTGGTTCCATATTAAATTTATAACCAATCGGGGTTGAGTATGCACTGAATGAAAATATTGTATTTGTTCTTATTCCATCGTTATAAGCACCATCAATCAAATCACAATGAATTAATACTGAATTTATACCGGAGGATATTTGGATAACATTATCACTGTAAAACGTCCCGTTATTTTCAATCTTTTTTGAAGAGAAACCCAATAGCTCTCTGAACGAATTTTCAATCGTGAAATCAACTTTATAATTATTTTTCAGTTTAATAGTTGATTTTGAAGTGTGTGTTTGAATATCTATTACAATATTTTTTGGTTCATCACCTTTTTCTTTCATAAGGCGAGAGACTTCTGAAGATATTTGAGAAATCTCGTAAGCTCCAGGTGAAACAGTTATAGTTTTGTAGGCAGTGCCTGGATTATAACTAAACTTGTTGTTTTTCTCTGTGATATTAAAAAGGGTATTGTAAGTTTCCATTGACAACAAAGATGCCTCATATGAGGTAAGGGGGTCAAGTTGTAGTGGGTAAGGGAATGAAGCTGTGTAATCGCTCGTTGTGAAATTAAAACTAAGAATTGTGCTTCTCATCTTATTTAATATCTAATAAAATATCTTTGTATTGACATTTATTAATTATTTTCATGTTCATCAACTGATCTAAAATGGCTGAGGATTCATTAAAACAATTGTTGTTTCCAGCCTTCTTACTACCTAATAACAATAATAGCCTATTAACTAATTGTGATGGGTCATTTGGAAGAAAACTAACACCCGAACCAAGCTTACTTAAAGCATCAATAATATGTTTCTCCTTCTCATTCTTCTTACTTTTACCAGCAACAGAAACTCCATAATCAAGTGTATTTAACAACTCAATATATACCCTATCTTCCTCTCTTTCCATATCAAGTGGTTCCTCAAAATATTTTGAACCGCTGAATCCGGGGTTTGTTAGAAGAAACATTAATCTTGGAGTTAATTTAACATTTGGTTGAGTAGAACTCAAGAACATCAATTCATCATTAAATATCAATACCTTTTCTTCCACAAGATGAAACACTGCTGGTTCTTCTGTTGGAATGAGACCTGCTCTGGTTTTTGAACCCGCAGAATATTCATTGTTTTGAAGAGCTTCCACAACATAATTAGGGGGTTGATTTACCTGCTCAAGTTTCCGAAATAATCCCTCGTCATCATATTCTAATTCACCAAGTTCTTGTTTTGTTATCTGACTAAAATCTTTGAGCATTTGAAGTTTTTTCGGAGTAAATTCTACCGTGGGAACTGTAGGGTGTTGAGTTTTCAAAAGTGGTTTAAAGAATTTCTCTTGTTTTCTTTCAAAGGCTTCTTCACCAGTTAGTTTCTGTCTCCGTTTCTTCTTTATCTCTTCCTGTTGTTTAACAACTTTTGAAACTAATTGTTGATGTTCCTTAAACTTTCTTTCTCTTTCTTCAGTATTCATTTTCTGTATTTATTTATTGAAAAATATCATTTAGTATCTCATCTTGTTTCACAACAATATATTTATATTTTCCAATCGTGTGTTTCATATAATTTTCAAATTCTTTTTTACTACATAACGTAGAGCAATTATCTCTCCAAAAATTATTTACATCTATTGAATTTAACTTAAATAAAATAAAAGTATTGGCATTGTTTCTTATTGAGCGTCGAGGGAGTTGAAAATATGATTGACTAAGATATATACAATTACAAGAAGAATGTCTCCCTCTTGTATAGTAGCTATCCATTACTGTTTGGTTTCTCTCATTAACACAATCATCAAAGATGACAAGGTTCTTTTTTGATTTATCTAAATCTTGAGGTGAAGGTATATCATCCGTATTATCACTGAGAATACAAGTTATGGGTTTCGATTTTGATTTCTGTGTATCACAAAATAATTGTATTATATCATCAATATTATAATCATTTAGTTTGTTTTGAAGTTTAAATAAACCGATAATGTCTTCCTTTTTAAGACCCGCATTAAAACCCTGTGAGAGTAGTTGATACTCGGGTTGAAAACTTGACTTTGTAAAAATTATTAAATTATCATAATCTAAAAAATTAGAACCAAGGAGCATCTTTAAAAGTAAACAGGTTTTTCCACATCCGCTTGAACCAACTATTAGACATCTCAATGAATTTGGAATGTTTTTATGGTTATTAAATTTTATCTTATTTTCCCAAACGGGTAAAAAATCATTCATTTATATATTTGGAAAACAAGTTATCCAACTTTTTTTGAGCTATTTGAGAAACTCTATATTTTATCCTGAGTTCGGGTTTAATTTCAAAATAATCCATTATTTTATTTATATAGTATCTTGTATTAACATTTCCATTAAAATTATTTTGAATAATAAATATCATTAAACCCTTATACATTTCCTCAATACAATTAGTCTCTTCCCTTGAAAGAAATGGTGTATTATCATCACAATACTTAACATTCATCTCTCTTATTAATCTTGTAAAGTAATTCATTTTTGGTTCTAATTTAAAAGAGTTATATATTTTTTTATATTTCTTATTATCATTAATTAAAATTAAATCACAGAAAATACATTGTTTATATGAATCCTCATCATTAAGCCCCACTCTATCACAAGCCGGACAATTCTCTAATTTATCATATGGAGAGTCTGGAAATTCTAAATATCCTTCAGAACTTATCATATTTATGTGGTAAATTTTTACTTAAACTAAACGCAAGTTTATTCATTAATAAATACAATGTTTCAAAGCACAAAAGACAAATTTCAATCAATCTCTACTTCGGTGGAAGATATAGAAAAATATGTCAAAGATGTTAAATTGAACAAAGATAAATATGGAAATTTTTGGGTAAAACCAGTTATGGAAAATAACATGAGCCCCTCTATTTCATTTAAAGGAAGAGCTCTAACTATACCTGGAAAGACATCCATTAAAGTAAATCTAACAAAAGTTTCTCCTCTACTCCTGGCAATTTATTCAAAGCTTGAAAAAGTGATTGACCACGATACTTTGAAAAAGAATGATAAGACCATTAATAATTCTAGAGGAGACATTTGTATTTTCTTTAATAATCCAAAGGGTGTAGATCTAAGTAAAATGAATGATGTTAATATTTCTGGTGAAATGTCATTTCGTTCTATGATAGTTAGAGATTATTTAAAGATAACTTTTGATATAAAAATTGTAGAGATTGAATCTGTTAATGAAAGAAAGTATATAGATATTGATGGGAATATTTTTCTTGCTAATTAAATATGAGTCAATACAGCAGTGAAGATTTTACTATTTCATTGAACTCAGACGATAGTGATGATAGTATTTCATTGAACTTGGACGATGGTGATGATAGTATTTCATTGAACACAGATGATAGTTATGATACTAATAGTTTGTGCTCAAATGATAGTTATGAGAGTAGCTTTATTGATGACTCTGAGTATGATTCTGAGTATTCATGTGATAGTTATGACTTAGATGATTCTGAGTGAAAAAGTGTTTTAGTTTAAGCACAGCGATATATATAAAACGGAGCTGTAAAGCTCAAAAGTGTTTTATTTTAAGCACAGTGATATATATAAAACACCACGTTTTCTCACGCTATAAATATGGTTTATTGTGATACTTGCGAGAAGGAAGTAAAATATTATAAACAACATATTCTCACCGCAAAACATACATACAACATTTTAAACAAACTTTCCCCTCTTCCACCTGAAACAAAACACTGTTCTACATGTAATAAAAATATCCTCAAGAAAGGCTTCAAAATACATCTTAAAACAAATCTACATTTATCAAATTTTATCACAACTAAAAACTCTGATGGAGCATTCAAAGGACATATTAAAATAAGAGTCTTTAACTTCAAACCTCCTGAACCAGAGTCTATAGTTGATGCTGTAGAAATAGTTAAACCTGCTGTTCAAACGTTGATTGAAAAAACACTAAAGGAAATGAAACCACTTAAATTTTATATGGGAGTAAAATTAGAAATGACAAAGGATGAAGGAGTTATAGATGCACCATACATGAGAACTGAGCCACACTTTATATCTTCATATCAAGATTTTAAAACATCAGGAGTCTATGATGAACTTATTAAACAAGAGCAAGATGTGGATAATTCAATCGGAGGAAGTGGATTCAATATAGGAAAAATTATTTACATAGACATTCATATTCTTAAATCAGATCCTCTAAAAGCTTCTTCTTACATTGATTTACCCAGTGTTATCAAAAATAGAAAAGCAGTTATCAATATCAAAAATAAAGACAATAAATGTTTTCTCTGGTCTATTTTAGCACACTTACATCCTCCACATTTTCATGATGAAAGAGTATCTCATTATAAAAAATATGAGAATACATTAAATACGAAAGATCTAAAGTTTCCGATGACTTTAAATGATATTCCTAAATTTGAAAAGATGAATAATTTATCAGTTAATGTTTATGGTCTAACAGAAACAAACAACATTCAGGTTTTAAAGCTTTCTGACAATTGTAAACAAACTCATATTAATCTTCTATATTTTAATTCAGACGAAAATTCACATTATACATACATCAAAGATATTGCTAAATTAATAAAACCACAAGTCTGTAAGAGAACAAATAAAATATATATTTGTTTGCGTTGTCTTAACTTCTTCAATTCACAAGAAAGATTAGATAAACATTCAAATTATTGTGGCGAACATAAATCAACGGTAATCAATATGCCTAAAGAAGGCTCAAAGATCACATTCAAAGATGAAAATAAAAAGATCAAACATCCATTTGTTATATATGCTGATTTTGAAAGTATTTTAGAAAAAATTGATACTGCTTCTCAAGATCCAAAAGAATCATACACAAATAAATATCAAAAACATACTCCTTGTGGTTTTTGTTATTATATCAAATCATCCGTTGGTGATAAATATAACAAGTTAGAGATGTATAGAGGCTCAAATACCCCAGAGGAGTTTGTGAAACGACTAGAAAAAGACTGTGTTCGATTAACCAAGATAATGAGAGAAACCAATAAACCAATGTCCTTAACAAGTAAAGAAAAAAGGGAATTTATAAAAAACAATGTCTGTCATATTTGTGAGGAGAAAATTGGTAAAGGTCTAAAGGTTAGAGACCATTGTCATCTCACTGGTAAATATAGAGGTCCGGCTCATCAAAGTTGTAATATTAATTATCAACTCCCCTCTTTCATTCCTGTCTTTCTTCATAACAACGCTCATTATGATACACATCTATTTATCAAGGAACTCTCAAAGACTTCTGGAAGTATCTCAGCAATTCCAAACACGGATCAGAAATACATTTCATTCACAAAAACAATTCACACATCTCCTATTACTCATATCAGATTTCTTGATACATTTAAATTCATGGCAAGTCCATTGGTTAACTTGGTTCAAAATCTAAAAGAGTTTCCATGTCTTTCAGAGTATTTTTTAGATAAAGATTTTCTAACACAAAAGGGAATTTACCCCTATGACTATATGGACTCATTTGAGAGATTCAATGAAACACAACTTCCTTCAAAAGAAAATTTCTATAACAAATTAAATAATAGTCATATATCTGATAAAGATTATGTACACGCACAAAATGTTTGGGAAAAATATAACATCAAGAATCTTGGCGAGTATCACGATTTGTATCTCAAAACTGATGTGCTTTTATTGGCCGATGTATTTGAAGCCTTTAGATCTGTTTGTCGCACTGGATATGGATTGGATCCTGCTCACTACTACACAGCACCTGGATTGGCCTGGAGTGCGATGTTGAAAATGACAAAACAAGATTTGGATTTGATAACCGATGTTGATATGCTTTTGATGATTGAAAAGGCAAAAAGAGGTGGAATTTCACAAGTCTGCTCGAGTAGATACGCAAAAGCAAATAACAAATATCTTCCAAATTATGATCCAACGAAAGAGAGTTCTTACTTGATGTACTATGACGCGAACAACCTGTATGGCTGGGCAATGTCTCAGGCTCTTCCTTATGGAAAACTTAGATGGGTAAAGGAAAAAGACTACAAAAACGTTTTACAAGATGTATGTATCTCTACACAAAAAGAATTGGATGAAGAAAAAGTTGGTTATTATTTTGAAATTGATTTAAAATATCCAGAGGAACTCCATAACCTACACAAAGATCTCCCATTTGCTTGTGAGAAAGCAAGTCCAAAGAAAGAATGGTTGAGTGATTATCAACGATCGTTTGATATAGGTGAATCAACAGAAAAATTACTTACTACATTATATAACAAGAAAAATTATGTTCTACACCAAAGAAATTTGCGACAATATTTATCAAAAGGTCTAAGAGTAGAGAAGATCCATAGGGTTCTAAAGTTCAATCAAAGTCATTGGTTAAAGGGGTACATTGATTTTAATACACAAAGAAGAACAGAGTCAAAAACAGATTTTGAGAAAGACTTTTATAAATTGATGAATAATGCGGTCTTTGGTAAGACTATGGAGAATGTGAGGAAAAGACAAAATATCAGACTACCAACATCTTGGGAACAAGCATCAAAATTAATTAATAGACCGAGTTTTACTCGAGCTGAGGTCTTTACTGAGAACTTTTGTGCGATCCATTTGATTAAAGAGAGTATTGAAATGAACAAACCTATTTATATTGGAACAACAATTCTTGATTTATCAAAGTCATTAATGTATGATTACTTTTATAATAACTTGAGGAAGAAATATCAAAATGATGTTAATCTACTTTATATGGATACAGATAGTTTTATTTTGAAAATTAATACCAACGATGTTTATTCAGACATGAAAAGAGACATTAATATCTATGACACGAGTAATTACAGTCCAGAGAGTGAGTTGTTCTCTTCTAAAAATAAAAAGGTGATTGGAAAGTTCAAGGATGAATTAGGAGGAAATGTTATGAGTGAATTTGTGGGATTGAGGTCAAAGGCTTATGCTTATAAATACATTGTGAATAACGTTGAAAAGACTGATAAGAAGTTAAAAGGTGTAAAGAAAAATGTTATTAAAGAAACAATAAACTTTAAGGATTATTATAACTGTTTAACAACAAAGAAAGAAGAGTTTAGAAAGATTAATGGAATAAGAAGTTATAAACATCAATTATATTCAGAAGAGATAAATAAGAAAGCATTGGGGGCTTTTGATGATAAGAGGTTTATTTTAGAAAATGGAATTGATAGTCTCCCTTATGGTTATATAAGTATATAAGTGATAAGATATATATATAAGTGATAAGATATATATAAGTGATAAGATATACATAAGTGATAAGATATATATAAGTGATAAGATATATATAAGTGATAAGTTAAAAAGGGGGGGGGGGTTGGGGATTTTAACGGGCTACCGCCGCCTTTTTTACTATTATATAAATGATAGAACCAAGTATCAACCAGACTAAAGAGTGGAGGTGTAATCAACCTTGGTATATAAATGGAAAACATAATGAATGTGAAAAATATCAAATAGGTATAATTGAAAAGGCAACTGGTAAAAAAGTTCACAAAACAAATAAGAGAATTAATTTAAATACCGGTGAATTGGGTAAAAAATATGGAAATATTTTTGAGTGGACGGAAAACTTTGATGGTTGTCAGGAAAATATATACTTTAATTTAAAAATGGTATGTGGCACTGGAGGCGCTCAAGCAAGAACATTGAGGGAGGTTTACCATTTTATCTTAGCTCAGTTAAAATATCTTAATAAAGAACCAAACTCAAACATATTTTTTGTTAATATATTAGATGGTGAAGAGAGTTGTAGGAGAATTAAATTATTTCCCACGCATAAACAAATATTTGTAGGGTCGTTGTTTGAGTGGGTTATATTCACCAGATGATATTAAGAGTAAAAGGTTAAAAGGTCCATGAGGTCAGAAGGATCACAGGTGTTTAAGTGGTCTAATGAATAAGGATAACATGTCAAAAGGTTAGAAGGTTCGTAAAGAACAGGGTGAGAGAAATATAGGTGTTTAGGGGCAATGAGGGAGGGAAAGAATTAATATGGAAGTGAATGGGTCAATGTTTGAGTGGGTCAAAGATTAATCTGCCAGATGATATGTAGAAGAAGGATGATAGGTCTATAAGAGAAAACAAATATTTGTAGTGTTTGAGTGGTCTAATGAACAACATTAAGGATAGGTACTACAGACAAAAGGTTCATAAAGATGAGGGTGGGAGAAATAGAGGTGTTTATGATTTTTGAAAAAGACAAGGGGGTAAATGACATTAGATAGGGATTTCACATGTTAAACGGAGGTGTCCCAGAAGCAACATTATTACACTACTTGTGTCGCACACCTCTGCCACCCAAACCTCTATCTCGCTTTTTACCGACCCCAACTTAAGGGTTACAAAACCACGCCCTATGATCGGGGCCGTTACCCCGGTAGCCAACTGCAAACTATGATTTTCCAGACGCTGGATTTTACCCCAGCCGTCTGCACTCAAATTAAGGATCACGGGGCTGATGATCGTGGCACTGGCTCCCGTGTCCACAACGGCGTCTACCCCCACGCCGGCAATTTTGCACCGAATTGTCAAACTACCTGTTCCAATTTGGCCACAATGAATGACCTGTCGCATCAACGAGGGTTCCTCTCCATCCCCTACTGCCGAACACCGCGCTGCATGCCCGGCACGTTCTAGTTTCCCGGGCCCTGGCGGGGGGGGTGTCTGAGGTCGGCTAGGCCGATCGATACGGGGCGGAGTTGAGGGCATCGGTTGGCGGGGAACGTGCCGGCGCAGACCTCGACACTCCCATGCACGGTGACCCATCCGAGCACAACTATAGCACCTCACCTGGTAAGGTGCTTGCCTCCGGTATTCCAAATTTCCCCCCCTGTATGTCCGAATTGGGGTACTCTGTCGGGGACTACCGGGTGCCACCGCTGGAGCCGCCTGCCATGGTCCAGGTCCCGCCAGGTGCCGATCCACTAACCTCCGGACCATGCTCTCCAGGTCAGGGCCCCCGTCGGGGGCGGGCCCCCTTGGGGGGCCGCCCCCCATCACGGGCCCCACCTGACGCACTGCCACTGCGTGGCGCTCGCCTCCCCAGGCCAGAGGCCTCGCTGCTTCCCAACGGGCTGCAGCGTCGGCCGCCTGACTCATGGTCTGCGGGCGCCACATGGCGAGCTGTTGTCGGAGCTCCAGATCCGGAATGGCCTGGATAAAGTGATCCAGCGCCAGGCTTTCCTGGGAACTCGCCGCCATGTCCGCGTGTGCAATCCCTACCGCGCGGCGAATATCGTGAGCAAGTTCCCCGATGGTCTCCTGGGGCTTGCGTTTACGCTGCGCAAGTTGAGCTTTAACAAGCTCGCTTTGCTGCTCGATACCAAAACGATTAATTAAAGCTGCACGGAGAGCTGACAAGGTGAGAGCACTCGGTGGTAAAGCTGTCAGCACCTCCACCTCCGCCGCCGCACCGCGCAGTGCTCCTACCAGGTGTACTCCACCTTCGTCCGGATTCCAACCGTTGCCTTTACACACGTACTCAAACTGCGCCAGGTACGCCCTCAAATCACTCTTGCCGTCATACGGCGCGAGTGGGACCTTGTGGGCGCCCGAAGGTCGGACCCCGCACGTCACTCCTTGCGGGATCAACGTGGGACCAAACCGTTCGGGCTCCCACAGTACGCTATTCCCGGGGGGCTCCCGCGCGTCCCCCGTCCCTCCAAACACTACCCCTCCTGGTGTCGATGCCTGGGCCGCCCTTCCGCAACCCGCTACCCACTCCATACCCGCACACCCTTGCTCACCAGCACCCCCCTCACTCGCCATAGCCAGACCTCCTTGCACACCTCCTCTTTCCATACACTCCGGACCAGTCATACATCTCACCATTGGTCCCTCACGAACACCCGGATCCAAATCAACCCCCAAGCCGACTGAAGCTCCCCTCACATCATATACATTTCCGAATATATCGCCACTCACCTTGGCACCTCGTCTCCGCACCTCCTCTGCCACCTGCAAACTCTTTATTTGGTTAGTGAGTACATCATCACGATTCGAGCACAGACCTTGTACCAATTCCATTACCTCCTCCTTTATCTCCTTTTTAGTTTCCCTTCGTCTCTTCTTAATTTCACTCACCCCTTCTTCCACCTCCTCTAATTTTTCCTTTACCTCCTTCATCTCCCGGTGCGCCCCCTCTATTTCTTCCTCTAACGCCACTTTAACCGTTTCTATGTGCGTCCTCACCTCTCGGTCCTTTGTCTCCATTACTTCTGTCACCTCTTCCAACTTCTTCGTCAACCCCTCATGTACCATCTGACATTCCTTCTGTGTCGCTATTAATTCATTTTTAATGTCTTTTTGTGTCGCTTTTAACCCCCCGATTATTGCAGTGTTCTTTTCCACTTGGTCTACGAGTTCCTTCTGTCCCACTGTCAGCTGTTCTACTCCCCTCGTCAGACCCTCTATTCCCCCCTGTAACCGAGCCGTATTATTCCTCACCTCTTTCTCCATACGCTTTTCACCTCGCTTTACCTCCTCGCGTACCCCCGAGACCTCCTCGCTTACACCTTGTCGTATCTCCTCTTTCTATCTCCTCCATCTCCTTAGTGGATGCCACCCTCATCTGTCCCAATTCATCCCTCTGAGCATCCAATTTACCTTCTAACCCGATTTTCACCTCCTCTATCTGCTCTCCCATTTGTTTAATTTCTCGGGCGGATTGCTCCCCTATTTCCCGCAATTTGTTTTCCATCTTGTTTTCTAACCCCTCTCACCCATTTTTCACCCCCTCTATCTGATTCTCCTGGGCAGCCATTCTATTTTCCACCCCCGTTAACCCATTTTTCACCTCTTTTATCCCATTGTCTAACCCCTCAAATTTCTTGTCTAAATCCTCAAATTTATTGTCCATGTCCCTGCTGGATTTTTCAGCCATTTTTTTCATATACCCGATCATCTGCGCCGCGAAGAGGTCCAATTTCCCCAGCGCTGCGGTCTCGGCTGCCGCAGCGCCGCCATTTTGTGCCTCCTCAACCTCGTGCGCGAGAGCGCCATTTTGCGCGCCTGACACCTCCTCAACCACCTCCTCATTGCCCTCCTCCACATACATTTCCCCGAGGTCCTGGGTCGATTCTACCCCGTCTATCTCTCCCACCGGCATCCCGTCGCCTTGGCGCGATTTCAAAATTCGGGTTTTGTAAAACAAAACAAATTTCGGCCGCTCCAAATTTTGACCAAATTTTTTCTAGATGTTTTAAAAATTTGGTTCGGGCCTCGTATCTCACTCCCAGACACCAATTGTTACGGCCCGCGGATAAGATGTTGTGTTTGCTGAGCGGATGGCCCCGCGGTCGTACAGTTACCCCGACGAACCCGATTCCCGAACGTTGGCCGGATCGCGCCACAGATATTCAATAGGGAAAAGACTAAGGCGACACAGATGTGAAGAAGAAGCAGACAAAAAGGTTGGAAATACGAATATAATTTATTTGCTATTTACAGGCTCAAAAAAACCAAGGAGAAGGAAAGATAAGAAAATAATTTACAGAAGATTTTAGAGACAGTGCAACGCTAGCTTATACGAGCTTAATTAAATACCCAGGACAGAACAAACAAAGACGGACTCACATGGGGAATTGCAGAGTGGATTGGCTGGAAGGAGGAATGGGAAGGCCCAGGCCACTGCAGGCGTAGAGGTCCCGCTCCAGGAGTCGACTCGCGTTCTTGGCGGGAAAGCCTTCGTGTGCAGCGGCGCGTATTGTTCACCCCGAGCGGAGGGGCGCTTCGTGCTGGACTCCGGGCTCTTCAGCTCCACTTTTATTGCCACTTAACGCCACACTCAACTCGTCCTCCTCCCACGCCACTCTCTTTCTTCATCAACCCTTCCTCCTTCAACAACAACTGTACTTTTAGCCACCAACCACCAACCAACTCCTCACCACCGACAACCACTGACAACTCAACGCAACCACTGACCACCGACAACCTCTTGCGCGCGCGCCTTTATAGCGCCTCCGGCGATTAAGCCGCCGGCCTTCAGGACACGCCCATCGGTGTGCTCACCTCGGCCCTAGTTGGTCGCGCGACCCTCTGGCTCCGCCCTTGATGACGGGCGGGCACGCCTTTCTTCCCCGACCCGAGCACATGTTCAATGGTGGTTTTGGAGGGGGTGTAATTTGCAATCGAGGCTTGGCAATGATGAAAGGGGATCTACTCTTATTTAATGCAGTGCAATGGAGTGTCATTTTAATGGAAGACAAGGCCTTACCCTAATACACATAATAAGATATAACTATCAACCAGGGGGAAATCTATGATTGGCTGACGTGTATGCTTTATGGAATTAACTACGGGAACGCCCTTTGACCTTTATACAACACTGGAGGCAGGAGGGTCCAGAATAAAGCATAATGCACAACAATTTACTATATAATACAACACAATAAAAAAACACAATCCTCATTTCCGCAACAATATATATATATATATATATATATATATATATATATATATATATATATATATATATATATATATATGACTCGTGAATACTACTTTTGAAATCTATATATATATATATAGTATTCGAATATATATATATATATATATGACTCATGAATACTACTTTTGTAAATACATCCCATGTAGGACAAGGACAGCACTACCAATTAAGCTACTGGGTAAATCATATATGGTGTGTGGCTATGGCACTGTTGTAAGGCCCTCTGTAGATTAGGGCAGGAATTTAGAATTTGGACAAGGTACCACGTGACACAATGGGCAAGTTTTTCATCCTTACCGATAATATTGGTCACAACCACACCACCTCCAATTACCTCTTCCCAACCCTCTCCATTGTCGGTAGATGTGTTTCCTTTCCTCCCCTCTCTCTTAGGTTCCTGGTTGTTCGTACCCTTTGCGTATGTGTCCAAGATTTGCACCACTGCCCAAGTATCAATTCATCCCCTCCATCCCTTTGTTCTTCCACGAGCCTCGATCTTGCAGGGAGAGAAAAAAAATGTAATAATACTAGCAGACGAAGTCCAACTCCCTCCTTACCAATTACCAGGACGCTATTTTAAAGAAATTCAACCCAGACTATAGATAACTTAACAGCAATCACAGTGCCTCTGAGCTATGGTGTCAATCCAAACAGTGACTCCATTATATACACACAGGTTTGTGAGGCATCATTATAGATTACAAAGAACCAGTTTGCCCAATTTTAGGTAAGCATTTAATATTCCAGTGAAGGCGAACAAGCTCTCACGTCTAAAGTAGTCTCTGAAGTACTCGTGGATTAAAGAGGTCAACATGGGGATCTTTCAGGGTTCATGAAAGTGACGATGTTGTCATTTTCATCATTGGCCGACCAGGTCAGACAGAGGACAACAGATATATAACCAGCAACAGACAAGCTCCTCTCTCCTTTCCATTAGCGGAACATGAAATATTCAGCTCTGGTTATCCGCACAATGGTAGGAAAGGAAGATAAAGTGAACTTCTCTGTTCCCATTCCTTGTCTACCCACGGAGCATCTTCCTGGTGGTCTTTTTGCCACACAAAATGCCGGAAGACAAAGGCCGTGCAGTGCTGCTGCCCGGAGATAAGGGCCTTCGGGGGAGGCCCAAAGTGCATGGGTCGGTGGGCCTTCGATAGTTC
Source organism: Myxine glutinosa (assembly GCF_964187855.1). Taxonomy (NCBI): domain Eukaryota; kingdom Metazoa; phylum Chordata; class Myxini; order Myxiniformes; family Myxinidae; genus Myxine; species Myxine glutinosa. The sequence goes on along the minus strand of NC_136261.1, from coordinate 74,634,019 downwards.
GTGGCCACCTTCTATGGGATGGATGTGCATGAATCTTATCTCATGGCGGACGACAGAGGCCGTTAATGGATAATGAATACCCTGGACAGCATTCGGGAGGGTTATCCACGAAGGATGGATGGTGCATGGCCTGATGCAGTTGAGTATTAGGAAAGCAAACAGCAGTGGGAATTGAGTCCCTGCTCTCAATAGCTGTTTATGTGCATACTTTTCACATATTGATGAGTTTGTTTTTTCACCTACAACTGTGGAATATGCTTGAAAGTGGTGTTAACACCACCTGTTCTGGATCAAGTATGACAATAGAATAGTCCTGAATGACTGTAACAATATACTTATAATCCTCTTTAAAAACAAATCTTTCTTATTGTGCCTAAACTTACTCTTTCTCCATCTAATGGACTCCACAATTTTTTTATTTTTTTTTGTTTCTTTCTTGAATCACTGATTTGCTATGTTTTTGCAATTTTCAAAAGTAGATACATTTCCGGTCACTGTGTTCTTGCAATTGATCAATATTCATGTTACTGAGCAATCGTCGGTCACCCCTGTTGCATGATCGACTGATCTCCCCATTTACACTTACAAAGGGCTGTTAGGGTCCACGGACAAGATGCTGACAATAATTCAAAACATGCGAAGGTGTATTGATTTATCGATATGTATTTATCGATACTGTATGCAGTGATTCGAAAGAAAATATATAATTATCTCGCGTTATATTTTTCACCCTGTTTGTCTGTCTGTCTGTGAACAAGATATGTCAAAAAGTTGTACACAGATTCGGACGAAACTTGTTGGACAGGTTGGGTATTTGACACACACTAAATGATTAGATTTTGGCGAAGATCCGGGTCGGATCCGATAATTTTTTCTCGATTCTTCACCATTGAATGGTAGGGCAAAAAAAGGATATATAGAATGATATCTCAAAGAGTTGTTGACGGATTCGGACGAAACCTGTTGGACAGGTTGGGTATTTGACACACACTAAATGATTAGATTTTGGTGAAGATCCAGATCGGATAATTTTTTCTTGATTCTTCACCATTGAATAGTAGGGCAAAAAAAGGATATACAGTCACGTGAAAAAGTAAGTACACCCCATGTAAAGTTTTGACCTCTTCAACATATTTCAACATACAGCTATTTGATCTTCATTTCAACAATATTGATAGATAAAGGTGATATAATATAACAAATATCATGAAACATTTACATTTTGTAGTCCATTGTATAATTTAAAACAACATAAATGCAAATTTCGCATGAAAGTAAGTACACCCTTGGCTCTAATAGGTGGTATTGCCCCCTTTGGCAGAAACAACCTCAAGTCGGCGTTTCTTATAACTGTCTACCAGTCTCTGACATTGACTGGGAGAAATTTTTGCCCACTCCTCCATGCAGAATTCTTTCAGCTGTGCGATGTTTGAGGGGTTTCTTGCATGCACAGCTCGTTTCAAATCCCCCCCACAACATCTCGATGGGATTTAGATCCGGGCTTTGACTTGGCCATTCCAGAACACTCCATTTCTTTCTTTTCAGCCATTCCTTGGTGGATTTACTGGTATGTTTAGGGTCATTGTCATGTTGCAAGGTCCACCTTCGGTTGAGCTTCAACTTTCCGACAGATGGCCTCACATTATCCTCAAGCACCCTCTGGTACAATGAAGAATTCATAGTGGATTCTATGATGGTGAGCTGCCCAGGCCCTGATGCAGCAAAACTGCCCCAAACCATAATATTTCCACCACCATGCTTTACAGTTGGTATCAGATTCTTGTGGTCAAATGCTGTCTTTGGTTTTCGCCAAACATGTCTTCTGGTGCTGTGGCCAAATAGCTCTACCGTTGACTTATCTGTCCAGAGCACATTGTTCCAGAAGTGCTGGTCTTTGCCTAGGTGTTCATTGGCAAACTTTAGTCTTGCTCTGATGTTCTTTCTGGACAGCAAAGGTTTCCTCCTGGCACACCTCCCATGTCGATCAAATTTGTGCAGCCTCTTTCTAATGGTAGACTCGTGCACTTTGACATCAACAGTGGCAAGAGCTACCTGTAGGTCCTGTGATGACATTCTGGGGTTCTTAGAGACCTATTTCAGCATCTTGCGGTCTGCTCTCGGGCTGAACTTGCTGGGGCGGCCTGGCCTGAACAAGTTGGCAGTTGTATGGAATCTTCTTCACTTGTCGATGATCTTCCGGACAGTCGAATGATTGATTTCAAATTGTTTGGAGATCTTTTTAAATCCCTTCCCAGACTCGTAGGCATCTATATCCTTCTTTCTGAAGGCCTCAGAGAGCTCTTTTGATCTAGGCATGGTGACGCCGCACACTTCAACAACAAAGAGCAAACCAAACTAAATGTCTGAGGTTTAAATAAGACAGGTTCCTCCAAGATCCTCTCTAACGATGTTCTAATCATTTGCACCTGAGCTGGTGCACCTGATTCTAATTTTAGGTATTTGGAGTAGTGATAAATGTAGGGGTGTACTTACTTTTTCCACATGCAAAATTTGCATTTATGTTTATTTAAATTATACAATGGACTACAAAATGTAAATGTTTCATGATATTTGTTATATTATATCACCTTTATCTGTCAATATTGTTGAAATGAAGATCAAATAGCTGCATGTTGAAATATGTTGAAAAAGTCAAAACTTTTCATGGGGTGGTACTTACTTTTTCACGTGACTGTATAGAATATCTCAAAGAGTTGTCGACGGATTCGGACAAAACTTGTTGTACAGGTTGGGTATTTGACACACACTAAATGATTGGATTTTGGTGAAGATCCGGATCGGATTCGATAATTTTTTCTTGATTCTTCACCATTGAATGGTAGGGCAAAAAAAAAGTATATATAGAATGATATCTCAAAGAGTTGTTGACGGATTCGGACGAAACCTGTTGGACAGGTTGGGTATTTGACACACACTAAATGATTAGATTTTGGTGAAGATCCAGATCGGATAATTTTTTCTTGATTCTTCACCATTGAATAGTAGGGCAAAAAAAATAGGATATATAGAATGATACCTCAAAGAGTTGTTGACGGGTTCGGACGAAACTTGGTGGAGAGGTTGGGTGTGTGGCAAGGAAGAATTGATTCAATTTTGGTGAAGATTTCAATCCAGATCAAGATCAGATAATTTTTTAAATATTGAAGTGGTTACTCAGCATTGAGTGATATGGCCGAAAACGATATATAGCACGAGATTTCAAAAAGTTGTGGATGGATTATGCCAAAATTGGGTGGATGATCGAGTTGGTTCGGTGACAAAAACAGCCAATTTGACTTTTGGTTCAGATTCGAATCCAGATGCGGCCTATCAGTAGGATACAACACGTAAACTGGTTAGTCTGGTGGGGCAAGCTCTCTACCGCGTGCCGTTCTTGTTACAATTTTATTTATAATCCATGCTGTTTTGTATGCAGTATTCGGATAATGTACTAAATATGCCTAATTCGATATTTTTGATGTCTTGACTATTATGAGCATCGCACCACACATTTGTCTATGTCCATAAAGCTACATGGTCTTTGTCTGTACCCGACAAGGTCTTTGTCTGTAGCTCAATGGAGTACTGCTCTCCCCTCTGAGCTGGCACCCCTGCGTCACATCCATCTTTCCTGAATTACGTGGGATCTAAAGCTCTCACCATTATTGGAATCACCCACAATGACCTGCAGCACAAGGCCTGTGGTGGCCTCCCTGTTTTTTTAACCGCCCCTCCTCTCTATTTTCTCAACACAATGACCCTCCTCGTTTCCTCTAAGATGTACTGTAGAGTAGGGTAGGTGTTCTTTCATTAACATCTCCTTGTTAAACTCGGAGAATGTAGGCTTTCTGCTCACCTTCACTCCTCTTTTCCCCCCTTAGTGAAACTGCCTACCTCAGAGAGTTCTATTCCACTCCAAGGTTTCAAGCACGTGCCACACACCTCATGTCGGCATCCGCCCCCCCCCCCCAGCACCTCCAATCCCTACAGATGATCACCCCCCCCCCCCCCCCTCACACCCTCAATCCTTACTGACGATCACCCCCCCACCCCCTCCCCATTTTCTACTCCCATTAACCCTATATAACAACAACCCTCCTCCTTGCAGGTAACTGTGTTTCCTCCTCTTTTCCTGTTCGTTCATTCCCTTGATTTTTGAATCCATATAAGGGCTTAAGGCCCCACCGCCCCTCTGTCTGTTGGTCGCCTTTTTACCCTCGATCTCGTCAACTCTTCCTTGAGCCTTGATCTTGTAGAAAAGGAAATCAGGGCAATATCAGTTGCAGTCTCTCATGCACAGATTTATCCCATCTCGTCTTCAGTTGTCTTACCCTTCCTCCCGTCCATGGTACACTGAATCTTGTGGTGAGGCTGTTGCCCTGAAACAACTTGCCTTTGCCTCTTGGAAGGCAAATCCAACTGAAGGCAATCTCAGTTCCTTCCACCAAGCTCGGAACAAGTGTGTGTCTACCCTCAGGAGTGCCAGGAAGCACTATCTCTCCACACTCAAGAATGAACTCTCAAACCTGTCTCCTTCCTCTAAATCCTGGTGGCGTCTGGTCAAATCCGTTTCTGGTGTTTGTTCCCCCCTCCCCCCCCCCCATCCCCCATCCCCTCCCATACCTTACCTCAAACGGCCACACAGTTGACACCGCACGTGACAAAGCCGAATGCCTCAACTCTGTGTTTGCCTGAAAATCTTGTGTCCCAAACCCATCTCTCTCTGTTCCCACCTTTCCCAGTCGAACCCAACTGCTCCTGGACTCTGTGTCCTTCTCTCCTGACAAGGTGGAGAAGTTTCTGTCAAACCTCGACTCTGATTCTGCAACTGGACCAGACGGCATCAGCCCACAGGTCCTAAAATCCTGCTCTGCCGCTCTATCTCACCCTCTCTCTGTTATTTTCACCCTTTCTTTTGCTCAACGTCACCTGTCAGCATCTTGGGAATCAGCAAACATCACCGCTTTACACAAAAAATGTGCAAAAACAGATCCTTGCAACTACAGACCAATCAGCCTGCTCCCAATTATCAGCAAAGTCATGGAATCCATCATTGTTTGGATATCAAATCCTTCCTCTTCTCCAATGGCTTGATCTCCGATCATCAATTTGGGTTCAGACCAGGTCATTCTACTCTGGACATGCTGCTTCTGCTGTCTCAACAATGGATGGAGGTCCTCAATGCCAAACAGGAAATCAGAGCTGTCTCCCTTGACATATCACGTGCCTTCGATACGGTCTGGCACCCGCTCTGCTCACCAAACTCTCCTCCTATGGTATCCATGGAAATCTCCACTCATGGCTTGCGGACTTCCTCTCTGGTCGTAATCAACGTGTGGCACTGAACTTTTTTGTGATGTCGAAATTGCCGGAATTTCACTTCGAAGGAAAGTGGAAGTGAAGCGCATTACGAATGAGGTCACCCTCCTTTGCTGTGCCCTTACGTGGAAGGAGAAGAGGGACATGCACGTGTTATTCCAAAGCAAAATGCCTATTGCATGTGGTTGTTCAATTTTGGAGGAATGGGTTCAAGAGCAAAGCTGGAATAAACAAAACAGAGCGACCGAACTCTCAGTGAGCATTGTTGAGAATGGCCAACGTGACAAATATACACTTTGGAGGCACCTTTACAATGTCGCAGGATGATTCTGAGTCCAATGAAAGCTTACCTGCAGAACAATGAGGAGGTGAAACATGAAGAATAATAATATTACAAACAATATGTTCAATAAAAGTGGGAGAAACACAAAATGTGGTTACCACTCCTCCCTCCCTCGCATTCCCCATGTGACAGGTGACAGGTGAAAGGGACTTGTCCCTTATGTTCCATCAAAATCGACACCTTAGTCGAATGTCAATGCGACAGGAACCGATTCTGGAGCAAACTTTAGTTGAAAAGTGCATTTCCTGACAGCTGTGTGATGTGGTGGAAGACTCGTCGAAACCCTGGAGGCTGGGGATGGGGAGGTAAAGATCTACATCTGATGATTGCAGAGCTGACAGTGTCCTTGTCTGCCCTGCTGTTTGTCCATGTTTTTGAGAAAGGTCAAGTAAGACTCAGATTATTCATACAACACCCATCCTCGTTCGTTCCATAACAGCCGAGTCTCTTAGTCTGTCGATCATTTCTATTCTCTGACATTCATTGCTGCTAATTGGAAACCCCAAGTGAAATCTTTCATTTTGTTTATGGTCCGGTGCATACATCCCGGGATCTTTGACGTCCATCAACTCATCCCGGCAGATATTTCGCCCAGTTTAAAGTGCATCCGAGGGATGGCACACACACACTGATGAATCACTCTACCTGCGAAACACCAGAACGGCAGTTTATAGCTTAGCTGGATCAGGATTCGAAACAAGGCTGGATGGCTTAGGGGCGAGTCTGTGTACCTGTACCCGGAAACCATCCTGCCAGCCTAATGTGCAGTACCAATTGGTGTTAGCAGCTGGAAACCTACAGCTTAACGTCCACGCACCTTGTGATGCAACACCCTGTTTGTGCACCTCCGCACCATCCTCTCTCAGACACGGTAAATTGTAGGACCAGACATGAAACACAACAGCATGGAGTCCAATAACGTTTAATAACGCATTTCCAACACGACACTCCACCCTCCAGGTCTTTAAAACAGTTGTTCACCACCATCTCTTATCTTCCCCCATCCAAAACCTTGATCTTTTCTATCCCCGTTAATCCACCCCAAATCCACTTTTTTTTTGAAATACCGACTTTTTTCTTTCCTGGAAGTTCCAGCAGTGTCCATGTGTTTAATTTCCCCCCACACCACCCCGCCTTCCCATGCCTGCTCCCCCCAAACCCTCTCCCTCCCACAGATCTCCCGTTGTCCCTGTTCTCTAATGTTGTACTTGTGTGCTTCCCTCCCTCTCCCCATCTTGTCTCCCACTCCCTTTTTTGTATGTTCTGTGTGTCCGTTTTTTTTCTGATTGATGTATTCTCTTACACGAGCCTCGATCTTGTATACAAAAAAAACAATACCATCTCGTTCGTTAGATGTTTGAGTTGAAATAAGTTGAAGTGCAGTTGAAGCACGTCCGTAGATATTTGACACATGTTGTGCACAGGGGGTGCCGCATCACTGAGTATAGCAACTGTGTTCATGGAAGAAGACCTTTAACCTGCCTGTTTTACCTACAGTGATGCTGCGATTTATCAAGTTTAAATGGTACACCAAGCCAACCAAATTGGTCACAGGCATGTCATGTTCTTCCATCAGTTTTGCATTGGTTGACTGTTCTGAAGTTTCTGGACATACAATGCGTCAATGACACAAACCTGATGATTACAACTGTACTAGCAGAAGCCCATGGTAAAAATACCATGACAGAAAAGCCTTGGTGTATTATTGTATGGAAAGAGAAGAAAATATTCGACACCCTACCCCCAGAGAAGTTCGCAACAACATTGTATACTGTTGCTAAACACACCAACGGGAAGAGAAGACCCGGAGAGGCAAAGTTAGCGTTCTTTGTGATATGGACACCAAGGACGATGGCAACATGGAAGAGTGGTTTGCACCATAGGACGACAGCCCACGTCCGACTGGGGGGTTACCGGGGGTTGGAGCCATCAGAAAAAAACCTTTAGCTCCAAAAGGATCGACCCCCTCGGCCTTTAGTGTATTTTAAGATATGAATGTGGTAAGCCAACACTGATGGCTGTAAATGGCTCCTTTACTTGGCGATTCCTTGGCTGGTGTTTGTCACCAATCAAGACCACACCCCCCCCCCCCCCCCCCACCCCCAAAACACCTCCACACTTCAAGGCAAACTCTACTGAAACTAGATGGTATTCATAGAATACCTACCCTGTGCAGTCAACTTGCTGTGAGACAACTCTTCTGTTTTTCAAGGATTTTTTTCTTTAATCCAATATGGCTGCCTACACAACGTGTGCGATGACGTCATACATTTAGATTCTCTAATATAATTGTTGGGTAGACCACGCTCAAGAAATTTCAAACTGATCAGACGAAACGTTGTCCCTGTCGAATTATGACGTCATAATTAAGACACCATTGACGTAATTGTTAACCACACTTATTCCCCATGCAGAGTTATTTACAATGAGCCATGTTTCAATTTTTTCCATGGTGCAGTTTCGGAGATATAGAGGTGCCACGTTTTTCGGTTTTTCCAAGATGGCGCCTGTACCTCATGACGTATGACGTCATTATTATTAAAATATTCTACATGAGGAGGCACTCCTATGGTGAAAATTTTGTGTCCATCAGACAGTTGCACATAAAAAAAATCATATTGATCAGATGAAGTGTTAGACTTGTTGAATTATGATGTCATAAAGAAGGCACCGATGACATCATCATGAGCATGTCTTATTCCCCATGGGGGGTACTTGACAACAAGCCTTGTTCCAATTTTTTTTTTTCCATGGAGCGGTTTCAGAGATATAGAGGTAGCGAAGTTTTTCCAAGATGGTGCCCTTACCACGTGACCTATGACATCATAATTATCACTAAAATTATACAGGGGGAGGTGCTCCTAAGGTGAACATTTCCTGTCAATTGGACTAACAATTACAGAGGAAAAAAAAATTCATACTGATCAAATCAAGCGTTGTACATGTCAAATTATGACATCATAATTAAGGTACCAATGGCATCATCATTAACATATATTATTCCCCATGGGGAGTACTTGACAATGAGCCATGTTTAAATTTTTTCGATTGAGCGGTTTCAGAGATGTACAGGTGTAACGTTTTTCCAAGATGGCGTCTGTACCACATGACTTATGACGTCAATAATTATGAATTAAAATTTTCTACAGGCGGAGGCACTCCTATAGTAAAATTTCGTGTCAATCGGACCAACAGTTGACGAGAAAATGAATTTTAAAAATGCAGACACGTACGCTCGCCACACGTATGCGACCGATCGCTTAACCCTGCTTTTCGCTTCGCGAGCGCAGGGTAATTAAAAGTCTGTATTTAAAATGAGAATATAAATGTATGATGTAGATTAAATCATTACTTGGGAGGATACACATCATGATTTACACATTGTACACCGACCTGTTTTATACAAAAAAAATAGTAGGTATATTCTCATTCCAGGTACAAAACCCAATCACACGTCTTCAAAAGCAACACAAAATGGATGGACGTTAAGCTGGATGTCCCATCTGCTGGCAGGAAATGATGGAGGTTAAAGATTCCACAATGTCTTGTGCTCAATACCTCTCAAAGCTGGCCTGCCAGCCCGAGGAGCTGTCTAGTCCAGTCAATGCATGTTTTGCTGAACAGAAGACAAACGTTATTGGACGCCTATGCTTGGCACAAAGCCCTTCTCTCTGGCATCTTGCCCTTCTCTCGGTAGTTAAGCAAATTAGTCGAGTGTGGAGGTTCCCACATGAAAACCCACTGGGGCCTTGTTATGGAACTGGGGAAACCGTTGACCATGAAGAAAGAACTGACCTTTATTTCCGCCAATATAGGCCTTTATTGCACCTCGATGCCCTTTCAAAGTGGTCACTCATCGTGCCTATTGAGTGGAACCGGGCATAAAAACGAGGAGATTTTGAACGAAAATTTCGCAAATCGCTGCCAGCAATCTCTGCTATATGGGTGGCCATCCGTCGTCCCTGGCTACTTGTGGGAAACGATGTCCACACACAATGATTTATTGACCTCCGACCGTCGTCGCTTTGTGGATCGGTCAATCTGCCACCTTTGCGCTGAGAAACCAGGTTCAAATGGCCATGGTTACATCACTCAGGGCAAGTTGGAGCATCAAGTGTAACGATCAAGTCTAACGGAATGTGTTATACGAGCTCCATAGGTGTGCGTCACAACTGTTGCATGGTACAACATATATGAATGACCAGCAAAAATACCCGGCGTTGCCGGGCGGGGGAGGGGGGGAAGGGAGGAGAGGGAGGGAAGGGGAGGAGAGGGGGGGGAGGAGAGGGTAGGGAGGAGAGGGTCGGGAGGAGGGGAAGGGGGAGGGAGGGGGGAAGGGGAAGGGGGAGAGGAGGAAGGGGGAGAGGAAGGGGAGGGGAGGAAGGGAGGGGGATGGGGGGCAGAGGGGGGAAGGGGGTTAATATATATGCTGGTGGGTGAATGTGGCGTTCATCACGTTTCTGAGTTAAGTGTGATGCCGAACAGGAAGAAGAAGAAGCCGTACTACCAAATTCGTACACTTCCGGAATTGTTAGATTTATTTGTATTCAAATGTTTGGCGATTGTTTTGTATTTATTTATGTGAATGTGTACTTGTATATAATTGTCATTAATTTTAAAAGGCTTAGGCACTGTCGAGCAAAATTTTTTTAAACTCCAAAAAAAGGATCTTTTTTTTTCATACATTTATTTTGCCTAAAACAGTCCCAGGCACTTACTGATGAACCTCTGAAAGTTTGACAAAGATCCAACCAGCCAACTCTGAGAAAAATAGCGACACACAAACAGACAGACATCTCTCTTATATAGTAGATATACATCGGTCATATTACTCATATAATGCATATAGATAACCATGAATAAGGAAAATTAATATAAAGGTATTTATATAATACTAGCAGAGTACCTGTCCGATGGACTACCTTGTTCTGAGCATGCAACATGTTCTTCTGACTTACCTTTATGTGGGCAGTGTATAGGCAACTGACAGCTCCCTGAATCACTCCTGAAAATAAAAAATAAAAAACCCCATGTTACGTGCATGAATGAAAAACACGCCTATTGCTTATAATTCAAAACACCTCACTGCACTGGAAAACGTAGGGACAGGAATACTTGACTGTAAAGGGTGGGGACCTGTAATACCCACTCCCACCTCGAGGCGGCGCTGCATGATACACATCTACATAGAGAATTTGTAACCCTCTAACCCCCCCCCCCCCCCCCCCCCCCCCCCACCCAAGACTACCGACAAAGATAAAAACACACCGAAACATTGAAATAATGCTGATCCCATGTAGCAAGTCTGGATGTAATCGGGCCAGAACTGTAGGAGTGGCGTGACAAAGGCAAACAAACACACAAACACCGGTCCGTGAATTATACTAAGGATGTGCACGTCTGATTTGGATTTCATTCATAAAAAGGTACATATGAAATGTATATATGATATCAATTTACAGATATATACAATATATAAACCAAAGCAAGGCCCTTCCAGCCCTATAAATGCATCATGGCGTTGAAGGCCATGAACGCATGCGTACCGACCGCTTCACTTCTTGCCCAGATAAAGCTTCAGCAGCACACACTTGAGTCTATTTTAAAGACCAAAGATTTATATGAGCTTACATAGCAGATGGATATTAATACTCACAGATCACGTGACCTCTATCTTTTCTTTTTTTAAATTCTTGTTTTTGTTATTTTTTTGAGAAGGAATATATAAAAGAGTTAATTTAGAATGAAAATTGCACATTCACAGATCAGTGAGATAGCATACGGCCATCAGTGCGAATCACCCACTGGAGCAGCATCATTTTTTGGGTGCTAGAAAATGGCCACACACGGCTTCACAATTGCTCGACCAGGAAATTTAGAGCTTTCCATCAGTTAGTGTTGCAATTTGTGTTGGGGCGACTTCTTTTGAAGGTAATTGATGACAACAACTCCTTTTTGCATCTTCAGATGAAATAGGGCTGCCGAATCAGTTTCCTAGGCTATTGGGCACAATCCTGGACGTGTCACCTCTCCACTGCAGGATACTCGAGTGGCTCATTCATCCCAGTAAACTTGTATGCATTTTGCCTTTTGAAGATAATTATTACCATCGTGAACAGCGAACACTTTATAGCATGTATGTCAATGAGATACGTTCCGGGGCCCCTAGAATTTAAGTCCAAAATCATTAATAAATTTTAAAATGACATTTAAAACTAGAGCTTCCAGGGAAGCAGAACTCAACTGAACTGACTGGACAACTTTAAAGTAGGTCGGGTCTCACATGCCAAGTTTGATGAAAATTCGTCAATATATGTGGACGCTAGATTGTTAACGTCGTTTCAGAGCTGAAAATATATGCCGGCCTATGGCGGCCATTTTGTGACAGATCGGGTTAACATGCGATAGCAACCTACCTTGTGTGGTAAGAGTCTCACACACCAAGTTTGATCAAAATCCATAAATATTTGTGGACGTTAAAGTCTTACTCCTCAGTCACATTTGCTCTACGGCTAGGATACGGCGGCCGTACCCCCCCTAAATTGACAGAAACGTGCGGCGGCCACAGAGTTTCTGAGGTGGCCTCAGGGTGGCCCTAGGGCGTATGGCTATATTTTACAGGCCGTAGGGGTCGCCGTGGAATTATAGCGCGGAGTTATAACTTTTTTCATTTCTAGGTCGGCCGTAGCAATTCGACAAGCCGTAGCCATGACAACTGTAAGTGCTGTTATACATATGAAAAATAACTGGTATATATACCCACTCGTTACCGTCCGTCTGGCCGCACGTTCGCCTTAGGGCCCCCCTGCGGTCGCCTTGCGGGCACCTTGAGGCTACCTTGCGTCTGCCTTGAAAATTCTATGGCCGCCGCAGGGACGCCCTAAGGTCACCGTGCGACATCAAATCAAAGACCGTACGGCACCCCCACGTTTGCGGTATCCACAATTTCTAAACACCCCGTGCGGCTACCCGAAAAATAAAAACACATGTGACTGCTACATTGTGTGACCGTGGAAATACTGCGGCCACCCTATAATTGCTAGTGGCCGTAGATGTTTTAATCCCTACGGCCGCCGAGCCAAATGTGACTGAAGCATTAACGTCGTTTCGGAGCTGAAAACAATATGTCCGCCTATGGCGGCCATTTTGTGACGGATCGGGTTGCAATGCAATAGCAATCTTGCAATGCAACCTTGCAATATAAAGGTTGCAATGCAATAGGTCCTCAATGCCAAACAGGAAATTAGAGCCGTCTCCCTTGACATATCACGTGCCTTCGATACGGTCTGACACCCCGCTCTGCTCACCAAACTCTCCTCCTTTGGTATCCATGGAAATCTCCACGCATGGCTGGCGGACTTCCTCTCTAGTCGCAGTCAACGTGTGGCCCTGAATGGGTTTCTCTCATCTCCTCTTCCTGTTCAGGCTGGAGTTCCCCAAGTCAGTGTTCTGGGCCCTGTGCTTTTTCTGGTCTTCATCAATGATCTCTCTGACTCTTGAAAATCCTCTCTATCTCTTTGCTGATGACTCCACTCTCTGCCGCTCCATTCCTCATCCCTCAGATCGGCAGTCTGCAGCCTCCTCACTCTCTGCAGACGTGGACAAAATCACAGACTGGGCAAACAAGTGGAACATGTCTTTCAATCCTGTTATGTGCTCCTCCCCAATCCCCGGTCACGGTGAACCTCCGAGCCCTGAGAGCGGTCACGGCAGAAAAATGTGTTATTCTGTATGTCAAAGATCAATGGTGAAGCCACACCAATTGTTACCAACAAACAAATATTGTATTAAGATCACACAAGAATAACAGTACAACAATAATATTAATCAAAAGTACAATCAATATATATCCTATGATGGTACCATCAGGTTCGTACAATATAACTCACTGTGCTCCAAGTGAGCGAAAATAAGAAGATTCCCAATGTCTCCATTCCCGGCTTCAAGCCAAAGTTGCTTCCGGCTTCAAGCCAAAGTCGATCCCTGCTTCAAGCCAAAGTCGATCCGCTCCAGCGATCGTCAGAACGATGTCGAATCGAGACCAGAATCCCGTTGGGTTGACCGTTACAGTCACGCGGCCAAAGCTGCGCAAAGGCACCCTCAAGGCGACTGGGAAATCCAAAGGCGCCCTCCAGGCGACTGGGAAATCACACCCTCAGGTATGGACGTTTCACGGCTCCAAATCGGCGAACCGCCGATCGACCTTCAAAATCCACGTTACACACACCCACACCAGATAAACGTCTGAATGCGGTGAAAACAGTTGAAGCGAAGCAAAGACCTTGCGCGATGCGCAAAGCGCGCAAGTCAAAATGGCCGACGGCCCGTTCGCGAGGCGTAACAGCACGACGATGATTCTCCTCGAAATCCACCGCAAAACCTGACACGCAGGTTGATCTGTCACAGTGATAACAACTGTCGCAGGAATCCCTTTCCTGGGAAACCCAAAGTTCACTCGTGACTCTTGCTCGCCAACATTCGCTCCAGACCGCAAAGCAACTATGCTTCTTCTCCGACTCACTCGCTCCGCCTTCTTTTTCTCCTCTTCCTCTTCGTCTTAGTCCGGTTTCATTTAAAACATTAACTTTTTTACCTTTTGAAAATAGTAATATCTATTTCCCTTAAACGACAACAATAATAGTACATGGAATCAAAAATGTTTACAGTGGATGAAAACCACAACAACGGAAGTGACAAATCCGTAACAATCCTGACAAATCTCACACTCTTACGATGCCTCTCCGAAAAGCCCGACTGGACAACCCTCCCATCCACTTTCTGAATAATCCTCTCCAAGAAGTTCTGTCACTCGAGCTTTTGGGTCTCACTATCTGCCATGATCTTTCCTGGGAAAACCACATTTCCAAGCTGGCCTACAAAGCCAGTCGCCGACTGGGCATCCTCCGTCGTGCGAAGTCCTTCCTTGGCACACCTGAGCTCCTCACCACATACAAGGCTTTCATCCGCAGCTCAATGGAGTACTGCTCTCCCCTCTGGGCTGGTGCTCCTGCCTCACACCTAGCTCGTCTTCACGCTGTTGAAACCAAAGCGTTCAGAATCATTGGAATCTCCCGCGATGAAGCTATCTCCGAGGGCCTTTCACTTACTCACCGCAGGCAGGTTGGTGGTCTTTCTGTCTTCTACCGACTCCTCTCCGGCCTTGCTCCCCCAGCTCTCTCTGGGCTCTGTCCCCCAAATATTCCTACAGGTTGCACAAGATCTGCCAGCAACCCTCTTATGGTTAAACTGCCAAAATCAAGACTCTCTGCTCACCTCCACTCCTTCATTCCTCTTTTCTCCCACCTCTGGAACAAACTCCCCCACTCTCTTCAATCCCACTCCTCCCTCCAGGTCTTTAAAACAGCTGTTCACGACCATCTCTTATCTTCCCCCATACAAAACCGTGATCTTTTCTACCCCCGCTAATTTCACCCCAAATCCACTTTTTTGAAATACCAATTTATTTCCTGGAAGTCCTTGGTGTCCTTGTGTTTTATACTTCTGCCACCCCCCTCCCCCTTCCCACGCCTCCTTCCCCCAAGCCCTCTCCCTCCCACAGATCTCACGATGTCCCTGCTTTCAAATGCTGTACTTGTGTGCTTCCCCCTCTTTCCCAATCTTGTTTCCCACTCCCTTTATTTCGTCTTATGTGTCCGTTTGTTTTTTACAGAGCAGTCCCGGCTCGCAACCACAACAACAATAACAATAACAACAACAAAAACATCACTACGGGTACCAACACAGCACACAAATCTGCCATATTATCCATCCTGAACGAATGCCAGGTCACTTACTATACCCCTACTTAACCTAAAACACATTTCCATTTGATATGCATTACACAGAGATAATTAGGCACAAATTGCAAGTTCCAAATATTCAACAACTAAAAACAGGGCAAATGGCCGTTCGTCTCAACGACATGGCACAATGCCAAAAGGTCTAGTATGCCTTAATGGAAGGCATGATGCAGGTGACGTCAGGTAAGTTGGCAGTGTGTGTGCTGTTCTCTTCTCTTAGCTTCCAAGAAGCTTCCTGGCCGTGGCTTCAGAATCTGATTGTTCAAGGTGACGATGAGGATGTACATTAATAGCATGAGGTGCTCAACATATCTGAAGGGGCTGGGGTGAAACAAAGCACAAAATCCCCTCCCCAATGCATCAGAAGAGAGGTAAAACACACCACCCCTAAATAGTAAAGCAATTTACATGGGCCATTTTTGTATTTTTATTTTGGTGTAAAGCAGGAGTTCCTCCTCAATATCTTTCTACATGGTCAATCATCAGCCCTATCCCAATTGTCGCAACGGCCCCAACTCTGGACCTGTTCAAGCACCCCAATGGATCCAAAACTGCCTCCCCTCAGTAGCAATCTCAATGACCCAACTTCTCCATTGCATTGTCGCGCACCCAAAGTTTGTGACTCCCAATTAACCAGGCTTCACACAGACTGCGCTGTACACACAGGTGACCCGAGACCTCTGGAATTGCAGCCCCTGGACTCCAATCACATAGCCAAACTGTGCCCTTTCTGCACCTCAACACTGTGCTCTCCTGGCACTTAATCTCCAAGGGGGGTGCAGTTGCATGGGCTCTCCCACCTACATGCGCCACTGGCCCATAACCCCTTCCTCAACCACAGGCATCTGCATCCCTAGGCTGGGTGCGCCTCACTCCATTACTGTCATCAATCTGGGTGGCATAACTTCACCTTTAAGATCCACGCTACTAATCAGGTTCAGTGTCCAGTCCAAGGTTCCAGTGGTGTGGAGTTCTGTTAACTCCAATTACTAGCCCTTCCAACTATAATCATGACTCTCCAGTCTGCAGTACACCACTGTTCATCATAACAGACCTCAGAACACCAAACACCTCACACTTCGCTCTCTTGTTCCTAGTTGAACATATCTCCTGTTTCGATCCATCCCTCTCATGGTCCCTCAATCCCTAGTTCTGTATACGGCATGTTCTCACTACTCTTTCCCCTCCATAATCGCCTGCTGCATTGATCCTGGGGGTTTATAACCATAATGAACATTGGTGTTCCTCTTCTTCCTTACTTTGTAATTCCGTGGTTTCCTATCTAAACAACGATGAACCTCTCTCATTTTTGTTTTCTTCCCGACTTTATAATTTGGCTGGTTCTTGGCGGAAGAACCATGAACCTTGCTTCTCTTCTTTTTCTTGGCTCTGTTTTTATTGACTTTCAATCTTGGCCTTGATTCACCATCTGATCTATTGTCACAATCACTAACATCTTTGCTCTTCGCATGAGCACAAATTTCAACCTCACCGAATTGACCATCTGAGCCACTCATATTCATCTCTTCTTCCAATAACTGCATAAGGTTTCCTTGCAGGAATTTTACAATGTCTGTGCTGGGTTGTATTTCCTTTGTCATTTGATATGAAGACTGTTCTTCATCCTCACCATCTGCCTCTTCCTTTGCAGTTCCATCTTCTTTGTCATAACCACTCTCAGCATCAATCTGCTCGTTTTTCTCACGAATTCCACTCTGGATTCTCTTGAGTTCCATGCAACGTCTCTCTCTGCCATGCCGTCTCACTTTGATGTGCAAAGCATTTCAGAAAACTTGAAGACAATTCTTTTTCATTCTCCTCTTTATCAATCCTCTCCACATCACTCTCCCCATAATTAGTTCCTTCTTCACCATACCTGTTTTCCTTTAGTGACAATTCCTGACCAATTTCTAAGATGGTAATCGCTTCCCCAACACACAGGGTCTGTTCCATTTTCACCAAGTCCTGCAGAGCTGCTGTTCCCCCTTGAGGAGCTGGTTCCATAGCCCCCAATTTGTTAGGCAATTCACATTTTGTTTCCTTCTCCTGCTCCAGCCCAGCTTCCTCTTTTTTTTATTTCCTCCTCACTCTCCAACCTCGTCTTTTCTTTCAGTTTGTCCATCGCTCGGTAATGTTCCTTCTGTGTTTCCTTCACTAAACTCTCCTTCTCCTCAGTCTCCATCCTCATCTTTTCTTTCAACTGACCAATCTCCCGGTCATGCTCCTTCCGTGTTTCCTTCTCCATCCTTGTTCTTCGTTCTTCCTTCATTCTCAAATCTCACTTTTTTTTTTTTCCAGCTGACGCATCTCTTGCTTCAGCCAGCTAATCTCTTAAACACAATCCTTTAGTTCAGCACTCTTTTGAAGGTTTTCCTGGGTCAGCCTTCTTCCTACCACATTTTGTTCATCATAATCATGCTTTAGCTCATTAAACTGGCGTTGCAAGTTGTCCACATCCTTCACCAGTTGCTCCCCTATTATAGTTTGTTCTTTTATCTGCTGCCTCGAGCATCGTGTTTCTTCCTCAGCGCACTGTAGCTGTCCCTGCAGGATGCAAATGTTAGACTGCTGCTTATTCACCTCTTCCTGCAACTTATTTTCATGTTTGATTCTTTCCTCTACACTTTCCTTCAACCGATGCTCCCTTTCTTGTTCTTCTTCATCCCTTTTCTTATTCTCCTTTTCTACATCTCTCCTTATCACCTTGCAGATCTCCTCAATCTTCATCTTTTCTTCCTCTAGTTGTTTTATTCTCACTTCTTTGTCTTTCCACTCCATCTCAGCTGTTTCTTTCCATCTCTGAGTCTCTTCAAAAGCTCGCACAATCTCTTTTCTTTCTTCCTCGACCTTCCTAAGACTTTCCTTTTGTTCCTTTGTCTCCTTTTTATCTTCCATACAATTATTCTCCATCTCCTTTACCTGCTGCAGTGCCTTGTCTCTTTCCTTTCATAGTTCTTCAATCTCCTTTTTGTCTTCCATGCAACATTTCTCCATTTGTTTTACCTGCTGCAGTACCTCATCTATTTCCTTTTGTAGTTCTTCAATCTTTGTGTCTTCCAAGCAATATTTCCCCATTTGTTTCTCAGCCGATGTAGCCAGAGTGTTGAAAATTATCTGCTGTTGCGGTCGGGGCAGCATGCGAAATACAGCAGAAAATTCAATGTGTCTTGTCCTTGTGCTTCGTGGCCTCATCCTGCCATTCCTGCTCTGCTCCATAGGCTCTGTAATACCACGAGTCTTGCTCAGTCACATAGGCTCGGTCATACCACGGGTCTTTCTCTGTCCCATAGGCTCCGTCATACGAGTCTCTCTGTCCCATAGGCTCCATCATACGAGTCTCTCTGTCCCATAGGCTCTATCATACGAGTCTCTCTGTCCAATAGGCTCCGTCATACCACGAGTCTCTCTGTCCCATAGGCTCCGCCATACCACGAGTCTCTCTGTCCCATAGGCTCTGTCATACCATGAGTCTTTCTCTGCTCTATAGGCTCTGTCTTCATGACATGAGTGCTGCTCTGCTCTATAATACTTCCCGTAAGTGACATTTTCAGGGAGTTCCTGCCACACACCAAAACTATCTCTCCTCCCCCCTTCTTCTACTCCTGAGGCTTCATGTAAAGTGTAAACAAATATCCACCATTTTATTAACTCGAATAGCTTAGATAGGCCCGTGCTGTCTTTCTCTCTCACACAGGTTTATTTCAACTCTAATTCGATATATCATTTCATTTTTAACAGTCGCTAACATAGTTTTAGACTCGGTTGAAAAAAAACGGGAAGAGAATCCCATGAAAGTTTCCGTTTATAGAACAAAATGATTTCTCAAAGGCCTGTAAAATAAAGCCCATTCATTGAGTCACCCTCACGATTTTATCTCGAATTCACCATATGATTTAATTTTTATCGATGGTTTTAGACTCGGTGTCAGAAATAATTGAGAACATTCACGCACAAACGGGAAATAGCCGAGATATATTTTTTTAAATCGTGCCAGGATGATACACGAAAATACACCGCCTAAAATAACAGTCAGGGAAAATGTCGACATATTGTTGCGGATATGGGATTTGGCCTCCATATCCGCTTGTAAATATTCCCCTATTTCCCCAATACTCCCCAACTATCCCCAATCCCCCATTCCCATTGTCTGTAAACAACACTCTGTAGAACCGACCTTCCCCTTTTTCCCCCATTAAATGTCGTGCCCAGGTTCACCGCATCTCACGTAGACAACTTTCGGACATCTTGCTAGTTATTCTTAGTCTATGTCAGTTAAGGACTCGTTTCCATTAATTCTGACTCTTCGTTGCACCAGAATGTGATTGTATGGCACCAGTAGTGAGTTTAGGACCTCCCCATACCTCCTCCCATCTTCCTCATGAAACAATAACAATAACAACAACAACAACTACAACCACAGCGGGGGCGGCGCGGCCGCGGTGCGGGGAGTGTGCGTCCTCACACCGGCTTGGTTAGCCGCCATTGCCATGTGCGCCCACGGGGTTACCACGAAGGGGCTGGCTGTCAGCTCCTCGTCAAGGGCGGAGCCCGGTAACCCCCGCACCCAATAAGAAGCAACGGGCCGATTCCATCTGGGGCGGAGCTAACGAGCCGAGGGCGTGTCACTCCCCGCCGGATATACGCAGCGACTTACCGGACGTGACGTGAGATGCGCCCCCAGCTTGGAGAAAGAACGTCACCTTCTAGCGCTGAGAGAGACCTCCCGCATCTCTGGACCACCGGGTCGATTCTGCCCCTGAGCCAAGAGTGCACCTTGAGCCTCGACTACCTGCCCTTCCTTGCCATCAATCCCCGTGTGAGTCAGTTTTGTCCTGTTTATCTGTCGTCTGTCGGGGCTACTATAAGACCGTATTTAAGTGCCTACCTTTCTATGCTGTCTCTCTCGTCCTTGTAATCTAACGTTCCGCAATATTATAACCTCCTCCGGAGGTCTTGAGAACTGTACCCCTGGTGTCGTGTCAATTTAACCCAGCCGTTGTGTCCTTTCCTCAATTGATTTAGCGTAGCGCGACTCGGCCAACGTTCGAGTATAATCGGGTAAACTGTGCAGACGCGGTCATACCAAACTGCTCGGTAAACCAACATCCACAACCGCGTCTGTAACATTTGGTGTCGAGGAGTTGGATTCGGACCTGGGACTAAATTTGTTAGGCCCAAATTTTGGAACACCAATTGTACCATTAGGGTAACAATTTGGTGTCGGGAAGTGGAATTCGATCCGGAGCGCGTTTCACGCGCTCGAAATTATAACGGCGAAATTTGATTTTGTTTTACGAAAATAAAAACCCGAATTTTGAAAGTCGCGCTATGGCAGACCAAGACGGCTGGCTTCCGGTAGAGGAGAGTGAGGCAGGGTCGATCCAGGACCAAATTGAGGGACGTGAGGAGAGCGAAGCAGCGAGGGTAGCAGACGCACAAAATGGCGCCTCGCACATGGCCACGGCGACCGCGCCCGCGACCGTGGCAGCGCCCCTGGTGGATTCGAACCTTTTTATGTTGCAAATGAGGGCCCTTATGGAACGAATGGGAGACCAAATTGTGGGAATGAGGGCTGATAGTGAGCGGTTGGGAAACCAAATGGGAGTAATGAGGGACGAAGCGAGGGGTACCGGTGAGGGGTTAGACAATAATTTTAAGGGATTAGACAAGAAATTTGGGAAGTTAGACAATAATTTTGAGGAGTTAGACAAGAAATTTGGGAAGTTAGACAATAATTTTGAGGGGTTAGACAACGGGATAAAAGAGGTGAGAAATGGGTTAATGGGGGTAGAAAACAGAATGGCCGCTCAAGAGAATCAAATGGAAGGGATGCAAAAGGGGTTAGAGGGGTTAGAAAACAGGATGGAAGGCAAATTGAGGGACATGAGGGACCAAGCGGAAAGGGAAGTTAACCAAATGGGGCAGCAGATAGAGGGGGTCAGAATGGGGGTAGAAACCAAACTGGATGCTCACAGGGAGGAAATGGAGCAGATGAGGGTGGCATCTGGGCAGGAGATGCAAGTGATGGGAGAGGAGATCAGAAGAGGTGTGAGTGAGGAGGTCGGAGGAGTGCGCGAGGAGGTGAGGCACTGTGAGGAGCACATGGAGAAGGAGGTGAGAAAGGGGACTGTAAAGTTACAAGGGGGCATAGAGGACCTGACGCAGGAGGTGGAACAGCTGACGGAGGGACAAAAATGACTAACGGAGCAGGTTCAAAGGAACACTGCGGTATTAGGAGGGTTAAAGGCGACACAGAAAGAACTAAAAGATGACTTGATAGCGACGAAGAGGGAATGTCAGATGGTACGTGAGGGACTGACAACGAGGTTGGACGAGGTGACAGAGGTAATGGAGACGAAGGACCGGCAGGTGAGGACGCACATGGAAACGGTCAAGGTAGCCTTGGAGGACGAGCTTGAGGAGACGTACCGGGGAATAAAAGAGGTGAAGCAGAAATTAGAAGAAGTGGAAGAAGGGGTGAGCGAAATTAAGAAGCGACGGAGAGGGGATAAGAAAGAGATAAAAGAGGAAATAAAAGAATTGGTCCAAAGTCTGTGTTTGGATCGTGATGATGTGCTCATTAACCGGATGGGGGATTCGCAGGTGATGGAGGAGAAGCGAAGAGGAAGAGGACCCGGTGTAAGTGGTGACCAATATGGTCGTGCGTATGATGCGCCAGGTGATTTAATGAGCTTGGGGGTCGAGATGGACCCGGGTGTTCGTGAGAGGCCGTTGGTGAAGTGTGCGACAGGTCTGGTGTGCGAAAAAGGAGGTGTGCGAGAAAGTCCGACTCTGGGGTGTGTGAGGAAAAAGTGCGTGCCAAGGAGTGAGGGTGCTGGCGAGAGTGAGTCGGTCGTAGCGCGTGTGCGAGGGAGCACATGGAAGCGCGGTGTGGTAAGTGTTACAGAGGGTGTGACGGGAGAGTGTGTGCAGGAGTGTGCGCGAGAAAGGTGTGTGACGGACAGGTGCATGGGGAAAGAGTGCGCTGTCAAAGGCAAGGAAGAATGCACGCCTGTGGTGAGTGTTACAGAGGGTGTAACGGGAGAGTGTGCGCGAGAAAGGTGTGTGACGGACAGGTGCATGAGGAAAGAGTGCGCTGTCAAGAGTAAGGGTGAGTGCGGTCAAGATTGGAGGTGAGAGTAGTGAGAGTGACAAGGAGAGCGAGTTGGTTGTGACAGGTGAGCGAGGATGTACACCTGGGATGGAAGGATGCACACCTGGAATGGTAGAGCGTGAGTGGGAATGCACGCTGGAGTTGGTGGTGAGGCACGTGGTTGGGTGTGCGAATGAGAGCACACCTGTGATTGTCACAGAGGAGGTGACAGAGGAGGGGGCGCGAAGAGGTGTGTTGGTGAGGTGTGCGACCAACGAATGTGTGCCAAAGTGTTCGGTGGTCAGGTGTGTGACCAAGGCTGTGAGTGGAATGGGTGTACCTGGGTGTGTAAGGAAAGGTACGAGGAGCATGGAAACGGCTGGATGTGTGAGCAAGGAACGGGCTGCGGGGTGTAAGCGTCCAGGTGAAGCATCGACGGTAACCGGTTTAGAGGTTAGAGCGACTTTTAGCCGAATCGGGCCCTCGGTGCGTGCTGGGCCTCGCTTTGAACGGCCGCGTCCGTGCTCCACTAGGCGGAGCGGGCAGCCCGATAGAAAGGGTCGTCATGGCGACCACTTTTTGTTGAGGCATTCCGGCAGGTCGAGATCGGGACATTGGATGGCTCCACGCCGAGATGGTGCGTGGGATCTCGGCCCGGGTAAGCCCCCGTCCCTGCACCGAGTGCCGGACGCATCCAGCCGCTGGCACAGAACAACCCGCATTCCTGGCTTGGCTTTACGAAGCCGGGCTTTGGACAGGAATTGGCGCACCGAGAGGCATTAGTGAGTAGACTGGGTGATGAGGTTAGTGTTTTGGACCCAAAATTAGAGAAAAACAAAATTTGATGATTGGCAAGGGATTGGCAGTAGTGATTGGCAGCTGATGGGTAGTGATTGGCAAATTTTTAATTTGTTGAAATTTGATGTGCAAAATTGGTAGTGAGCGATGGGCCCGGTGGGTAAGGCTGGCATCCCTGCCGCCCTTCCCATGTGGGGCAAATGCGCAATAGCTTATGGGGTGTATGGCAGTGAAAACTAGCCCGGGTGGGTTAGGATATTGATAGGGATCTAGCGAAGATGACATTAGGTGACGTTAAGGTTAGTTAGTGACTGATACCTGTAGTGGGGACGCAGGTAGATTAGAGTGGATGATAATGACGAGGGAGCACAATAGTTTAAAGGGACGACTGGGAAGCGCAAGTTTCAGAGGGGAGTAGTTAGATGAGATGATGCTGTGTGAGAGCTGGACAGGTGTGTGGAGCAGTGTATGAGTAGTGAGTGTTGTGGATCAGCGCGAATGCGCTTGGGGAGAGAAGGGTGCAGGTGGCACCAGGTGTGAGAGCACAGGTGTGCAGGTACAGGTGTGTGGAGAGAGTTGGAGTAAGTGGTACGGAGTGGTGTGCATGGTGCGAAGGTGTGGATGGGGGAAGAGTGGACCCCTTTCACGAGTACCCGGGGCGGGTAGTGTAAGTGTTAGGTAGAGGGTATAGGTAAATTGTGGTTGGATATTGGCATTTGTGGTGCGGTTGCAGAATGGTATTGTGGATGGGTGCATTAGTGTTGTGGAAATGGCTGGGCGTGTAGCCTGTTAGTGTGTGTAGTTGGTTTGGGCACTCCACCACTGTGAGGATGTCGGCCAGGTGAGGCCGCAGGTGGGCTCTGGGAGCCGGTAGAGTTGTGGATGGGGCCCGAGGATCCGGAGGACGGACCCGGGTAGCCCAGTGCCAGAGAGGGCACCGAGTGGGGGAGAGCGCCAGAGGGCCTTCCCCAGGTAGTTAGGTTAGGGTAAGGAGCAGGTAAGCTCGGAGGCAACTGCAGTGGTGGAGGTGTGCAGGTGGGTAGACCTGTTGGGAGAGCTACACGTCGCGGCCCAGAAATTGTGCGAGGGCACCGGGAGATGAATCGGGGGAGTGAGACCCCAAATTGAAAAGCACCACAGTTTGGTCAATGGGAATTGGTTTTTAGAACCCATAGTGTAAGTTGGCCAATGGATTGGCAGGGAAAGACCCCGGGTAATGTAAAGTTGTTAAAGTCATTTAGGAAATAGTTAGGATTGATAAACCTGTCGCACCATACGCAGCCACTTACCTGTGGTGATGATGATGACTCCACACCTGTGTTTTCTTTGTTCTGTGTGCAGGAAATGAGAATTGCTGTGAGGATTTGTGAGACGCATCACGACGTGGATGAGACATTGGGGTGATTCCATCTCTCCCTCCTTAGGAGGGACTGATGATGAATTGGTGATGACAAATTATGATGTTGAGTTGGAGATGGCAAATTTTGATGAAAGTTGAAAATGGCAAATTTGATTGGTTAGGAGGGAGAGAAGACGAATTTGGTTTATGGGAGGAACGGGGAAGACAGTAGGGACGTTTGTTGATTTGTAAAGTAGATGTTTATGGGTAGTGTTGTGTTTTGTGGATACAGTAAGGGGTAAGGGAGGGGCCATGTAGGTTACCTGGTGGGGGGGGGGGGCGTACGGTAGGAACGTACCTGTCTCACCTGGTTCCCATGTGCCCCCAGTGTGCATTACCTTATATTGCGTGCACTTTTGCGCCCTTACCACCTTACTCACTTGTTTTCTTCTTTTGTCTCCCACCTCCGAGGATCTGGCTTTGGGGCAGAGAGAGAGGAGAGAGAGGTGCTGGCTCCGCAGTTGTGGGCCTGCACTTTCGCTGCTTGCTGCCTGGATCGATACACCCTATGGACCGCAATGTTTGTGGCCGCCCACCATGGACCGCAGTTCTTTTGCGGCCAAGCACCACCCATTGATGGACCTCTGGGTCAACGTGGCACCTATGCCAAACAGGTGAACCACTAATAGTTGGCCCCCTGACGGCCACAATAAAGAAATGGACGCGGTTGGCGCCT
Organism: Myxine glutinosa; assembly: GCF_964187855.1. Taxonomy (NCBI): domain Eukaryota; kingdom Metazoa; phylum Chordata; class Myxini; order Myxiniformes; family Myxinidae; genus Myxine; species Myxine glutinosa. The sequence continues at coordinate 74,608,591 of NC_136261.1, read as the reverse complement.
TTCTTTATTTTGAAAGAAGCAAGAAGGCCAAGTGCACCACATGAAGGCAAGACCAGCAGCAGAACATCGGCCGGCTGCGACACCACCGGTGATTTATAAACACTTTATTGGTGCACCGGATGGTGCTGACTGTGTTATGGGGTGGTGCTTTTGGTGCTTGGAAGGGGTGCTCTGCACATTATTAAAGGCCGTAAGGCCACAGAGCACTCGTGGGTTGGTGTATCGATGCTGGCATGCGTGCTCTCTCTATGCATAACATCTGCATGTGTTCCTCCAAAAACAGGTCCTGGATCGTAGTGTAAATATCAGCGTAGTCTTGTAAATAATGCTCCCTACCGGCTGAATGTTTAGTTTGCGAATTCTTTCCGCGATTCGGTTATCCTGTGGGTGTGTTTCTGTGAGGAGAAGGGTGCAACGTCGCAGGGGGACATATTTACTCATTTGTGAATATCTGTAAAACTGTCGCACTCAGGGTAGCGTTAATAGTAGAGGGAACTACATCTGAGTGCCACACTAAAATAGGTAAAAATTTATCGGGTCGGGACGCCCCGAGGGTAGAGAAGGGTGCAATGTTGCGGATATGGGATTTGGCCTCCATATCCGCTTGTAAATATTCCCCTATTTCCCCAATACTCCCCAACTATCCCCAATCCCCCATTCCCTCGTCCCATTGTCTGTAAACAACACTCTGTAGAACCGACCTTCCCCTTTTTCCCCCATTAAATGTCGTGCCCAGGTTCACCGCATCTCACGTAGACAACTTTCGGACATCTTGCTAGTTATTCTTAGTCTATGTCAGTTAAGGACTCGTTTCCATTAATTCTGACTCTTCGTTGCACCAGAATGTGATTGTATGGCACCAGTAGTGAGTTTAGGACCTCCCCATACCTCCTCCCATCTTCCTCATGAAACAATAACAATAACAACAACAACAACTACAACCACAGCGGGGGCGGCGCGGCCGCGGTGCGGGGAGTGTGCGTCCTCACACCGGCTTGGTTAGCCGCCATTGCCATGTGCGCCCACGGGGTTACCACGAAGGGGCTGGCTGTCAGCTCCTCGTCAAGGGCGGAGCCCGGTAACCCCCGCACCCAATAAGAAGCAACGGGCCGATTCCATCTGGGGCGGAGCTAACGAGCCGAGGGCGTGTCACTCCCCGCCGGATATACGCAGCGACTTACCGGACGTGACGTGAGATGCGCCCCCAGCTTGGAGAAAGAACGTCACCTTCTAGCGCTGAGAGAGACCTCCCGCATCTCTGGACCACCGGGTCGATTCTGCCCCTGAGCCAAGAGTGCACCTTGAGCCTCGACTACCTGCCCTTCCTTGCCATCAATCCCCGTGTGAGTCAGTTTTGTCCTGTTTATCTGTCGTCTGTCGGGGCTACTATAAGACCGTATTTAAGTGCCTACCTTTCTATGCTGTCTCTCTCGTCCTTGTAATCTAACGTTCCGCAATATTATAACCTCCTCCGGAGGTCTTGAGAACTGTACCCCTGGTGTCGTGTCAATTTAACCCAGCCGTTGTGTCCTTTCCTCAATTGATTTAGCGTAGCGCGACTCGGCCAACGTTCGAGTATAATCGGGTAAACTGTGCAGACGCGGTCATACCAAACCGCTCGGTAAACCAACATCCACAACCGCGTCTGTAACAATATATTTAAAATTCGCTTTTTCTTTTCCGTTAAGATATATTAGTTTTACTTTTGATGACAGTCATCACAAAACGACATATATTTCTTCGTTCTTATTTCATTTAACATTATTATCCGGAAGTAAAAACTAAAATACGTTTCAGGAAATTACCCAGAGATATTTCTTCGTTTTTTTTGTTATTAGTTATGTGCGCATACACTTTAAATAGGTTTATTTGAAATCTTTAGTTTTCACAATGTAATTTACTTGCCATTTGATGATTACGAGACACTTCCTCTTGAGGATCATGACAATTCATGCGTTGCGTGGAAACTTCCATTTCCAAAATGAATGAGACGGGAGAGGAGAGAGGAGCGAGGGGTTGGAGAGTGAGGGGCGAGGTGTTGGAGAGCGAGGAGCGAGGGGTTGGAGAGCGAGGAGCTAGGGGTTGGAGAACGAGGAGCTAGGGGTTGGAGAGCGAGGAGCTAGGGGTTGGAGAGCGAGGAGCTAGGGGTTGGAGAGCGAGGAGCTAGGGGTTGGAGAGCGAGGGGCTAGGGGTTGGAGAGCGAGGAGCTAGGGGTTGGAGAGCTAGGAGCTAGGGGTTGGAGAGCGAGGAGCTAGGGGTTGGAGAGCGAGGAGCGAGGGTTTGGAGAGCGAGGAGCTATGGGTTGGAGAGCAAGGAGATAGGGGTTGGAGAGCGAGGAGTTGGAGAGCGAGGAGCGAGGGGTTCGAGATCGAGGAGTGAGGAGTTGGAGAGTGAGGAGCGAGGCGTTGGAGAGTGAGGAGCGAGGGGTTGGAGAGTGAGGCGCGAGGAGTTGGAGAGTGAGGAGCGAGGGGTTGGAGAGTGAGGAGTGAGGGGTTGGAGAGCGAGGAGCGAGGAGTTGGAGAGCGAGGAGCGAGGAGTTGGAGAGCGAGGAGATAGGGGTTGGAGAGCGAGGAGTTGGAGAGCGAGGAGCGAGGGGTTCGAGATCGAGGAGTGAGGAGTTGGAGAGTGAGGAGCGAGGGGTTGTAGAGTGAGGAGCGAGGGGTTGGAGAGTGAGGAGCGAGGGGTTGGAGAGTGAGGAGCGAGGGGTTGGAGAGTGAGGAGCGAGGGGTTGGAGAGTGAGGAGCGAGGGGTTGGAGAGTGAGGAGCGAGGGGTTGGAGAGCGAGGAGCGAGGGGTTGGAGAGCGAGGAGCTAGGGGTTGGAGAGCGAGGAGCTAGGGGTTGGAGAGCGAGGCGCGAGGGGTTGGAGAGCGAGGAGCTAGGGGTTGGAGAGCGAGGAGCTAGGGGTTGGAGAGCGAGAAGCGAGGGGTTGGAGAGCGAGGAGGGAGGAGTTGGAGAGCGAGGAGCTAGGGGTTGGAGAGCGAGGAGCGAGGGGTTGGAGAGCGAGGAGCGAGGGGTTGGAGAGTGAGGAGCGAGGGGTTGGAGAGCAAGGAGCGAGGAGTTGGAGAGCGAGGAGATAGGGGCTCGAGATCGAGGAGAGGAGTTGGAGAGTGAGGAGCGAGGGGTTGGAGAGTGAGGAGCGAGGGGTTGGAGAGTGAGGGGTTGGAGAGTGAGGAGCGAGGGGTTGGAGAGTGAAGAGCGAGGGGTTGGAGAGTGAGAAGCGAGGGGTTGGAGAGTGAGAAGCGAGGGGTTGGAGAGCGAGGAGCTAGGGGTTGGAGAGCGAGGAGCTAGGGGTTGGAGAGCGAGGAGCGAGGGGTTGGAGAGCGAGGAGTTGGAGAGCGAGGAGCGAGGAGTTGGAGAGTGAGGAGCTAGGGGTTGGAGAGCGAGGAGCTAGGGGTTGGAGAGCGAGGAGCTAGGGGTTGGAGAGCGAGGAGCTAGGGGTTGGAGAGCGAGGAGCTCGGTGTTGGAGAGTGAGGAGCGAGGGGTTGGAGAGTGAGGAGGAAGGAGTTGGAGAGTGAGGAGCGATTGGAGAGGGGAGTGAGGAGCGATTGGAGGGGAGTGTGAGGAATTGGAGAGGAGTGTGAGCAAGTATTGGAGGAGTGTGAGCAAGTATTGGAGGAGGGTGAGCAAGTATTGCCATTGGAGAGGAGTGTGAGGAAGTATTGGAGAGGAGTGCGAGGAGGTTTTGGAGGGGAGTGTGACGAGGAGTGGGATTGGAGACTGGAGAGGCGTGAGAATGGAGAGGAGAGTGTCAGGTGGAGAGGAGTGAGGGGTCACATATTATGTGAAATAAATAAATTGTGTTCATTACACCATTTCTGGATCTGATGAATTGCCAGTAACCATTTTGTAAAATTTAATGTGCAGCATCTAAATCAAGATGTCCAAATGTCACACACGTCCATGCCCGTGGGATTCCCATGGGTGACCCCACTAGTTATTCAAATAAACCGGGATATGAAGATGGGAATGGAATGGGGTTCAGACCTGTTTGAAGAGCAGGTTCATCAACGTTCGTCAGTGGGGCTTGGCGGGCCAAAGGTTCATCAACGTTCTGCAATTCCTTTCTGCTTTGATCCCTTTCCTTTCATCAACCTCCCTCATACAACACAGCAAATCCCTCAGGAAGTTCATCGAGGTCGACTCCTTCATATAGCACATGCCGACATTGCCGAGCCCGTTCACAGCATGAAGCATGGATCGCTTTTTCACCACCCCGCCAAGAACCGCTCTTCTTCCTCTTTTTCCTTTTTCCCGCACTTTCTTGCTTGAAAGAAAAATGGTTGAATCGTTTCCAAAGCTGTTTTGTGCACCACAAACAGTTAAAATCACGTGGCGTAAAGGAAGTGGATGTGGAGTAAACTTTAAGAAAAAGGAAAAATAAATACGAAAATGTCCTATTTGGGGATCCACAGCTGAACTGGCATTTCTATGCAATACACCCAAAACAACACGACTCCTAAATGATTGACATTCCCACAAACGTAACAATATATATGTATACAGGGTATTTCAAAAAGACCCATACAAATTTGGTTGTTAATTATTTAGAACCACGAATGATACTATTGTGGCGGACACAAAAGCCCACTGGCGTGGTGACATCATTCCGCGCACCAAGTGGGCGGTGGCCACGCCCGAGGGGTAGGCGTGGCCTCATGATATACACCGGGCGCGCAGCCCGGAGCGCGCCAGTGTTACAGTGAGCTCCTGAAATAAAGACGCTTATAAGTTACCGCTTGTCCGCTTCCTCCTTGCTCGCAAGCAGCGCGCGTAACGCCGCGCTTTACTGGTGACCCCCTCGACGTTGGATCTGCCGGAGCGATCCTTCCACACGCGACGCCATTGCCATGGCCAACTTCATCAAACTTCCCGAATTTTGGGAGGCTCAGGCCGAAGTCTGGTTCGTCCAGGCCGAAGCCCAATTTCAGCTTCGGCGCCTCACCGGCGATGACACGCGCTATTGCCACGTCGTCGCCTCCCTCGGGCCCGGCACGTAGGGGGGGCGGCCCCGACGTGGGGGTCGGGCCACTGGCGGTGGATGGTCCACGTCGAGGTGGGCCGGCTTGAGGCGGTCTACCGAAACGCGGTCAGGAGTACCGCCGATGTCCAGGGTGAAGTGCTTCACCCTGGTCTCCAGCACGCGGAAAGGCCCGTCGTACGGGGGCCGCAGTGGTGTCCGGTGGGCATCGTGGCGGACGAAGACGTACTCCGCCGTGCGAAGCTCCGGGGCGACATGCGTCGGTGGGTGCCCGTGGCATGCCGTTGGCATCGGGGCGAACCTCTGGGCGGTCTCTTGCAGAGCGGAGCGCTGCTGTGCCGCGGACCATGGTGCCGTGGAGTCGGGGAGGAACTCGCCCGGCACCCGCAGCGGTTGCCCGAAGACCAACTCCGCCGCGGATGCGCGCAGGTCCTCCTTGGGCGCCGTCCGGAGGCCCAGCAGGACCCAGGGGAGCCTGTCGATCCAGCCGCCGTCGCGGAGGGTGGCCCGGAGCGCGGCCTTCAATGAGCGGTGAAATCGCTCACACAGGCCGTTAGCCTGGGGGTGGTAGGCCGTGGTTCGGTGCAGCCGGACCCCGAGCCCCTGCGCGACCGCCCCCCAGAGCTCCGAGGTGAACTGGGGGCCACGGTCGGACGAGAAGTCTGAGGGGGCGCCGAACTGGGCGACCCAGGTGGCGATGAAAGCCTGCGCGACATCGGCCGCCATTGTCGACGCCAAGGGCACGGCCTCCGGCCACCGGGTGGTGCGGTCCACCATGGTGAGGACGTAGGTGAAACCCCGCGAGGGGGGCAGAGGTCCCACCAGGTCCACGTGGACGTGGTCAAACCGGCGTTCCGGCACCGTGCACGGGGCCAACGGGGCCTGGGTGTGCCGGTGCACCTTGGCGCGCTGGCACGCGAGGCACGTCCTGGCCCAGCCTCGGACGGCCTTCCGGAGGCCATGCCAGATGAACTTGTCGGCGATCAGCCTTTGGGAGGCCCTCGCGCCCAGGTGGGACAGGCCGTGGATGACGTCAAACACCTGGCGCTGCCAGCCCGCGGGCACGATGGGGCGAGGACGCCCGAGGGAGACGTCGCACAAGAGGGCCGCGCCCGCGCCGTCGAACGCCACCTCGGTGACGCGGAGGCCCGTGACGGCGGTCCGCAAGGCCTGGACGTCGGGGTCAGCGGCCCTGTCCGCTGCCATCCGGGCATAGTCGATGCCGAGGTGGACTGCATGGGCGACGGCCCGGGAAAGGCAATCCGCCACCGGGTTGTCCTTCCCCGCGACGTGCTGGATGTCCGTCGTGTACTCGGACACGGCCGAGAGGTGACGCTGCTGCCGGGCCGACCACGGCTCGGTGACCTTGCCCATCGCGAAGATCAGCGGCTTGTGGTCGACGAAGGCAGTGAACGCACGGCCCTCGAGCAGATGGAGGAAGTGCCTGACCGCCAAGTGAAGCCCGAGCAACTCGCGGTCGAAGGTACTGTAACGGCGTTCGGGCGTGCGAAGCTGCCGGCTAAAGAACGCCAGCGGTTGCCAAGCTCCACGTACCCATTGCTCATGCACCGCGCCCACCGCGTAGGCCGAGGCATCGGTGGTGAGGGCGATCGGTGCATCGGGCGCCGGGTGCGCGAGCATGGTGGCGTTAGCCAAGGCGAGCTTCGCGCCCGTGAACGCCGTGTCCATCTGCTCGGTCCAGGTAACGTCGCCTTTGCCCGGCTTACCTCGGAGAGCTTCGTGCAGGGGGCGCAGGAGCTGGGCGATAAGGGGCAGGAACCGATGGTAAAAGTTCACCATGCCCAGGAACTCCTGCAGCCCTCTGATCGTGCGGGGGCGCGGAAACCCCTTCACCGCCTCCACCTTGGCCGGCAGCGGGACGGCTCCGTGCCTGGTGACACGGTGCCCCAGAAAATCGATTATGTTGGCGCCGAACCGGCACTTTGCGGGGTTCACAATCAGGCCATGCTGGCCCAGGCGTTCGAAGAGCGTGCGGAGGTGGCGTAGGTGCTCTTCGCGGGATGCGCTGGCGACGAGGATATCGTCCAGGTAGACGTAGACAAAATCCAAGTCACGCAGGACGCTGTCCATCAGTCGCTGGAACGCCTGAGCCGCATTCTTCAGACCGAAGGGCATGCGCAGGAACTCGAAGAGTCCGAATGGCGTGATGACCGCCGTCTTCGGGACATCCTCCGGCCTGACGGGGACCTGATGGTAGCCGCGTATGAGGTCCACCTTCGAGAAGAAGGACATGCCCGCCAAACGGGCGGAAAAGTCCTGAATGTGGGGGACGGGGTAGCGGTCGGGAGTCATGGCGTCATTGAGACGGCGATAGTCCCCGCACGGTCGCCATCCCCCGCCGGGCTTCGGCACGATGTGCAGCGGCGACGCCCAAGCGCTCTCTAAGCGCCGAACGATGCCGAGTCGCTCCAGGGTAGCGAACGCCGCTTTTGCCACCGCCAGCTTCTTCGGCTCGAGGCGGCGTGCCCGGGCGTAGACCGGTGGCCCGACGGTGGGGATGTGATGGGCCACCCCGTGCTTGACGGCCCTCGCTGAGAAGGTGGGCCGCGTGAGGGCCGGGAAGCCGGCGAGGAGGCGGGTGAATGCGTCCGCTGCCGGAAGCGTACAGACCAACGTGGCCGGAACCGAACCGTTCGGCAACCGCTTGGCAAGCCGCTCGTTGAGCTGGGCAACGCACAGGCGAGCGAGCTGAACGTATCGGCCTGGACAAGACGTCTGCACTTGACGTCAACTAGGAGCCCATTAGCGCACAGGAAGTCTGCGCCAAGCAGTGCCATGGGCACGTCGGCGGTGACGAACGTCCATCGGAAAACCTGCCCTCCGAACCGCAGAGAGAGGCAGCGTTTTCCGTACATACGGATGGGCGTCCCGTTCGCGGCAAGCAGCGCGGGGCCCCCACCCGCGGCGTGCTTGTCTGACGTGCCGGCGGGAACGACACTCACCTGCGCTCCCGTGTCGCACAGGTAACGGCACCCGGAGAAGGTGTCCGTTATGAACAGCAGGCTGCTCGAACGGCCGGCGCTCATCGCCACTATTGAGCGCCGGCCCAGGCGTTTCCCGACCTGTTGAAGGAGCATGGCGGATGACACTGCCGAGCTTCGTGGCCGAACTTGGCGTGGAACCAGCACCAGGTGGTGGAGCTGGAGGAGCGCGGCTGGCTCCGCCAGGCCGGTGGAGTTGGCGGGTTTCCCCGCGGTGGCGGTTTTCGCCGCGGCGGTGGGCGGGGCGTGGCGGCGGTCACGAGGTGCGTATCAGCATGCTGCGTATGCTGTATAAGCTGATGCTGTGGATCAGCAGCATCAGCAGCAGCATCAGCAGCATCAGCCACGAGGGCCGTGATGGCCACGCCGACTCTCGCCCGCGTGTCCGAAGCGGCGAAGTACTTGTCCGCCTCGGCTGCCAATGCTCGGGGTTCCGTTAGCCCAGTCCCGGCCAACGCGAGGCGAACCTGCGCTGGAAGTTGGCGACGGAAAAGCGCCCGGAATAGAGAACCAGGGGCTTCGTCGCCCAACAGTGTCGTTGGAGGTATTGACTTATATAGGGTTGGTTTTCTAAGGCTGTAGGCCGCACCTCATTTTGTCGAATAAAGTGGTATTCGGGTGGTTCCGGTATTTGGGACCGCAGGGACGGAAAGTGCAGGTACGGGGTGCTTGGCACTCCCCAGCCGGCCTGCTCTGAAGGTTCGGATCAGGACACCGGGATTCATTCCGGTCGCCCGGTCGGCCCGGAGGTGGGGGTGCGGGGCCTGTCACAGAACGTCAAAACAAACGGCCTGCCGGGGCCGCCCAAAAGTCGGGCGTGAGGGGCGCGTCCACTAATGGAACGCCTCTCGCTTCCCAGATCGAGGGCCACGTGGTCAAGAGAACCTCGTCCCTTCTGGTTGCCCTGCCGTCCCACCGGGAGCGCTGGCAGGGTGTACTTCAAACTAAGCTTAAGTGTCAAGTGTTAAGTTCCTCCTTGCCCTCGCAAGGGAAAGGCTAGGGTCAAGCTCTTCCAAATTTCCAAACACTAGAAATCGGACATCTCAAATTAATTAACTAATTTGTTAATACATCTCAGTCGCCCGCGACCTCTCTAGCGCGGGCGTCGAACCAGTTCATTTCCGGGCGACCGGGCCGAGTATCGGCTCGGCCGTGGCCGAAGCCGTTGATTCCACCGTAGCACGCTAACGCGTAGGCTCGCGCGTCCCTGGTCTGCCGGGGCTCCGCGGGTGTCCTACCGTGCCCACGTCGCCATGCTCCCTGAATAAGAGAGTCAGACGTGGTGCCCGGGGACGGAGTTCGCTGTCTAAACATGGTAGCGCTAGGCCAGTGGGACCGCCGGGACCCACGTGCACTCACAAGTTGTTCTGCGCATGGGCGGCAGTATCAGACCGGGGTGCCCAAACGCTCCCCGGCTAAAGTTCATCCTGAAAGCGCCCACATTGTGCGGACAAACCAAGTGAAGGGCCACGTGGTCAGGAGAACCTCGTCCCTTCCGGTCACACTTTGCCTATCGGCCGGCCTCGAAGACCGAAATTGTGACGGTGTCACCCGAAAGGGGCAGCCAGGGGCATCCCACCTGGCATCCCTGCACCCCGGACGCCGCCGATCGCCAGGGGGCGCTTCGGCCGGGTCATTCGTCTGCCCCGCAAACTGGCCCTCCAGGTGCGCGGGAATTCTGGGGGGGCGCGTGTGGCGGACACAAAAGCCCACTGGCGTGGTGACATCATTCCGCGCACCAAGTGGGCGGTGGCCACGCCCGAGGGGTAGGCGTGGCCTCATGATATACACCGGGCGCGCAGCCCGGAGCGCGCCAGTGTTACAGTGAGCTCCTGAAATAAAGACGCTTATAAGTTACCGCTTGTCCGCTTCCTCCTTGCTCGCAAGCAGCGCGCGTAACGCCGCGCTTTACTATGGTACACTTTCGTTTATTTGATACAGAAACCCATAAAGTTTTGTGTACACTGTGGGGTGCTGGGCACACACACGTTAAACAAAGGTAGGCCACTGTCATGTATCTCGACAAACTGCGATCAATTGTCGTACGCGTTTATTCACTCTGCCGATCAAGGCCCGATTCACAGCAGTGCCATCCGAGGTCTGGCGTAGGGATACAACCCGGTCCCGGTGTAGGGATACAACAGTGAATATTTGCACTGCATACATGACATCCTCCTCTTTAAGTCCAAAATTACCACGAGCAATACGTGCTAGATTTCCAGAATTGACATTTCAAAAGCAACATTTCCAAAACATGTGAAAATATGTGTCAACGTGAAAAAAAAACATCTTCAAAGATTCAACCGGTCGGGTGCTTTTCTCTCACGCATTGAGCGTCGTGGTGTACCAGTGGATACAGAGTCCAAGGTGATTCCTTTGGGTCGCGGTGTACCAGTGGATACAGAGTCCGAGGTGATTCCTTTGGTCTCCACGAAGGGTGTAGCGTTTGCAGAGGTTTTCGGGGCATCCGAGCCGGCTGGAGCGGCCACGACGATCTCCGGCAGTGGCGGGTCGAACTGTTGTCCTGACTGTGACGATGCTACAGGCTCCATCGACTCACAGTGACGGTAGGTTATGTGGTCCTGATGTCGACGAATTTCGCGGCCGTCCTGCAGGCGAATCACACAGGACAGTGGACCTGGCTTCTCGATGATGTCCCCCGGTAGCCACGTCGCACCTGCACCAAAATTTCGGGCAAACACTGGATCTCCAATGTTGATACATCGACTGTTGGACGTCTTATCGTGCACCAACTTTTGATTAAGCTGGCTCTGATAAACATTTGATGATATGTCTGGTTTGAGATTGTCAAGTGTCGATCTCACGTGTCGTTTCATCAATAACTCAGACGGAGCTGCACCGGTTGTTGATTGTGGCATGATACGGTATTTGAACAGGAGACGAGACAGCTTTGTTTCCAGGGTTCCCTCCTGAAGTTTCTGCAATCCGGATTTGATGATTCCTACGGATCGTTCGGCCAAGCCATTTGAAGCCTGGTGATGTGGGCTGACAAACTTATGTTTGATGCCGTTCCGACGTGTGAACTTGGCAAACTCGGTACTGGAAAAACATGAACCGTTATCACTCACGATCATCCTGGGCAGACCATGGAGTGGCGAAACAGCGTCTGAGTCTTTCGATGACAATGGCTGACGTAGTACCACGCGTCACATAGGCATCAATCCATTTTGTGTGCGTGTCCATAATTATTAGAATCATGCTGCCGTTAATAGGCCCGGCATAATCGAGATGTAGGCAATGCCACGGTTCGCTGGGCCATTCCCAGGGATGCAGTGGCGCTTTCGCAGGTGTATTCCGGGTGCTCAGGCAGGGGTAACAATGTCGAACATGATGTTCGATATCAGCATCAATATTCGGCCACCACACATAGTTTCTGGCGAGTGACTTCATCTTCACAATCCCGGGGTGACAGTCATGGATTTCATCCATGACCCTGGAACGCAGATTTTTCGGGATCACGACACGACATCCCCAGAGTAGGCAACCATTTTCCACGCTGAGTTCGTTTTTACGTGCTTTAAAAGCCGCAAAATCTGGGTCACCTCAGGTAGCAAATGCCATCCAAGCTGTACAGCCTGGACAGTTCTGGACAGAACGGGGTCTCGTCGAGTATGAGTGCAGATCTGGCCGGAATCGACAGCACAATCTTCCAGATGATCCATCAGTGCGATAATGGATCCTGGTGTAGGCGAATCATCAACGGATTCTGGAAGGGGTAACCGACTCATGGCATCTGCATTTGTGATAGACGAACCGGGCTTATAACATATGGTGTAGTCATAAGCAGCGAGAAACAGGGACCAGCGGATGATCCTGGGCGGTAGTGTGTCAGATGTCGCCTTAGTTGGACCAAACAGACTGATCAGCGGCTTGTGATCAGTGCGAATCGTGAAATGATGTCCAAGAAGGTACTGGCGAAATTTGCCGACGCCGAAAACAATTCCCAATCCTTCCTTGTCAAGTTGGGAATAGTTTTTCTCTGCCGGGGACAACGTTCTGGATGCAAATGCAACCGGTCTTTCCGTACCGTCAGGCATCACGTGTGATAATACACTCCCCACTCCATACCGACAGGCATCGCATGTCAGCACAAGATCCTTCTCTGGATCAAAATGAACGAGAACATTGGACGATTTGAGCAGATCCTTAGAGGTCTGGAATGCTGATTGTTCAGTAAACCCCCAGCTCCAGGAGACTCCTTTCCTCAAAAGCTGATAAAGGGGGCCCAAAACGTCGGTCACATTCGGGATGTAACGACCATAGAACTGAAGCAAACCGAGGTATGACTTCAATTCGGTCACATCTCGTGGAGCAGGAGCATCCTTGATAGCTCGGACTTTCTCATCTGTCGGGTGTAGACTCTCGGCATCAATCGTATGACCCAGGTACGTGACTGATGGCACCATAAACTTGCACTTGTCTCGACGCAAACGTAGGCCGGAGTCCGAAATCTTCTTCAGAACTCTCTCCAGGTTCTGTAGATGTTCCGCGTCCGTACGACCAGTAACCAGAATATCATCCTGGTAACAAACGACGTTGCGTTCGGCGGCAAACAAACTGTCCATGACACGCTGATAAATTCCAGGTGCAGATTTCACTCCAAAACTAAGTCGGTGGTACCTGTACAACCCACGATGCGTGTTGATGGTAAGATACTGTTTCGAATTCTCGTCCAAGCAGAGCTGTAGATAGGCGGATTTAAGATCGAGTTTCGTAAAAGTCTTGCCTCCCGTGAGACGAGCATAGAGGTCTTCGATCCTCGGGATTGGATATTTATCCAATGAAGAACACCTGTTCACGGTCATTTTATAATCTCCACATATGCGGATGGACTGGTCCGATTTTATGACCGGAACGATGGGCGCCGCCCATTCGGCATACTGGATTTGCTCGATGATCCCCAGATTTTCAAGATGATCCAGTTCCTTGTCAATCCGCTCACGCAGGGCGAAAGGGACTGGGCGAGCCCTGCAAAATATAGGATTGGCATCCCGGTCAACCCTGAGTTTAGCCGTATGTCCTTTCAAGGTTCCAAGCTCATCCTTGAAGACATCCGGGAATGTATCCAGCACATTTTTGAGTGTGTATGCTGCGGTAGGAGAAACGTTGGCTGCCCGGAGTTGATGAATGCTTTCCCACTTCAGTCGAATTATGCTCAACCAGTTCCTGCCGAGTAAGGAAGGGCCCTTTCCAGGAATGACGATCAGGGGTAGGTGAAACCCACGGTTATCGTAGCCCACCGTGACGTCACATGTACCGCAGGGAACGATCTTCTCACCTGTATAGGTGGAGAGTCCATAGGTAGTACGTTTCAGATGGGGTCGGTCAGCATCACTCCACAGGTTTGTGAAAACAGCATGGCTGATGAGCGAGACGGCCGCACCAGTGTCGACCTCCATTTGCAATGGTCGATTGTTGACGACAACATTGGCAAGAATAGGGTCCCGCTTATGGTGAGAATCAATATGAAGCAGGTCATACGATTCTGAGTTGTCGGAAACAGAGCTCACCTGGTCAAGCTCGGGTTCCTCCGAACCGATAAACTGATGAATCTTGTCAGGAGCTTTTCCTTTTCCCGATTTGCGAGTGATGCAAGCTGGAGCAATATGGCCAGTTTTCGAACAGAAATGGCAGGTGGCATCTTTGAACCGACACGTCTCCGGAGGGTGCTTTCCGTTGCACCGAAAACCGTTGTTGTGGGTTTGAGACTGCACTGGCTTCTGACGAGGAGCCTTGTTCCAACGTTTTGGCTGAACATGATCCAACCGATTCACAGCAGGGCTGGTACCAGACGAGCGCGTGGCACCGATGCTTGTAGCGTTGCGTTCAGCACTTTCCATGGAAATGGCGGTGTCTCTGGCATTTTGGAACGTCAGTCTTCTCTCAGCAAGCAGGCGTCTACGAGTGCGGTCATCGGACATGCCAACCACCAGCAAATCACGAAGCATGTCATCGATCGTGTCCCCAAACTCACACAGATGTGACAGTTTTTTGAGGTGTGCAATGAAGTCTGCGATCGACTGACCTTGCTGCTGTCTGCACATGTAAAAATTAAACCGACACAGGATGACTGAAGGAGATGGGTTGCAATGTTCCTTCAAAGCGGCCTTGAGCTCTGCATACGTGAGCTCCTGGATTGTCCGAGGCCGAATCAGGTTTTTAACTAGTGTGAACGTCTCACCTCCGCAAACGGACAGGAAGACGGCCTTCATCCGGCCTTCGGTCGCGATGCCGTATGCCTCGAAGTAGAAAGACAACCGCTCAGAATACGTGTCAAAATCCCCCTCATGAGGGTCGAATTCATCGATATGGCCGAAAGAAGTCATGGTCTAGAATCCCATCCTCGTCGCCATGTAATGTATCTCGACAAACTGCGATCAATTGTCGTACGCGTTTATTCACTCTGCCGATCAAGGCCCGATTCACAGCAGCGCCATCCCAGGTCTGGCGTAGGGATACAACCCGGTCCCGGTGTAGGGATACAACGGTGAATATTTGCACTGCATACATGACAGCCACAATGCTTTGGGTTTAACTTGAGCTCTTTATTAGTTGCTCACTCATCAGCACTGACTTGCTCAGGGCTGCGAGCCCGCGTGTATATCCGGAGGCCACGCCTCACCTGGGGCGTGGCCGACACCCACTGGTGCTCGGAATTATGTCACTGCGCCAGCGAGTCATCGTGTCCGCCACACGCGCCCCCCCACCCCCCCCCCCCCCCCCCAGAATTCCCGCGCACCTGAAGGGTCAGTTTGCGTGGCAAATGGATGACCCGGCCGAAGCGCCCTCTGGCGGCTGACGGCGTCTGGGATGCCGGGATGCCATCTGGGATGCCTCTGGTGGCATCTGGGATGGGTGCAGGGCAGGGGGGTGGCGTGACGGCGGGGTTGGGCGGTGCCGGGGGCCCGCCCGCCGAGGGGTGGCCCTGACGCGGGGTCAGAGCCGCTGGCGGGGGGTGGTCCAAGTCGAGGTGGGCCGGCTTGAGGCGGTCCACGGAGACGCGGTCAGGAGTACAGCCGATGTCCAGAGTGAAATGCTTCGCCCCGGTCTCCAGCACGCGGAAGGGCCCGTCGTACGGGGGCCGCAGTGGTGTCCGGTGGGCGTCGTGGCGGACGAACACGTACTCCGCCATTCGAAGCTCCGGGGGGACGTGCGTTGGCGGGCAACCGTGGTGCGCCATCGGCACCGGTCTCCTGCAGGGCGGAGCACTGCTGCGCCGCGGACCATGGTGCCGTGGAGTCGGGAAGGAACTCGCCCGGCACCCGCAGCGGTTGTCCGAAGACCAACTCCGCCGCGGATGCGCGCAGGTCGTCCTTGGGCGCCGTCCTGAGGCCCAGCAGGACCCAGGGGAGCCTGTCGACCCAGCCGCCGTCACGGAGGCTGGCCCGGAGCGCGGCCTTCATGGCGTGATGGAAGCGCTCGCACAGGCCGTTGGCCTGTGGGTGGTAGGCCGTGGTGCGGTGCAGCTGGATGCCAAGCCCCCGCGCTACCACCCCCCAGAGCTCCGAGGTGAACTGGGGGCTGCGGTCGGACAAGATGTCCGAGGGGGTGCCGAACCGGGCAACCCAAGTGGCGATGAACGCCTGCGCGACGTCCGCCGCCGTCATTGCATTTAACATTTAACATTTAACATAACACAGCATTTAACCCCTGACTATCTCTTCTCCTTCTCCCTCCTTTTGCTTTAAATATTTCCCTATTGATTCTTGTCTTTTTGCAATTGTTGTTTTCATGTATTGTTATGCATTATGTTTTCCACTCTGTCAAAGCGCCTTTGGGCTTCTGGAAAAGCGCTATACAAAATAAATGAATTATTATTATTAGGTTTACTCTCCATGAAATGGAGAGTAACCTATTATTACTGCTAGAGTTTTTCTTATTAGGTTTACTCTCCATGAAATGGAGAGAAACCTATTATTACTGCTAGAGTTTTTCTTATTATTCTTCCACGCTATTTTGCACCTCCGAAAACTTCATAATTAAGTTTCTCAGCAACCGCTGGACGAATTGACAGGAAATTTTCATCAAATGATCGGCTAGGCTCGTCGAATTTTTAAATGCTAATGATGACGTCATAGGTCACGTGGTATGGGCGCCATCTTGTAAAACACCTTCAACTTTGCCCCTCTGTATCTCCGAAACGGCTCAATGGAAAAATTTGAGGAATGGCTCATTCTAAAGAACTCTGCAATGGGAACAAAAAACATGTGTATTGAGTATATCAAAAATGCTAACGTTAAGAGGTTAGAATTCGTCAAACACAGTTTTTCTCCCCCGAAAAAGAGATTTTTCCCCCAGATGCTTAGTTAAAAAAAACTCAGAATGCGAAAATTTTCGAAGTCATACGTCACATGGTTCGGCCGCCATCTTGTTTTCCGTGAAAAAACACATAAAACCCTTTTTCTCCGCAACGGCTGAACGGATCGAGCCCAAACTTGGCATGCATATTCGCATACCCATGGCGAACAAAAAAGTCAGCGAGCACGATGTCATCCGACACGTGGTTTCAGAGTTATGACGTTTTCAAATCTCAAACTAGAAATGGAATCACCTCCATAATTTGTGGAGGTATCGAGTGGAAACTTTACACAAATGTTCCTCATGGGGGGATGTTTAATCGTTACTTGAGACGTTTTTTTAAGTCACATGGTTTGGCCGCAATAAATAATGGAAGTTAAATTTTAAAAAGCTTGTAACTCTTGAACCACTGCATGGATCGACTTGAATTTTTAATACAATGTAGCTCTCATCGGCTGGAACATGTGTGCAAAATTTCAAGATGATTGGATGTACGGTCGCGAAGCTAAAGTTTTTATTGTTGAAAGAGGAACAAACACACCATTTTGTCCTGCCAGGCCACATCTCCCAGTGCTTTTGCCATTTTCAGTTTTAATTTCCTTTAAAAAACATTTTCTCTGCAATAATAGGGCCGATTGAGATAAAATTTTCACCATAGGAGGCACTCGGTCTGTAGAATATTTTAATGGTAATTATGACGTCGCAGGTCACGTGGTTCGGCCGCCATCTTGTTTTTCGTGAAAACACGAAAATCCATTTTTCTCTGCAACGGCTGAACAGATCGAGGCCAAACTTTGCAAGCAGAATCGCATACCCATGACGAACAAAAAAGTCAGCGAGCACGACATCATCCGACACATGGTTTCAGAGTTATGACGTTTTTAAGCATGAACCTTTAAAACCTAGCTCCTGCCTCATTTTTGATCCAATCGAGGAGAAAATTCACAGCTCTGTTCAGCATGTCAGTCTACTAAAATGTCATTTTAGAATTTGCGATAGGTCACGTGGTTTGGCAGATATCGTTAATTAAACGATTTTTTTTTTTAATGGATATCTCTTGAATCGCTTTGTTGATCGACGTGAAACTTCATACTCTAGTAGAAGTCATGAAGAGTAACAAGTGTGCAAAATTTCAAGATGATTGGATGTACGCTCGCGAAGCTATAAGTCTTTATTGTTGAAAGAAGAAGAAACACACCATTTTGTCCTGCCAGGCCACGTCTCACAGTGAGTGCTATTGCCATTTTAAGTTTTAATTTCCTTTAAAAAACATTTTCTCTGCAATAATAGGGCCGATTGAGAAAAAATTTTCACCATAGGAGGGACTCGGTCTGTAAAATATTTTAATGGTAAATATGACGTCGTAGGTCACGTGGTTCGGCAGCCATATTGTTTTTCGTGAAAACACGAAAACCCCTTTTTCTCTGCAACGGCTGAACAGATCGAGGCCAATCTTTGCACGCAGAATCGCATACTCATGACGAACAAAAAAGTCAGCGAGGGCGACGTCATCCGACACATGGTTTCAGAGTTATGACGGTTTAAAGCATGAACCTTTAAAACGTAGCTCCTCCCTCATTTTTGATCCAATCGAGGAGAAACTTCACAGGTCTGTTCAGCATGTCAGTCTACTAAAATGTCATTTTAGAATTTGCGATAGGTCACGTGGTTTGGCAGATATCGTTAATTAAACGATTTTTTTTTTAAAGGGATATCTCTTGAATCGCTTTATTGATCGACGTGAAACTTCATACTGTAGTAGAAGTCATGAAGAGTAACAAGTGTGCAAAATTTCAAGATGATTGGATGTACGGTCGCGATGCTATAAGTCTTTATTGTTGAAAGAAGAAGAAACACACCATTTTGTCTTTCCAGTACGTGCTCACGATAACGCGATCTCCCTCGGTCATTTGAACCGCAAAAAAAATTATAATTGCAGCTTTGTCAATAGCTGAGGCATATTAACAAACGAATGAAACAGATTTGCTCAAATTCTGACTATTTTTAACTCGATCGTATTTCACTGAAAGTAAGCCCATCAAGGCGCGTACGTAATACACGAAAATACAATGGCCCATTTGCGCATATGCAAACATCCATCCACATATTACGTAAGGTGCTGTGCGAGAAGGAAATGGCTGTCATGGTCGTAATTGGTCTTGAAATTTGCGCAAATAAATGCCCTACACGATGCCGTTTATTTCGTCACAATCCATCCAGCCGATCTGAAGTTATATGAAGAAATGCATTTACGTCGTGACGTCATCACGCGATTTTCGAATTCAGACGCCTTTTCGGAAATTAAATAAAGATATAAATCGAAATGAATCATGTCCGCGATCTGCGCATGCGCGGTTTTCTCAGTCGCTTTTCAGTGGCATCGCAGTGCAACCCATCTGCGCATGCGCCAGCTATTGAAAATTGGGTCGCCACGGCAAAATCCAAGATGGCCGCCACCATGTATGTCTGAACCTTGCAACCTGCATATCTTGAAAAATAAGCGTGTGTGTGTGTAGGGGGATGTGTGTGTGTGGGGGGGTGGAGGGATGTGTGTGTGTGTTTGTGTGTAGGTGGGGGGGGGGGTTGGTTGTGTGTGTGTGTGTGTGTGTGTTGGGGGTGGGGTGTGTGTGTGTGTGTAGGGGGGATGTGTGTGTGTGTGGGGGTGGAGGGATGTGTGTGTGTAGGTGGGGGGGGGGGCTTGGTGTGTGTGTGTGTGTGTGTGTGTGTTGTGTGTGTGTGTGTGTGTGTGTGTGTGTGTAGGGGGGATGTGTGTGTGTGTGTGTGGGGGGGGAGGGATATGTGTGTGTGTGTGGGGGGAGGGATGTGTGTGTGTGTGCGGGGGAGGGATGTGTGGGTGTGTGTGTGTGTGTGTGTGTGTGTGTGTGTGTGTGTGTGTTTGGAGGGGTGTGTGTGTGGGGGGGAGGGATGTGTGTGTGTGTGTGTGTGTGTGTGTGTGTGTGTGTGTGTGTGTGTGTGTGTGTGTGTGTGTGTGTGTGTGTGTGTGTGTGTGTGTCGGGGTTGTATCCGAGGGGGTTGTGTCAAAGCATGTCCAATGAAAGTGGGGTTGTATCACAAGTGGGGTTGTATCAAAAGTGGGGTTGTATCAACAGTGGGGTTGCATCAAAAGTGGGTGCGAGTAAACCGGTCATCACTGCCAGCAGTTTTAAAGTGGCAGTTCTAGTTATTATATTATTATTGCTGCCAAAGGCACGGCCTCCGGCCACCGGGTGGTGCGGTCCACCATTGTGAGGACGTGGGTGAAAAACCGCGAGGGGGGCAGAGGTCCCACCAAGTCCACGTGAACGTGGTCGAACCGACGTTCGGGCATCGTAAACGGGGCCAGCGGGGCCTGGGTGTGGCGGTGAACCTTCGCGCGCTGGCACGCGAGGCACGTCCTGGCCCAATCGCGGACGGCCTTCCGGAGGCCAGGCCAGACGAACTTGTCGGTGACCAGATTTTGGGAGGCCTTCGTGCCCGGGTGGGACAGGCCGTGGATGGCGTCAAAAACCCGGCGCTGCCAGCCGGCGGACACGATGGGGCGAGGCCGGCCGAGGGAGACTTCGCACAAGTGGGCCGCGCCCGCGCCGTCGAACGGTACCTCGGTGACGCGGAGGCCCGTGATGGCGGTCCGAAAAGCCTGGACGGCGGGGTCGGCGGACTGGTCCGCCGCCATCCGGGCATAGTCGATCCCGAGGTGGACCGCGTGGGCGACGGACCGGGAAAGGCAATCCGCCACTGGGTTGTCCTTCCCCGCGACGTGCCGGATGTCCGTCGTGTACTCGGACACGGCCGAGAGGTGACGCTGCTGCCGGGCCGACCACAGCTCGGCGACCTTGGCCATAGCGAAAACCTGGGGCTTGTGGTTGACGAAGGCCGTGAACGGGCGGCCCTCGAGCAGATGGCGGAAGTGCTGGACCGCCAGGTGGAGCCCGAGCAGCTCGCAGTCGAAGGTACTGTACCGCCGTTCATGTGGGCCTCCGCCGGCTAAAAAACGCCAGCAGCTGCCAAGCTCCCTTCACCCATTGCTCGTGCACCGCGCCCACCGCGTAATCCGACGCGTCGGTGGTGAGGGCGATCGGTGCATCGGGCGCCGGGTGCGCGAGCATGGTGGTGTTAGCCAAGGCGAGCTTCGCGCCCGCGAACGCCGCGTCCATCGGCTCGGTCCAGGCAACTTCGCCTTTGCCCGGCTTCCCCCGGAGGGCCTCGTGCAGGGGGCGCAGGAGCTGGGCGATGCGGGGCAGGAACCGGTGATAAAGGTTCACCATGCCCAGGAACTCCTGGAGCCCCTTGATCCTGCGGGGGCGCGGAAAACCCCTGACCGCCTCCACTTTGGCCGGTAAGGGGATGGCTCCGTGCCTGGTGATGCGGTGCCCCAAAAAGTCGATTTCGGTGACGCCGAACCGGCACTTGGCTGGGTTGATGATCAGGCCATGTCGGCCCAGGCGTTCGAAGAGCGTGCGGAGATGGCGGAGGTGCTCCTCACGGGACGCGCTTGCGACGAGGATGTTGTCCAGGTAGACGTACACGAAGTCCAAGTCACGCAAGACGCTGTCCATAAGCCGGTGGAATGCCTGGGCCGCATTCTTCAACCCGAAAGGCATCCGCAGAAACTCGAAGAGGCCGAATGGTGTGATGACGGCCGTCTTCGGTATGTCCTCTGGCCTGACGGGGACCTGGTGGTATCCGCGGATGAGGTCCACCTTTGAGAAGAGGGACATTTTCGCCAACCGGGCGGAAAATTCCTGGATGTGAGGGACCGGGTAGTGGTCGGGGTGGTAGCATTGTTGAGGTGTCGGTAGTCTCCCACGGCCACCACCCGCCGCCGGGCTTGGGCACGATGTGCAGCGGCGATGCCCATGCGCTGTTGGAGCGCCGGACGATGCCCAGTCGCTCCAGCGTGGCGAACTCCCCCTGCGCCACGGCAAGCTTCGCCGGGTCGAGGCAGTGCGCCCAGGCGTAGACCGGTGGCCCGACGGTGGGGATGTGATGCTCCACCCCGTGCTTGACGGCCACCGCCGAGAAAGTAAGCCGCGTGAGGGCCGGGAAACTGGCGAGGAGGCGGGTGAACTCGTCCACTGCCGGAAGCGTGCAGACCAACCTCGCCGGGACCGAACCGCTCAGCAAGCCGCTTGGTGAGCCGCCCAGGCAGCTGCTCAACAAACTGCTCAGCGTGCAAGCAAGCGAGCTGAAGGTTTCAGCTTGGACAAGGCGTCTGTGCCTCACGTCCACCAGTAGCCCATGCGCACAGAGGAAGTCCACTCCGAGTAGGCCCATGGGGACACCAGCGGTATCGAACGTCCACTCAAAGCGCTGCCCCCGAACCGCAGCGAGAGACAACGCTTTCCGAACGTGCG
Source organism: Myxine glutinosa (assembly GCF_964187855.1). NCBI lineage: Eukaryota > Metazoa > Chordata > Myxini > Myxiniformes > Myxinidae > Myxine > Myxine glutinosa. Next base: position 74,586,938 of record NC_136261.1, on the reverse strand, counting down.
GATGGGCGTGCCGTTGGCGGCAAGCAAAGCGGGGCCCCGGCCTTCAGCTTGCTTGTCGGACGCGGAGGCAGGGAGGACGCTCACCTGCGCTCCCGTGTCACACAGGAAGCGACGACCCGAGGAGGTGTCTGTTATGAACAGAAGGCTGCCCGTATGGCCGACGCTCATGGCAGGAAGCGAGCGCCGGCCTGGCCGTTTCCCGACCTGCCAAAAGTACAAGGCGGGCGGCAGGACCTGGCCTTGTGGCCGAACCTGGTATGGAACTAGCACCAGGTCTGGCCCGGTGGTGGTTGTCGCGCCGGTCGTGACGACGGTGGTGGGCGGGGCGTGGTGGCAGCCACGCGCGGAACCGCCAAACCTACGCCGTGTTCAGGAGGATCCGAACGCCATGCGACGTGGGGATCCGCCAAACCTATGCCGTATTCGGGAGGGTCCGAACGCCATGCTATGTGGCGATCCGAACCACTCGCGCCGTGCGCGGTGCCAGGATCCACGACGGCCGTGCTATATGCCAGCCATGCGTCGTGGGCTGCGAAAAACTTGTCTGCCTCTCTGGCCAGGGCGCGCGGTTCCGTAATGGTCGAACCGGCGAGCGCGAGCCTCACCTGTACAGGTAGTTGGCGGAGGAAGAGCGCACGGAAGAGGAAATCCGCGTGGCCATCGCCGAGCAGGGACAGCATGTAATCCATGCGGGCGGACGGTCGTGTGTCGCCGAGTATGGGAAGGTCCAAAAGACAGTCTGCGCGGTCGGCCTCTGTGAGGCCAAACGTGTTGAGGAGAAGCCGCTTGAGCACCGCGTACTTGCTCTCGTCCGGCGGGTGCCGGAGGAAGGACACGACTCGAGCGGCCGTGCCGGACCCGAGGGCAGCGACCACGTAAAAGTACCTCGTGTCGTCCGCCGTGACGCCCCGGAGCTGGAATTGGGCCTCAGCCTGTAGAAACCAGGCGTCGGCTTGCATTTCCCAGAACTCCGGGAGCTTGATCGCTACAGCGTTGATGGCCATGGTGCGTTCGGGGAACAGCAGTGGCTGAACCAGTGGGGTCACCAGTGTGGGGTGCTGGGCACACACACGTTAAACAAAGGTAGGCCACAACGCTTTGGGTTTAACGTGAGCTCTTTATTAGTTGCGTGAGCATCAGCACTGACTTGCTCGGGGCTGTGAGCCCGCATGTATATCCGGAGGCCACGCCTCACCTGGGGCGTGGCCGACACCCACTGGTGCTCGGAATTATGTCACTGCGCCAGCGAGTCATCGTGTCCGCCACAACACCATCAATGCACTTCAATGTGAGCTCCGTTTGGGGTGCGCGGAACATCAAGGCGGTACACGAGTTCTTGCCATGTTCGGCACAGCATGTTTGCGTCCACCAGTGTGCATGCAGCTGTGATCCGAGAACGAAGATCCTGCAGGTTTGCCACCTTGGTGGTGTCGACAACATCTTTGAAAAAGCCCCACAGAAAAATTCAAGAGGGGTTATGTCTGGTGATCGTGGGGACCAGATTGGTCCATCTCGACCCATTCAGCAACTTGGAAATTTTTCATTCATGACTGCTCGAACGACTAAGGCTCAATGAGGGGGAGCGCTGTCCTGTTGAAAAATGATATCGGGTTGCGGGTCTTCAATTTTTGGGAAGCTGAATCCTTCCAACGTGTTCATTGAAATTGTTGAGGTCACTGTATCCTCCGCAAAGACAAACAGACCCAGCAAATGGTCATGGAGAAGGCCAACACCACACATTGACCTTTGGACTGTAGTGTATGTGTTCAAAGACCACGTGGGGCCCCAGATCCTCACATTTTGCTAGTTGACCTTCCCTGATACATGAAAGCAAGCTTGGTCTGTGAACATGACCTTTTCAGGTAATCTTCATCATCCTCTATGCGACTGAGCATTTCCAAGGCAAACGCGTTGTGTTTGGATTCGTCATTTGGTTTGAATTCCTGCAGAATCTGTACCTTATAGACATAAAGCTTCAATCTTTTATGCCAAATCCTGTGTACAGTGGTGGTTGGCAGTTCCAGTTCTCTGGATGCACGTCAGATTGATATTCTGGGACTTTGTTAAAATGATTCATGCACTTGTTCAACGTATGCTGCACTTGTGCTTGTTCGACCAGTACGTTTCTATTTCTGACAACTACCAGTCTCCTTAATCCACTTGTTCAACTCTCTTGTACCAGTCCGTCATAACGGATTCCTTCAATTCCTTGTACAAAAATGACGCTGAACATGCGTGATGGATCTCGTCTCGATGAAGCAATCGACACAGATTTTTCTCCTGTGGAGTCGCCATTTTCTTTTCCATTGAAACACCAGACCTGAAAATAAAGAAAACGTTAAGAGATTCTGTATCATATAAAACAAAGGTTATTGATTTGTCATTTGCGGTACTAAATATATTGTTACGGTTTCGACGTACCATACCCTCCCATGGTGCACCAAATTTAGAAGGCCGAGCAACCGTTGGTACCTACCAGGCTAATACTAATTTGTGTTCAGCCAATGGAATCCAAGGCGAAGAGTAATGCAGGCATGTACTGAGGCCGGTGAGAGGTTCCGGTCAAGAGTGGATGCACACGTGCTCATTGAAACCAGAAAAGAGGGAGTGGGTAATCATGCAGGCACGTGCTGAGTGAATCGGGGAGAGGAAGAGAGAGGAAGAGAGAGGAAGAGAGAGAGAGAGAGGGAGAGAGAGAGAGAGAGAGAGAGAGAGAGAGAGAAAGAGAGAGAGAGAGAGAGAGAGAGAGAGAGAGAGAGAGAGAGAGAGAAAGAGAGAAAGAGAAAAAACACGTGCGCAAGGCATTTTTTCAGGGCCCTGGCAAGGGGTGGGGCTGCTGTTCGAGGGTGTCTGGGCTCTCCCGATTGGTGGAGTCCATCACTCCACCCCCACAAGTTCCCATGAAGTTCCTCAAGCTCTGATTAGTGGAGTGTCGCTTCTCCTGCCCCCACAACTCTATCAAAGGGACATTTACCTGGTGCTTGGATGGTGTGCCTTTGAGTCTGTGTGCATTGCTTGGCAAATTATCGCTTATGAGTGGAGGGCCTATGTTTCCCTTCCCCAACGCATAGACATACCAAACCAAAATAAGGGAAGGGCTAAAATAATGGTCTGCTGTGAAATAGCTATTTTAAGGGTTCTGTATGGTGGTTGCCATTACGTTTTTGTGGTTTCCCAAAACCGCAACAATATTAACAACAAAGTTGTCCAGGTCTTTTTGAAACACCCTGTATACATGGTTTTACTTCCCATTTCCATTTCAAAGCATATTTTAGGCAAACATATATAAAAAAGGAGGGTTCCTCTAATACCATGGTTCCCAACCTGGGGGCCATGGCCCCGTGGGGGGCCATGGGGTAATTTGCCAGAGGCAATGCAAGATGAATTCCTGGATCTTCGAAACGATTCATTTGCTAAAGATACATTCGAAGAGAAGAGCTTGACGGAGTTTTGGGTGGGAATGGGTCGCTACCCTAATATCAGCCAGATAGCTATGCGGGTGCTTCTGCTATTCTCGTCCACCTATCTCTGTGAAGCAGGGTTTTCCACGCTGTTGAATATAAAATCGAAACAGCAAAATCGGCTCCACGTGGAAGATGACCTCCGCTGTGCCCTGACTGTGACGCAACCACGGATACCCCAATTGGTAGCTAAAATGCAATTTCAGCCATCCCACTGAGTTTTTAATTCACTTTTACGGCGCATGCACCGCGTCCCTAGTTTTGATTACCTGAGTTGTTGTCGAATTGAGTTTCTTTTTGCGAGATTATAACACACTGCGTTAAATACAGGTTTTTAGTTTTCACATATTCTTGACTTGGAACCTTTTCATAGTTTTCTTGTGTGACAGTTCTATTTTATGCTGTCCATAGTGTTGCCACTGATAATATTATAATCTCCTATCAAACATGCATCATTCGAGCGACGTTGCTTTGTTTGCTTCTTCCAAAAACGATGTAGTTGGGAGCCAGTAAGGAACAGAAAAAAAACTATGGAAATAAATGTTCATGTTGGCTGCTTGGAATTCCTCATTTTCTGTGTAATAATTTACCAATTCTCATATAAACAAAATAGCCAATTAAAGGAAAAAAACACCTCTCAGAATGCACCACAGAGCATCTAGAAATCAAAATTTTCCTGGGGCGCATGTTCCCAGACTCCCCGAGCCTGCTTACACGCACTCCGCCGCTCGAACCTCAGGAAAGGGAGGGGGGTGCTGGGGATGTGCTCTGGGAGCCAAGGGGGCCATAACACATAAAAGGTTGGGAACCCCTGCTCTAATACATACATACGTATATATATATATATATATTCATATATTTACACATATAGATATATATATATATATAGATATATATATATATGTATGTATATATATATATATATACAGTCACGTGAAAAAGTAAGTACACCCCATGTAAAGTTTTGACTTTTTCAACATATTTCAACATACAGCTATTTGATCTTCATTTCAACAATATTGATAGATAAAGGTGATATAATATAACAAATATCATGAAATATTTACATTTTGTAGTCCATTGTATAATTTAAATAAACATAAATGCAAATTTTGCATGTGGAAAAAGTAAGTACACCCCTACATTTATCACTACTTCAAATACCTAAAATTAGAATCAGGTGCACCAGCTCAGGTGCAAATGATTAGAACATCGTTAAGAGACGATCTTCGAGGAACCTGTCTTATTTAAACCTCAGACATTTAGTTTGGTTTGCTCTTTGTTGTTGAAGTGTGCGGCGTCACCATGCCTAGATCAAAACAGCTCTCCAAGGCCTTCAGAAAGAAGGTTATAGATGCCTACGAGACTGGGAAGGGATTTAAAAAGATCTCCAAACAATTTGAAATCAATCATTCGACTGTCCGGAAGATCATCTACAAGTGGAGAAGATTCCAAACAACTGCCAACTTGTTCAGGCCAGGCCACCCCAGCAAGTTCAGCCCGAGAGCAGACCGCAAGCTGCTGAATGAAGTCTCCAAGAACCCCAGAATGTCATCACGGGACCGAAAGGTAGCTCTTGCCACTGTTGATGTCAAAGTGCACGAGTCTACCTTTAGAATGAGGCTGCACAAATTTGATCTACACGGGAGGTGTGCCAGGAGGAAACCTTTGCTGTCCAGAAAGAACATCAGGGCAAGACTAAAGTTTGCCAATGAACACCGAGGCAAAGACCAACACTTCTGGAACAATGTGCTCTGGACAGATGAGTCAGAGGTAGACCTATTTGGCCACAGTACCAGAAGACATGTTTGGCGAAAACCAAAGAAAGCATTTGACCACAAGAACCTGATACCAACTTTAAAGCATGGTGGTGGAAATATTATGGTTTGGGGCAGCTTTGCTGCATCAGGGCCTGGGCAGCTCACCATCATAGAATCCACTATGAATTCCTCATTGTACCAGAGGGCGCTTGAGGATAATGTGAGGCCATCTGTCGGAAAGTTGAAGCTCAACCGAAGGTGGACCTTGCAACATGACAATGACCCAAAACATACCAGTAAATCCACCAAGGAATGGCTGAAAAGAAAGAAATGGAGGGTTCTGGCATGGCCAAGTCAAAGCCCGGATCTGAATCCCATCCAGGTATTGTAGTCTAGTAGGAAGACTAGGTCCCCCTGCACCCCCCGGAGATATACTTCTAATCAGTGTTTCTAGATTGGAAAAAATGTGTAGAAAATGACTAGCTATGGCCCCAAGCTGAAAATATGTCCCACATACCATTTGTATGCAAATTACTGCTGCCATTATCAAAAAAAACGATTTTTGACATATCTCAGCCAATATTGCAGATAATTGAAAAATGAAGGTGTCTAGACCCATGTTTTGAAGGGCATAGATCATGATAGAACTATTCATAACATGATTAGATGTGTCTATGGTATACTAGTATGCATATTAATGCTGTAATTACAAAATAATCAGTTTTACAAATGATAAGGATACGTTAATACTGCAGATAACTTAACATGGTACATAAGGGGTCTAAACCCAGGTATTTTCAAGGTTAAATGTCAACAAGATGCTCCTGAGTCTTGCATAGGGGCGGGACATTGGCAGTAACATTGGTACCACTCAACTTTTCTTCCCACCATTGACTTTGTATTGCGAGAGATTTTCACTTGCTTATTTAAAGGTTTCTCACCCAGCCCACGTAAAATCTACCAACTCCTGCTGTTAACTCCCAAACATATTTTTTTATGTTATCCAATCACAGTGCAGAAATGACAGACTAGAGATCCAAATTAGTGCTGCTATAGCTGCCATTTTACATTTCCATCCATGTAACATGCGCGCTCGCGCGCTCGTATCAATTGGTAATGTCGCGCGCTCGTATCAATTGGTAACGTTGATGTTATTGAATACCTCAGTTGAAAGTTCAGTCTTCCATTCCATCTGTGTGTTGTTCTTGGTATTCATCCTCCAATCTAGCCAGGTAAGATGCTAACTATAATGTTACTCACACTCTTGACTTCAGTTTCTGCATGAAATCATAAACAGGCAGAATAACAGCTGAGCCAGCTAGCACCATGTTAGCTAACGTTAAAGCTAGCCTCATCTATGTACAGTATGTTCCTAATGTCGGTGTAACTTAAACTTTTGTTAATGCCAAACATGAGACATATCTGTTGACTTCTGTATATGAATTGAACCAGAAAGAGGCACGACAGCTGAGCTAGCTACAGTAACTTAGCACAATGTTTCATTGGCCTAGATAGCTAACGTTAGTGTGGAAGAATTTAGATGTTTTAGCTATTAGCACTTTTGATGCCACTAAACATGGTTTAGTCAGCTAAAAAGTACCCTAGTGTAGAACATGACTCAGAACCTCTGTTACCTCACTGAAAACTCAGAGCCTCCTTTCACAGGCACTTTTAACATCATTCGTGATTTCTTATTTGTCATTTAACAGTGATGGTAGACATCGACAGCAAGCATGCCCAAAAGAAAACGGAGTGTAGAACCTGCAGCCCAAAGCTCTCCTCCTACATGCATCCTTCATGTACCATCCATGTCTGATCATGGGGATTTCACGCCCCTCCGTAAAATTAAAGGATCTGCTTCAGAAAAACTGCAACTGCTTCAAAAGATCCGGGATAGACGTCTCAACCAACCGCATGACTCCCCATGTCGTATGCAATCAGTATGTGATCAGATCCCGGCAACTCTTCCTGATGACCTAGAAAGAGTAGGATATCACAGCAAGTGTTATAAGCACTTTGTCCGCCACTTTCATCGTCTGGGAGATGATACAGAACCAGGGCCATCAACCTCATCATGGCATCACTCTCCTCGTAAACCAGGAGGTTCTGCTGAACCCATCTTCCCGCCAGAGTGTATATTTTGTGAGAAAGTTGAGACCAAAGATGCTCATCGCAATACTGAGAGGCCTACAACCTTCCCATCCTTTAAAAACAAAGAAAATGCATGGGAGCAAATCGAAACACGGGCTGAGAAAATGGGTCTCTATCGACTCCATCGAAAGGTGAAAAACAAAGACCTCTTTGCATGTGAGGCCAAACACCATCCGTCATGTTTTAAAGCTTTCCGCACAGCATTCTACAACTATGAGCGTGCGATTCACAGAGCCGAAGCACCAAAGGAGCAGGCTTGCATGTCAGCCGCCCATGAAAAGGCATTCAACTCAGTACTGGAACACATTCAAACCCAGGTCATCCAGCAGAATAAAGTTCTACAGCTTTCTTCCTTGCGCTTGCTCTATGTCGAGGAACTGAAACTGAATGGATATGAGAACTCAAATTATCGGTCAGAGAAACTACTGAAACGCCTACAGAATGACCCAATCAAGGAGCATATCCACTTCACGAAGGTTGATCATGACAAATGTGATGTCATTTCTTTCTGGCTTGTGCACAGCTCAAACATAACAGTTTCCAATGCTCTCGCACGAGCATTCACACTCGGAAGCACAAACAAGAACCAAAATGTTGCCCTCCAACTTCGCCAGGGTATTCTACAGGCTTTCAGAGAGTGTAAAGACCAACCATGGCCACCAACAGCTGAAGACATGGAGCTCAATCCTGAAGACATCCTACCTCCAGACCTTGTCCGCTTTCTCAGCGTGCTAATGACTGGCAAGGAGGGCATCGAGACAGAAAAGGTGAAGCGTCTGGTCTTCTCCATTGGACAAGATCTGTGCCGTGCAGTGTCAGATGGAAAATGGAAGTTACCAAAGCACATTCTCCTCTGTGTGACTGTAAGGCACCTGTTCCGAAGCAAACAGCTCACCACAATACTACACAGGCTTGGACACTCTGAGAGCTACGATTTCGCCTTGGAGTTGGAAACTGCTCTCGCCAAGGTCCTGGATGAAGTCTCAACTTATCGTACACCACAAATTGTGACAGGAGAGGGCAACCTTGTATTCCACTGTGAGTGGGACAACTTGAATAAAACCACTACCAGTGTGCACGGCAGCAACATTGTAAACAGTGCTGGAGGAATCATGGTGCAGGAGGTCAAGCCCGGGTTCGAGAGCAAGAAAGTCGGGCCCTTGAAAAAGCTGGAGAAGAATCCCAGGTTTCACAGGGCATTCGGTGAACTGGGTGACAACTGGGATGCCAACCCTGAGGTGGAGAGGCAGTTAGAAAAATTCACCTGTGTGATGTACGGCCAGAGTCGCGAGTCATCAGTGGACATTGTCCGTGCCAAGCTGCTACGAAAAATGGTGGGAGAGGACAAGACCCTCACATCCAAGTCCAAGGTTGATCTGGCTCGCCTTCCTCCATGCCAGTCTGCCCTGAAGCCGCACATCCAGCGTGTGAACCACCGCGTAGCATTGTACAAAAGAGCCGATCAACCTATCATCGAAAAGCCAAAACCTTATGAGGAGCAAGGATGGATAAGGACTGATGAAGGACTGTTGAAACCAATGTGGTCCAGTGGTCCCATCCTACCAACCTCACTGGTGGATCTTCTGAACACAGGAGAGCACGAAGAGGAGGAGGAAGAGGAAGGAGAAGAAGAGTTTGACTCTGACGATTTCGATGAAAATGATGATGACTGACTCAGTGTAGAATCACTAATGCTAATGATGTTTATCTAAAACAAGCAAGAGAAGAGTGGTCACATTGAGTGCTAGGACTATTTTGACAGTTGTAATATTTAGAAAAATAAAACTTTGTGTTAACGTCTGTGTAGACGGACCTTAATATGAGTCTATTATTTCGTAAAACTGTGATTATTTTGTAAATAAAGCACTAATTAGCATACTAGTATACCATAGACACATGTAATCATGTTATGAATAGTTCTATCATGATCTATGCCCTTCAAAACATGGGTCTAGACACCTTCATTTTTCAATTATCTGCAATATTGGCTGAGATATGTCAAAAATCGTTTTTTTGATAATGGCAGCAGTAATTTGCATACAAATGGTATGTGGGACATTTTTTCAGCTTGGGGCCATAGCTAGTCATTTTCTACACATTATTTCCAATCTAGAAACACTGATTAGAAGTATATCTCCGGGGGGTGCAGGGGGACCTAGTCTTCCTACTAGACTAGGGGGGATTTGAAACGAGCTGTGCATGCAAGAAACCCCTCAAACATCGCACAGCTGAAAGAATTCTGCGTGGAGGAGTGGGCAAAATTTTCTCCCAGTCGATCTCAAAGACTGGTAGACAGTTATAAGAAACGCCTACTTGAGGTTGTTTCTGCCAAAGGGGGCAATACCACCTATTAGAGCCAACGGTGTACTTACTTTTTCCACATGCAAAATTTGCATTTATGTTTATTTAAATTATACAATGGACTACAAAATGTAAATGTTTCATGATATTTGTTATATTATATCACCTTTATCTATCAATATTGTTGAAATGCAGATTAAATAGCTGTATGTTGAAAAAGTCAAAACTTTACATGGGGTGTACCTACTTTTTCACGTGACTGTATATACTAGCTTGGCTCGGCTCGCTGCGTTCGCCTCACCAATCGTCATTATTGAGGAACGGGCTTATTTTAGCTGAGGATAATGACTGTACCTGAGTTGCTGTGTTGTCATGATTTACACTACTCATAATACAAACAATTATTTTGCACAAATGTATTTGTTGTGTTTGTGATATTACATTTTTATAGGCAATTTAGGTTGAAGATTTAGGTTGAAATTTTTTTTTCCAAGAAAGAACATCTCAGCACATACCTAAGGGAGGGGTAGGTGCAGACTGGAAGTTTGGGACGATTACACCTCACCACCACGTAATTCAAAACACCTCACCACCACGTAATTCAAAACACCTCACCGCCAAGTAATTTAAAACACCTCACAGTCATAAAACACGTAATAAAAACACCTCACCACCACGAAATTAAAAACACCTCACCACCTCGAAATTGAAAACACCTCACAGCCATGAAACACGTAATAAAAACACCTCACCACCACGAAATTTTTAAAAACACCTCACCACCACAAAATTGAAAACACATCACAGCCACAAAACACGTAATAAAAACACCTCACCACCACGAAATTAAAAACACCTCACAGCCATAAAACACGTAATAAAAACACCTCACAGCCACGAAATTAAAAACACCTCACCACCATGTCATTTAAAAACACCTCACCACCAAGTAATTCAAAACACCTCATCACCACGTAATTCAAAACACCTCATCACCAACTAATTCAAAACACCTCACCACTACATAATTCAAAACACATCACCACTACATAATTCAAAATACCTCACCACTACATAATTCAAAACACATCACCACCACGTAATTCAAAACACCTCACCACTACATAATTCAAAACACCTCACCACTACATAATTCAAAACACATCACCACCACGTAATTCAAAACACCTCACCACCAAGTAATTCAAAACACCTCATCACCACGTAATTCAAAACACCTCATCACCAACTAATTCAAAACACCTCACCACTACATAATTAAAAACCTCACCACCACGTAATTATAAATACCTCACCACCACGTAATTCAAAACACCTCACCACTACGTAATTCAAAACACCTCACCACCATGTGATTTAAAAACACCTCACCACCACGTCATTTAAAAACATCTCACCACCACATAATTCAAAATACCGCACCACCACTGATTCAAAACCACCACCACGTTATTAAAAACACTTCACAACCATGGAAACAAAAGTTTCAGGGAGTCGTTAAGTGACAACACAGACACTGCCCAGACGTGGAGATATATAGATAAATGACTGTACCCGAGTTGCTGTTTTGTCATGGTTTAAACCAATCATAATTCAAACAATTATGAATATATTATGAATATATTATTATGAATATATTATGATATATATTATATATATATATATATTATATATTATGAACAAATGTATTTGAAATATACGTGATATCACATTTTATATACAATTGAGTTGAAAAAAAAAAAATTCCCCAAAAAATTCCAAAATCAAAAACAAAAAAATAATTGGAACATTTTTCAAAAAAAATACCCTTAGGACATACCGACGGGAGAGATATGTGCATTCCAGGAGTTTGGTACGATTTCACAAAAGTTTGAGAAAGTAGTTCAGTGACAAGACAAGACAACACAACACAACACAGGACAACACATCACAGACACTGCACAGATATATATATAGATATATATGTATATATATATATATATATATATATATATATATATGTATGTATATATATGTATATATATATATATATATATATATATATATATAGATAGATATATATATATATATATATATATATATATATATATATATATATATATATATATATATATATATATATATATATATATATACATATATATATACATATACATATATATATATACATACATATATATATATATATATATATATATATATATATATATATATATATATATATATATACATATATATACAGACTTGGCATTTAATATGGAATATTTTTTTGTGGGGGTTAACTTACTTTTCAAGATGTCTTAGAACCAAAAGTTCATTGGAATTATGTTGAAATTATTCTCGATATTGTTAATGTGACCTTTAAAAGAAACAAAAACCACATTTGACATAAAGAAACAAAAACCACATTTGACATTTCGAAACAAATAAATTGATCCTTGAAAGTGATGTAAACTGATATCGAACTCAATTCATGGACAGTACTGTGTTAAACTTCTGTACGTTTTCCAGAAGTATCTCTTTATTTTGCACATTAGCCAAAAATTTATTTAACAAAAACAAAAGTTAAAATACGACTGGGATTACGGACAGTAAAATTACAGTTCAGTACTTCGCGTAACCCCCACGAGCATTCAGGAGAGCACGTACACGTTGAGGCATGCTGTTCACGAGATTTGCCAAGGTTTGGACAGGAATCGCTTGCCATGCAGTGACAATAGCCCGCTGCAATTCACGCACAGAGGTCGGCTGCTGGTCCAAGTGGTCGATTTGACGCGTTAATTCTGCCCAAAAGTTCTCTATCGGATTCATATCCGGGGACATGGCAGGCCACTCCATATGCTCTACACCACGGTCAGCAAGAAAGTGTTGGATCATGCGAGCACGATGGGGCCGTGCATTGTCCTCTTGGAAGACAAAGTTTCCTCGAAAGGCTGCACGAGCAAATGGAAGCAATGTTTCTTCAAGAATGGCCCTGTACTTGAACTGGTTCAGGTTTCCATTCAGAACAACCAGGTCAGTTTTGCCCCCTGCATGAAAAGCAGCCCAAACGGTCACCCCACCACCTCCAGCTTGGACTCTTGGCACTATACAATCTTTGTTGTAGGCTTCATGCACTTGTCTGCGCACTCGGACGCGGCCATCTTGACGATAGACCAGAAATTTAGACTTGTCACTGAAGATCACGTGATTCCAGTGTCCTAGCTGCCATTGACGGTGCTCTCTGGCCCACTGCAATCGACGCTGGCAGTGTTGTCTGGTCAGGCATGGCTTTCTCAGGGGACGCCTGGCACGATAGCTTGCTTGAACCAGTCGTTGGTTGACTAGCCTTCTGGATACAGGCACATTTTTCAGTTGCTGCCACTCAGCCCTAAGCCGATTAGCTGACTTGGTATGGCCATTGCGGACTAACCGGTGCAGCTGGCGATCATCCCTCCTTGTGATTCTGTGGGGACGTCCTGACCTTGGTATTGGAGTAGGGACACCCCTCTGAGCATTTCGTTTCAGGATCTTTGACACTTGACCTTGAGTGATGCCATACTGCTGAGCAATAGCACGCTGTTTCATGCCGTAATTTCGTAAAGCCACCACCCCATGACAAACAGCATTGTCTAGTTGACGGACCATCTCCAGAGGAAGCGGCAATAACTTTTGGAGACGTGCAGCAGTTGTTTTCCACTAATACAGAACGCAACAACCCTTGTATACCCGACTGTGAAGCCAATCATCAAATGCACCTGTCCGTACATTTTGCCACGCCACCTGTGATATAATCCTGTTGTTGACTTCTTGCTGCGACAGACAATCAGTGACATGGTTCTTTTAACAAATAAATCACCAAAGTGTAAAAGAAACTCACCAGATTGATATACTGAGTTAAGAAAGTATACCCAAGTCAAGAAAATAAATATATTCCATATTAAATGCCAAGTCTGTATATATATATATATATATATATATATATATTGTTACGGAACCCAACGTCGGCCTATGGTTCCCCTTTGAGGGGGGATTAGTCCCCTCGATTATTGCTGACCGACGTGGTCCTTGAAGCTGCACCGCGGCCTCCGGAAAGGCCGGTGCACAGCCCCGTTCGTGACCGCGGATAAGATGTTACTGGATTGCTGAGCGGATGGCAGCTGTGGCCCGAACCGTTAACAAAGACTAACCCGATTCTAAAACGTTGGCCAAATCGTACCACAGATATTCAATTTGGAAAAGACAAAGACGACACGGATGTGAAGAAGAGGAAGACGAAGGCAAAAAGGTTTGAAATATGAACATGATTTATTACTATTTACAGGACCAAAAGAAACCAAGGAAGAAGGAAGGATAATAAAATAAAGACAGAAAGAGGGACGGACCAGAAGGACACAGTGAAAATTCTAGCTTACCTATTACAGTCGTAATTAATACCCAGGACAGAACAAACAAAAGGCAGACTCACACGAATGCGGAAATGGAGGCAGGAGTGAATGGCTGGACCGGGAGGAAGGTTCAGCTCGGACCAGAGGACGGCCGGGCCGGGAGGGAGCAGCCGCCGCCCTTCCTCAACAGCAACGCTGCCGTCAACGCTCAAGCTGCGGCGGTCAAAGCTGCGATGGTTTAAGCTGCTGCGGTTCAAGCTGCTGTGGTTCAAAGCTGCTGTGGTTCAAACTGCTGTGGTTCAAAGCTGCTGTGGTTCAAAGCTGCTGTGGTTCAAAGCTGCTGTGGGGCATCCCTCTCTCCTCTCCTGGATCACGCAGCTTGGTGTCTCTCTCTGAAGCTCCTTTTTGTGTAACTCTTAGAACTCAATGGTTCACTCTCCGTGCTTTCTCAGGACTCCTCTCTCAAAGGCTTCTCTCAAACTCCACGCGCGCTTTTTATAACGCCGTGGGCGATCAAGCCGCCGGCCTCCAGAACACACCCATCGGTGAGCTCGCCTCGGCCCTGATTGGTCGGCACGGGCTCTCTGGCTCCACCCTCGATGACGATGGGCGGGCACGCCCTTCTTCTCCGAGTGGGAGCACATGGGCAATGGCGGCGAATGCAGTTGGCAATAGAGGCTTTGTGAATGAAAATGAAAGGGGATCTATCTGTTTGAATTCGGTGCAATGGAGTGTCAATTAATGGAAGACACAGCCTTAACCTACTACACAGAATAAGAAAATAACTACCAACGAGCAGGGAATCTATGATTGGCTAAACGTGATTGTATATGACCTAACTACGGGACGCCCTTTGACCTTTATACACAACAACTGGAGGAAGGAGGGTCCACAATAAAACAATAAAAAAAACACAATTCTCATATCTACAACAATATATATATATATATATATATATATATATATATATATATATATATATATATATATATATATATATATATATATACAGTCACGTGAAAAAGTAAGTACACCCCATGTAAAGTTTGGCTTTTTCAACATATTTCAACATACAGCTATTTGATCTTCATTTCAACAATATTGAAAGATAAAGGAGATATAATATAACAAATATCATGAAACATTTACATTTTGTTGTCCATTCTAAAATTTAAATAAACATAAATGCAAATTCCGCACGTGGAAAAAGTAAGTACACCCCTACATTTATCACTACTTGAAATACCTAAAATTAGAATCAAGTGCACCAGCTCTGTTGCAAATGATTAGAACATCGTCAGAGAGGATCTTGGAGGAACCTGTCTTATTTAACCCTCAGACTCTCATTTAAACCTTATTTAAATCAAGACTTTCTGCTCACCTTCACTCCTTCATTCCTCTTTTCTCCCGCCTCTGGAACAAACTCCCTCACTCTCTTCAATCCCACTCCACCCTCCAGGTCTTTAAAACAGCTGTTCACCACCATCTCTTATCTTCCGCCATCCAAAACCTTATCTTTTCTACCCCCGCTAATTTCACCCCAAATCCTACACTTTTTTGATATACCAACTTCTGTCCTGGAAGTCCTTGGTCTCCTTGTGTTTTACACCTCTCCCCCCCCCCCCCCCCCCCCTTCCCATGCCTCCTCCCACCAGACCCTCTCCGTCCCGCGCTTCTCCCTGCTCTCAGGTGTTGTGTTTGTGTGCTTCCCCTCCTCTCCCCATCTTGTCTTACGCTCCCTCTTTTTGTATGTTTTGTTTGTCTGGTTGATTTGTTTGTGAAATAAATGTTAGCTCTTTCATGAGCCTCGATTCAGTATACAAAAAAAAGAAAAGAAATAAAAAAGACATTTCGTTTGGTTTGCTCTTTGTTGTTGAAGTGTGCGGCGTCATCATGCCTAGATCAAAAGAGCTCTCTGAGGCCTTCAGACAGAAGGTTATAGATGCCTACGAGTCTGGGAAATGATTTAAAAAGATCTCCAAACAATTTGAAATCAATCATTCGACTGTCCGGAAGATCATCTACAAGTGGAGAAGATTTCAAACAATTGCCAACTTGTTCAGGCCAGGCTGCCCCAGCAAGTGCAGCCCGACAGCAGACCGCAAGATGCTGAACGAAGTCTCTAAGAACCCCAGAATGTCATCACGGGACCTACAGGTAGCTCTTGCCACTGTTGATGTCAAGGTGCACGAGTCTACTGTTAGGGAAGTGTTGAAGGGACTCAAGACGCCAGTGGTCGGACACAGGTTTTACAAAAGGTCTGGTTTATTAACTGGTTATTCACTTTACATTCCATTTACCAAATAATACCGCATAATATAATGGATCAGGTTTACTCTTTTCGCATGGTCCTTCTCGTTCGGCCGATGTTCCTCCGCCATGCTCGTCCGTTCCGTCGGTCAGAGCTCCTGATAGCAAGTCCTGCTCACTCCACGTTTGCTCTCGTTTATATCGCCAAGCTGGACTTAATCTCCTCTCCGCTAATGTCCCGAGGTCATGCATCGCACCGAGTCCTGGCATCAGCTCGCTCCCCTCCTGCTGTGTAAATGGAAATCACAGCAGGGGGGGGGGGGGTGCTCTAGCCTGGGGCCTTGACCAGGTGTTTCAAGAGATTACATTGTTCATACACATTCCTAACTCATTTACAAACCCGTCCCCCACAGAGTTTGCATGTAAAATGCATCTGCTTTGTTACTAGGTCAACCAATAAGTTACCAGTGCCAATTAATAAGTTACACTGAATTACACTTCCACAATTCCCTCATCTTTTTGTTTTTGTTTATATTAACCATTAATCTAAACATCAATATAAGTAAACAATCAATCACTACAAGTAAACATCATTACAAGTATAAGTAAATAATCAATCACTTTGGTAATCAAATTCCCTTGGGCATACACCGTCATCCTGCAAGAATCACAAAACATTTCGTTGGTCATTGACTCCTTCCATATCGTTCAATCTATTGCATTTGCATCACAAATATATTTTCAAAACAACACTTCACCATCACCAAGATACAACAATTTCACTTCATTTTCAAGTTTTGTAAAGCATCTGCACCATCTGGCAAAAACGTTTGCCTCCACACAAATGTTGACTTTGTTTGAAAGGAAGGGCTGATCACTTGTGTTTGAATCCAGGTATGAAACATTTTCTCCTAATGTCTTCATAGCTCCTGCACTACTTCGTGTAGGATTTCGCTGTTGTGGTAACATTGCGGAGTCATAGACTGACCCTGCTCTCCTTGTAGCATTCTTGCCACTTTTTGCTGTAAACCATAGTAATTCCTGAACAAGGCCTTCACCCAGTTGTAGTCGACTTGCCTCCTCCCTTATTGTGAGTGGGCAGCAAGTATTGGTGTGACATTGATTGGCCAGCAAGATGTGGAACAGGGATGCCGGATGCATCCACAATGATGTTGGGACCATGGTGTTCAGGTCATTCATGGTCCTTACCAGGAGCAATCCAGCAGAATCGTGCACAGCTGTTGTGACAAGGGCACAGCCGTTTTTTGCAGCTCCATGCTGGTTCCCCGGACGTTGGTGAAGTAATAACATATGTCCCCGCATTTCACAGAGGTTGCAGGTAAAATGTCGTTGTCCTGCAACTTCTGATGTGGTGAATGTTCGAAGTCTTCGAACAAGAGTAAGTGATCGCCTTTCTTTCATATGTTGCAGTGTGATCCAGGCAAATGGTCACATAAATTTCCTTGGTGAAGGTAAGCATTCATCTCCAAGTTACACGGGAGAATGTCTTCATCATTCTTTGAGAAAGAGGGTGTATGCCACGATTAACTTCATTTTTTAGCCACAAATTTTCTTTCTTTCTTCTTCCCAATTCCGTTAGCAATCCCTCCAAAATGTGATCTCGTCTTATCCTTATGCTCAGTCATATCTGAATCTGCTTTCCGCACACACTGAATCAGATAGGGTACATCTTACCATGAAATCAGCATAATCATGTATATCTTCCGACAGTTTCACATTCAACAATTTGTTGTTTTTCCTTAACACAAAAAGTTATATTCATTTATATGCGTCACACAAATAATATTCAATCAGGTATGTATTTTATTACTAAACTAAGAATAGCATTGTATATGATTACAATCACAAACGGGAATACCTAATTCCCAACAACAATTTTCCCAAACCAACAAATTAAGCATAATGTATTATTACCATAATTCCTCTCCACTTTTTCTTTTCCCTCTTTTCCTAACAGTGTGTCACTCGTGGTGATATGAGTTCATTGATATTGTAATTGACACAACTCATAACATTGTCGTTATGCCATTATCTTAATTCTACTGTTTATGTCGCCATAAAAGTCTTCCTTTTCTGGTTCCACATTTCTTTCCTCATTTGTCACTTCATGTGTTATCATCGTGTTGTTGGTTACCTTATTCAAACACACCGTCACTAAGGCTTTCAAGCAAGCCACCACTAAAACAATTGCCAATATAACTACTAAACCAACAAACAAGTCTGCTACTCCTTGTATATATTCATATCTATGACATAGTTATATGTCGATGACATTTAACATTATATACCAAACTAACAAGCTTCCTAAAAGGTAAATAAAGAAAATCCCTTAATATGTAACATAATCAGATTATTTGTCTTACCCTGATCCCCCTATCTCGCGGGGTTGAACTCAATCCCCTGATCATGAGTGTAGTTGTGATACATTTTTTCACTCATGTTGTATTAATATCAGCAGGTAATTGTATGTCATGTAGGCAAATAAATGTCACTATTCCAAGTAGGAATATCACATGTTGAAAATGTAATGTTTATCAATGCAAGGGGTGTTAAAATGTAATTCAAATGACTGTAAATCACGACTATCATTTTTCTACCACTGAATGTTCTGCTGGGCTGCTAGGTGCAGCCTCATTTTCTGTGGGATCGTCCACCTTAGCCCCATGTGCTTGCTTGCAATGAGAGGCATGAATCCAACTTTCTATTTTGGGTCCATATTTGTTTCTATTCTTATCAATCTCCTATGGTTTATCAATTCGTTCCAAGATACCGCAACCAAAGGTTTTAACCAAAGCTCTACCAAACTATTTCCAATTTGAACAAAAAATGCCAGTGAAACAATGATTCGAAGGATTAACTTCAAGGGGTCAATAAATTTATCCTATAGCCAGATCTAATTTTCCCATCCAATAGTTTGCCTTGCCACATGTCATATTATAACACCTTAATAAACCTTCGAAAAAATGTTTCCCATCTCAACAAATTTCCTTTTTTACAAATAGCCATGTGTAACTTACGTATTTAACTACAATTTCCTCTCAATTTGTTTGGCCTAACTGGCCGCAAAAGTGGCTGCCAGCATGCAGTACCGTTTTTTATCTACCAAGGAAGTGTTCCACACAAGACCTCTACCAAAATGTTGTTTGTAAAAACAAATCTGGGATTTCTGATTACATGGATGCACTCTCAGGACATTTTCAGGCTGCTGTTAACAATCCACTACGATGACTTAATTCCTTTACCCACAATCAAATAATTAGTACAAATTGAGGATATTATCCCTATCACATTCTTTTATAGATTCATTATGTTGGATCTAATTTTTCCCATAATTTTCCACTGCTGTAAGGCGGAACAATAGCTCTCATAAGTCTTAGTAATATCGTACTTAATTTGCCCAGCAGAGAATAATTTATTTACTATCCTTTCTCATCTGTTAACCAGTGTCTTTGTTTAAACTCCAGAACTGAAAAACCCACAATAGTTCAAACCAGCAAAATTTTCTTTACTCTTTTCCCATATCATCTATGCCTAAAACACATCCATACATACAGCACAATTTATATGCTGATAAAATTCAAGTTTATATATATAAAATCCATGAGCAGAGTATTCTGGGAAGTCAGTGTAAGACCTCTCCCAAATTTGGATGATTTTGTACTTCCTCATTTCCTTTTATGAAGCTCATATCCATAAATAGATGTTATTCTCATATACATTCTATCAAAAATGGAATCCCAAAATTACTCACAATTTTACTATTAATTAATGGCTGCTCATAACCCAGCACATCAAATTTTTTATATTCCATTTCCCTTGACAAAAGAGATAATGTTCATAATCAAATTATATTTCTATTTTATTTTACGGATTCTCTGGATATTCAATCCCATCCACATATCCCAATCCCATCCACATATCACTATCCATTTCCAGACAGGCACACTGTCGGTGTCAACAATCTTGTAAGATTGATACACAAAAACACACACACACATGCATTATGCATATTTGTTTGCGTTGGAACCATTATTTACAGATCAGATGGGTGTCAATTTTATTTCAATTTCATAAAATTTGTCAATCAAATTCAAAATGCTTATAGACAAATAAACCAAAAGTCCATTCTTAGAAAACCCTTATGATGTCAAATTGAAATTACCCTTTCTGCCTTCACAATAATCTATCCAAATTTTGACTACACACCCATTTGCATGTCAGTCGACCATTGACCTATCAATCGTGCGGAACAATAGTCCGAAATTCCCACCTGATCATCATGTGACTCTTGTTACTTGGTTTGCCAACAATTGCAACGCAATTGTTCCAAACTTTGTAAATTAAAAATTGCTGTGCCCAAAATAGAAGATCCAATTTTGGCATTTGATCAATTAATTATTAATTTGTTAACAAGCAAAAAGAAAAATGAATCATTCTTGCTCTGAAAACTTTTCAGACACAAGAATCATTGACAGTTGTTCATGTTTGTCCAGTAATCGAATCTGTTGAGGCCAATCATCATTTGGGATTTGCAGCAATGAAGGCCTAATCATTGTCTGAGGTACCGGTAAGCACTGGTACCCTTGATCTTGGTTTGCCCCATGACCTTGTCTTCCTGTTGACATACGGACATCTTCTTCTCCAATGTCCCATCTTTCCACACTCGAAACACCGGTTTCTGTCGTTGTCTGATCTGTGCACCTGTGCACTTGTATTGCTGGGCTGCATCTCTACATCCCTGAGTTGCCACTGCAATCTCTCGTTATCTCCTGAAACACGAAAAAATTCTCTGTACCGTCCTTTTTGGGGAGACAACTGGAAATCAGATGGGACAACTGTCACTTTCATTCCTAATTTCGAGGGCAGTTGTGCATTTGTCTCCTCCACTGTATCCTGTATCCTTTTTATTTTAAGTTCTAGTTCCGTTATCCGTTCTTGCTGTTCCCGTTGTCTGGATTCACCATCCCAAAGATGGAATGCAAGCCAGTCTACCGTTAGATTCTGTCTCTTCCTGGCTTTCAATCTTTGTTCCAATCTTTCCAATCGACTTCGCTCAAATGTACCATCTCTTGGAAACTCCTCATCATGTCCCTTTGTCCACAAATACCAATTCTCGACCTGCCTTATAGCTTCTGCACCATAACGGTCGTACATATGATGTGTACAAGTACCTTTTTGTGGAATCTCTGGTTGTCCTTGTGTATTCTTGCAGGCTCCATTTCCCATTCTGCCTTTTATCAAAGTAGCGTTGGATGTGTTGTAGTTTGTTCCTCTAAAGCTTCACTCGTACCTCCAGGAAGGATCTCTCCACCTGTTCAAACGGTGATTTCCAGAGAATCTCTCTCACCTGTGGCTTTTGCACAATCCAATCTCACAGATCAGTATTTGCATATGAGCCAGAGGGTCAGTATGAAATGGGTGAATCCTCAGGTGTCCGCTCTGTTGAAGGGGAAATCACACAATGGTAACCGCACATATATATCTATATATAAACTCACCACCTTGCTCAATATTCCCAGGTTGTCTCCACATTGTTAATATCACGCAAAGATATCAAAGCTTCTTTCTTGAGACCGCATTTTCATCAATCAAACAATCAATATATTCAATTCAATTTATTCAGTTCAATTTATTCAGTAAAATTTATTCAATTAAATTCAATCAATTAGATTCAATCAATCAGATTCAATCAATCAACAATTCAATCAATTATTCAATTTCAATTAATTCATCAATATTCATCAATAAATCAAATTAATCATTTTGGATGTCTCCTTGCATAAGCCCTTTCCCCAATGATGTCAGGACAGGTCCATCCATTGACTGAGATCGAATTTCATCGGTCGTCACCTCGGATTCGTACCTCATGTCAATTGATGAATCGCCGTCCTGTCCTAGGGTCATATCTGACATATTTTCCCATTTTGCCTGGTCTCCACAAATTTTCTTTGCAACCACTAAAGGCAACTCATCCTTCATTCGTGAGACAGCCAAAATGGATGGCAGATATTAAAGTTCTTTGGGAAAAATATCTCATCATTTTCCTTTTAATAGTACCCAAAATCTCTTGGCAATATAAATTTCGTAAAACTCCTGAAATGGGACTGTCAAATTCCTTCAATCATGCTAAATTTTGAAACTCCATCGCTTGTAATACCCAATTTATCCCATAGGGCTTGAAAGTTCTTTCTCAAGTTCATGCAGCATTCTGCATTTGAACCCTATGATATCATTCATAATAATCATCATGATTTTATAGTCATGGTCCTATCATAATCATCTATTTAAACGAACATTTCCTTTATCACCACAGCTATGTGGTATAATCAACAATAGAATAAAACTGTACATAGCAACAGGCTACCTCATGGCCACTTAGTATACCTATTGACAATAAGTCATAACAATATCGAATAATCATTGAACAATTCAAAAATCGCTTCCACTGCTCTAGCCGCAGCATCCGTGATATTTGTTTGCTCATTCCCTATTCCTGATTCGTCATCAAGGATCTCCATCATCACACAGCGTACTTAATTCCGCATTTTAATGAGAATTCAACAGGAATTTACGACTCAAAGGAAAAAGAACGAGCAGACCTTTTGCAGGATGATCGTTACAAAATCGTTACATATATTAAAGTATTTATAATGTCGACAAATCATATCTTAATTCTTGCAAGATTTGGTTCTTTGAATAAATCACAGCACCGGGAGGACCAGCTCCAAAAATGGATCTTTGTGTTTATTCAGCACCCTAGTAATTGGTTCTTTGTGTACTAATTACACAGCACCCAGGCCCCGCTCATATGGATCTTTGTGCAGCGCTGCACAGCACCTGAGCAAAAAGGGGTTTCATCTACATTTTCCCTATCCGGCGTACCATCCGTGATATTTGTTTGCTCATTCACTATTCCTGATTCGTCATCAAGGATCTCTATCATCACACCGCGTACTTAATTCCGCATTTTAATGAGAGTTCAACAGGAATTTACGACTCAAAGGAAAAAGAACGAGCAGACATTTTGCCGGACGATAACTGGAATTAGTCGTGAAAATATATCCAAATACACAAAAATACACACCCACACAAATAAACAACATTTATTCCGTTTCACAGAACAAACATTTCCTCTATCATGACATGCATGTCTTCAAAATTATATGACCAAGAGAAAAGTAAAATTAATTATAACTGCGAGCAGTGATAATCCGGGGACCATACCGCTCCATCCTGATTGGACGAGTGCGTGCTAGAGTCGTTAACAACGACAGTCCAGCTCCGATTGTTCAAAATTTCAACTCAATCGATCGAAAAATGAACGCAGGGATGCATTTTAAAGGTGCAGTGGCACTAACTGAGTTGCCACGAATATGGCCACGAAATTGCCAATATGGCCATCACAAAATATTTTCCTTAATCAATTGGCTCATAGCATAACCAATCTGCAAGTATTTCATCCGAAGATGTATCTCTGAGGACTTTTAATTAAATAAGTCATTTATAAATCAACGAGTTAATTTATTAAATGATTAATCAATAAATCAATATTTTCCTTGACAGCCACATCACTTGGTCAGTGTCATGTCCAAATATCAGCTTCCTTACTCAAAAGGTGCCTGAGTTAATGTAATGTAATTACTGTAATAAGATTACTGCAATTACTGTAATGATTACTGTAATTACTGTAATTACCGGAACTGTAATTACTGTAATTACCCCAGGTAATTACTGTAATGTAATTACTGTAATTTAATAAGAAATGTAATTAATTAAATGAGTACTTCATTAATCGCTCATAATGAAATAATTCCTTAATTTTCATTCGATTCACTTTACATTCGACTGGGATTTATATATCCGTCAACTATTTTATTCAATCACTACATTTTATTCAACATAGGCCAAAGTCCACAACAATTTGAAAAATCCTTCATTTTCATTCGATTCACTTTACATTCGACTGGGATTTATATATCCGTCAACTATTTTATTCAATCACTACATTTTATTCAACATAGGCCAAAGTCCACAACAATTTGAAAAATCCTTAATTTTCATTCGATTCACTTTACATTCGACTGGGATTTATATATCCGTCAACTATTTTATTCAATCACTACATTTTATTCAACATAGGCCAAAGTCCACAACAATTTGAAAAATCCTTAATTTTCATTCGATTCACTTTACATTCGACTGGGATTTATATATCCGTCAACTATTTTATTCAATCACTACATTTTATTCAACATAGGCCAAAGTCCACAACAATTTGAAAAATCCTTAATTTTCATTCGATTCACTTTACATTCGACTGGGATTTATATATCCGTCAACTATTTTATTCAATCACTACATTTTATTCAACATAGGCCAAAGTCCACAACAATTTGAAAAATCCTTAATTTTCATTCGATTCACTTTACATTCGACTGGGATTTATATATCCGTCAACTATTTTATTCAATCACTACATTTTATTCAACATAGGCCAAAGTCCACAACAATTTGAAAAATCCTTAATTTTCATTCGATTCACTTTACATTCGACTGGGATTTATATATCCGTCAACTATTTTATTCAATCACTACATTTTATTCAACATAGGCCAAAGTCCACAACAATTTGAAAAATCCTTAATTTTCATTCGATTCACTTTACATTCGACTGGGATTTATATATCCGTCAACTATTTTATTCAATCACTACATTTTATTCAACATAGGCCAAAGTCCACAACAATTTGAAAAATCCTTAATTTTCATTCGATTCACTTTACATTCGACTGGGATTTATATATCCGTCAACTATTTTATTCAATCACTACATTTTATTCAACATAGGCCAAAGTCCACAACAATTTGAAAAATCCTTAATTTTCATTCGATTCACTTTACATTCGACTGGGATTTATATATCCGTCAACTATTTTATTCAATCACTACATTTTATTCAACATAGGCCAAAGTCCACAACAATTTGAAAAATCCTTCATTTTCATTCGATTCACTTTACATTCGACTGGGATTTATATATCCGTCAACTATTTTATTCAATCACTACATTTTATTCAACATAGGCCAAAGTCCACAACAATTTGAAAAATCCTTAATTTTCATTCGATTCACTTTACATTCGACTGGGATTTATATATCCGTCAACTATTTTATTCAATCACTACATTTTATTCAACATAGGCCAAAGTCCACAACAATTTGAAAAATCCTTAATTTTCATTCGATTCACTTTACATTCGACTGGGATTTATATATCCGTCAACTATTTTATTCAATCACTACATTTTATTCAACATAGGCCAAAGTCCACAACAATTTGAAAAATCCTTCATTTTCATTCGATTCACTTTACATTCGACTGGGATTTATATATCCGTCAACTATTTTATTCAATCACTACATTTTATTCAACATAGGCCAAAGTCCACAACAATTTGAAAAATCCTTAATTTTCATTCGATTCACTTTACATTCGACTGGGATTTATATATCCGTCAACTATTTTATTCAATCACTACATTTTATTCAACATAGGCCAAAGTCCACAACAATTTGAAAAATCCTTAATTTTCATTCGATCGCCATCTTTCACAATAATTCTGGACCGGCATGAGGTGGGATTGTCTGTCATTAATTTATTAGTTGATCGAACGAGTTTTTAGAAATGGCGGGAAAACTGAAAAAAAATTATTTATTTCTTTATTTAAAACGGGTGTACACAATTGTACACGTATACGGACCTTACCGAACCTTACCGAACCGGCAAACAAATCTACTCATGGTGCACTTCATGAGCCGATTTGCCTGCAGACCAGAGTAAGGCTTTTAATACTCAGCGTATAATGTACATATCCTCGCAAGCTCACGAATAATAGAATTATTTAAAACGTTCCATCCTTGGATTACCTATAGACAATCACAAGTCCCACACACATCCCCTAGTAATTGGTTCTTTTTTTTTTTTTTTCTTTCATATTTCATAATGGACCATCCCCAAGATGCTTACCTTGGCGAGGTCCACTCGAAAATCCAAGCGGTGCCTCCATTTGTTAGGGAAGTGTTGAAGGGACTCAAGACGCCAGTGGTCGGACACAGGTTTTACAAAAGGTCTGGTTTATTAACTGGTTATTCACTTTACATTCCATTTACCAAATAATACCGCATAATATAATGGATCAGGTTTACTCTTTTCGCATGGTCCTTCTCGTTCGGCCGATGTTCCTCCGCCATGCTCGTCCGTTCCGTCGGTCAGAGCTCCTGATAGCAAGTCCTGCTCACTCCACGTTTGCTCTCGTTTATATCGCCAAGCTGGACTTAATCTCCTCTCCGCTAATGTCCCGAGGTCATGCATCGCACCGAGTCCTGGCATCAGCTCGCTCCCCTCCTGCTGTGTAAATGGAAATCACAGCAGGGGGGGGGGGGTGCTCTAGCCTGGGGCCTTGACCAGGTGTTTCAAGAGATTACATTGTTCATACACATTCCTAACTCATTTACAAACCCGTCCCCCACAGAGTTTGCATGTAAAATGCATCTGCTTTGTTACTAGGTCAACCAATAAGTTACCAGTGCCAATTAATAAGTTACACTGAATTACACTTCCACACTACCATTAGAAAGAGGCTGCACAAATTTGATCTACATGGGAGGTGTGCCAGGAGGAAACCTTTGCTGTCCAGAAAGAACATCAGGGCAAGACTAGAGTTTGCCAATGAACACCTCGGCAAGGACCAGCACTTCTGGAACAATGTGGCCTGGACAGATGAGTCAAAGGTAGAGCTATTTGGCCACAGTACCAGAAGACATGTTTGGCGAAAACCAAAGACAGCATTTGACCACAAGAACCTGATACCAACTGTGAAGCATGGTGGTGGAAATATTTTGGTTTGGGGCAGCTTTTCTGCATCAGGGCCTGGGCAGCTCACCATCATAGAATCCACTATGAATTCTTCATTGTACCAGAGGGTGCTTGAGGATAATGTGAGGCCATCTGTCGGAAAGTTGAAGCTCAACTGGAGGTGGACCTTGCAACATGACAATGACCCTAAACATACCAGTAAATCCACCAAGGAATGGCTGAAAAGAAAGAAATGGAGGGTTCTGGAATGGCCAAGTCAAAGCCCGGATCTAAATCCCATCGAGATATTGTGGGGGGATTTGAAACGAGCTGTGCATGCAAGAAACCCCTCAAACATCACACAGCTGAAATAATTCTGCATGGAAGAGTGGGCAAGAATTTCTCCCAGTCGATGTCAGAGACTGGTAGACAGTTATAAGAAACGCCGACTTGAGGTTGTTTCTGCCAAAGGCGGCAATACCACCTATTAGAGCCAAGGATGTACTTACTTTTTCCACATGCGAAATTTGCATTTATATTTATTTAAATTATACAATGGACTACAAAATGTAAATGTTTCATGATATTTGTTATATTATATCACCTTTATCTATCAATATTGTTGAAATGAAGTTCAAATAGCTGTATGTTGAAATATGTTGAAAAAGTCAAAACTTTACATGGGGTGTACTTACCTTTTCACGTGACTTTATATACAGACTTGGCATTTAATATGGAATATTTTTTTCTGGGGGTGAACTTACTTTTCAAGATGTCTTAGAACCAAAAGTTCATTGGAATTATGTTGAAACTATTCTAGATTTTGTTAATGTGACCTTTAAAAGAAAGAAAAACCACATTTGACATTTCGAAACAAATAAATTGATCCTTGAAAGTGATGTAAACTGATATCGAACTCAATTCATGGACAGTACTGTGTTAAACTTCTGTACGTTTTCCAGAAGTATCTCTTTATTTTGCACATTAGCCAAAATATTTTTTAACAAAAACAAAAGCTAAATTACGACTGGGATTACAGACAGTAAAATTACAGTTCAGTACTTCGTGTAACCCCCACGAGCATTCAGGAGAGCACGTACACGTCGAGGCATGCTGTTCACGAGATTTGCCAAGGTTTGGACAGGGATTGCTTGCCATGCAGTGACAACGGCCTGCTGCAATTCACGCACAGAGGTCGGCTGCTGGTCCAAGTTTTTTTTTTTTTTTTTTTTTTAAATACTGAATCGAGGCTCGTGAAAGAGCTGACAACCGCGAGGGAAAGACAGCACAGGGGGACCACGAGGGAAAGACAGCACAGGGGGACCACGAGGGAAAGACAGCACAGGGGGACCGCGAGGGAAAGACAGCACAGGGGGACCGCGAGGGAAAAACAGCACAGGGGGACCGCGAGGGAAAGACAGCACAGGGGGACCGCGAGGAAAAGACAGCACAGAGGGACCATGAGGGAAAGACAGCACAGGGGGACCGCGAGGGAAAGACAGCACAGGGGGACCGCGAGGGAAAGACAGCACAGGGGGACCACGAGGGAAAGACAGCACAGGGGGACCGTGGGGGAAAGACAGCACAGAGGGACCGCGAGGGAAAGACAGCACAGGGGGACCCACGAGGGAAAGACAGTACAGGGGGACCGTGAGGGAAAGACACTACAGGGGGACCGCGAGGGAAAGACAGCACAGGGGGACCACGAGGGAAAGACAGCACAGGGGGACCACGAGGGAAAGACAGCACAGTGGGACCACGAGGGAAAGACAGTACAGGGGACCGCGAGGGAAAGACAGCACAGGGGGACCACGAGGGAAAGACAGCACAGAGGGACCACGAGCGAAAGACAGCACAGAGGGACCACAAGGGAAAGACAGAACAGGGGGACCACGAGGGAAAGACAGCACAGAGGGACCGTGAGGGAAAGACAGCACAGGGGGACCGCGAGGGAAAGACAGCACAGAGGGACCGCGAGGGAAAGACAGCACAGGAGGACCGCGAGGGAAAGACAGCACAGAGGGACCGCGAGGGAAAGACAGCACAGGGGGACCACGAGGGAAAGACAGCACAGGGGGACAGCCCGGCTTCCGCCGGGTCATCCGTTTCCCCCACAAAGTGGTCGATTTGACGAGTTAATTCTGCCCACAAGTTCTCTATCGGATTCATATCCGGGGACATGGCAGGCCACTCCATATGCTCTACACCACGGTCAGCAAGAAAGTGTTGGATCATGCGAGCACGATGAGGCCATGCATTGTCATCTTGGAAGACAAAGTTTCCTCGAAAGGCTGCACGAGCAAATGGAAGCAATGTTTCTTCCAGAATGGCCCTGTACTTGAACTGGTTCAGGTTTCCATTCAGAACAACCAGGTCAGTTTTGCCGCCTGCATGAAAAGCAGCCCAAACGGTCACCCCACCACCTCCAGCTTGGACTCTTGGCACTATACAATCTTTGTTGTAGGCTTCATGCACTTGTCTGCGCACTCGGATGCGGCCATCTTGACGATAGACCAGAAATCTAGACTCGTCACTGAAGATCACGTGATTCCAGTGTCCTGGCTGCCATTTGACGGTGCTCTCTGGCCCACTGCAATCGGCGCTGGCGGTGTTGTCTGATCAGGCGTGGCTTTCTCAGGGGACGCCTGGCACGATAGCCTGCTTGAATCAGTCGTTGGTTCAATAGCCATCTGGATACAGGCACATTTGCCAGTTGCTGCCACTCAGCCCCAAGCCGATTAGCTGACTTGGTACGGCCATTGCGGACTAACCGGTGCAGCTGGCGATCATCCCTCCTTGTGGTTCTGCGGGAACGTCCTGGCCTCGGGATTGGAGTAGGGACACCCCTCTGAGCATTTCGTTTCAGGATCTTTGACACCTGACCTTGAGTGATGCCATACTGCCGAGCAATAGCATGCTGTTTCATGCCGTAATTTCGTAAAGTCACCACTCCATGACAAACAGCATTGTCGAGTTGACGGACCATCTCCAGAGGAAGCAGCAATAACCTTTGGAGACGTGCAGCAGTTGTTTTCCACTAATACAGAACGCAACAACCCTTGTATACCCGACTGTGAAGCCAATCATCAAATGCACCTGTCCGTACATTTTGCCACGCCACCTGTGATATAATCCTGTTGTTGACTTCTTGCTGTGACAGACAATCAGTGACATGGTTCTTTTAACAAATAAATCACCAAAGTGTAAAATAAACTCACTAGATTGATATACTGAGTTAAGAAAGTAAACCCAAGTCAAGAAAAAAAAAAATTCCATATTAAATGCCAAGTCTGTATATATATATATGTATATATATATATATATATATATATATATATATATATATATATATATATATAAAAGGATATATATACAGTAATACCCCGGCCTACGTCATTAATTGGTTCCATAAGCCGTGACGTAACTCGGTTTTTGACGTAAACTGGGCGTAATGTCTTTAAAATGCCTTAAAATGAAGACAAACAGCGTAATTCGTAAAACTAGAGTAAATAACTGGAGGAGGCTGCGGCTTCGTCCTGAATATTTGCCGCTCCCCGTCGGGAGTCCATCCGTTGTTTTCTATCGGTCGGGTTTTCTCCTCAAACGGGGTGACTGGCACGGACGTGTCGACCGTGAGCTGGCTTGTGTGCCGAGTGGCTCCGCGGCCCGCTTCACCACGGCGTACTTTACCCAACGTGTCCGAGCAGTTTCACCGGTGGTCGTCTCGTGTCTTCTGTGACGAACGAACGAGCTCAGGGTTCCGTGAACCCCGCCGCCCCGGGGATCGACGCTCGCCTCCGAGTCGTAGGCGTGCCCCGTCTTTCCTCGAGCGGCCGAAGTTGCTTGCTTCTTTATTTTTGGAGGATGCGATATACGCAGAAACGACGACGTACAGGCAGGCATTTGCAAATCCATGCACATGTGCACATGCACACGTCGATCGGTTCTTTACAAGGATATGCATCA
This sequence comes from Myxine glutinosa, assembly GCF_964187855.1. Classification (NCBI taxonomy): domain Eukaryota; kingdom Metazoa; phylum Chordata; class Myxini; order Myxiniformes; family Myxinidae; genus Myxine; species Myxine glutinosa. The sequence goes on along the minus strand of NC_136261.1, from coordinate 74,555,785 downwards.
ACAACAACTTGCTACTCCCTGCACCACAGATGTCAATTTCCAAACAATTTACCTACTCCCTCTCCCTAACTTTAAACTACCCTCACCGGGTATTCGTGAAGGGGTCCTTCCTCCCCCATCCACTCCTTCGCACCATGCACTCCACACCACTCAATCCACACTACTCACTCCACACACCATTTATTCCCACACACCAAGTATTCTCTCCATTTATCCACTTGCACCCAATGCAAGTCAATCACTCAACACCATTACACATGTTCTCAATACACCACTCATACACTTTCTCCGGTCATCCCAGACCATTGCCTCATTTCACCAAGTTCAACGATAACCAGATTCTCACACACACAACCATTCTCGACCATTGCCTCATTTCACCAAGTTCATTCCAAAGATCCTCTTTCAATTCCTCATTTGCGCCTAAAGCTCATCCTCATACTCACACACATGATCCACCAAGATACACCAAGAGCGGCTTCAGCTTGAAGTCGCCGGTGCAATTACCCCCAAGCATTAGCGTTAGCCACTCCTTCGCGACTTTGTAGCCTGGCATGGTCTTCTCCTCCTTCGAGATAAAGGAGATGATGATGTAGGAGTGACGTAAAGTCGCACATAATGACGTTCGCTGAACTGAAATTTACTCTAGAAGAGTGGCGTAAAGTCGGATTTGACGTAGGTCGAAATGGCGTAAAACGGGGTATGACTGTATATATATATTGTCGCATCACCGGGGATTAAGATCCCCGAGCTGACGGATGGCCGAAACGAGCTTTAACTTTGAGGCATAGTTCGAAACTCGACGGGATTATCTTTGCGCGCACGTGGGAACGTTTGAAGCCTTATCTGATCAGACGGACAGCAGGCAGGGGTTATCCGATCCCCACAGACACAGAAACGAATATACAGGCCCGACAAAGAAATGCAAGAAATAATGGGTTTAATAAAAGTAAATGAAAATAACAATGAAAGATGAGGTAAAATCGAATATTCTAATGCAAGAGGTCTCCACTCCAACTCATATACAGACTGGGGGGTGGGGGGGGGGGGGGGGGGGGAGAGAAAGGAGAGAAATAGGAGAGAAATAGAAAATAGAAGGGAGGCGGGAGAGAAATAAAAGAAAATAAATAATGGACTTTTTGTATAGTGCCGGCACTTATCTCTCTCAACGAGGTCGTGGAATGAAATGGCGGTTTAAGGTGGCCTGAAACCGCTCGCGTGGGAAGGGCTCCAACAATGGCGCAGAGTCGCTCTCCGTAGCGCCACGTGCATGAATTAATTCGGCCGGGTGCTCCTCCTTCGCTCCCCACTCGGTCCGAAGCACCATGAGCCCCATGAACTCTCACCCCACCTTCTCCTCACGTTAAACCGGCCACGATGGCTAACACTGGTCTTTCTCAGCACCAGTGCACCGAATCAGAACAGCCGCAGCCGAGCGAGCTGAAGCACATATTAAACCATCCACCATGAAGCCAGAGCCAGAAGATCTCCCGAACTGAGACGGATTCTTCCTCTCCTCGAACCTTCCAGCTTTCTGACGTCATACGACCAATCGTGTCATCCCATTGCATCAGTCCATGGCCACAACCAATCGTCGTCTTCGGGGCGGGGCCTCACGGCCTTTCTTGACACCCAATGATGACGGTCGAGGCATGGTCTCCCCGTCACAAGTCTTCAGGGGGCCGAGTCTAATCTCTGTTCGGGAATGTTCGGATGACGTAGGGGTTTACTTGTCGATTGGCAAATGTGCTGGTTTCTGTTGGGCTTGTCGGTGTGGTTGTGGGAATGTGCCGATTGCATGGCTGGCAGAGTGAATTTTATAAGAACATTAGGGGAAATTCACAGGGGGCTAATTACACACTGGGGGTTATCCTTAAGCCCTACCTAATTAGCATATATCCACCCCTCGTATGGAGACACATATACGATGTTATTCTATACAGATTCCCTACTTAGTTACATCGAGATGGCTTCTTCTTCTTCTTCGTGTCACACGGTCCATGTTAATTTATACATTCCTACCTTTCCTATGAGATTCATCATCCACACCCACAAACGTAACAATATATATTGTTACGTTTGTGGGTGTGGATGATGAATCCTTGTACAATGTGTATATATATATATATATATATATATATATATATATATATATATATATATATATATATATATATATATGTATATATATATATACTGTATATATATATATATATACTGTATATATATATACTGTATATATATATATATATATATATATATATATATATATATATATACATAGATATACATAGATATATAGATATATATTGTTGCGGATTTTCGAAGCCCATTCCCGTTACAAAGGGGAGATTAAACCCCTTTTTCCCCCTGGGTCTTCGGGTCCACGAGACCGAGTCGCCACTTCCGGGCAAATGTGGAAAAGGATTTCGGGACGAATTCACACGTACCTTTGGTACCCACACCGCAACGGAAGCGGGGATCGAGCCTCGCACGAGCCACACTTAATTGAGTACGCCCGAGCGGAATGCGTATCACGTGACTCGTGCTGTTACTTTTCTATTGGAACCCGATTAGAGCAGTTTTATTCGTACAATGCGAAGCCAATGATGGAAAAAAAGGACGGTCAAATCAGAAGAAAGAACAGGATTTACTTACACTATGTACAAGGATTGGTAGAAGGAAAGGGACACAGGGCAGAGCTTAGTCAATTTTAACATATATATTCCCAGACAATGGGCCCACTCACATACACGGGGAGATGGAGGAAGGATGTTCGCACGCCAAACGCGCCTGCTTCGGTCGCTCCGGGACAGCTCACCCGGCGTGGTTCTCTGGTGGTCACGGCACGTATCCAGGTGAAGGCAGGCAGGAGGAAAATCGCTCGTCTGTGGCCCGGCGCGGGTCGTTCTTTACAGCGCGCGATTAATACTGCGCAGAGCGCGGGAACAGGGCAAAGTTCTTGTACAACGAGGCAATTCAATTCGTTCTGCCTTCTCGTGCCGTTCGTTCTCTTGATCTCGTGTGCTCCTGATCCGCCGTCTCCTCTCGTCTCCATCACTTTCTGAACTCTCAACTCAGGACTCATGGGCTGCGCAACTCATATGACTCGGAACTCATCTCTCTTACCTCTCGACTGAGGTGGGGGGCTCGCAGCAGGGTTATATGGCCCCGGCCCGACTCGAATGTTCCAAACCCCGCCTCTGGTCGTCGTGGTTAGCCACTCCCCTCGAGCCCTGATTGGCGGCTCGTTGCTTACCGATGGCTCCTCCTGCCCCGCCTTCCTTCGGCCTCGGTCGACTTGTTCAGGCCTGCCGCGTGGTATTTCAGCGCTAAACCAAAACCAAAGCGCCAAAAGAACACCTAATCTCACTCGCCTACTCAACGCAAAACTAAACAAAGGAAAGGACTACGCTTACATTTACTAAGAAATAACTGAGCTATCGCGAGGCGACATGTTGTGGTGTAACTAACTAAGAGAGGAAATGAACCTTTATTTCAAAACCGCAACAATATATATATATAATGGTTTCCTCTACATGAGCCGGGCGGTTGAATAAAAGCATCGATATTTAAATAAATTAAGCAATGTTGTTTTTATTTCCTGAACACACGGATCATTTTATTACAAGTGGTTCCTACTTCCAACAATGGACCCACTTTGTAAGGTTCAGCTCCAAAGCGCCCGAGGATTTTTTTTTTTTTTACGATCGTGGGCTGCGTCCAAATCTAAGATGCTTTTAATGGAATTGCAAATTAAAAGCAGGAATCATAATTAGCACAACGTCCGAAAATAAATCTAATTAAAAACTATGTGCAATCGCGCACGATTGCAGAGTTATAATGATGCGCGGTTAATCGGTTATGCGATGCTGTGTATAAAGGAACTGGCATTCATTATAATGATATGTACGCTGTGAAACAGTATGAGGATGTATGAAACACGCCTATAGTCATCCGGCTATTAAAGAGATGTTAGAGTCTTATTTAGCTTCACAAACTCAAAAACCTTTGAGAGTTCCATTATGTAAGAGCTGATGGTAGCTCGTATGCACATGTGGCTGCTGGCTGCATCATTTTCGAGAAGTGTGATTGTGCCGCTGATGCAGTGCCCCCATTACCGTGCAATCAGCTGGTATTCATTTTGGGCTGGGGCTTGGTCGGATTACACCTGCTTCTTTGAGCTGTCTAGCCTGGGTTTGAATCTCGACCGAGCGAAAACTCTTCTTGGTGCTTCGTCTGCAGGGCGACTCGTCAATGTGGAGAGTTATCGCCAACACCTGAACAAATTGAAAAATTCCGACACCGATTGATCACTGCGAGGGCAATGGAAAACCAAACCACGAAAAACAGCCAAACCCCCCAGCATACCCAAACCACCCAGCAGAACCAAACCACCCACCAGATCCAAACCCCCCCAGCATACACAAACCACCCAGCAGAACCAAACCACCCACCAGATCCAAACCACCCAGCATAACCAAACCACCCAGTGTGACCAACCACCCACCAGATCCAAACCACCCAGCATAACCAAACCACCCAGCATAACCAAACCACCCAGCGTAACCAAACCACCCAGTGTGACCAAACCACCCAGTGTGACCAAACCACCCACCAGATCCAAACCACCCAGCATAACTAAACCACCCACCAGATCCAAACCACCCAGCACAACCACACCACCCACCAGATCCAAACCACCCAGCATACCCAAACCACCCAGCAGAACCAAACCACCCACCAGATCCAAACCACCCAGCATAACCAAACCACCCAGCATATCCAAACCACCCACCCGATCCAAACCACCCAGCATACCCAAACAACCCAGCAGAACCAAACCACCCAGCAGAACCAAACCACCCAGCAGATCCCAACCACCCAGCATAACCAAACCACCCACCAGATCCAAACCACCCACCAGATCCAAACCACCCAGCATACCCAAACAACCCAGCAGAACCAAACCACCAACCCGATCCAAACCACCCAGCATACCCAAACAACCCAGCAGAACCAAACCACCCAGCAGATCCCAACCACCCAGCATACCCAAACAACCCACCAGATCCAAACCACCCACCAGATCGAAACCACCCAGCATAACCAAACCACCCACCAGATCCAAACCACCCACCAGATCCAAACCACCCAGCATAACCCAACCACCCACCAGATCCAAACCACCCACCAGATCCAAACCACCCAGCATAACCAAACCACCCACCAGATCCAAACCACCAACCACATCCAATCCACCCAGCATAACCAAACCACCCACCAGATCCAAACCACCAACCAGATCCAAACCACCGACCAGATCCAAACCACCCAGCATAACCAAACCACCCACCAGATCCAAACAACCAACCAGATCCAAACCACCCAGCATAACCAAACCACCCACCAGATCCAAACCACCCAGCATAACGAAACCACTCACCATACCCAAACCACCCAGCATAACCAAACCACAAACCAGATCCAAACCACCCAGCAAACCCAAACCACCCACCATACCCCAACCACCCAGCGTAAACAAACCACCCACCAGATCCAAACCACCCACCAGATCCAAACCACCCAACAGATCCAAACCACCCAGCATAACCAAACCACCCACCAGATCCAAACCACCCAGCATAAGGAAACCACCCACCAGATCCAACCCAACCAGCATACCCAAATCACCCAGCATACCCAAACCACCCACCATACCCAAACCACCCAGAATAACCAAACCACCCACCAGATCCAAACCACGCACCAGATCCAAACCACCCAAAGATCCAAACCACCCAGCATAACCAAACCACCCACCAGATGCAAACCACACAGCATAACCAAACCACCTACCAGATCCAAACCACCCAGCATAACGAAACCACCCACCAGATCCAACCCACCCAGCATACCCAAACCACCCACCATACCCAAACCACCCAGCATAAGCAAACCACCCACCAGATCCAAACCACCCAACAGATCCAAACCACCCAGCAGAACCAAACCACCCAACATAACCAAACCACCCAACATAACCAAACCACCCAGTGTAACCAAACCACCCACCAGATCCTAACCACCCAGCATCACCAAACCACCCAGCATAACCAAACCACCCAGCAGAACCAAACCACACAGCAGAACCAAACCACCCAGTGTAACCAAACCACCCACCAGATCCTAACCACCCAGCATAACCAAACCACCCAGAATAACCAAACCACACAGCAGAACCAAAGCACACAGCAGAACCAAACCACACAGCAGAACCAAACCAGCCAGCATAACTAAACCACCCACCAGATCCTAACCACCCAGCATAACCACCCCACCCAGAATAACCAAACGACACAGCAGAACCAAACCACACAGCAGAACCAAACCACACAGCAGAACCAAACCACACAGCAGAACCAAACCACACAGCAAAACCAAACCACGCAGCATAACTAAACCACCCACCAGATCCAAACCACTCACCAGATCCAAACCACCCACCAGATCCAAACCACCCAGCATAACCAAACCACCCACCAGATCCAACCCACCCAGCATACCCAAACCACCCACCATACCCAAACCACCCAGCGTAACCAAACCACCCACCAGATCCAAACCACCCAGCATAACTAAACCACACAGCATACCCAAACCACCCACCATACCCAAACCACCCACCAGACCCAAACCACCCACCAGACCCAAACCACCCACCAGATCCAAACCACCCACCAGATCCAAACCACCCAGCATACCCAAACCACCCACCATACCCAAACCACCCAGGGTAACCAAACCACCCACCAGATCCAAACCACCCACCAGATCCAAACCACCCAGCATAACTAAACCACCCACCAGATCCAAACCACCAACCAGATCCAATCCACCCACCATACCCAAACCACCCAGCGTAACCAAACCACCCACCAGATCTTAACCACCCAGCATCACCACACCACACAGCATAACTAAACCACACAGCAGATCCAAACCACCCAGCATACCCAAACTACCCAGCATAACCCACGCACCAAGCCTCATCTTTGCCAAGAGCCTGCACGAATGCTCTTTGGAGACCATGGTATGTACAATGATGTTGGTGTGAGGGTTTTTGTCGAATGGTATAATCTTCCGCCACGTGAACTACACCGATGAACGCCGACGACGAGTGAAAAAGTTTTCATGAACCCCGACACCATGTACACGGCAAGGCAACATTTGTATGTTATTGAAGAAAAATAAATCATTCTTTAAGATCTCGAGGAAAAGGCTTTTAATTTCTCTCTCTCTTCGAGCCCAGCGCGTTCTTTGTCACGATGTGTGTGGAGGAAACGCCCGAAGCGTAAACCATAAATATCCTCGAAAAATATCACGGCGGTGATTTCAATAATAAACGGCGCTAATGGACAAGTCTGGTTTTCCTGCTGAGGATCCAAGCGACATTGCGCGACGTTTTACACAATTAAAGAACCGCTGGGCCCGAGGCACAAGTCCCGCCAGATCGCATCTCAGGGAATTGTCTTAAATTATGAGAGAGATTTGTACAAATATAAACTCGAACTAAACTTGATGAAAACAGCAAAAAAAATGTCAATTTTATAATCCTGTGTTCTCCACATCTATATATAATGGAGCGGATGCGGATATAGCGATATTTGCACAAATATATTTGTAATGTGATATTACATTTTAATTTTTATAAACAATTGAAGTTGAAGATTTCAAAAACAGTTTCAAATATATATATATATAAATATTTCAACAACAAATACCCTCAGGGCATACACACGGGGGAGACAGGTGCAACCCAGAAGTTTGGTACGATTTCACAAAAGTTTGAGGGAGTAGTTTAGTGACAAGACAACACAGACACTGCACATATATATATATACATATATATATATATATATATATATATATATATATATATATATATATATATATATATATATATATATATATGTGTATATGTATATATATATGTATATGTATATGTATATGTATATATATATGTATATATATATATATATATATATATATATATATATATATATATATATATATATATATATATATATATATAGGCCTATATATATATGTAGCGGTTACCTTATTGGGACATAATCCATGGGCACGGGACAGTGGGGCTTTTGATGATGTGGGCGTGACGTGCGCGCAGTTGTTGGAGCCACGCCCTCCGAACAGGGTTTTGGCACTATAAAAACTGTATGAGTTCCGTTCGCGTGAGGAGTTCTGTGGAATAAAGGAGCTTCGAACACCTAAGAAATGGCCTCGTCTTCTCGTCATCCGCAACTCCTACACTGGTGACCACGGCTGCTCCCGAACGGAATTGGGGGCCTCAAACGATCATGGCAAGCGCAGTTTCGATCGAACGTTTTCGGGGGCTTCCAACGAGCATGGCGACACCTACACTGGTGACCCCGGCTGCTCCCGAACTGATTCGGGAGCTTCAATCGAACTGCCGGAGTTTTGGGAACGACGGGCGGCCGTTTGCTTCGCGCACACACGCCGAGCACTGTTACTCATAACCTACGCGCACACAGGCCGAGCACTGCTGCTCATAACCTACGCGCACACAGGCCGAGCACTGCTGCTCGTACCCTTCGCGCACACAGGCCGAGCACTGCTGCTCGTACCCTTCGCGCACACAGGCTGAGTACTGCTACTCATAACCTATGCGCACACAGGCCGAGCACTGCTGCTCGTACCCTTCGCGCACACAGGCCGAGTACTGCTGCTCGTAACCTCCGCGCACACAGGCCGAGCACTGCTGCTCGTACCCTTCGCGCACACAGGCCGAGTACTGCTGCTCGTAACCTTTGCGCGCACGACGGCCAAGCACCTCCTCTGCGACCAGAGTGGTGAGCCTTCTCCAACGTGCGCTGCTGCTCGTAACCTTCGTGCGCACTACGGCCAAGCACCTCCTCTGCGGCCAGAGTGGTGAGCCTTCTCCAACGTGTGCTGCTGCTCGTAACCTTCGTGCGCACTACGGCCAAGCACCTCCTCTGCGACCAGAGTGGTGAGCCTTCTCCAATGTGTGCTGCTGCTCGTAACCTTCGCGCGCACAACGGCCAGCACCTCCTCTGCGACCAGAGTGGTGAGCCTTCTCCAATGAGCACTGCTGCTCATAACCTTCGCACGCACTATGGCGAAGCACCTCCTCTGCAACCAGAGTGGTGAGCCTTCTCCAACGTGCGCTGCTGCTCGTAACCTTCGCGCGCACTGACCCGGGCAGCACTGCTGCTCGTCACCTTCGCGCAACGACATACTACAACCACAACTCACGTAAACTCTACAACTACAACTACAACTCGCGTGTAAAAAACTACGACTCGCACAACTACAACTCCTACTCCTACACTGCAGCCTCGGGAGGCCCGTGGGGAACCTCAGCAGCCTCCCTCGAGGCCTTGTCCGCCCCTCGGTCCGCTCAACCCCACGGTGGGGCCGTCCCCCGTCGGGTAAGTCCCCGGTTGGCCCGCCCACCACCAGGCCGCTCGCAGCCCCTGCTCGGGTCATCAGTCGTTTTGGCCGGGTGGGTAAGGCCCCCGGAGGACTGGCATTGCCCGCGCGAGTGCATCCTGGGGGGGGGGGGGGGCGGGGTGGGGGGCGCAGGTAGCAGTTACCTTATTGGGACATCATCCATGGGCACGGGCCAGTGGGGCTTTTGATGATGTGGGCGTGACGTGCGCGCAGTTGTTGGAGCCACACCCTCCGAAGAGGGTTTTGGTGCTATAAAAGCTGTATGAGTTCCGTTCGCATGAGGAGTTCTGTGGAATAAAGGAGCTTTGAACACCTAAGAAATGGCATCGTCTTCTCATCATCCGAAAACGTACAGAAGAAACTCCGACATATATATATATATATTGTTGCGGATTTGAGAATCCTGTGTTTTTTTATTGTTGTGTCATGAGAATTGATGTAAATATCACCCTCCGTGTTGTGTGTAAAGGTCAAAGGTCGTCCTCCTTAGTTACTCCATATACATGCACGTAGCCAATCATATACCAATCATATATATATATACAGACTTGGCATTTAACATCGAATTTTTTTTTTTCTTGACTTGGGTTTACTTTCTTAACTCAGTATATCAATCTGGTGAGTTTCTTTTACACTTTGGTGATTTATTTGTTAAAAGAACCATGTCACTGATTGTCTGTCGCAGCAAGAAGTCAACAACAGGATTATATCACAGATGGCGTGGCAAAATGTACGGACAGGTGCATTTGACGATTGGCTTCACAGTCAGGTATACAAGAGTTTTGCGTTCTGTATTAGTGGAAAACAACTGCTGCACATCTCCAAAAGTTATTGCCGCTTCCTCTGGAGATGGTCCGTCAACTCGACAATGCTGTTTGTCATGGAGTGGTGGCTTTACGAAATTACGGCATGAAAGAGCATGCTATTGCTCGGCAGTATGGCATCACTCAAGGTCAGGTGTCAAAGATCCTGAAACGAAATGCTCAGAGGGGTGTCCCTACTCCAATACCGAGGCCAGGACGTCCCCGCAGAACCACAAGGAGGGATGATCGCCAGCTGCACCGGTTAGTCCGCAATGGCCATACCAAGTCAGTTAATCGGCTTAGGGCTGAGTGGCAGCAACTGACAAATGTGCCTGTATCCAGAAGGCTTGTCAACCAACGACTGGTTCAAGCAGGCTATCGTGCCAGGCGTCCCCTGAGAAAGCCACGCCTGACCAGACAACACCGCCAGCGCCGATGCAGTGGGCCAGAGAGCACCGTCAATGGCAGCCAGGACACTGGAATCACGTGATCTTCAGTGACGAGTCTTGATTTCTGGTCTATCGTCAAGATGGCCGCGTCTGAGTGTGCAGACAAGTGCATGAAGCCTACAACAAAGATTGTATAGTGCCAAGAGTCCAAGCTGGAGGTGGTGGGGTGACCGTTTGGGCTGCTTTTCATGCAGGGGGCAAAACTGACCTGGTTGTTCTGAATGTGGGTCATATATTGAATCGGTTGATGTTTAGATTAATGTTTAATATAAACAAAAAGAAAAAAATGAGGAATTGTGGAGGAATGTATTATTTATGTATTTTCCTCTTGAGAAAAATCTTGTCTTGTTCAAAATGTATTTTCCTCTTGAGAAAAGGCTGGGAACATTCTTAGTTTGGAGGGGTCACGAAGGAGTGACCTAAAGAAAGATAAAGGTGTTTTATTATCCCAAACTGATAATAACTGTCTAAGATGTGTCTCAGAGTTCTTCAAGAGAAGAACCAGAGTGTCTCTGTATGAGCCGTACGGAGTCTCGAATACCTTACCTAATATGGAGTGAACAGTGATAATAAAAGGAAAAGTGGGACTTCGAAAAGGGTGGTTGCGCTGGATGAAGGAACGAAGGAAGATCTACAACGGAACGAAGGAAGATCATGCCACGACCGGCCGAACAAAGCTGTGTTAAAGAATAGTTCGTTTAGTATGATATTTTACCTTGCATCAGTTCGTAATTCCCTACCCTTCCCTTTGAGTTAAATAAACCGAATATAAGAACAAAGTGGAGTCTTCCATTCTTCTTTCATTAAAGACCTGAACCAGTTCAAGTACAGGGCCATTCTGGAAGAAACATTGCTTCCATTTGCTGGTGCAGCCTTTCGTGGAAACTTTGTCTTCCAAGATGACAATGCACGGTCTCATCGTGCTCGCATGATCCAACACTTTCTTGCTGACCGTGGTGTCGAGCATATGGAGTGGCCTGCCATGTCCCCGGATATGAATCCGATAGAGAACTTGTGGGCAGAATTAACACGTCAAATCGACCACTTGGACCAGCAGCCAACCTCTGTGCGTGAATTGCAGCAGGCTATTGTCACTGCATGGCAAGCGATTCCTGTCCAAACCTTGGCAAATCTCGTGAACAGCATGCCTCAACGTGTACGTGCTCTCCTGAATGCTCGTGGGGGTTACACGAAGTACTGAACTGTAATTTTACTGTCCGTAATCCCAGTCGTAATTTATCTTTTGTTTTTGTTAAAAAAAACTTTTGGCTAATGTGCAAAATAAAGAGATACTTCTGGAAAACGTACCGAAGTTTAACACAGTACTGTCCATGAATTGAGTTCGATATCAGTTTACATCACTTTCAAGGATCAATTTATTTGTTTCAAAATGTCAAATGTGGTTTTTGTTTCTTTTAAAGGTCACATTAACAAAATCTAGAATAATTTCAACATAATTCCAATGAACTTTTGGTTCTAAGGCATCTTGAAAAGTAAGTTCACCCCCACAAAAAAATATTCCATATTAAATGCCAAGTCTGTATATATATATATATATATATATAGACATCCATATTATAAAACAGGAGTGTCTCTGTCTGTCTGTCCGTCCATCCCCAAATTACTCCCTCAGTTTTGGGGCTAGCCCGCCAAACCTCATGTGGAACCTTTTGGGGTCCCAGCGGATGTTCTAAGGTAGGTAGGAGGTTTAAATATATATATATATATATATATATATATATATATAACACAGTTTGTGTGTGTGTGTGTGTGTGTGTGTGTGTGTGTGTGTGTGTGTGTGTGTGTGTGTGTGTGTGTGTAATGTTACCGATAGACTCCTAAACGGAGAGGCTTACGTGCTTGATATTTGGCACAGACATGGCCATTGAGCCTGGGACGAACATGGCCGAACTCAAAATATTTGACGATCCATATTTTTTATTCATATTTACCTCAGCGCATTTCAGCGCACGGAATCAATGGAATCAGAGCAGGTGGGCGCTGATTCGCTCAGAGCGATCACGTGATGACGCTATGAACGCTATGACGCTATGACGCTATGAACACTATGACGCTATGAAAAAAAAAATCGCTATGACGCTATGAAACGCTATGAACGCTATGACGCTATGAACGCTATGAACGATATGACGCTATGACGCTATGACGCTATGACGCTATGAAACGCTATGAAACTATGAACGCTATGAACGATATGATGCTATGACGCTATGAAAAAAAAAATCACTATGACGCTATGAAACGCTATGAACGCTATGACGCTATGAACGATATGAACGCTATGACGCTATGAACGATATGAACGCTATGACGCTATGAACGCTGTGACGCTATGACGCTATGAAAAAAAAAATCGCTCGCTTTACCAAGGGGCTCGCTCTCCCCCCGTTCCCCTCCCCTCCCCTTCCCCCTCCGCCGCCCGGCAATGCCGGGTACTTCTGCTAGTCCACAATAAAATTATGATTTTAAAATTAACTCGATACGAACCTGCCGCGAATCTGGAAACCCGATGTGGTGGTGTACCAATATGGCGGCCCGCCATCTTTGTAATCCCACTGCACCTCGGTGGGTTATTAAGCCCCCATTTTTTTTTTTTGGCCTACTCAAACGTGCTGTGCCTTGGAAACACAATCGATTACACTGGTCAACAGCCAAATTGGTTCTGACTTATTTTCAACTGTTTCTAACTAATTTGGTGCCCACGAATCCGAATCTGACCTTAAAATTTTGCTATCATGTAACCTTGACAAAGTACATCATAAGTGTGGAAAAAATATTTAGAGCATGCGAATTTCTTGATTAAGTCTCAATAAGTCTATTTATTGTCACCAAAAAATAATATGAACTTCAAGTTTTTATTTACATCACATAAAAAAATGTAAATCTCCAAAAATAATATGAACTTTATAAAATATCACAAAAAATAATATGAACTCAAAGTTTTTATTTACATCACATAAAAAAATGTAAATCTCCAAAAATCATATGATATTCATATATATTATATAATAATATTCAGTATCCATATATGCAAGTCCGCTTCAAATTTCAAGTCAATCGGATGAAAATTGAGGATTTTAGAAATTTGGCCTATGTTGCGCTTTTGGCCTATGTTGACCTCAAATATACTTGGTGGTTGAATTTAGTGACCAGATATGCAAGTCCTCTTCAAATTCCAAGTCAATCGGATGAAAATTGAGGATTTTTAAAATTTGGCAAAGTTGGTGACCTTTGGCCTATGTTGACCTTTTGACCTTTTGACCGCAAAAACAATAGGTCAATTGGGACGACCTATATAGCTTGGTGAAGTTTCGTGACGATCGGTTTAGAATTGTGACCTGTAGGCCGGTGACAAACAAACAGACAAACAAGAAGACGTCATGCGGAGCACGATACTTGCAAAATCCGCCCCCCCCCCCCAAAAATGTTTTCCATTGATACAGCAAATTGTCCATTTCATGAAGATTAAAATTGACAATCTTTATCAAAGCTCGGGTCAACAAGATGAAAAGTGAAGAAGTTTGACCTTGAGTTGACCTATGACATTTTGACCTCAACAATAGTTGGTTTCCCAATTCAGTAAGGCAATACACAAATCCTGTTCTATTTTCAAGTCAATCAGATGAAAATTGATGGATTTTCGGATGAAAATTGATGATTTTGGAAGTTTGACCTCGAGTTGACCTTTGACATTTTGACCTCAAAAATAGTTGGTTTTCCTATTTAGTGACACATTGTGCAAATGCTGTTCAATTTCCATGTCAATCAGATGAAAATTGATGGTTTTTCAGATGAAAATTGATGATTTTGGAAGTTTGACCTTCAGTTGATCTTTGACGTTTTGACCTCAAAAGTAGTTCATTTCCCAATTTAGTGACTCAATATACAAATGCTATTCAATTTTCAAGTCAATCGGATTTAAAATGGCGATTTTAGAAATTTGACCTCCAGATGAGCTTTGACCTTTGACCCCGAAAACAATGGGCTTCTCAATTAGGACGACTTATACAACTTGGTAAAGTTTCGTGACGATCGGTTTAGAATTGTGACCTGTAGGCCGGTGAAAAAACAGACAAACAGACAGAACCACAAACGCAACCGACCCATATATGCTTGAAAAATCTTCGATTTTGCAAGTAACAAACAGACAAACAGACAGACAGAACCACACACGCAACCGACCAATATACTTGAAAAATCTTCGATTTTGCAAGTAACAAACAGACAAACAGACAGAACCACAAACGCAACCGAATCATATATGCTTGAAAAATCTTCGATTTTGCAAGTAACAAACAGACAAACAGACAAACAGACAGAACCACAAATGCAACCGACCAATATACTTGAAAAATCTTCGATGTTTGCAAGTAACAAACAAACAGACAAACAAGAAGATGTCATGCGGAGCACGATACTTGCAAAATCCGCCCCCCACCCCCAGGAAAAAAAAATTCCATTGATACAGCAAATTGTCCATTTCATCAAGATTAAAATTGACAATCTTGATCAAAGCTCGGGTCAATAGGAAGAAAAGTGATGATTTTTCAGATGAAAAATGATGATTTTGGAAGGTTGACCTTGAGTTGACCTTTAACCTTTTGACCTCAAATAGTTAGTTAATTTATTTAGTGACTCAATGTGCAAATGCTGTTCAATTTTCAATTCAATCGGATGAAAATTGAGGATTTTTGAAACTTGGCCTATGTTGACCTCAAAAATACTTGGTGGTTGAATTCAGTGACCAGATGTGCAAGTCCTTCAAATTTCAAGTCAATCGGATGAAAATTGAGGATTTTAAAAATTTTGTAAAATTGGTGACCTTTGGCCTATGTTGACCTTTTGACTCCAAAAACAATAGGCTTCTTGCTTTTGACCAACTCTACCATTTGGTGAAGTTTCGTGAAGGTCGGTTGAAAATTGTGACCCGTAGGCCGGTGACAAACAAACAAAGAAGAAGACGTCATGCGGAGCACGATACTTGCAAAATAAGCCCCCCCCCCCCTCCTCCCCAAGAAAAAAAATTCCATTGACACAGCAAATTGTCCATTTCATCAAGATTAAAATTGATAACCTTGATCAAAGCTCAGGTCAATAGGAAGAAAAGTGACGATTTTTCAGATGAAAAATGATGGTTTTTCAGATAAAAAGTGATGATTTTGGAAGTTTGAGCTTGAGTTGACCTTTGACCTTTTGACCTAAAAATAGTATATTTCCCAATTTCGTGGCTCGATATGCAAATGCTGTTCAATTTTCAAGTCAATCGTTTGAGAATTGATGGCTTTTTAGATGAAAATTGACGATTTTTAAAATTTGACCTTGAGTTGACCTTTGACCTTTTGACCTCAAAAATAGTATGTTGCCCAATTTAGTGACACGATATGCAAATGCTGTTCAATTTTCAAGTCAATCGGTTGAGAATTGACGGCTTTTTAGATGAAAAATTATGATTTTTAAAATTTGACCTTAAGTCGACCTTTGACGTTTTGACCTCAAAAATGGTATGTTTCCCAATTTAGCGACTTGATATACAAATGCTATTCAATTTTCAAATCAATCGGATTTAAAATGGCGATTTTAGAAATTCGACCTCCAGATGACCCTTGACCTTTGACCTTTGACCTCAAAATCAATAGGCTTCTCAATTGGGACGACTTATACAACGTGGTGAAGTTTCGTGACGATCGGTTTAGAATTGTGACCTGTCGGCCAGTGACAAACAGACAAACAGACAAACCGACAGAACCACAAACGGAACCGACCAATATACTTGAAAAATCTTCGATTGTGCAAGTAACAAACGGACTCGAATGCAATGCCCTCTCCTCAGGCGAGGGTAACAAACAGACATCCACCAAGTCTTGCACATGACTTATGTTATGTATAAGGTCTTCTACCTCGTATGAGCCTTACACCACGACAAAAAATAATAAAATGAGTGTAGATTTGCTCCCTAAGCTGCAACCGCTCCAGCCGCCCCATTTGGCCTACTCCTGCTCCATAACCACTGCTGCAGCCCCACGATCAGAACCCAGATCAGAACCCATGAACATGAACATGTACAGCATTCAATGGAAATCAACATCTGGCCTGTAGTATTTAACCGAGTAACCGATACTCCTTTTTCAAAATAACGTGCAAACACGAATGGAATCACCAACATTATAAAGCGTAATGATATTGACCGGGTGAACAGTAACCTCAGCCTAAAAGGAACCCCTCCTGTGGACCGGGTCTGGAAATTGGCAAGCACTGCGTGCTGTGTGTAAATAAGCGGCGCTGCAGGAAAAAGGGAAGATAAAAAGCAGTGGACGTAATGGAAGTGGCTAATGGGCAACAGAACTAGGCTGGATACAGCAGTGCCCAATTAGACTAGCAGCTGCTAAGAAGTTTGCTTCCCAGCATTATATGCACACAATTATAGGGTGAAGTTCTGATGGCATCTCGGTGGGCAAGGAAGGAAACTGCCTCCACAGAGCCAGGAAGGGCAATCCAAGAAGTCTGTGGACAAGTCCAACGGTGTCCGAGTCAATATGTATAATGTGCACATATATATAAGTAGTGTATATATGTTGCTTCTGGGACACTCTCATTTTCCCATTGACTTACATGTTAATTTTTCCCCTCCCTCATTGCCCCTAAACACCTCTATTTCTCTCACCCTGTTCTTTACGAACCTTCTAACCTTTTGACATGTTATCCTTATTCATTAGTCCACTTAAACAATGGTCCTTCTGTGTGAACCTGTGATCCTTCTGACCTTATGGACCTTTTAACCTTTTACTCTTAATATCATCTGGTGAATCATCTTTGACCCACTCAAACAACGACCCTACAAATATTTGTTTATGCGTGGGAAATAATTTAATTCTCTTGCCACTCTCTTCACCATCTAATATATTAACAAAAAATATGTTTGAGTTTGGTTCTTTATTAAGATATTTTAACTGAGCTAAGATAAAATGGTAAACCTCCCTCAATGTTCTTGTTTGAGCGCCTCCAGTGCCACATACCATTGTTAAATTAAAGTATATATTTTCCTGACAACCATCAAAGTTTTCCGTCCACTCAAAATTATTTCCATCTTTTTTACCCAATTCACCGGTATTTAAATTAATTCTCTTATTTGTTTTGTAAATTGTTTTACCAGTTGTCTTTTCAATTATACCTATTTGATATTTTTCACATTCGTTATGTTTACCATTTATATACCAAGGTTGATTACACCTCCACTCTTTAGTCTGGTTGGTACTTGGTTCTATCATTTATATAATAGTAAAAAAGGCGGCGGTAGCCCGTTAAAATCCCTAACCCCCCTTTTTAACTTATCACTTATATACTTATATAACCATAAGGGAGACTATCAATTCCATTTTCTAAAATAAACCTCTTATCATCAAAAGCCCCCAATGCTTTCTTATTCATCTCTTCTGAATATAATTTATGTTTATAACTTCTTATTCCATTAATCTTTCTAAACTCTTCTTTCTTTGTTGTTAAACAGTTATAATAATCCTTAAAGTTTATTGTTTCTTTAATAACATTTTTCTTTACACCTTTTAACTTCTTATCAGTCTTTTCGACGTTATTCACAATGTATTTATAAGCATAAGCCTTAGACCTCAATCCCACAAATTCACTCATAACATTTCCTCCTAATTCATCCTTAAACTTTCCAATCACCTTTTTATTTTTAGAAGAGAACAACTCACTCTCTGGACTGTAATTACTAGTGTCATAGATATTAATGTCCTTTTTCATGTCTGAATAAACATCATCAGTATTAATTTGCAAAATAAAACTATCTGTATCCATATAAAGTAGATTAACATCATTTTGATATTTCTTCCTCAAGTTATTATAAAAGTAATCATACATTAATGACTTTGATAAATCAAGAATTGATGTTCCAATATAAATAGGTTTGTCCATTTCAATACTCTCTTTAATCAAATGGATCGCACAAAAGTTCTCAGTAAAGACCTCAGCTCTAGTAAAACTCAGTCTATTAATTAATTTTGATGCTTGTTTCCAAGATGTTGATAGTCTGATATTTTGTCTTTTCCTCACATTTTCCATGGTCTTACCAAAGACCGCATTATTCATCAATTTATAAAAGTCTTTCTCAAAATCTGTTTTTGACTCTGTTCTTCTTTGTGTATTAAAATCAATGTACCTCTTTAACCAATGACTTTGATTGAACTTTAGAACCCTATGAATCTTCTCTACTCTTAGACCTTTTGATAAATATTGTTGCAAATTTCTTTGGTGTAGAACATAATATTTCTTGTTATATAATGTAGTAAGTAATTTTTCTGTTGATTCACCTATATTAAATGATTGTTGATAATCACTTAACCACTCCTTCTTTGGACTTTCCTTTTCACAAGCAAATGGGAGATCTTTGTGTAGGTTATGAAGTTCCTCTGGATATTTCAAATCGACCTCAAAATAATAACCAACCTTTGAATCATCCAATTCTTTTTGTGTAGAGATACATACATCTTGTAAAACCTTTTTGTAATCTTTTTCCTTTACCCATCTAAGTTTTCCATAAGGAAGAGCCTGAGACATTGCCCAGCCATACAGGTTGTTTGCATCATAATACATCAAGTAGGAGCTCTCTACCGATGGATCATAATTTGGAATGTACTTGTTATTTGCTTTAGCATATCTCTTTGAACAGACTTGTGAAATTCCTCCTCTCTTTGCCTTTTCAATCATCAAAAGCATATCAACATCGGTTATCAAATCCAAAGCTTGTTTTGTCATTTTTAACATCGCGCTCCAAGCCAATCCAGGAGCAGTGTAATAGTGAGCAGGATCCAATCCATATCCAGAATGACAGATTGTTCTGAAAGCCTCAAACACATCAGCCAACAAAAGCACATCAGTTTTGAGGTACAAATCGTGATACTCACCAAGAATCTTAATGTTATATTTTTTCCAAACATTTTGTGCGTGTACATAATCTTTATCAGATATATGACTATTATTTAATTTGTTATAGAAATTTTCTTTTAAAGGAAGTTGTGTTTCATTGAATCTCTCAAATGAGTCCATATAGTCATAGGGGTAAATTCCCTTTTGTGTTAGAAAATCTTTATCTAAAAAATACTCTGAAAGACATGGAAACTCTTTTAGATTTTGAACCAAGTTAGCCAATGGACTTGCCATGAATTTAAATGTATCAAGAAATCTGATATGAGTAATAGGAGATGTGTGAATTGTTTTTGTGAATGAAATGTATTTCTGATCCGTGTTTGGAATTGCTGAGATACTTCCAGAAGTCTTTGAGAGTTCCTTGATAAATAGATGTGTATCATAATGAGCGTTGTTATGAAGAAAGACAGGAATGAAAGAGGGGAGTTGATAATTAATATTACAACTTTGATGAGCCGGACCTCTATATTTACCAGTGAGATGACAATGGTCTCTAACCTTTAGACCTTTACCAATTTTCTCCTCACAAATATGACAGACATTGTTTTTTATAAATTCCCTTTTTTCTTTACTTGTTAAGGACATTGGTTTATTGGTTTCTCTCATTATCTTGGTTAATCGAACACAGTCTTTTTCTAGTCGTTTCACAAACTCCTCTGGGGTATTTGAGCCTCTATACATCTCTAACTTGTTATATTTATCACCAACGGATGATTTGATATAATAACAAAAACCACAAGGAGTATGTTTTTGATATTTATTTGTGTATGATTCTTTTGGATCTGGAGAAGCAGTATCAATTTTTTCTAAAATACTTTCAAAATCAGCATATATAACAAATGGATGTTTTATTGTTTTCTTTTCATCTTTGAATGTGATCTTTGAGTCTTTTTTAGGCATGTTGATTACCGTTGATTTATGTTCACCACAATAATTTGAATGTTTATCTAATCTTTCTTGTGTATGGAAGAAGTTAAGACAACGCATACAAATATATATTTTATTTGTTCTTTTACATACTTGTGGTTTTATTAATTTTGTAATATCTTTGATGTATGTATAATGTGAATTTTCGTCTGAATTAAAATATAGAAGATTAATATGAGTTTGTTTACAATTGTCAGAAAGCTTTAAAACCTGAATGTTGTTTGTTTCGGTTAGACCATAAACATTAACTGATAAATTATTCAACTTTTCAAATTTAGGAATATCATTTAAAGTCATCGGAAACTTTAGATCTTTCGTATTTAATGTATTCTCATATTTTTTATAATGAGATACTCTTTCATCATGAAAATGTGGAGGATGTAAGTGTGCTAGAATAGACCAGAGAAAACATTTATTGTCTTTATTTTTGATATTGATAACTGCTTTTCTATTTTTGATAACACTGGGTAAATCAATGTAAGAAGAAGCTTTTAGAGGATCTGATTTAAGAATATGAATGTCTATGTAAATAATTTTTCCTATATTGAATCCACTTCCTACGATTGAATTATCCACATCTTGCTCTTGTTTAATAAGTTCATCATAGACTCCTGATGTTTTAAAATCTTGATATGAAGATATAAAGTGTGGCTCAGTTCTCATGTATGGTGTATCTATAACTCCTTCGTCCTTTGTCATTTCTAATTTTACTCCCATATAAAATTTAAGTGGTTTCATTTCTTTTAGTGTTTTTTCAATCAACGTTTGAACAGCAGGTTTAACTATTTCTACAGCATCAACTATAGACTCTGGTTCAGGAGGTTTGAAGTTAAAGACTCTTATTTTAATATGTCCTTTGAATGCACCATCAGAGTTTTTAATAGTAAACAATTTTGACAAGTGTTTGTTAGTTTTAAGATGGGCTTTAAACCCCTTCTTGAGGATGGTTGTTTTACAGACCTTACAATGTTTTGTTTTAGGTGGAAGAGGGGAAAGTTTGTTAAGAATGTTGTATGTATGTTTTGCGGTGAGAATATGTTGTTTATAATATTTTACTTCCTTCTCGCAAGTATCACAATAAACCATATTTATAGCGTGAGAAAACGTGGTGTTTTATATATATCACTGTGCTTAAAATAAAACACTTTTGAGCTTTACAGCTACGTTTTATATATATCGCTGTGCTTAAAATAAAACACTTTTGAGCTTTACAGCTCCGTTTTATATATATCGCTGTGCTTAAACTAAAACACTTTTTCACTCAGAATCATCGAAGTCATAACTATCACATGAATACTCAGAATCATACTCAGAGTCATCAATAAAGCTACTCTCATAACTATCATTTGAGCACAAACTATTAGTATCATAACTATCATCTGTGTTCAATGAAATACTATCATCACCATCGTCCGAGTTCAATGAAATACTATCATCACTATCGTCCGAGTTCAATGAAATAGTAAAATCTTCACTGCTGTAATGACTCATATTTAATTAGCAGAAAAAACCTTTCCATCTATACCAATATACTTTCTTTCATTAACGGATTCAATCTCTAAATTTTAATATCAAAAGTTATCTTTAAATAATCTCTAACTATCATAGAACGAAATGACATTTCACCAGAAATATTAACATCATTCATTTTACTTAGATTTACACCCTTTGGATTAGTAAAGTAAATACAAATTTCTCCACGAGTATTGTTGATGGTCTTATCATTCTTTTTCAAAGTATCGTGGTCAATCACTTTTTCAAGCTTTGAATAAATTGCCAGGAGTAGAGGAGAAACTTTTGTTAGATTTACTTTAATGGATGTCTTTCCAGGTATAGTTAGAGCTCTTCCTTTAAATGAAATAGAGGGGCTCATGTTATTTTCCACAACTGGTTTTACCCAAAAATTTCCATATTTATCTTTGTTCAATTTAACATCTTTGACATATTTTTCTATATCTTTCACCGAAGTAGAGATTGATTGAAATTTGTCTTTTGTGCTTTGAAACATTGTATTTATTAATGAATAAACTTGCGTTTAGTTTAAGTAAAAATATACCTTATAAATATGATAAGTTCTGAAGGATATTTAGAATTTCCAGACTCTCCATATGATAAATTAGAGAATTGTCCGGCTTGTGATAGAATAGGGCTTAATAATGAGGGTTCATATAAACAATGTATTTTCTGTGATTTAATTTTAATTAATGATAATAAAAAAATATATATATATATAACTCTTTTAAATTAGAACCAAAAATGAATTACTTTACAAGATTAATAAGAGAGATGAATGTTAAGTATTGTGATGATAATACACCATTTCTTTCAAGGGAAGAGACTATTTGTATTGAGGAAATGTATAAGGGTTTAATGATATTTATTATTCAAAATAATTTTAATGGAAATGTTAATACAAGATACTATATAAATAAAATAATGAATTATTTTGAAATTAAACCCGAACTCAGGATAAAATATAGAGTTTCTAAAATAGCTCAAAAAAAGTTAGATGACTTGTTTTCCAAATATATAAATGAATGATTTTTTACCCGTTTGGGAAAATAAGATAAAATTTAATAACCATAAAAACATTCCAAATTCATTGAGATGTCTAATAGTTGGTTCAAGCGGATGTGGAAAAACCTGTTTACTTTTAAAGATGCTCCTTGGTCCTAATTTTTTAGATTATGATAATTTAATAATTTTTACAAAGTCTAGTTTTCAACCCGAGTATCAACTACTCTCACAGGGTTTTAATGCAGGTCTTAAAAAGGAAGACATTATCGGTTTATTTAAACTTCAAAACAAACTGAATGATTATAATATTGAAGATATAATACAATTATTTTGTGATACACAGAAATCAAAATCGAAACCAAAACCCATAACTTGTATTCTCAGTGATAATACGGATGATATACCTTCACCTCAAGATTTAGATAAATCAAAAAAGAACCTCGTCATCTTTGATGATTGTGTTAATGAGAGAAACCAAACAGTAATGGATAGCTACTATACAAGAGGGAGACATTCTTCTTGTAATTGTATATATCTTAGTCAATCATATTTTCAACTCCCTCGACGCTCAATAAGAAACAATGCCAATACTTTTATTTTATTTAAGTTAAATTCAATAGATGTAAATAATTTTTGGAGAGATAATTGCTCTAAGTTATGTAGTAAAAAAGAATTTGAAAATTATATGAAACACACGATTGAAAAATATAAATATATTGTTGTGAAACAAGAAGAGATATTAAAGGATGTATTTTTATTTTAAACATAATTACATATATAAATGATAACTATTATTATTAATCTTGTGGGTAAATCTGCTTCAGGAAAGAACTTTCATAAATCTAAACTCTTGAATAGTAAAAATGAAAAGATTGTAAGTTTTTTTTAAAAACACCCTATGATTCGTTTTGTGAGTACTACAACCAGAGCAAAGCGACCAGGAGAAGTAGAAGGGAAAGATTATTACTACATTTCAATGGAGGAACATATGCGATTGAGGAACGAAGGTCAAATATTTGAGGAGGTCTCTCTTGGTTCTACAAAATATTCACATTGTAAGAGTGAGTTAAATAAAGTAAAATCTAATGGTCTTGGGATTTTAGAAACTAATCCTGAAGGAATGAGACAAATTATTAAACAATTGTGTGGTGATGGAGTTAAGATTTTATCATTCGGTTTTGATATCGATGAGGAGACTCAACGCAAACGTATGAAAAGCAGAGATACAAGTATTAGTGAAGAAGAAATAACAACTCGTATTAATACCAATAAAGAATTTGATGAAATATTTAAAGAAAATGATTTATTTCAACACATTTACTATAATGACAAAGAAAAGGAAAATTTTCCCATTGACCTTTACAATTCATTAAATGATATTTTTCAATAAATAAATACAGAAAATGAATACCGAAGAAAGAGCAAGAAAGTTTAAAGAACATCAAGAGTTGGTTTCAAAAGTTGTAAAGCAACAGGAAGAGATAAAGAAGAAACGGAGACAGAAACTAACTGGTGAAGAAGCCTTTGAAAGAAAACAAGAGAAATTTTTTAAACCGCTTTTAAAAACTCAACACCCTACAGTTCCCACGGTAGAATTTACTCCAAAAAAACTTCAAATGCTCAAAGATTTTAGTCAGATAACAAAACAAGAACTTGGAAAATTAGAATATAATGATGAAGAATTATTTCAGAAACTTGAGGAGGTAAATCAACCCCCTAATTATGTAGTGGAAGCTCTTCAAAACAATGAATATTTGGCAGATTCAAAAACCAGAGCAGGTCTCATTCCAACAGAAGAACCAGCAGTGTTCCATCTTGTGGAAGAAAAGGTATTGATATTTAATGATGAATTGATGTTCTTGAGTTCTACTCAACCAAATGTTAAATTAACTCCAAGATTAATGTTTCTTCTAACAAACCCCGGATTCAGCGGTTCAAAATATTTTGAGGAACCACTTGATATGGAAAGAGAGGAAGATAGGGTATATATTGAGTTGCTAAATGCACTTGATTATGGAGTTTCTGTTGCTGGTAAAAGTAAGAAGAATGAGAAGGAGAAACATATTATTGATGCTTTAAGTAAGCTTGGTTCAGGTGTTAGTTTTCTTCCAAATGACCCATCACAATTAGTTAATAGGCTATTATTGTTGTTAGGTAGTAAGAAGGCTGGAAACAACAGTTGTTTTAATGAATCCTCAGCCATTTTTGATCAGTTGATGAATATGAAAATAATTAATAAATGTCAATACAAAGATATTTTATTAGATATTAAATAAGATGAGAAGCACAATTCTTAGTTTTAATTTCACAACGAGCGATTACACAGCTTCATTCCCTTACCCATTACAACTTGACCCCCTTACCTCATATGAGGCATCTTTATTTTCGATGGAAACTTATAATACCTTGTTTAATATCACAGAGAAAAACAACAAGTTTAGTTATAATCCAGGAAGTGGACATAAAACTATAACCGTTTCACCTGGAGCTTACGAGATTTCTCAAATATCTTCAGAAGTCTCTCGCCTTATGAAAGAAAAAGGTGATGAACCAAAAAATATTGTAATAGATATTCAAAAACACACTTCAAAATCAACTATTAAACTTAAAAATAATTATAAAGTTGATTTCACGATTGAAAATTCGTTTAGAGAGCTATTGGGTTTCTCTTCAAAAAAGATTGAAAATAACGGGACGTTTTACAGTGATAATGTTATCCAAATATCCTCCGGTATAAATTCAGTATTAATTCATTGTGATTTGATTGATGGTGCTTATAACGATGGAATAAGAACAAATACAATATTTTCATTCAGTGCATACTCAACCCCGATTGGTTATAAATTTAATATGGAACCAAAAAATCTTGTCTATTTACCTGTGTCAGGAAAAACCATATACAGAGTAAATTTTAGGATAACCGACCAAGATAATCGTATGATATCCTTTAATGATGAAATTATATCCATCAGAATTCACCTACGTGAAGTTTTTCAATAAATAAATAATGGTTATTGTGAGAAAACACGAGTTGGGAAAATATAAAATAATTACAGGGGAGGGCATGTACCTTTCACCATACTATACAAGGTATGTGGGTAAAGGATACTATAAACCTAAGAGACAACGAGGTGTAGGTCATCAATTTCGAAATAAAGGAGATGGGATAATTGATACTCTAATGGGTATTGGTTCAACCATCCTTAAACATAAAGACCTAATTGGTTCAACTGCTTCTGCCGTGGGCTCCGTTGCGGGTGCTATAAAGAGTATAAAAGATGCTCAAAAGGAGTCTCATAAATTACAAGCAATCAAAGAAATAAAAAAAGGTAAAACTCAACTATCTTCACAAGAACGACAAAAAATCATTAAAATACTTGGGTCAGGGTTTCAACGATTTTAATACTATATAAATACAAGTATGGAAGCGATTGATAGTATCTATGATTTGGATGATACAATTATCATTTCAAACTCCACAAAAAAGGAAGACTATTTTAAGGTAAATGCTATAACAGGAACAGACTGGAATTCAAACGGAACAAAAAGTTTTGAAATAAATAATCAACAAACTTACTTGAATATAGCTGATAGTTTCTTGCTGTGTAAATTTAAATTCACTAAGGCTGCGAATAATACTAATGCTACACTCGTAAATGATTTCTTCTGGAAAATGTTTGACAGTGTCCGCCTGTATATTGGAACACAAGAGGTTGAAGCGGTTGATTATGTCTCTGCTACATCTGAAATGATGAAATTTACACTGTATTCGTTTAGTGATAGAATGGGTAAGGGAGCTGTTGAAGGTTTTATTCCTGATATGTCAACGGGTACAAACGCAGACCCTGGTTATAGTCAAAGGAAGTCAATGTATAATGATGATGCAAAAGCTGAGAATAGTTTTACCGTAGCAGTACCTCTGAAAGGTATATTTGGATTTTGTGATTATGATAAAGTTTTGTATGGGCTTAAAATTAGATTTCAACTACAAAGGAATGATAATGTAAATAGATTGCTTTTTGGGGTTGAAAATGCTTTTGGAGAAAATAATAAATTTGTTATTAATGATTTGTGTTGGTATATCAGTGAATATACTCCTAATCTTAAAACGGAAGAGATGTTAAATAGAAGACTTAACTCAAAGAAACCGCTAAATGTATCATACCTTAAAAGAAGATGTCAACACGTTAAACTGGAACACACTACCTACACTTGGAATTTGGGTGTTCTTCAAGGAAAGCCACGATACCTCTGGCTCATTTTTAAAAAACCAGATGGAGAGGACGGTACTAATAAGAATAATGCGCTGAGTGATAATGCTAAGGTGAAACAACTTCGGGTTTCTCTTGATGGCACATTTTATCCACGAGATAGATTGGAAATTGATTGGGAAAAAAATGATTATGCGGAAGCCTACAAGTCCTACCAAAAGGTGTGTGAAAGTAATGGTAATAATGATCCTATTTTGGATATGGTTGCGTTTCAAAAACTTTATACAATCTACGCAATTGACCTGAGTTCTCAAAAGGAAACTATAAAGTCTAATCGAGTGGATACTTCTCTATACATTGAAAGAGGGGAGAGTGAAGAGGTTAATGCATATTGTTTGCTTTTGGAGGAAACAGAATTACAGATTAATACAGATAATGGTGTTTTGATTAATATCACATCGGTTTTTTCTCATAAATAAATGGTTGGGGTATATGTTAATCAAATCAATCTTAATAAATTAACATCTTGTATTCAAAATCAAAAGCCTTGTATTATTAATGTTAATACAATTCAAAGAAAAGGAGCTGTAAGAATTGATGTTTTACTCACACACACACAAGTAAAAACACTAAATGATGTTGGATCTCTTAAAATTAAAATGACGAAACCTATGTTAAAGAAATATTCAATAGACGAGTCAAGAGGAGGATTTCTCCCGTTTCTAATTCCTTTATTTGCTGGTTTAAGTGCGGCGGGAGCATTGACTGGTGGTATTTCAGCAGCGGTAAAAACTGCTAACGAAAGGAAGGCACAACTAAAAGCTCAAAAAGAATTGGAAAGACATAACAAGGAGTTGGAGAAACAAATTAGTGGAAGTGGTGTAATTGTAGATTTTGCTCAAAAACTTGAAAGTCTACCTGATAAAGCTAGATTGTTGGTTGGAGATATGCTTTCCTCTATCGCTCAAGCGGGTGTTAAACTAACTAAACGGGGTAATGGATTGTATCTTTCTCATAAATAAATGGATAAATGGTTTAAACAATTTGGAAAGAATACAACGTCAAATATAGAACTAGCTAAGCATTGTAAAACACTAAAAATTGATAATGTGGTTATTTGTATGAGAGATGAATTAATACATATAAATAAGAATACAAAGAATATTATTATGAAATTAGACACACAGAATGTTTCTCATTGGGTTTGTATTCATAATAGTCAGGATAAATATTATTTTGATAGTTATGGTATGCCACCACCTGTTGAAGTAATACAATTCTTACAGAATGGTGTTTATCAAACATTTCAAGTTCAAGAAATTAATTCTAAATGTTGTGGTCAGTTATGTTTATATGTATTATTTCAACTCAACAATAATGAAAATTTTTATGATATCATTTTTAATCTAATATAAATGACTTATGTTGGAAAAGATGGTTCTATCTTTGAAAAATCCTCTCAGGATATTGATTTATCAAATTATTATACAAAGGCACAGGCTGAACGACAAAAATATAGTGTAAGTAAAAATATTAATATGAAGAATACTTATAAATTAATCAATTATCCAAACCCTACAGATGCAAATGACTTAATTAGATTTAGTGATTTATCACAATATATATTTTTAAAGAAAACAGCACGTTTTGTTAAACAAGTAAAATTTACAACCACAACACCTGGTTATACTGACCATACACCTTTCATCATTGAATTTAACTACCTGCTTACAATTGAATTTTATAAAGAAGGACATATAGTTAATATGCGAATTAATAAATGGGGGTACGATATGCCTGATTTAGGGTATAATTGGTCTTTTTCAATAAACATAGAAGACCTACATGATTTGAATCAGTCTCGTAAAGAAGAATATTATCCACTTGGTGAGGATATGGATTTATGTGGAAGTACAATTAATAAACAACAAATACATGGTTTTAAGAAAAGAAAAATATATGATAGTATAGCGATGGTTAGCATGACAAAGAAGGAAGGTCATGAGATAAGGATAGAAAGCCGAGGAATACAAACCGATTTGGTAGTGGGAAGATGGGGTGGTATTACCTGTCATAATATTAATCTCACATATATTTCTGATACATAAATGGCAGGAAGAAGACTACAAGAGAATTATAATTTTTGTATTCAAGGATACCTACAAGAAAAGGGTGCTCGGTATTACATACCTTATGATTTGGAGCATATACATGGGAATTTTGTCATAAAAAACTGGCCTTATACTGATATTGTTAAACCCACAAATAGAGACTTGTTTAAAGTATTAAATAAAAATGAACTTCTCAAAGTTATGAAATATAAAACTCTTTTAGAAATCGTCAACAAATCTTATTGGTATCCTATTATGAGAAAAATAATTAATAGATACAAGAATATCTCAAAATCCAGATGAGTATATGTATAATATTATTTGGGGTTTAAACTCAAGGGTAGCAAGGGATGAGGAAGGAGTTGAAGAAGAGAAGGAGAAAAGAGAGAAAAGAGAGAAGGAGGAGAGGGAACAAAGAGAGAGGGAGGAGAGGGAGATGGAAATCAGAGCGATTCAAAAAAGAGTGGATGTATTACAGCAAGAAGATCAATCTCAACTCACCGAAGAGGAAAATAAAGAAAGAATGAATGCTGTGAAAATATTGATATCAAAAATTGCTAAGATAAATGAGGAAGGAGTTAAAGAAGAGAAGGAGGAAAGAGAGAAAAAGGAGAAGGAGGAAAGGGAGAAAAAGGAGAAGGAGGAGAGGGAGGAAAGGGAGCAAAGAGAGAGGGAGGAAAAATATAAAAAGATGGAAATCAGTGAGATTCGTAAAAGATTGAGTGTATTACAGCAAATAAATCAATCTCAACGCACCGAAGAGGAAATTAAAGAATTAACAACTCTTATGAAGATAATGGTTTCAAAAATAACAACGTCAATGTCTTCAATTTCAGGGAGGAGATTTAAACGAGAAAGTGGTGGAGAAGAAGAAGAAGAAGGAAAAGATTATGTGATTGATGATGTTGGTGTCATTGACTTTAGTTAGTTTTTATTTGTAAATAAATGGAGGAGAGAGTGAAGGCATTCCTTAGGATTCTTTTGAAATGTATATGTTGAAAACCAAAAAGGTTTTGATACTCTGTCGGAATTTTTCTGATAAATAAATATGAGTTATTGTCTCAAATGTAAAAAGAAAACTAAATCTAAAAATATCTCTTATGTTAAAGCTAAAAATAATAGAGTTTATCAAAAAGGAATATGTCAAGTGTGTGGCTCTAAAAAGTGCCAATTCATCTCTCCTAAAAAAGGAGGAGACATACAAAAGTTTCTGTCAGGAAGTAAATTTACAACAACTGGAATTCCAGGGGAATTACACCTTCCAGGGTATTCTTTCTGTGGTCCAGGAACAAACTTGGATAAAAGATTAGATGAGGCTGACAATCCTAAACCTTGGTCTAAACCTACAAATAGGGTTGACGAAGTGTGTATGAAGCATGATATGATATTGCTTATGGGAAAACCACTACGTTGACTGAAAAACATAAAGCCGACAGCGAAATGTTGTATAATTTGTCTTTGATACAAAATCCAACGTTGAGAGAGAAAGTTGATAGGTTTATTGTGAGAAATTTGATAAATGCTAAATTGAAACTTGGTCTTGGTTATTCCTCAAAAAACTATTAGGCTCTAATGATGTCATCAAGACTGAGGAGCTTTTGGCTGAAGAATTACACAAACCTATAATCACAAAGTTTAAAAGAAGGAAGGTTTATTCTAAATACACCGACCACATATGGTCCGCTGATTTAATTGAATTGAATAATGACAGGGGATACAGGTATGCTTTAACTGTTATTGATTTGAGGAGTAGATTTGCCTGGGTTGTCCCTTTAAAAAATAAAAGGGGTGATACTTTAATGTTAGCCTTTAAGCTAATATTTGATCGGGATAAAAGGAAACCAAAGAAGTTATGGACTGATGAGGGAACAGAGTTCTATAACAAAATATTCATGAAATTTCTTAAGGGGAAGGGTATTAAATTATACAGCACCTTTAATGATGGAAAGGCAGTTGTTATTGAGCGTTTTAATCGTACTTTAAAAGAGAAATTACATAAAAAATTCACACAACTCGGTTCTCAAAAATGGGTGTATTTAATTCAGGATATTGTAGATAATTACAATAATACAGTTCATTCATCAACAAAATCAAAACCATTGGAAACATTTACAAAATTAGAATATGAAAAGGAGATTAATTTGAGAAAGCCCAAGTTTAAAGTTGGTGATATTGTAAGAATATACAAATGGAAAAGTCATTTTGAGAAAGGTTATACACAAAAATGGACTCGTGAATTATTTAAAATCATTGATGTAATGGATAGTCCCTTGGACCTACAAATTATATGATTTAAATGGAGAAGAAATCTTGGGTTCATTTTACTCGCAAGAATTACAAAAAACACAAGTAAGCAGATAATACCCTTGAAAATAATAAATAAATAAATAAAATGTAATGGGGATACGTTTTTAAATCTGTGAACCCCAAACACAGAATCCCACAACTTTTTAGTTGGGGCTTAACTTTTGTGTGTGTATAATGGGGATACGTTTTTAAATCTGTGAACCCCAAACACAGAATCCCACAACTTTTTAGTTGGGGCTTAACTTTTGTGTGTGTATAATGGGGATACGTTTTTAAATCTGTGAACCCCAAACACAGAATCCCACAACTTTTCAGTTGGGGCTTAACTTTTGTGTGTGTATAATGGGGATACGTTTTTAAATCTGTGAACCCCAAACACAGAATCCCTCAACTTTCCAGTTGGGGCTTAACTTTTGTGTGTGTGTGTATGTGTGAGTGAGTCATAATAATATACAAACCCTAACCCAACCCCATCCCTAACCCAACCCCATCCCTAACCCAAACCCATCCCTAACCCAAACCCATCCCTAACCCAACCCCATCCCTAACCCAACCCATCCCTAACCCAACCCCATCCCTAACCCAACCCCATCCCTAACCCAACCCAATCCCATACCCAATCCCATCCCTAACCCAACCCCATCCCTAACCCAACCCTAACCCAACCCCATCCCTAACCCAACCCATCCCTAACCCTCACATTCAAAATCCCAACCCTAACCCAATCCCATCCCTAACCCAACCCCAACCCTAACCCTCACATTCAAAATCCCAACCCTAACCCAACCCCATCCCTAACCCAACCCCATCCCTAACCCTCACATTCAAAATCCCACCCGAACCCAATCCCATCCCTAACCCAACCCCATCCCAAACCCAACCCTAACCCAACCCCATCCCTAACCCAACCCATCCCTAACCCTCACATTCAAAATCCCAACCCTAACCCAATCCCATCCCTAACCCAACCCCAACCCTAACCCTCACATTCAAAATCCCAACCCTAACCCAACCCCATCCCTAACCCAACCCCATCCCTAACCCTCACATTCAAAATCCCACCCAAACCCTAACATAATCTTTCTTTTCTTCTTTTTTTAAATACGTATTTCTTTTTCTTTTTTTTCCTCTTCTGCCAATTCTGTCTTTCAAGGCTTTCAAGTTTGAAGAAGTAGAAATGGGAAGAAAGAATTTTCCAGCATTTTCTTCCTCGAACTTTCTTGATATTGCTTAAATCAAGCGTCATTAAATAAAGAACATTGTTCATTGCTTTAGAATCCAAAGAGTCTCCAAGAGGAACCCCACAGGTAGAGTCTCCAAAATAAAACCAACTTTCCAAGTTCCCAAGGTATAACCACATTCCTGTTGAGCCTCCAAGATAGGTATCACATTCCGAGTCATCAAAACAAAACCCCCATTCCGAGTCTCCAAAAATATAACCATCTTTCCAAGTCCCCAAGGTAGAACCACAATTTTCAGAAATATTGGGGGTTTCCGTGATAAGTCTCACATAGTATAACTGCGGACCATCAGGGAAAACTTCCCTTTCCCAATTTTTTAGGGTTTCTATGATGTGTCTCACATAGTATAACTGCGGACCATCAGGGAGAACTCTCCTTGCCCAATTTTTTAGGGTTTCTATGATGTGTCTCACATAGTATAACTGCGGACCATCAGGGAGAACTCTCCTTGCCCAATTTTTTAGGGTTTCTATGATGTGTCTCACATAGTATAACTGCGGACCATTAGGGAGAATTCCCATTTCACAATTTTTTAGGGTTTCTATGATGTGTCTCACATAGTATAACTGCGGACCATCAGGGAGAACTCCCCTTTCCCAATTTTCAGAAATTTGTGGGTCTCCAATGTATGACTTGTATTCTGGCTCATCAAGGTAGAACTTGTTCAGTGGGTTTTGTTTTGATAACTCACAACAAGTATCATCATGGTAAAACTCTTTTTCAGGATTTTGTGGATCTCCAAGGTATAACTCTTTGGCTGGGTCATCAAGGTAGAACTCGTTCTGGGGGTCCTGGTTGTTCAAAATGTCTTCAAACAAAAAAATAACTTCATCCCAAGTTGTGTTAAAAGCAGAATTTTCATTTCGTATCTCAGATACAATTTCCTGTGAAAGAAAATAACAATGTATTAATTTAATACAATATTTTTATTTGTATAAATCAAGCTCTATGAATATTAAAATAAACTTTGTTAACTCTTACACGAGTCTCATCTAAAAAAAAAAATTAAAATAAATAATTAAATAAATAATTAATTAAATAAATAAATAAATAAATAAATAAACAAACTTACCTCCATTGATAAGAGGTTCGAGTCCAGTTCATCAATCTGAAGGTTGAGTTCTACACAGGTAGTAGGACTCCAAGGAATAGCAAAGTTATCCCATTCCATTTCGGCATAGTAGTCCATTCTCAAGTGAAGCAGAAAGCGTGTTTGAAAAAGCCTGTGTGGTCGGTGCCTTTTATAAGGACTGGGTGTGTCATTTCCTGTGGAAATTCCCTGGGCGTGTCTTAACTGGAAATGATGTGATGGAAATTCCCTGAAAATGATGTAATGTATTACCTGGAAATGATACAATGCTGAAGAGTTTATAAAGTGGGTGGGACTTAACAAAGTGGGTGGGGCTTAGCAGAAGTGGGCGGGGCTTAGTAAAAAAATGGGCGTGGTGTAACAAAAAGTGGGCGGGGCTTAGTAAAAAGGTGGGCGTGGATTAACAAAAAGTGGGCGTGGCTTACCAAAAAGTGGACGGAGCTTAACAAAAAGTGGGCAGAGCCTACCAAAAAGTGTGTGGCACTAGAGGCGCTCAAACAAGAACATTGAGGGAGGTTTACCATTTTATCTTAGCTCAGTTAAAATATCTTAATAAAGAACCAAACTCAAACATCTTTTTTGTTAATATATTAGATGGTGAAGGGAGTGGCAAGAGAATTAAATTATTTCCCACGCATAAACAAATATTTGTAGGGTCGTTGTTTGAGTGGGTCAAAGATGATTCACCAGATGATATTAAGAGTAAAAGGTTAAAAGGTCCATAAGGTCAGAAGGATCACAGGTTCACACAGAAGGACCATTGTTTAAGTGGACTAATGAATAAGGATAACATGTCAAAAGGTTAGAAGATTCGTAAAGAACAGGGTGAGAGAAATAGAGGTGTTTAGGGGCAATGAGGGAGGGGAAAAATTAACATGTAAGTCAATGGGAAAATGAGAGTGTCCCAGAAGCAACATATATACACTACTTATATATATATATATGTATATGTATATTGTTACGGTGGTTCAAGTTCAAATCCGCACTCCTGACAACAATTTGTTGTGGGGGCCGGGTTCAAAAATCCCCCTTCTTGCACAACAATTTTGTTGCGTGATTCCCCTCAGTTGATACCGGAGAATCACGAATACCTTCAAGGTGCACGGATCAAGGTGCACGCGCGTGCCAAAGAACCGCACGATCGAACCCTCACTTTCCCACACCTTATGGGTGCCGAGCGGATTTGCACGGTGTGGAAAGCGGCGTTACCTCACGAGATTTATGGACCTGAGTCTAGCCAAATTCGGTCCCAGATGATACTAGGCCAATGGAGAAAAGACGTACCGAACAGGTTGGAAAGCAACAACAAAATGCACAGCCTTTTATTTTGAAGGAACAGAGAAACCGAGACGAAGATACAGCTTACCAATTCTTACTTAATAATAACCCCGACTTGGCGCCTTCACACTCTGACACACTCACTCTTACACAGGGGAAAAGACACTGGTTAAGGGCGTACCGATGTACGTGCAGGGGTTCCTCGCAATTGGCCACGTGGTCTGGTGTGCGCAGTTCGCGGCTCGATGAGGTCAGGTCCGAAGGACGAACTCCAGCGCAGGTTAGTCGGGTTGAAAGGCCAACGCTTGCAGGTCAGCCGGATGGCGCAAATGATCGGCGCAGAAGCGATGGGTGTCGACGAAGAACAAAGGCCAAACCACGTGTCGTCTGGTAGAGCCAAAACAAGAGAGTTCAGAGCAGGGTGTCATCCACGTGGCAAAATCCCAGGCAAAGAGAATCGTGTCGTCCACGAGGCAAAGAGAGAACAGAGCAGGAGGTCGTCGACGTGGCGAAATCCACAACAAGAGTTCAGAACAGGTGGTGTAGCGCAGCAAAATCTAAAAGCAAAGAGAGTGATAATGCACTCCGCGTGGGCTATTATCAGACCTGCCCACGCCCTTCAAAATGTTCCAGAGCCTCCCATTGGCGGAGGCTTGTCGCATCATGGCGACGGGTTCCCGGCTCGCCATTGGTCACATGCTGGCCTTCGATCTCTCCTCCCCCAATGAAGGTTTCATTCCTCCTTCCCTCTTTCATTCAGGGGAGGTTTCATTGTCCATTAGTGACGTGGGCCTGTGGTGTTGGCCACGCCTTCCTGCATATCTTAATGGCTTCCTTTAACCACACAAAGGTTTGACATCCTGCCTAACTCAACGCATATTTGGTCTTTATTACTACATGATGGGAAAGGGCTAATCTTTACATTCAATAAGACATAACTGACTCCTGCAGGCTACATATTGTCGTGCAACGAACTACAGGGGGTTTGCCTTTATGGCACAACTGCAACACTACCCCCTTCTCTCACCAAGACTCGACCTGTGTCATCCACATGGAGCGGCTGGGGTGAGCTGGCATTCTTTTAAACATTACTATTGGTGTGACACGTAGATGTGATTCCCCTAACATTTTAAACTCTAATCCCAATGTGTGCGACATTTATTTTTATTTTTATAAATAACATTTAAATGTACATTTTAAAACTAAATATGTCGCTCCATTGCGTTGAGAAACTACCTAACAGATTCACACCCACAACCTTATACTGTTCACGTATTGCTGGACTTTTGAAACGAAACACATAACTGGTGGGCAACATTTTTACATTTTACACTAAACACAATTTATTTACAAAAACTATGACCCAGGACCTGGACTTGAGGAACAAGCATTCTGAGTATTGCGCTGCAATACATGTCCCCTACATGCAATATATATATATTGTTGCGGTTGTGCCATAAAGGCAAACCCCCTATAGTTAAATTGCACGACAACATGTAGCCTGCATTAGTTAGTTATGTTTTATTGAATGTAGAGATTAGCCCTTTCCCATTGTTTAGTAAAAAAAAGACCAAATATGCGTTGTTAGGCAGGTTGTCAAACCCTTGTGTGGTTAAGGGAAGCCATGTTTTTAATAAGCAGAAAGGCGTGGCCAGAAGCACAGGCCCACGTGACCAGTGAGGGGCGGGAACACATCGCCATGATGCGACAAGCCTCAGCCAATGGGAGGCTCTGGAACATGTTGATGGGCGTGGTGAATCTGGTAAAAGCCCACGCGGACCGCAATTTCAGTCCCTTTTTTGCCTGGGATTTCGCCACGTCGACAACCTCCGGCTCTGTTCTCTCTTTGCCTCGTGGATGACATCACTCTCTTGCTTTTTCATATCTCCAAATACACGTCTTTAGCCTTTGTGTTCTTGTTCTTGGCTTCTGCGCCGATCTCTTGCACCATCCGGCTGACCTGCAAGAGTTGGCTTTCTACAAGACTCACCTGCGCTGAAGTTCATCTAACTGCGCTGAAGTTCATCTACCTGTGCTGAAGTTCATCTACCTGCGCTGAAGTTCATCTGCCTGTGCTGAAGTTCGTCCATGCTAACTTCGAGGCAGCGGTTCGTCCTTCGGACCTGACCTCGTCCAGGGTGCACGTGAGGACTGAACTGCGCACACCGGACCACGTGGCCAATTGCGAGGCAATCCCAGCACGTACATCGGTACGCCCTTAACCAGAGTGTCCTTTGTCCCTGCGAGTGTGTGTGTGTGTGTGTGTGTGTGTGTGTGTCGGAGTGTGAAGGCACCAAGTCGGGGTTATTATTAGGTAATATTTGTTGAGGTAAATCTTCGTCTCTTCCTCTGTGCCTTCCAAATAAAGGCTGTACATTTTGTTCTTACTTCCAACCTGTTCAGTACGTCCTTTCACCAATTGGCCTCGCATCATCCGAGACCGAATTTGGCTAGACTCAGGTCCATAAATCTCGTGGGAGTAACGCCGCTTTCCACACCGTGCAAACCGCTCGGCATCCAGAAGGTGTGAGAAAGTGAGGGTTCGATCACCGTCCTCGGTGACGTGTGCACCTTGAAGGTATTCGTGATTTTCCGGTATTAACCGAGGGGAATCACGCAACAAAATTGTTGTTGTGTCGAGAGGGATAAATTTAGAACCCTCCCGGCCCCTCGTACTTCGGCGGCCCCCGCAACAAATTGTTGTCAGGAGTGGGGATTTGACCCTACCGCAACAAACTGGTGTCCGGGAGTGGGATTGGACCTGCAGTACGCTTCACGTACTGCGAAATTACGAGCGAGTAGAAATTTAGTTTAAAACAAATTTAAAACAAAATTAAATTCGGATGATGTCGGGCCAAGACGTGCAGGTTCCGGTGGGTATAGAAAATGTAGAGGATGAGGAATTAATGGCCCAGGATGTAAACGAAGAGATTGACCTAGGAGTTAATTATGGCGCAGCAGGGAGAGGAGAAATGGCGGCGCTTCGCATGTGGCGGTGGAGGCCGGACCCGTTGTGCAGGCGAGTTTTGCAGAAATGGAGTTATTCACGACTCAAATCAGAGCATGCTTTGAGGTGCAAATGAAAGAGTCAAGACGGGAAATGAACGAAATGTTTGATCGAATGGATAAGAGGGAGGAGGCGAGATGTGAAATGAATATAAGGGGTTGTCGGAATGTCGGATGGACACCATGGGGGAGGAGTTTGGGCGTAGAATGAGCGAGGACGTCGCGGGTGTGCGTGACGAGGTAAAGCGGAGTAAGATGAGCGTCCAGCGAGAGTTGAAGGACAGCACGGCCAAACTGACTGGGGCAATGGAAATATTGACGCGAGAGGTCGAGGAACCGACGATGGTCAAGTTAGAGGAGGAAATAGTAGAGGCGCAACGGGAAATAACAGAGGTGAAACAGAAGCTGGAGAAGGTGAAAGAAGGAATAATTGAAATTAAAAAGACAGAAGGAGAGACGGAGAATGAATTAGGGAAGGAATTGATGGAATGTGTGTGAGAGTGGGCTCGGACCGTGATGAAATGCCTGTTAATCAAATAGAAAGATTGCAGGTTCTTGAAGAGAGCCGGACGAAAATGGGTCCCGAGGTGAGTGGCGATTTCGGGAATGTGTTTGGTGCGAGCGGGTGCTCTGCGAGCTTGGGAGAAAGGATAGACCCGGGATTTCGTGAAGGGCCCATTGTGAGGGGTGCGACTGAAACGGAGTGTGTGGAGAGAGTGTGCACACCGGTGTGTGCGATTACGGAGTGTGTGGAGAGAGTGTGCGCACCGGTGTGTGCGATTACGGAGTGTGTGGAGAGAGTGTGCGCACCGGTGTGTGCGATTACGGAGTGTGTGGAGAGAGTGTGCGCACCGGTGTGTGCGATTACGGAGTGTGTGGAGAGAGTGTGCGCACTGGTGTGTGCGATTACGGAGTGTGTGGAGAGAGTGTGCGCACTGGTGTGTGCGATTATGGAGTGTGTGGAGAGAGTGTGCGCACCGGTGTGCGCGATTACGGAGTGTGTGGAGAGAGTGTGCACACCGGTGTGTGCGATTACGGAGTGTGTGGAGAGTGTGCGCACCGGTGTGTGCGATTACGGAGTGTGTGGAGAGAGTGTGTGCACTGGTGTATGCGATTACGGAGTGTGTGGAGAGAGTGTGTGCACTGGTGTGTGCGATTATGGAGTGTGTGGAGAGAGTGTGCGCACGGGTGTGTGCGGTACGAAATGGAGTGCGAGGGATGATGCGGCTCAGGCATCGACGCCGACCGGGGTAGTGCTTAGTGGGACGAATAGAGTACGCGAGCCCCCGATGAGTGGTGCACCATGGGGACTGGAGGGAATTGGTGCTGTGTTGGTCTCGCAAGGACCGGCGTGCGGGATTCGTACCTCCGGCACCCACACGGTATTGTTGGCGCTGTACTACGGCAAGAGCGATCGGCGTGTTTTGAGGGGCAATTCCTATTGTCGAAGGCACGCACCTTACCGGGTGAGGTGCTCTAACCGTGGCCGGTTGGGTCATTGTGCGTGGGACCACAAGGCCCCGCACAGGGAATGAACCCAGCACCTGGGACAACCAACTCCACCCCCCACCCCCACCCCCCTCGGATCGTCAATGCCGGCCGGATATCACCCCAGACAGGCGACCAACCACCCACATGGATTGCTCAGCCCTTAGAGGCCGAGCCGCGACAAGGTACCTCCACAGGGAGGTGCTCATAGTTTAGAGGACTGGGTGGAGTATTGTGCCCCCCACGTGGGGGTATGGTAGTGTGACCATTCTCCACGTGTACGGGGCCCATGAGCACTAGTTTAGGGGGATAGCATTGCTAGGCCCATGGAGGGGCCAGCAATGGTTGCTCCATGGGCGCACAGAAGCACTAGCTGAGGGAGGGCTAGGATAATGATTAGGGATCTAGAGAGACCATAGGGACAAAGATTTAAGCAGTGACATTGAAATGTAGTGGGGACGTAGAGAGTTTAGCTGGTTGTTAACAAAGGGTGTGCGTCGTGCAAAGGGAGGACGGTTAGCACGAGTTATAGGGGAATACAGTTAGATCAATGATGCTGTGTTTGAGAATAAATTGTGTTGTAGTGTGGACATAAATGGTGTGGAATGCATGGTGTGGAAATAAATGGTGTGAAAATATTTGGGGTGCAAATAAATGGTGTGGAATGAATGGTGTGGAATGCATGGTGCGAAGGATTGAATGG
>NC_136261.1:74492674-74510174 GCF_964187855.1 Myxine glutinosa | reverse complement strand
CTCGACTTGGGGGAAATTCAGGCCGGGAATGTCCATTTTAACGTCTATCCGAGAGAACAGGCGAGGTCCTGAACTGAGTCCGGATTTTCATCTGTTTGGGAGTTGTTTGGGAAGCGAATTGATATAAATCGGGTCAGGAAAGCACCCGGAGTGCCCTTGTCGATCTACTGTTGATATGAAGCGGTTTCTTGGAGATGGTTGCAGAATTCGAATCAATATGTGTGTTTTACTTGAATTGAAGAGTTCATTCAATGGCAGATATTGTGTATTGTATGTGTGGGATGTATCGCTGAGGCAGCTCACCTTTGGAATTGGTGTCATATAGTGCATTTTGGGTCAGAGAGGTCAAGCGTCGGAGATCCTGTTTTTTTGCGATAGATAGAGCGGCGTGCAGGGAGTGTTGGGATTCGTGTGGAGGCACGAGGGTGCGCG
The DNA here is from genome assembly GCF_964187855.1 of Myxine glutinosa. Taxonomy (NCBI): domain Eukaryota; kingdom Metazoa; phylum Chordata; class Myxini; order Myxiniformes; family Myxinidae; genus Myxine; species Myxine glutinosa. The sequence continues at coordinate 74,509,742 of NC_136261.1, read as the reverse complement.
CCAAGACGGGGGGCGGCGTGGCGTCGTCGCGTTGAGATGGTTGTGCCAGGTCGATCGGCGATCTCTGAATTTAAATCGGATTTTTGTCATGTGGGTTGTGAAATTAAACGTCTATCCGAGAATCCTGGCAATGTTCGTTTAACTAAAGTGTGGTACAAACCTGTGTTTCCGCCGTGCGGCTCCGTGGAAGTTTGGGTAGAGGGATATTGGGTGTTCAGACAGGAGCCGAGCGAGCCGCGAGTCACGGGTGTGCTGTATGAGATTTGCTCAGAGTGCTGGCGATAACTCGCCCACTCTCAGAGGAGGATGTGTGCCCAAATGCATTGTGGGTCATTTCGACTTTGCTGGATGTCGGACGTTCATGTCAGACGAGCCATGTCGGAATAGTGGCCGGCTGCGACATATATGCCAGGCAATGTCACAGGACGAATACGTTACTTATAAGATGGATTTTTATTTAAGATGGATTTATAAGATGGATAGATGGATGGATTTATTTAAGATGGCTAAAATAAACGATTTCAAGACAGTGTAATTAATTTCCGGAGCCAAGTTCCAACAGGAAGTCTTGTTCATACAGTAAGGTACAGTGCGGAGTGGCGGCTGGAAGATGCATCGATGCATTTGTGTTGACCAATTCGAAGTTTGACCTTTTAAAGTTTAGTTGACCTTTGTTCGAGATATGCAAGGGAAAGGTCAGAGGTAATTCACTAACCTTGGAAGAACGACAGGCGGAGTCAGTCTACAGGGTGTTGCTTTAACGACAGGATATATAGGACTTAAATCTGGAGAATATCGGGACATTATATTGTGGGTAAAACCAAAATCATGTACATAATTAGTGGACAGAGAATACAGTACGCTTGGAATTTAATTTAACCGGGCCGAGCGGTGGGGATTTGAGATGGATTTGAGTCACGTTAAATGGAGGACATTTGTGAGGATGAAGAGATGCAAGTAACGTGGATTAAATTGTGGTATCACGAGTTGGGTGCCAGAGATATTGTGGTTATTATAACTCACTGATTATAGGGGGCGCCGGGCGCACCGAGTACAGATCGGGTTGCATGATGGAGCACGCATGCATGGATTTTGGCTTTGCGAGGCTCCGGATAGAAATTGGCATTTCGATGCTGTGGATTATATTGTACCTGCCCGGAAAGGTGATGTCCTGTGCTGGGGCTGGCGACAGGCCTCTGTTATTCGTTTGTCTGTCGGTCTGATTGTAAGTCTTTGGTACTGGGAGGGCTAATTGAGTGCTCAGGCGTCATTGTTCCATGGAGGCAGGAGCTGTGAGTCACAAAATGTAAACGGGAACTTTGTGTAATCATCAAGTTTTTCCATCAAGGAAGGGGTGATGAAAAGTTATTTGTTTTAGTGTGAAGTAGGTTGGTTGCTTACTTGTCACAGTAAGATGAGAGTTGTGTTTTTAAGCTTGGTCTTTGAATGAATTGTTGCTTGGAATGTGTTGATTGGAAAAGTGATTTCTGATCGCTGATCCGATCTGGTTTTGAATTGTTGATTTAATTTTGAATTGATTGGAGGTAATAAGGATTTGTGTTGATTTCCTGATTTGAGTTGATCTGGAAACAAAGACAGATGGGATTAATGTGTATATCAGGAACATTTTGGAAAAGAAATATGGATATATGACATTACTAAAATATAACCAAGCAATTGAGAGTTCTTGGGTTAATGGGATATAAATAAATGCATCTACAAGTTGATGGTTTATAAAAAAAAATTTAGTTCTGGATGATACTTAAACGATGAACAATGTTGGCAATATACAAAGAATGTGACTTGTTTTTTGGGGGGCAAAGTTATGAGTGGTTGTGGGCAAACGAAGATTAATTTAGATTTATCATAGTTAAGTTCGAGGAAGTTGATTTGAAGCCAGAATTTTATTTGGATGCCAGAAAGGAGAAAGGAGATGCTGAAAGCCAGAAAGGAGATGCTGTTGTCTACTCTGAATGACAGGTGGCGGTATCCAGGGCGCTGAGGAGTTTGTTCACGTTGTAAAGTTTGTTTATTTAGTTTGTTTATTGTAGAGAAGAGTGCTTTTGGGATTCCGGAGCCAGAGTGGATAATTTGAGGGTAGTAGGTGGAGTAGAGGACATCTTTGCAGTGCTGTAGGTGGTCCTTGTAGGCTTGGGGGTGAACTAATTTGGGTTTAATAGGCACAAGCTGGTCTAAACAGGGTGAGGAGGATGGTGTGATTGATGATGTCAAAGGAGGCGTTGAGGTGAGGAGAATGAAAATGTTGAGGTTGCCGGCATCGGAGGAGAGAAAAGGTCGCTGGTGATTTTGAGGAGAGCAGTTTCAGTACTGTGGCTGGAGCAGAATCCGGATTGGGATGTTTCATACAGGTTATTGGCAGAGTGGTGATGTTTGAGTTGAGTGGCCACAGCACGTTCCAAAACTTTTGACAGAAAGGGTAGGTTGGAGATGGGTCTGAAGTTATTTAGGGTGTCAGGGTTTAGTCCAGGGTTTTTCCAGAATGGGGGTGAAGTTTCACGAGTTTTTGGGGAAATCGGTATGTGAAGCTGGATTAAGTTGGAACTGCTTGATGAGCCATGGAGATGGATTGGGTTTTGTTGTTGGTTGTCTGGGTGTTCGGTTGTTGCATTGCCAAAGGTTTCTGTGTGGTGGACACACTCGTTGGCTGTTGTCTTGTGTGACGTGGATGGAGATGTATGTGGCTGTGTGTGGCTGCCTGGAGGGGAAGGCGGCTACAGTGGTTGATATTGGTTGTGGGTTGTCCGGGGTGCTTCGATTTGCATAAAGGGTGAAGATTGGGATATTACATTATTTTGAGTAAGTATTGGCATGAGTAATTACAGAAGTAATTATGAGTTATTATGAGTAATTAGTGGTATGAGTATTAGTTATGAGTTCCAGGTGTTGAGCTAGTTATGCTAGTTATCCAGCTAGTTATGAGTAAGTGATTATTTTAGTAAAATTACATGTTTCGCTGTGTTGTTGATCTGGGGACAAGCTAGTTTGATGGGTACCCTGGGGTCTTCAGCGTGTCTATGTGTTTGTCTGGCTGTTACACTAGACTCTGGGATGTGTTTTCATGAGACGAATTTCAGAATTGATGACAATTCAGTGAGTATGGTGGACAACGTGAAGTGGCTGGTGTGAAGGAAGGGGTTGGGAAAGATGGACCCCCTTCACGAATACCCAGTAGGGTAGCTTAATTTCAGACATAACAGTGAGAATCTATTGTGAGCGAATCACAGTGGGTGAGGAAAACATTGTGTGTGACCAGACACCAGAACTGACCAGAATTGAAATTGGAAGTAGACCAGGTTATTTCTATTATTTGTTTATTCGTGAAAATAAATAAATAATAGGGGGAGGTTCATGGAGGTTAATGGTGGTTTGTTTGTATTAATCGAGGTTAATGGTGGTTTGTGTTTGTGTTAATGGAGGTTAAAGGTGGTTTGTTTGTGGTAATTCTAGTTGAAACTCTAGCTGAAATAATTTCCGTTTAATTTTATAATTTTATTTTTATTGATGTTGGAAACAGGTAATGGGATGCTGAGAGAAGGATTGAATTTAATTTGAATTGGACTGGATTAAATGGGATTGAATTTAAAAAAATTGAATATTGGATAAAATTGGATCCACTTGAAAAAAGTGGATTAGGAAATTGGAGACCTGTAGACCAGGCGCTCCCAGGAGACTTGTGGACCAGGTGTTCCACCAGAGGAAAAAGACCAGGTGTTCGTGGAGCACTTCACCTGCAAGAACGCCTTGGAACCAAGGTGGAAGGGACCAGTCCAGGTGTTGCTGACTACACCAACGGCAGTCTTTTGCGAGGGCAAGACTTCGTGGATCCACGCCACGCACTGTAAGTTGGCCATACAAGCACCAGACACCACACCCCCAGAACACAGTAAGGATGGGCCTAATCATAGGTACAATACTATTGATAGCGACAGCAGCTAGGGGAAACTCCGATTCCAATAGATGCGAAAACGAAACCCGACACCTCACCGTAACATGGGGACAAAGAGTATCACTACCATGTTTCGAACAGAAAGCCCTGCACACAAATTGGGTGAACATAAATTGGCTAGCACTGTCGGCAGGGCCTGGACGCGTTGGCATGGTACTACAAAAGCAACGAGAGTTCCGGGAAGACGGGCAAGCTAGCATTAAGACCTTGGCCCAACCAGGATACCAATGGGGAACCCCTGATTTTAAGCTACAAACACGCACGCGCCTAGAGAAAGGCATGACTATGCAGGTCCGGTGCAGCGTCTGGACCCCTGGCGCGGCCGGTGGCGAAAAGAACTACATACGATGCAACGAATACATACTCACGCCGCAACCCCAGAACAAGGCCCCAAAGAAGGGTGAAAACACATATTGGAAAGTGGCCAGGGAGGTGGCAACAATTCAAAATAGGACACACTGCTGGTCGTGCAGGCACTTTCCCCAAGCAGGCACCACAGGAATACACATGATAGTGCTACCCTTGTCCCTCAATGACCTCTGCTCACAACCTATCGATTCCCCATGTTTAGTCACCACGCTGGAAAGAGAAGGGGTTGACAACGGCAAGAGTTGCAATCGACAATTTAATTATCGCCCGTCAATGATTGCCCATATGGCCGAGAGGCCTGCCCCCGTCTGGGTCAAACCACAGAAAGGGACGGTCTGCCTCCAGGGTTCCGGCCACTTGCGTATGGGAGAATCAGAATGCGCCTACACTCTCCCCGGGAAGCTGGGACAAGGGAGCTCGGGGATTACATTACGAATAGTACTGCAAGATAAACACAACCACAACATAACGGCTATAACATTCTCTAGGGGGGTTAGTAGGATTAATGGGGTGGTAAAGGGACTCCAGTGCTTATCCACCCACCTGGTCCCACCCCATGGGACAATGTTTATATGCGGCGACAAGGCTTACCCCTATTTACCAAATAATTGGGGGGGCACATGTTATCTGGGTTCAGTTCTTCCTGACGTTGAGATACTGGATGAGCTAGACCCAAAGTCCTTGGACAGGCGTTATAAGAGGTCAGTCATGAATGAAGATGGAACCACTAAACTACACGGGAGTCTATGGGAAAAGGTGTTTGGTTTCTTCTTCCCAGGAGCGGGCACAGTCATGGATAGTTTCCGAATAGACAAATTGGCTTTGACCCTAGAAAAGGTGGCAAACGACACCGCTACGGCTCATGACATACTATTGGATCGATCGGATCGCGCGCGAAAATTCTTATACATTTAGCTGGCTCACTGGCTGGTTCCAGGGATGGACGGGCACCATAGTGAAGTGGTTATTGACCGCACTGGCTGTGATAATCGGTGTAGTAATTTGGGGGGCACTAATGAAATCTCTAGTCCTCCTCTGTATGAGAAAGTATTTTACAGGATGGAAAGTGAAGAAGCCGCCGACAACAACTATGGCTCTGACCACAGAGGCCGTCGACCTGAACGGGTCCTTCAACAAGGCAGTTGCGACCGGCGCTCCAGAAAATTGCATTGAATTTTGTGGCAACTGTGATACTTGTGTGGATCCCATGTGGGAACTGGCTGCTGCCTGTAACGGTGTATGTGATGACTGTGATACTTGTGCTATAAACCCCTTGCGTGTACTGGCTAACGCTGCTTATGTATTACAAGCTGACAGCTGCACGCCCCCTTTCAACCCAACTATGGATCTGATTGCGACGCTGGGTCTGGCGGTCGAGGGACCCGACGTGGATATCCTAGACCCGCAAGCCGACCAGGCGCCCAAGGGAGACTTTGACATAAAGGAAGTCCCTCTCTTTTCTCCAAATGTTTTAAGTTCAAATGCTTCAAGTGAATCGGATTTGTACGCTCTGTACCCTGACCAGGAAATTGAGACACAAGATACTGACAATATTATGTATTCCCCAGAACAGCAGCACGTGAGGGACCTCATGGGCATGATCGTTGATTAACTTCGAAGATCTGCAAGGACTGGGTCTGCAAAGGGTGGGGGGAGCAAGTTCCGCAGGGGAGGTGATGGGCCCTCTGGCGGAGCAGAACCTCATCTGGACCAGACACCTTCGTTGTGGATCCGAAACGTTAATGGACTTTCATGTTCTGAGCCCTCAGGCTCCGAGCACGCACCACACGACACGTTCGCCAAATGCACGGGCGAGGCGCTTTGGGCGCACGATATGCCCTTGGGAGATACCCGCATTACACAATTATTTTTTCAATACCCGCATTACACAATTATTTTTCAATAAAGCCCGATGTGGCACGTTGTCTCTTAAGATACTTTGTCTCGACGAGACAAGAGGAAGGAATGTCAAGTAGTAGATTTGTTATTGCCTAAAGTTCAGTTATAGACGTTGGGTGCTAATGTGTTATGATTTATATGATGTTTAAAAATGCTATTTTCATGAAGTTAATAAAGGGTTTTTGCTTCGTTTTAGTTTTGGATGAGGAGAGGCTCGCTGAGGTCATGCTGAACAAATTGTATACGTGTGCTTTTTTCGAGGCTGGTCGTAAAACCACGCCCACATGCGCTTGTTTTTGCGTAATGCTAGTAGAATGACATGAACCTATCGTTAACTATATATATTTTGTTTTAATCTCAGCAACGCATGACTCTGTATAAACATGCTTTGGATTACTCATGTACACAAACCCATAAATATATGGGTTTGTTTGGCTAAGCATACACTCTCCTCTTTGTGAAGTTACATTTCTGTTTTCTCGGAGCCCAGAGAAACAATTGGTCCAAATGATAAGGAAGGGCTGACTCCCCCGAATGATAACGGTGGGAGGGACTCTCGCCAGTCGCTTCGTTCTCTCGGAGATTTTCTGATAATCGTATTCGTATATAAGTGAATGAGAATCAATGCGTTTTCAGGAAGGCTTGACGTGGCATGAGACTGGCTCTTGCTATAGATGTCTTGGCCTCCTCCGGATCTGTATAAGTTGGTTTTTAATAAAGCTGCGCCATTCCAGGCTATTGTGGACTTCTTTTGCAAACGAAGAGCTGATTCTTCACATATATATATATATATATATATATATATATATATATATATATATATATATATATATATATATATATACATACAAGGTGTGTTCAAAAAGTATGCGACCTTAATTTGTTGTGCGTAAACAAATGAAGCTAGGGAGGCGTTGATTGGTGCACGTATGTAGGCGATCCTAATGCGCACGCGTGAATTTTTTCCCACCTGAAGAAGCTGTCATTCGACGGCAGACCACCGATGAGTGAGGAAGTGTAAGTGAGCGCCGTCGGATTTTCGTTTTTGACAAAATGACGGAAAAACTTGAACAACGCTACTGCATCAAATTTTGTGTAAAGCTTGGCGATTCCCAAGTGGAAACGATCCGCAAGATTCAACAGGCCTTTGGGGACGAAGCAATGAGCACCACACAGATAAAGGAGTGGTACAACCGCTTCAAAGATGGTCGCACATCAGTGGAGAGTGAAGCACGTTCGGGTAGGCCCTCAACATCCCGAAATGAGATCGTCATTGACCAATTGAGGACCCTGGTGATGCAGGATCGTCGAATCACAATCAGAGAACTTGCAGACGAGGTGGGCGTCAACATTGGATCCGTTCATTCCATTATGAAGGAGGATTTGGACTTCAGGAGAATCTCAGCGAAGTTCGTACCAAAGCTGCTAACGATTGAGCAGAAGCAACTCCGTTTGGAGATCGCACAGGACATGCTGGAGACTGTGAACAGCGATCCCAGCTTCCTCAACACAGTGATCACTGGCGATGAGTCCTGGGTTTATGGGTACGACCCAGAAACCAAGTTGCAGTCATCACAATGGAAGCATGGGTACGACCCAGAAACCAAGTTGCAGTCATCACAATGGAAGCATCCAACATCCCTGAGGCCAAAAAAAGCAAGGCAGGTCCGCAGCAATGTCAAAGTCATGCTGACCGTCTTCTTTGACTCCAGTGGCGTGCTTCATCACGAGTACGCACCACACGGCACAACAATCACCAAGGAGTATTACCAAGAGGTTCTGCGTCGCCTTCGTGACGCTGTGCGACGCAAACGGCCGGACCTGTGGGCAGCGGGCAATTGGCAGCTCCATCACGATAACGCACCCGCCCATTCTTCACATTTGATAGAGTTTCTTGGCCAAACACAACACACCTGTGCTTCGTCAGGCTCCCTACTCTCCCGACATGGCTCCGTGTGACTTCTGGCTTTTCTCCATCCTGAAAATGCCCCTGAAAGGGACCAGATTTCAGTCCAGAGAAGACATCATGCGGAATGCGACGGACCAGCTGCGCGCCATCCCAAAAGAGGCGTTCCAGCGCTGCTTCCGACAGTGGCAGAACCGTTGGGAGAAGTGTGTGGCAGCCCAAGGGGACTACTTTGAAGGAGATTAGTATAAGTTTGTTGTATCTGGATACGAGTATTTTTTATGAACAAAGGTCGGATACTTTTTGAACACACCTCGTATATATATGTATGTATATATATATATATATATATATATATATATATATATATATTGTTGCGGATTTGTAATTGTTGTAAATATCACCCTCTGTAAGTAGTGTAATGATTCCTTGTAAATACCTCCGTAGTGTAAAGGTCAAAGGTCATCCTCTTAGTTAGTCCATATACATGCACGTAGGCCACCATATACCCTTCTAAATAGTTATTTCCTTATTATGTGTATTAGTTTAAGGCTGTGTTTCCCATTAGTTGACTCTGCATTGCATCGAATTGAAATAAGGTAGAATCCCCTTTCAATTGCATTGCCTGCATTACCAACTGCATTCGCCGCCATTGCCATGTGGTCAAGCCTTGGAGAAGAAAGGCTGGTCTCCACCTCGTCATATGAAGGAGGAGTGAGTCCTTGCCAATCAACCAACCAAGCACGAGGGGTTTGGCTTGAGAGGGCGGAGAGGGAACGATCGGGCAGTTTCACGAACGTTCCAGGGTGTGGCGCTATAAAACCCGTCACCTGGAGCCTCCCACCGCAGTCCACCGGGTTGGAAGTTGAGTTCAGTGGAGGAGGAGCAGCAGAGTTCAGTTCAGTGGAGGAGTGAGCACTGAGAAAGTTGAGTGAACCAACCGCAGCTTTGAGACCACCGTAGTCCGGCCCCACTGTGACACGCAGCTTCGACCCGCTGTTAAGCGGGAACCCGATTGCTGTGGGATCGGTGGCATCGGTGGCCATCGAGGTCGAGCCCGACGTCCCGTGCGGGAGCAAGCTCCAACTGAACCTTCCTCCCCTTCCAGCCATTCGTTCCTGCCTTCATTCCCCATTTGTGTAAGTCTGATTGTCGTCCGTCTTCTGTGTTGTCCTGGGGTATAAGTTAAGCCTGTTTAGATAAGTTAGTATTGCACTGTGTCTTCTGATCCTTCCATCCTTCTGTCTTTATTTTTGTATCTTTCCTCCTCTTTGGTTTCTTTTGACTTGTAAATATTAGTAATAAATTATATTTGTTCTTCCTACCTTGCCTTCTTTCCTTCACATCCGTTCGTCCTTGTCTTTTCCCTCATTGAATACCTGTGGCACGATTTGGCCAACGTTTCAGAATCGGGTCTAGTTACTTGCTCATGGTTCGTGCCGCGGCTGCTAATCCGCTCGGCAATTAACATCTTGGCCGCGGTCGCGATCGAGGTTGCTCACCTGCCTCTCCGGAGGGAGCTGAGCACTTCAGGACTCACGTCGGTCAGTCACAAACAAGGGGATTAATCCCCCCTTCTTAAGGGGAAAAGGGGCCGACATTGAGATCCGCGACAATTGGTGTCAGGGGCGAGATTCGGACCTGAAGTGCGCTTAGCGCACTCAAATTATGAGTGGCCCAAAATTTTATTTAAAACATACAAATTTAAAAAATCGTGCAATGGATAGTCAAGGTGATTGGGTGCCGGGAGGGGAGTTAGAAGAGGGGTTAGAATCAACCCAGGACCCCAGGGAGGAGGTGGGAGTAATAATGGAGGAGGAGAGCAATGAAGATGTGGTTGCGAGGGTATCAGGTACACAAAATGGCGCCCTCGCGCACATGGTTGCAGCGGCACCAAATGTCGCCGCGCCCGTGACCGTAGCAGCGCCTCCGATGGACTGGGGCCTATTTATGGAACAAATAAAGGCCTGTATGGTTAAGTCGGGTGAAGAAATGGAAGACAGAAGGAGGGCTGATAGTGAGAAAATGGAAAGCAGAATGATCAGAGAAATGAGGGATGAAGCAAGGGGTACCAGTGAACGGTTAGACAATAAATTTGAAGGGTTAGACAACAGGTTGGAAGGGCTAGAAGGTAAATTAGGGGGACAACTGGAGGACATGGGTAATCAAATGGGGGAAATGAAGGAGGGGTTAACGGGGTTGGAAAATAGAATGGCTGCCCAGGAGAACCAGATGGAAGGGGTGAAGAATGGGTTAGGGGCGTTAGAAAACACTATGGAAGGCAAATTGAGGGAAATAGGGGAGCAATCCGCCCGGGAAATTAAACAGATGGGAGATCAGATAGAGGAGGTGAAAATCGGGTTGGAAACTAAATTGGATGCCCAGAGGAATGATTTGGAACAGATGAGGGCAGCATCTACCAAAGAGATGGGAGAAATGGGGGAGGAGATACGACAAGGTGTAAGCGAGGAGGTCTCGGGGGTACGCGAGGAGGTAAAGCGAGGTGAAAAGCGTATAGAGAAAGAGGTGAGAAATAGTACGGCTAGGTTACAGGGGGGAATAGAGGATCTGACGAGGGGAGTAGGGCAGCTGACGGTGGGACAAAAGGAATTAGTGGAGCAAGTGGAAAAGAACACGGCGGTAATAGGGGGGTTAAAGGCAACACAGAAAGAAATAAAAAAGGAACTTGTAGCGACAAAGAGGGAATGTCAGATGGTACATGAGGGGTTGACAAAGAGGTTGGACGAGGTAACAGAAGCAATGGAGATGAAAGAACGGGAAGTAAGGACGCACATAGAAACGACCAAGGTGGCATTAGAGGAAGAAATTGAGGGGGCGCACCGGGAAATGAAAGAGGTGACGCAAAAGTTAGAGGAAGTGGAAGAGGGGGTGAGTGAAATTAAGAAGAGACGGAGGGAAACTAAGAGAGAGATAAAGGAGGAGGTGATGGAATTGGTGCAAGGTCTGTGCTCAAATCGTGATGATGTGCTTACTAACCAAATAAAGAGTTTGCAGGTGGCGGAGGAGGAGCGAAGACGAGGTGTCGAGGTGAGTGGTGATATACTCGGAAATGTATATGGTGTGAGGGGAGATTCAGTCGGCTTGGGTGTTGGGTTAGACCCGGGTGTTCGTGAGGGACTAATGGTGAGGTGTATGACTGGTCCGGAGTGTATGGATAGAGGAGGTGTGCAAGGAGGTCCGACTATGGGGAGTGAGAGGGGTATTGGTGAGCAAGGATATGCGGGTATGGAGTGGGTAGCGGGTTGCGGAAGGGCGACCCAGGCATCGACACCAAGAGGGGTAGTGTTTGGAGGGACGGGGGATGCGTGGAAGCCCTCCGGGAATAGTGTATTGTGGGGGCCCGAACGGTTGGGTCCTGCGCTGATCCCGCAAGGAGTGACGCATGGGGTCCGGCCTTCGGGCGCCCAGAAGGTCCCACTCGCGCCGTATGACAGCAAGAGTGATCTGAGGGCGTACCTGGCGCAGTTTGAATATGTGTGTAGAGGCAACGGTTGGAATCCGGACGAAGGTGGAGTACACCTTGTGGGGGCACTGCGCGGTGCGGCGGCGGAGGTGCTGACAGCTTTACCACCGGGTGCTCTCACCCTGTCAGCTCTCCGTGCAGCCTTAATTAATAGATTCGGCATTGAACAGCAAAGCGAGCTTGTTAAAGCTCAGCTTGCTCAGCGAAAACGCAAGCCCCAGGAGACCATCGGGGAACTTGCCCATGGCATTCGCTGCGCAGTCGGAATCGCACACGCGGACATGGCAGCGAGTTCCCAGGAAAGCCTGGCGCTGGATCACTTTATCCAGGCTCTTCCGGATCTGGAGCTCCGACAACAGCTCGCCATGTGGCGCCCGGGTTGGGGGCTAGGGGGCCTGGATAAAGTGATGACCACCAAAGATGATGACCACCATAGAGATGACCACCCTAGGGGGCCCGCCCTCAAAGGGGGCCCTGACCTGGAGAGCATGGTCCGGAGGCTGGTGGATCGGCGTCTGGCGGGACCTGGACCATGGCAGGCGGCTCCAGCGGTGGCACCTGGTAGTCCACGGCAAAGTACACCAATTCGGACATTTGGGGGGGGGGGGGGGGGGGGGGGAATTTGGAATACCGGAGGCAAGCACCTTACCAGGTGAGGTGCTATAATTGTGCTCGGCTGGGTCACCGTGCGTGGGAGTGTCGAGCTCCGTGCCGGGACGGTCCCCGCCAGCCGATGCCCTCAACTCCGCCCCATATCGATCGGCCTAGCCGACCTCAGACACCCCCCCCCCCCCCCCGCCAGGGCCCGGGAAACTAGAACGTGCCGGGCATGCAGGGCGGTGTTCGGCAGTAGGGGATGGAGAGGAGCCCTCCTTGACGTGACAGGTACAGAGTGGAACGGAGGTGTGTGTGAGGAAAGAGTGTGCGCCGAGGAGTGAGTGTGCTGTCGAGAGTGAGTTGGCGCAGGTGCGAGAGGGCACATTGAAGTGCGTGATGGGAGAGTGTGCACAAGAGGATGCACGAGAAAGGTGTGTGACGGACGGGGTGCATGATAACAGAGTGCGCTGTCGAGAGTAAGGGTAAATGCGTGACCGAGTGTGGTGGTAAGAGTAGTGAGAGTGACACGGAGCACGAGTTGGTTGTAGCAGGTGAGAGAGGATGCACACCTGGAATGGAAGGATGCACACCTGGAATGGTCGAGCGTGTGTGGGAATGCACACTTGAGTTGGTAGTGAAGCACGTGATTGGGTGTGCGGAGAAGTGCACACCCGTGGTTGTCACAGAGGATGTGACCGAGGAGTGGGCGCGAAGAGGTGTGTTGATGAGGTGTGCGAACGATGAGTGTGTGCCGAGGTGTGCGGTGGTCAGGTGTGTGACGAAGGCTGTGAGCGTAATGAGTGTACCTGGGTGTTGTGTAGGAGAAGGTGCAATGATGGAGTGTATGGAGACACTTGGATGTGCGAATAAGGAACGGAACGCGTGGTGTGAGCATGCAAGTGAAGCATCGACGTTAAACGGAGCAGCGGTTAGATCGACCTTTAGCCGAAGCGAGCCCTCGGTTCGTGCCGGGCTTTGTGTGCAGCAGGAACCAGCGGGGATCGTAACCACGGCGGTTTCGAAGAACCGCCGTGCGGGATCCACGCCGGGCCTCGCTCTAAACGGTTGCGTCCGTGCTCCGCTAAGCGGAGCGGGCGGTCTGGTAGGAAGGGTCGGCACGGCGACCCCTTGGGGTTGAGGCGTTCCGGCAGGGCGAGATCGGGCCATCGGGCGGGGCATCGGACGGCTCCGTGCCGAGATGGTGCGTGGAATCTCGGCCCGAGTAAGCCCCCTTCCCTGCACAGAATGCAGGACGAATCCAACCGCCGGCAACAAACCACCCGCATTCATTGCTCGGCTCCGCGAAGCCGGGCTTTGAAAATGAATTGACGCACCGAGAGGCTCAAGTGAGTAGACGTGTGAGGGTGATAGCAGTAGTGAATTTGAAAAGCAAAATTGATGATTGGTAAACTGATTGGCAGTGATTGGGAAATTTTGATTGCTTGGAATTTGATGGCAAAATTGGTAGTGAGAGATGTCCGATGTGGAGGGATGGCAAATCCACCATCCCTCACACGGGGCACATGAGCACTAGCTATGGGGTTTGGCAGTGAAAACTAGCCCGGGAGGGTTAGGATAATGTATAGGGACCTAGAGATGACCATAGGTAATGGTAGAGGTAAGTAGCAACATTGGACAGGTAGTCAGGGACATCGAGAGGTTAGAATGGATGATAACGACGTGGGATGTGTGTAGTTTAAAGGGGCGACTGGGAAGCGCGTGTTTTAGCAGGGCACCAGGTAGATCAGATGATGCCGTGTGTGTGAGAGTCTTAGTATTGAGCAAATGAGGCAATGCTCATGAATGGTGCCGTGTGTGTGTGTTGAAAGTGTACTCAGCAGCGTATTGTGAGAAGTGTGAGATGAGTGACATTGTGTTGAGTGAATGAGCTTGCATGGGGTGCAAGTGACGAACAGGTGTGTGGAATGCTTGGTGGGTATGTCCGAGGTGCAGCCGGGGGGTGTGTCCGAGGTGAAGGCAGGGGGTGTGTCCGTGGTGCAGCTGTTGGGTATGTCCGAGGTGCAGCCGGGGGGTGTGTCCGTGGTGCCGCCGGTGGGTGTGTCCGTGGTGCAGCCGGTGGGTGTGTCCGTGGTGCCGCCGGTGCGTGTGTCCGTGGTGCAGCCGGTGGGTGTGTCCGTGGTGCCGCCGGTGCGTGTGTCCGTGGTGCCGCCGGTGCGTGTGTCCGTGGTGCAGCCGGTGGGTGTGTCCGTGGTGCTGCCGGTGGGTGCGTCCGTGGTGCAGCCCGTGGGTGCGTCCGTGGTGCAGTCGATGGGTGCGCCCGTGGTGCAGCTTGTGGGTGCCTCTTGGGCTTGGTGAAATGAAGAATTGCTAGGCAATGCTCGGGAAGGATGTGTGTGTGAGCGTGGGAGAATCTGGGTGCCTGAGGCAATGGTTTAGAGAGTTAGAAGTGTATTGTGGAAAGTGTGAGGTGAATATGAGTTGTATTGAGCGTGGAAGTGTATGGAGCAGTGTATGAGTGAGTAATGGTGATTGAGTGTTGTGTTGAGCAAATGGTCCTGGAGGAAGGAGGGTGCAGGAAGCACCAGGTGTGATGGCACAGGTGTGCAAATACAGGTGAGCATGGTTGTATGGAATAAATGGTCTGGAATATATGGAGTATGGAATGGATGGTGTGGAGTGAGTATGGTGGAAACTGCGGAGTGGAGTGGATGGTGCGAAGGTGTGGATGGGGAGGATGGACCCCACCACGAATACCCGGGGAGGGTAGTTTAAGCGTTAGGTAGTGGGTACAGGTAAATTGTGGTTGGATATTGGCATCTGTGGTGCGTGGTGGAAGAATGGTGTTTGGATGGGTGCATTAGTGATGTGGAAATGGCTGGGCGTGTGGCCTGTTAGTGTGTGTAGTTAAATGGGCACTCCGCCACTGTTAGGATGTCGGCCAGGTGAGGCCGCAGGTGGGCTCTGGGAGCCGTTAGATTTGTGGATGGGGCCCGAGGATCCGGAGGACAGACCCGGGTAGCCCAGTGCCAGAGAGGGCACCGAGTGGGGAGAGCGCCAGAGGGCCTTCCCCAGTTAGATCAGTTAGGGTAAGGAGCAGGTAAGCTCGGAGGCAACTGCAGTGGTGGAAGTGTGCAGGTGGGTAGACCTGCTGGGAGAGCCACACGACCCAGTCCTGAAATTGTGCAAAGGCACAGGGAGTTGAATCGGGGGAGTGAGACCCCAAATTGATGAAGCACCACAGTTTGGTCAATGGGAATTTGGTTCTTAAAACCGCATAGAGTAAGAATGCCAATGGATTGGCAGGGAAAGACCCCGGGTAGTGTAAAGTGTGTTAATGTCATTTAGAAGGTAGATAGGATGGAAATCTCCTTGCACCATCTACATCCACTCACCTGAGGTAACGACGGTGCTCCACACCGTGCCATGGTTTGTTGGTTTTGATTTTTTCTGTGCAAATGTTTTGGATTGTGAGACGCATCATGACATGGGTGGGACATTGTGCTGATGTTCCATCTCTCCCTCCTTATGAGGATTGATGATGGCAAATTTTGGATTAGAGGGATTGTGGTGACGAATTTGGTATTAGGGGAAATATGGGGAAGACGAGACAGTAGTGACGAATTGGTAAGGGTGTAGATTTTTGTACATACGGGGGTAAGGGGCAAGGGTAGAACAAGGGTAGAACCCCCCCCCCCCCCCAAAAAAGAACAATCGCAGGTCCTGGGTTGCGTTTTGTAAATACAATCAGCGTCACTTGTAAATAATGCTCCCCACCGTACATGTTTAGTTTGAGAACCATTCCGCATTTCGGTTAGCTGTGGGCGTGAATCTGTTAGGTAGGGTGCAATGCAGCAGAGGGACATACTTATTTGTGTCTTAAAACTGTCGCACTCAGGGTCAGGTTAATTGTAGAGGGAATTACACCTACGTGTCACACTAAGTAAAGTTTTATAGGCCCGGGACGTGCCTTGGAGGATGAGGGTGCAGTGTTGCGGATTTGTAATTGTTGTAAATATCACCCTCTGTAAGTAGTGTAATGATTCCTTGTAAATACCTCCGTAGTGTAAAGGTCAAAGGTCGTCCTCTTAGTTAGTCCATAAACATGCACATAGGCCACCATTTACCCTTCTAAATAGTTATTTCCTTATTATGTGTATTAGTTTAAGGCTGTGTTTCCCATTAGTTGACTCTGCATTGCATCGAATTGAAATAAGGTAGAATCCCCTTTCAATTGCATTGCCTGCATTACCAACTGCATTCGCCGCCATTGCCATGTGGTCAAGCCTCGGAGAAGAAAGGCGTGTCTCCACCTCGTCATAGGAAGGAGGAGTGAGCCCTTGCCGATCAACCAACCAAGCACGAGGGGTTTGGCTTGAGAGGGCGGAGAGGGAACGATCGGGCAGTTTCGCGAACGTTCCAGGGTGTGGCGCTATAAAACCCGTCGCCCGGAGCCTCCCACCACAGTCCACCGGGTTGGAAGTTGAGTTCAGTGGAGGAGGAGCAGCAGAGTTCAGTTCAGTGGAGGAGTGAGCACTCAGAAAGTTGAGTGAACCAACCGCAGCTTTGAGACCACCGTAGTCCGGCCCCCCCTGTGACACGCAGCTTCGACCCGCTGCTAAGCAGGAACCAGATTGCTGTGGGATCGGTGGCATCGGTGGCCATCGAGGTCGAGCCCGACGTCCCGTGCGGGAGCAAGCTCCAACTGAACCTTCCTCCCCTTCCAGCCCTTCGTTCCTGCCTTCATTCCCCATTTGTGTAAGTCTGATTGTCGTCCGTCTTCTGTGTTGTCCTGGGGTATAAGTTAAGCCTGTTTAGATAAGTTAGTATTGCACTGTGTCTTCTGATCCTTCCATCCTTCTGTCTTTATTTTCGTATCTTTCCTCCA
>NC_136261.1:74218851-74492474 GCF_964187855.1 Myxine glutinosa | reverse complement strand
ACTTGTAAATAAAAACCCACCTTTAGAGGCCATTTTTCCCCGCAAAGCGGGGGTTGGCCTTTTTCGGGGCCACCATATTGTAAATATTACTTGTAAATATTAGTAATAAATTATATTTGTTCTTCCGACCTTGCCTTCTTTCCTTCACATCCGTTCGTCCTTGTCTTTTCCCTCATTGAATACCTGTGGCACGATTTGGCCAACGTTTCAGAATCGGGTCTAGTTACTTGCTAATGGTTCGTGCCACGGCTGCTAATCCGCTCGACAATTAACATCTTGTCCGCGGTCGCGAACGAGGTTGCTCACCTGCCTCTCCGGAGGGAGCTGAGCAGCTTCAGGACTCACGTCGGTCAGTCACAAACAAGCGGATTAATCCCCCTTCTTAAGGGGAAAAGGGGCCGACGTTGAGAGCCGCAACAATATATATATATATATATATATATATATATATATATATATATATATACCAGCTTGGCTCGGCTCACTGCGCTCGCCTCACCACGCATCGTTACTGAGGAACGGGCTTATTTTAGCTGAGGATAATGACTGTACCTGAGTTGCTGTGTTGTCATGATTTACACCAATCATAATACAAACAATTATTTTGCACAAATTTATTTGTAGTGTTTGTGATAATGCATTTTTATAAGCGATTTAGGTTGAAGACTTAGGTTGAAAAAAATATATAAAAGTAAAAAAAAGAACCCCTCAGCACATACATAGGGGAAGGGTAGGTGCCGACTGGAAGTTTGGGACGATGACACCTCACCAGCACGTAATTCAAAACACCTCACCACCACGTAATTCAAAACACCTCACCATCAAGTAATTTAAAACACCTCACCACCACGTAATTCAAAACACCTCACCATCAAGTAATTTAAAACACCTCACTACCAAGTAATTTAAAACACCTCACCCCACCTAATTTAAAACACCTCACCACCAAGTAAGTTAAAACACCTCACCCCCACGTAATTTAAAACACCTCACCCCCACGTAATTTAAAACACCTCACCACCACATAATCCAAATCACCTCACCACCATGTAATTCAAAACACCTCACCACTACGTAATTTAAAACACCTCACCACCACATAATTAAAAACACCTCACCACCAAGTAATTCAAAACACCTCACCATCACATAATTCAAAACACCTCACCACCACGTGATTTAAAAAACACATCACCACCACGTCATTTGTATATATCTATATATATCTATCTATATATATATATATATATATATATATATATATATATATATATATAGATATATATATATATATATATATATATATATATATATATATATATCTATAGATATATATATATATATATATATATATATAGATATATATATATATATATATATATATATATATATATATATATATATATATATATATATATATATATATATATATATATATATATATATATACTGAAACGCAAAAGAAACTTACCACCTTTGAAACCTTTAAATATCAACAATAACACTGCGTGTAGTAAATGTGTGAACTTATTTGTGGACAATAGTGTCCTCACTGTCAGACAAAACGGTCACGGATGGTCACTTGAACCTTCAATGGTCACTTCATAGCACAGCTGTTGAACAGCCGTTTTGACTGTCAGTGATTAGCCAAGGGGTACGGGATGATTTTAATGAGCTGCACGTGATGTCTTGATATTGGCTTTAAAAAGGCCAGTGCAAAATGGGCATTTCAATCAACATGCCACGATTGGCAAGGGATCAACGGCAGCGTGCCCTGGGCATGCTGCAAGGCGGACTGAGCTTCCGTGAGGTGGCACGTCGCCTTGGCTGTTCACACCAGATGATATCGGCCCTGGTGGACAGAGACACCCTCCACAACTCTGCAGATGACAGACCTCGATCAGGGAGGCCAAGAGTCACCACTGCAAGGCAGGACAGGCAGATGGTCCGACGTCACCTGCGGGATCGATTCCGTCCAGCATCCCGCACTGCGGCAGAAACTCTGGGGCGTGCAAACCCACGGATCTCCAATGATACTGCACGAAGACGACTGCATGACTATGGTCTGACTGCCAGAAGACCATACAGATGCCCCGTGATGATGGCTGCCCATCGCCGCAACCGACAGAGATGGTGCCAGCAGCATCAGCGGTGGACCTTGGCGCAGTGGAACGAGGTCGCTTTAAGCGATGAGTCAAGGTTCTGTGTGGACAGTCCTGATGGGCGTGAGCGTGTCTGGAGAAGAACTGGCGAGCGATCTGCCGATTGTTGCGTGCGTCAAGCCAACAGGTGGGGTGGCCCAAGTGTGATGGTGTCGGCCGCCATATCAGGCCGGTACAGGACGCCACTGGTGATTGTGGATGGGAATCTTAACGCCCAGTGGTATGTGGATAACATCCTGCGACCTCATCTGCTGCCATTCCTGCTAGACCACCCAGAACTGAGAACCTTTCAGCATGACAACGCTCGTCCCCATGCTGCTCGCTTTACCACTGCATTTCTCCAAGGCGAGAACATCAACACCATTCAGTGGCCTGCGCTCTTCCCTGACCTGAATCCCATAGAGCACCTGTGGGATGAGCTTGGGAGACGCGTAGTTGGCAGGGCCAGGACACGGGCAGAGCTGCTTCAGACATTGAGGACTGAGTGGGACAGAATCCAGCAGCAATCCATCCAAAGACTGGGAGGCAGTATATGCCGACGATGCACTGCCTGTATCCAAAACAATGGTGGCCACACACGCTATTGAAAGGGGACTGACATTGCACCCTGTGCTGTTCTGTACTGTAGAACAAACTGATGAGGTGGTGTATCTTGGTCAAAAACTTGACATGTCATCAATAAAATGCCAATGTTTCAATTAGCAATTGTTGGTTTGTTTTATTTTGAACTGTTACAATTTTATTACATTTCAAACAAGTGGTAAGTTTCTTTTGCGTTTTCGGTCTTTTTGAAGTTGGTCAAAATGGTCAAAATGGTCAAATTTTTCGGTCAAAATGCCCATTTTGCACTGGCCTTTTTAAAGCCAATATCAAGACATCACGTGCAGCTCATTAAAATCATCCCATACCCCTTGGCTAATCACTGACAGTCAAAACGGCTGTTCAACAGCTGTGCTATGAAGTGACCATTGAAGGTTCAAGTGACCATCCGTGACCGTTTTGTCTGACAGTGAGGACACTATTGTCCACAAATAAGTTCACGCATTTACTACACGCAGTGTTATTGTTGATATTTAAAGGTTTCAAAGGTGGTAAGTTTCTTTTGCGTTTCAGTATATATATATATATATATATACACAGTCACGTGAAAAAGTAAGTGCACCCCATGTAAAATTTTGACTTTTTCAACATATTTCAACATACAGCTATTTGATCTTCATTTCAACAATATTGACATATAAAGGTGATATAATAAAACAAATATCATGAAACATTTACATTTTGTAGTCCATTGTATACTTTAAATAAACAAAAATGCAAATTTCGCATGTGGAAAAAGTAAGTACACCCTTGGCTCTAAAAGGTGGTATTGCCCCCTTTGGCAGAAACAACCTCAAGTTGACGTTTCTTATAACTGTCTCTGACATCGACTGGGATAAATTTTTGCCCACTCCTCCATGCAAAATTATTTCAGCTGTGCGATGTTTGAGGGGTTTCTTGCATGCACAGCTCGTTTCAAATCCCCCCACAACATCTCGATGGGATTTAGATCCGGCTTTGACTTGGCCATTCCAGAACCCTCCATTTCTTTCTTTTCAGCCATTGCTTGGTGGATTTACTGGTATGTTTAGGGTCATTGTCATGTTGCAAGGTCCACCTTCGGTTGAGCTTCACCCTTCCAACAGATGGCCTCACATTATCCTCAAGCACCCTCTGATACAATGAAGAATTCATAGTGGATTCTATGATGGTGAGCTGCCCAGGCCTTGATGCAGCAAAGCTGCCCCAAACCATAATATTTCCACCACCATGCTTTACAGTTGGCATCAGGTTCTTGTGGTCAAATGCTGTCTTTGGTTTTCTCCAAACATTTCTTCTGGTACTGTGGCCAAATAGCTCTACCTTTGACTCATCTGTCCAGAGCACATTGTTCCAGAAGTGCTGGTCTTTGCAGAGGTGTTCATTGGCAAACTTTAGTCTTGCCCTGATGTTCTTTCTAGACAGCTAAGGTCTCCTCCTGGCACACCTCCCATGTAGATCAAATTTGTGCAGCCTCTTTCTAATGGTAGCCTCGTGCACTTTGACATCAACAGTGGCAAGAGCTACCTGTAGGTCCCGTTCATGACATTCTGGGGTTCTTAGAGACTTCTTTCAGCATCTTGCGGTCTGCTCTCGGGCTGAACTTGCTGGGGCGGCATGGCCTGAACAAGTTGGCAGTTGTTTGGAATCTTCTCCACTTGTAGATGATCTTCCGGACAGTCGAATGTTTGATTTGAAATTGTTTGGAGATCTTTTTAAATCCCTTCCCAGACTCGTAGGCATCTATAACCTTCTTTCTGAAGGCCTCAGAGAGCTCTTTTGATCTAGGCATGGTGACGCTGCACACTTCAACAACAAAGAGCAAACCAAACTAAATATCTGAGGTTTAAATAAGACAGGTTCCTCCAAGATCCTCTCTAACGATGTTCTAATCATTTGCACCTGAGCTGGTGCACCTGATTCTAATTTTGGGTATTTGAAGTAGTGATAAATGTAGGGGTGTACTTACTTTTTCCACATGCGAAATTTGCATTTATGTGAATTTAAATTATACAATGGACCACAAAATGTAAATGTTTCATGATATTTGTTTTATTATATCACCTTTATCTATCAATATTGTTGAAATGAAGATCAAATCGCTGTATGTTGAAATATGTTGAAAGAGACAAAACTTTACATGCGGTGTACTTACCTTTTCATGTGACTGTATGTATGTATGATATGATAGTATGTATGTATGTATGATACACAAATGATATGATATGTATGATATGAGTATGGAGTATGGAGTATGTATGATATGGAGTATGTATGATATGGAGTATGGAGTATGTATGATATGGAGTATGTATGAGTATGGAGTATGTATGATATGGAGTATGGAGTATGTATGATATGGAGTATGTATGATATGGAGTATGTATGATATGGAGTATGTATGAGTATGGAGTATGTATGAGTATGGAGTATGTATGAGTATGGAGTATGTATGATATTGAGTATGGAGTATGTATGATATGGAGTATGGAGTATGTATGATATGGAGTATGTATGAGTATGGAGTATGTATGAGTATGGAGTATGTATGATATTGAGTATGGAGTATGTATGATATGGAGTATGGAGTATGTATGATATGGAGTATGTATGATATGGAGTATGGAGTATGTATGATATGGAGTATGTATGAGTATGGAGTATGTATGATACACAGATATATGTATGTGGGAGTATGTATGTATAGAGGTGGGAGTATGTACGCATACAGGTGTAGTTGCTGCATGTGGATGTGTATGTGCCCCTGCTGGCCCACCTTAGCTGACCCACCTTTTATATACATATATATATATATATATATATATATATATATATATATATATATATATATATATATATATATATATATATATATATATATATATATATATATATCTTATATCTATCTATAATTCCAGTAATCTCTGTACGTTTGTACGTTTGTACGTTTGTCTGTGACCGCTGTTTCTCGACAACCACGGGTCCGATATACTTTTAACTTGCCAGGTATATTGCTGGGGACCCGAGGATGTGCCTTTTCAAGGTTTCATATTAATCGGACAATTACTTACCGAGCTATGTCCAAAAAACGATTCAACCAATCAGAGAGCAGCGAACTATCGCGTGTGCCGAACGTGGCGGACACACTCTGCCTCGGATGGCACATTTGAGAGCGTATTCATTTATTTCACGTTGGAAAACTATGTTGGCGTTAAACTATGTTTTAAAACGAATTCAAACTGCGATTAAATTAAAACGATTCATCGTAACTGCGATTTGCGAACTTCCGGACTTCATTTCCGGCAGCCAATCACAGAACGCTTTGTTGCGTAGGCGTGGCCGATGTGAGAGCGAGCGGAGCTGAGCGCGTTACGAGCTGACCGCCATTACGGTTCGTAATTCGATTTCTTATGCGCATTATTTCTCCCAATTCAGTCAGAGCGAAGGGCGGAAGCGAAGAGCGTTGTTTTTTTTGTTTACGGGCGTACGGGCGGGGTAGAGCGTACGGGTAGCGTTTTTTTTTTTTTTTGGCAAGGAACGGGCACCCACGTACGGGCAATGCCCTAGTATCTACAAAGCTCAGTTGACTTTTTGCTCCACCAAATAACAGCAAAACGGAGTTGAGTAAAAGGGTGAAAATTCTACAGATGCTGTGATAAATAACTACCTCTGTCGGTTTGAATGTTTGAAAGAGAATAGACGTCTGGATCAATTTTTGAATTAAATTTAAATCCCGATTCATACATATATAAACGCGAGTTGTCTGTGTGTGTCCGCGTTTTATTCAGAGATGGCTGAACGGATCTTCATCAAACTTTCAGAGGTTCATCAGAGAGTGCCTGGGAGTGTTTTAGGCAAAAAAAGAAAAAAAAATTGGGAAAAAATGGCCTTTTTTTGGAGTTAAAAAAATACAATTATCGCTCGATAGTGCCGAAGCCTTTTTAAATGAATGACAGTTATATACAAGTACACATTCGCATAAATAAATACAAAACAATTACCAGACATTTGAATACAAATAAATCAAACAATTCCGGAAGTGTACGAATTTGGTAGTATGGCTTCTTCTTCTTCCTGACCGGCATCACACTGAACTCAGAAACGTGAGCCACATTCACTCAGAAACGTAAGCCACTCCTCTTCCTCTCCTGCCTCCCCCCTCCCCTTCCTTTCACCCCTCCCCTCCTCTCCACCCTTTCCCCTCCTTCCCCCCTCCCCTCCCTCTCCCTCCTCCCCCCCCTCCCCTCCCTCTCCCTCCTCCCCCCCCTCTCCTTCCCACTCCTCCACCCTCCCCTTTAAGATATAAATTCTTTGTAAAAGAGCTTCCACTTCTGACTGCGCCCCTTCCCCCTCTCCCCACCCTTCCCCCCTCCCCTTCCTCCTCCGCCCCTCCCCTCCCTTCCCCCCCTCCATGTATGTATGGGGGTGGGAGTATGTATGTATGTGGGGGGGAGTATGTACGCATCCAGGTGTAGTTGCTGCATGTGGATGTGTATGTGCCTCTGCTGGCCCACCTTAGCTGACCGTATTGAGGTTGAAGGGCCGAAACGGGATGATGCTGAGGACCTCGACTGAGGACCCGGTCAGTGCGGCACACTTGTGACCAGGTGTGTTTTAAACTTATATATATATATATGTATATATATATATATACACACACACACACACACACACACACACACACACACACACAAGTATACATACTTGTGACCAGGTGTGTTTTGAACATATATATATATATATATATATATATATATATATATATATATATATATATATATATATATATATATATATATATATATTGTTGCGGATATGAGGATTGTATTTTTTTATTGTGTTGTATTGTGTAGTAAATTGTTGTGAATTATTTGTTGTGAATTATTGCTTTAGTCTGGACCCTCCTGCCTCCAGTTATGTGTAAAGGTCAAAGGGCGTCCCATAATTAGTCCATAAAGCATACACGTCAGCCAATCATAGATTTCCCCCTGGTTGATAGTTATATCTTATTATGTGTATTAGGGTAAGGCCTTGTCTTCCATTAAGATGACACTCCATTGCACTGCATTAAATAAGAGTAGATCCCCTTTCATCCCCATTCCCACTCCCAAAACTTTCATTGCCAAGCCTCAATTGCCAATTACATCCCCTCCAAAACCACCATTGAACATGTGCTCGGATCGGGGAAGAAAGGTGGGTCCCCACCTCGTCATAGAGGGGAGGAGTGAGTCAGCCCCACTCAACCAACCACGAACAAGGGGTTGGACTTGGAGAGGGTGTGGAGAGAAACATCAAGGAGGTTCGCGAAGGTTGAGGGGCGGGGCCTATATAACCCGCCGCGGGACGCTCCCCAAGCAGATGAGCTTTGACAAGAGTACATTGAGATCACCCAAGGAAGCTTTGTACACAGCAACGGCTGATCAAGTGGGCCGATGTTTGTTCCTGAGCTGGTGCTTTTCCGAACAGAGTCCGAGGCTGGCATGTGAGCAAAATAACATAGAGAACATTAAGGAGATCATCATCCAGGGAAGCACAAAGCCTGTTGTAGTCCTGGCAAAGCACGCGACGTCCACAGCAGCAGCAGCAGCGGCGGC
The DNA here is from genome assembly GCF_964187855.1 of Myxine glutinosa. Taxonomy (NCBI): domain Eukaryota; kingdom Metazoa; phylum Chordata; class Myxini; order Myxiniformes; family Myxinidae; genus Myxine; species Myxine glutinosa. The sequence goes on along the minus strand of NC_136261.1, from coordinate 74,484,139 downwards.
CACAGCAGCAACAACACTCAACAGCCGCTTGGGGCCTGGACGGCGGTTTTGAGCAGGGCCGCGAAGGAACGGCGGCTGCTAAACGCGCCGATCGTGCTGCAGGACCCCTAGGACCTTCCTTTCCCTCCAGCCATCCACCTCCTGCCTTTCCATCCTTTTGGTGTACGTGAGTTTGTTCTGTTTGTTTTGTCCCTGGGTAGTTAATTAAGCTCGTATAAGCCAGCGTTGCACTGTGTCTCTAAAATCTTCTGTATATTATTTTCTTATCTTTCCTTCTACTTGGTTATTTTTGGGTGTAAATAGAAATAAATTATATTCGTATTTCCAACCTTTTTGTCTTCTTCTTCTTCACATCCGCGTCACCTTAGTCTTTTCCCTATTGAATATCTGTGGCGCGATCCGGCCAACGTTCGGGGATCGGGTTAATCGGGGTAACTGTTAGGCCGCGGTGCCATCCGCTCGGCAAACCAACATCCTTATCCGCGGGCCGTAAATATATATATATACATATATATATATATATATATATATATATATATATATATATATATATATATATATATATATATATATATATATATATATATATATATATATATATATATATACTAGACGACCCATGACCCGTTGGGTCAATGTTATTATATATAATTAAGGGGTTACCATGGTTACAGTGGGGGTCAAAGGTCAACCTATGGCGAAGATATATAATTTTCTTAAAGCGCGATGCTGCGCGCGCTAATGCTTACGCAAGGAGCAAGCGGACAACGCGGTTCATAAAAGAGTCTTTATTCAAAGTACTCAAACGGCAGCACTAAGCTGCTCAGGGCTGCGCGCCCCGTGTATATCATGAGGCCACGCCTCTCTCCCTGGCGTGGCCCATCCCCACTTGGTGTGCGGGGTGATGTCACCACGTCAGTGCTTTCGTGTCCGCCACATTCTCACACTTTCTAATAGAGAGGCAAAATGCCATATAAAACTAAATTTACTGGTTCTAATTGATTTTATTTATCAATCCTCACATAGAAGAGCAGTTTTTAGTAATGAGCAGTGAGGAGAAGACCCCTCAGCCAATGATGCCACCCCGCATCCAATGATGTCGCCCCTCAGCCAATGATGCCGCCCCTCAGCCAATGATGCCGCCCCTCAGCCAATGATGCCGTCCCTCAGCCAATGATGTCGCCCCTCAGCCAATGATGTCGCCCCTCAGCCAATGATGTCGCCCCTCAGCCAATGATGCCGCCCCTCAGCCAATGATGCCGCCCCGCATCCAATGATGCCGCCCTGCATCCAATGATGTCGCCCCTCAGCCAATGATGCCGCCCCTCAGCCAATGATGCCGCCCCTCAGCCAATGATGCCGCCCCTCAGCCAATGATGTCGCCCCTCAGCCAATGATGCCGCCCCTCAGCCAATGATGCCGCCCCTCAGCCAATGATGTCGCCCCTCAGCCCATGATGTCGCCCCTCAGCCAATGATGCCGCCCCTCAGCCAATGATGCCGCCCCTCAGCCAATGATGTCGCCCCTCAGCCAATGATGTCGCCCCTCAGCCAATGATGTCGCCCCTCAGCCAATGATGCCACACCTCAGCCAATGATGTCGCCCCTCAGCCAATGATGCCGCCCCTCAGCTAATGATGTCGCCCCTCAGCCAATGATGCCACCCCTCAGCCAATGATGTCGCCCCTCAGCCAATGATGTCGTCCCTCAACCAATGATGTCGCCCCTCAGCCAATGATGCTGCCCCTCAGCCAATGATGTCACCCCTCAGCCAATGATGTCGCCCCTCAGCCAATAATGCTACCCCTCAGCCAATGATGTCGCCCCTCAGCCAATGATGTCACCCCTCAGCCAATGATGTCGCCCCTCAGCCAATGATGTCGCCCCTCAGCCAATGATGTCGCCCCTCAGGCAATGATGCCGCCCCTCAGCCAATGATGTCGCCCCTCAGCCAATGATGCTACACCTCAGCCAATGATGCTACCCCTCAGCCAATGATGCTACCCCTCAGCCAATGATGCTACCCCTCAGCCAATGATGCTACCCCTCAGCCAATGATGCCACCCCTCAGCCAATGATGCCACCCCTCAGCCAATGATGCGACCCCTCAGCCAATGATGCTACACCTCAGCCAATGATGCTACCCCTCAGCCAATGATGCTACCCCTCAGCCAATGATGCTACCCCTCAGCCAATGATGCTACCCCTCAGCCAATGATGCTACCCCTCAGCCAATGATGCTACACCTCAGCCAATGATGCTACCCCTCAGCCAATGATGCTACCCCTCAGCCAATGATGCTACCCCTCAGCCAATGATGCTACGCCTCAGCCAATGATGATGATGATGCTACCCCTAGACGACCTATGACCCGTTGGGTCAATGTCAGTTTGAATAGATATGAGAATAGAACTAAAGCGAACGCTGGACATCATCAGGGAGATTATTTGGGCCAGCAAGCCATAAGGCTCACCTCTCCAGCGTTCTAAATCACTTACCTGTGACACGTGATTTCGGCCCTTATCTCCGATCACGTTGACGGAAATCACCACAGCATATCGTCAAGATCCCTCCAAAAGGCTCGTCTTTGTCACATACATCACGCAACGTGCAATCCACAGCCTCGAAACTCTCTCTCCTGATCATAGGACACTCATCCCACACGATGAGTTTTGTACTTCGAAAGAGGTCTGCGATAGTGGAATTTTTATCGATGTTGCATACGCCATCTTCCCTCGGTGTCAGAGGGATTTGGAACCTTGAGTGCGCTGTTCTTCCACCAGGCATGAGGGTAGCAGCTATGCCAGATGAGGCCACCGCAGGGGGCAACTTCTCCACTCGCTCTCACTTTAGAGAGAATCAGGTTAATAAGAAATGTCTTCCCTGTGCCTCCAGGCGCGTCAATGAAAATCATTGATGACTGATTCGTGCGGATGTTGCTATTCGCGTCCATAGACGTGAGGTGTGATTCGTTGTCCGCGTCCGCCGTCCGTAGCGCCGTCGGAGGGTTGATACGACATTCTTCCTGCAAATAGTATTGTGTTTGTGCTATCGTTTTACCGATCATCAAATGACAAATAAATTACATTGTGAAAATTAAAGATTTCAAATAAACCTATTTAAAGTGTATGCGCATATAAATAATTTTTAAAATCGAAGAAATATCTCTCGGTAATTTCCTGAAACATATTTTACTTCCGGGTAATAATGTTGAATGAAATGACGAAGATATATACTGTATGCCTGTTATTTTAGGCGGTGTATTTTCGTATATCAACGTGGCGCGATTTTTAAAATATATCTCTGCAATTTCCCGTGTGTGCGTGAATGTTCTCAATTATTTCTTTTACCGAGTCTAAAACCATCGATAAAAATGAAATCAGATGGCGACTTAGATTGAAGATAAAGGCGTGAAACAGACTCAATGGCCTTGAAGATACAAGCCTTTCAGAATTCATTTCGTTCTATAAACGGAAACTTTCATCGGATTTTCTTCCCGTTTTTTTTCAACCGAGTCTAAAACTATGTTAGCGACTGTGAAAAATGAAATGATATATCGAATTTGATTTGAAATAAAACTGAGAGAGAGAGCAAGACACCACGGGCCTACAAAACAGGCCTCAAAGCTATGCGAGTTAATAAAATGGTGGACATTACTACTCTCTCAAAGGGGTAAGCCACGCCCCCGGACCGATCGAATGTTACATACAAACACGGAAGATTTCAATTTTATAATTATATAGATAGATATAGATATATATATATAGATATATATATATATATACACACACACACAAGTATATATACTGCATCATTGTGACTACACATCCGTTTGTGAATATTGTGAAAAGATGTTGAGCCGGAGGATCCATCTGTCAGCACTGGTGATTGGTGGACATCAAAGATCCCATTCACGAAGAGCAGATGGGTTATCGCCGGCAATCTGAGAAAATTACAAATTCCTACCCAAATATGCACCTTCAGTCTAACATCCGGGCTGTCCAAGCCGGAAAGTCCCACGTGTTACTGCTGCAATCCCACGAATAAGATAAAATAAACTAATAATACATCTGTCATTCGTTAATTTTGTGTGCAACCTCTGGCTGCTGGTTTGCATCATTTCTGGGAGCATGGCTGAGCTGCTGATGCAGTGCCCCCTGTAGGTTAGGGCAGGAATTTATCATCTGTTTTGGGTGCCAGCGATAGCTGGCCCACTCTTCGTGAATGATACCGTGGGATCTGTAACATCCACCAACTAACGTCGGCAGACGGTCCGCCCGGTTTAACGTCCATCCGAAAGACGGCACATACATTTATCAATCTCCCTGCCTGTGAAACACTGGGATGACAGTTTGTAGGTGGTCTCGATATTCGAACCCAGGCTGGGCGTCTTATAGGTGAGTGTGCGTATCTCTAAGCCATCGTGCCAGCCCATCCATCTTGAATAAACAACAACCTCACTTTTCACGGATGCAGGCTTGAACCCGGAAGCAGATAGAATTGGTGAGTTCATAGAACACCTTACCCTGTGCGGTCTTGAAAAACAAGGACATATGCGCAGAGTTTATGAGCAGAAAACTTGATTGCTTGTGATGAGGCAAAATGCCATAATATTTTGTCCAAGTACAGCGAAACGGATGGGTTTGAAAGTTACAAAAAGGCGATTTTTGTTCAGTTATGTTCAAATACCGGTATGTAATTTATTTTTTTTGTATACAAGATCGAGGCTCGTGTAAGAGCTAACATTGATCACAAAAAGACAAACTGACACACAAAACATGCAATAAAGGGAGCGGGAGACAAGATGGGAAGAGAGAGGGAAGCACACAAGTACAACAGCAGAGAACAGGGACAACGGGAGATCTGTGGGAGGGAGAGGGCTTGGGGGGCGGAGGAATGGGAAGGGGTGGGGATGGGAGAGGTAGAAAATACATGGACACTGCGAGGACTTCCAGGATTGAATTGAAATAAAATTTTAAAGGTAGTAGTAAATTTTTCTTTTGGGAATTTACCGGCGTTGATGCACCTTCTTTTTTACCACCCTATCTAACACGTTACATTAGTTAATGTGCCCGTTGTTTGTGTCCTTTATGACATCCTTAAAAACAGTTTCTTTTTTGGAATGATTTTAAATTTTGTTGAACGGCCAGGTAGGCAGACGGTAAACAATCACCTCACTCCTCTCCACACATGTGCGATCTGGACAAATTCCGAGCCAAAGTACTGCTAAATAAAATGACGGGTTCGTTTTACGATTCGTGTTCAAAATATAACATTCAATTGAAATAAAGTTGTTCCTCGATCATAAACTGACGTTTGTGGACTGACGGACAGAGACAAAGTGAACCAATTGCTTAACCACACTTTTTGCTTTGCGTGCGCAGAGTAATAAAATATATTTAAAAAAAGAAGAGCATAGCTGCCAACGAAGAGTTTGAAGAAACTCGCAGGTAAACAAAAGTACCAACACACCTGATCGTGAAGTTTTTGCCAAAAAACAGGAAAAAAATATTAATAAAAGAGCAAAGACACAGACTGTTTTGTGACATGAATTTTCTTTTTATTAAACCTTCTTTCAAAGTTCCTTTACTACAAAAACAAAAAACAAAAAAAAACTTCACCACGAAACCTGAAAGCACACGAACTAACTTTGTACACACAAAAAGGCGGTTATATATGTACATCACATTTCACATGTTACTTTGCTTTATCGACTCATCCACTGTAAGCAAAATACATGACTCGCAGAATTATGACGTAACGCATACTTATACACTTTAAATTTTCATTCTCAATGTTACAAACATTTATACCTTGCAAAGTTTACACCCTTTTGTTTCGCATGAGTCCCCACCCTCCCCATGCCCCATTCACCCCACATGAGCCCCCCAAGTCTTCTGTCCGTTCTCTATATATAATAAGCATGGGTGGGTGTTGGGAGTTTTAAAAGCGGAAAACTTAACATCTTTATAATGTATAGAGTCAGGCGAGGATGGATGCTACCATAAAGACCCGTGATTATAGATGACAGAGCGGAAACCTCAGTCGTTCAAGCTGCTGCTGCTGCTATAGGTGCATCGCCTTGCACCTTGGCGGCCCCGACGGAGTTGTTAACCGCAGCGTCAACAGACAGGAGAATGGAATTAAATATAGAACTCAAAGAATTAGCCATTTTGTATTGTATATGTACAAGTGGATATACTGCGGTTTTAGAGTCGAGTCGCTTCTATGTTCATAGAAATTTCATTTCCTAGGACTTTGTTTATGTTAATAGAGAACAATGACGACGACGACGACAAAAATAACCTCTAGTTTATTATTTCCAATCGGGTTGTTGTGGGGAGGCGAGAGGTCGTTCACATTATACACCTTCTTAATAGAGCAGCCGTGTGCTGATCCTCCTCCCTCTCCCTCCTTGAGGTGATGGTGATGTACTTGACAGTCCCAGCTGTCAATATTTGCATTGTGGAAGGTCTGGGGTCAGAGGTTTGATGCCAGGAGTCGGTACATCAAGATCTGGGGTCAGAAGTTTGATGCCAGGAGTCGGTATATCAAGGTCTGGGGTCAGAAGTTTGATGCCAGGAGTCGGTACATCAAGATCTGGGGTCAGAAGTTTGATGCCAGGAGTCGGTATATCAAGGTCTGGGGTCAGAGGTTTGAGGCCAGGAGTCGGTACATCAAGGTCTGGGGTCAGAAGTTTGAGGCCAGGAGTCGGTACATCAAGGTCTGGGGTCAGAAGTTTGATGCCAGGAGTCGGTATATCAAGGTCTGGGCTCAGAGGTTTGATGCCAGGAGTCGGTACATCAAGGTCTGGGGTCAGAAGTTTGAGGCCAGGAGTCGGTATATCAAGGTCTGGGGTCAGAAGTTTGATGCCAAGAGTCGGTATATCAATGTCTGGGGTTCAGAAGTTTGATGCCATGAGTCGGTACATCAAGGTCTGGGGTCAGAAGTTTGAGGCCAGGAGTCGGTATATCAAGGTCTGGGGTCAGAAGTTTGATGCCAGGAGTCGGTATATCAAGGTCTGGGGTTCAGAAGTTTGAGGCCAGGAGTCGGTACATCAAGGTCTGTGGTCAGAAGTTTGATGCCAGGAGTCGGTATATCAAGGTCTGGGGTCAGAAGGTTGATGCCAGGAGTCGGTACATCAAAGTCAGAGGTCAGAGGTTTGATGCCAGCAGTCGGTATATCAAGGTCTGGGGTCAGAAGTTTGAGGCCAGGAGTCGGTACATCAAGGTCTGGGGTCAGAAGTTTGATGCCAGGAGCCGGGACATCAAGGTCTGCGGTCAGAAGTTTGAGGCCAGGAGTCGGTATATCAAGGTCTGGGGTCAGAAGTTTGAGGCCTGGAGTCGGTATATCAAGGTCTGGGGTCAGAAGTTTGAGGCCTGGAGTCGGCATATCAAGGTCTATGGTGAGAAGTTTGATGCCAGGAGTTGGTACATCAAGGTCTGGGGTCAGAAGCTTGATGCCAGCAGTCGGTATATCAAGGTCTGGGGTCAGAAGTTTGAGGCCAGGAGTCGGTATATCAAGGTCTGGGGTCAGAAGTTTGAGGCCAGGAGTCGGTATATCAAGGTCTGGGGTCAGAAGTTTGAGGCCAGGAGTCGGTATATCAAGGTCTGGGGTCAGAAGTTTGAGGCCTGGAGTCGGTACATCAAGGTCTGGGATCAGAGGTTTGAGGCCAAGAGTCGGTACATCAAGGTCTGGGGTCAGAAGTTTGAGGCCAGGAGTCGGTACATCAAGGTCTGGGGTCAGAAGTTTGAGGCCAGGAGTCGGTATATCAAGGTCTGGGGTCAGAGGTTTGAGGCCAAGAGTTAGCAGATCTTCTACGTCAGCAAACTTCTGGGAGGGTTATTTATTTTAGTGTGGAACAGGGGAGGAGGTAATTTTAACAAAATCCAAACACCTGTCAGTATATCTCTGAAATTTCTTCTTTTGAATCAATTTACTCATGTTTTATGTATACATTTATTTATTGTTGAAACGTTTAGTGTAAATGACCATATTTGGAATCCAACAGCATAGGTTCACGATTGACGTAGGGTGTACTGGATATATACATACAGAATTGATCACTGTTGAGGTATCACCAGGTGAAATGCCATGTGAGTACAGGCTCCGTGCATGTTTACATGGACGATTAATTAATTATATTTACAGCAAGTGCATCAAGCACACGTTGAACTGGCGCGGTACGTGCAGTGCGTACAGGTGAGGGCGTGCATGTTGGTTAGGGGATAATGGGTACAACTTGGAACACTTTCACCTGGAAGTGAAAAACTCCCCCCCGCCACCCCACTCCTTACCCCCTTCCAAAGCAATTAACTGCAACGATTTCACGTGCAGTGCTTTTCGTATCGTGGGGGATTGTTGGTGTTTGCGAACTCAGCGGCTAATGGATCTGATCCGTTGCAAATGGGACTTGCCAAGAGAATGCAGCACAGTTAGGCCTGAGGCTACAGCATTGAGGCAACGTCACTAAGTATTTGAGGTACCGGTACTTCCTGTTTTGGAGTTAAAAAGAAAATTCCAGAAGAGGTTTGACCTTCTGCTAATGAGGAATACACCTCGACGCACTGTTTTGGGGTCGTGACGTCATCAGTGGGCGAAATCAAAATGGCGGTGAACCAAGCTCGGATAACCATGTGGGTGGAAAAGGAGGGGGAGGTTAAGACAGGTTTAGGACACTTGTTCATCTCATACTGACAACGGTGACTACAGTGTGTATTGCCATCTATGGTACAACAGTTATTTATTTTAGTGTGGACCAGGGGAGGAGGTAATTTTAACAAAATCCAAACACCTGTTATCAACTGAAAGGAAAAATATCTCGTTTAAGAACAGAATTCAAGATGCAATCCTTGATTGAGAACGCTCACGATTACTGACAATTGCGCCATGGCTGCTTCTTTCAAATACACCTGTTGAGCGTGTTTTGATGTAAAGGTAACTATTAGGACAATGGTGGCAATGCTCATGGGTAGGTTTTCAAATGCAAACTCCTGCCCAGCTGTAGATACCAATGCGCGGAACCTCTTGCGGTGCGATCACAGGTAGATGCGCCGGAGATCGCTCGGTGATGTGATGGTGTTGCATTGCGGACACAGTTTCTTTGCTCCCTGGAAGGAGGAAAACGTGTTGGAATTAATGACATGTGAAGTCAACGGTTTAAATAATAAATAGTGATCTGAGGCTCGTGGTGCATTATGGGTAGCACAAAGTCGTTAGGAAATACTGAAATGGACAACTAACATGGTAAACAGGATTTGCATCTGGGAACTCAGCATCATGGGACATGTGGTTTCATGGGAATGCCAGACAACTTAAATTATAAATAAATAAATAAAAAATTGTATACCGAATCGAGGCTCGTCGAAACACATTGAACATGAAAACATGCACAGACACATAAAACATACAATGAAGGGAGCGGGAGACAAAAGGGAAGCACACAAGCACAACAACAGTCGAGAACAGGGACGTCAGTACATCTGTGGAAGTGGGACGAGGAAGGGGTACACGGTATAAAGCAAATGAACACTACTAGGAATTTCAGAAAATAAGTTGGGGATTGAAAGGCGGATTTGGGGTGTTTTGACGGGGGTAGAAAAGATCAAGGTTTTGGATGGGGGAAGACAGGAGATGGTGGTGAACAGCTGTTTTAAAGACCTGGAGGGAGGAGAGGGATTGAAGAGAGTGAGGAAGTTTGCTCCAGAGGCAGGCGAAAAGAGGAATGAAAGAGGGAAGGTGAGCAGAGAGGCTTGATTTTGGAAGTTTCAGCAAAAGAGGGTTGCTGACAGATCTTGTGCATCCTGCAGGAATATTTGGGGGGCAGAGCACACTGTGTCAAGTGTGCTCTGCTGAAAGGTTTGTCAAGGTTTGTCAAGGTTTGTCAAGGGAGACAGGGCTGGGGGAGCTAAGCCAGAGAGGAGTCTGTCAAAGACAGAAAGACCACCAACCTGCCTGCGGTGAGAGAGAGAGAGAGAGAGAAAAAAGCCCTCAGAATTAGCTTCATCGTGGAGATACCAATGATTCTGAATGCTTTGGTTTCAACCCCGTGAAGCAGAGCTAGGTGTGAGGGAGGAGCACTAGCCCAGAGGGGAGAGCAGTATTCCATTGAGCTGCGGATGAAAGCCTTGTATGTGGTGAGGAGCTCAGAAGTGCCCAGAAAGGACTTCGCACGACGGAGGATGCCCAGTCGGTGACTGGCTTTGGAGACCAGATTTGAAATGTGGTTTTCCCAGGAAAGATCATGGCAGATAGTGAGACCCAAAAGCTTGAGTGACAGAACTTCTTTGAGAGGATTGTTGAGAAAGTAGATGGGAGGGTTGTCCAGACGGTCTTTTCGGAGAGACAAAGTCAGAGTGTGAGATTTATCAGGATTGAAAGACATGTTCCACTTAATTGACCGCATCGAAGACACGTGATATGTCAAGGGACACAGCTCTGATTTGCTGTTTGGCATTGAGGACCTCCATCCATTATTGAGACAGCAGAAGCAGCATGTCCAGAGTAGAATGACCTGGTCTGAATCCAAATTGATGATCAGAGATCAAGCCATTGGAGAAGAGGAAGGATTTGATGTCAGAAGCGATAATGGATTCCATGACCATGCTGATTTTTGGGAGCACGCTGATTGGTCTGTCGTTTCAAGGATCTGTTTTTACACATTTTGTGTGTAAAGCGGTAATGTTGGCTGATTTCCAAGCAGATGGCAGATGACCTTGAGCAAAAGAGAGTGTGTAGAGAACAGAGAGAGCATGAGATGGAGCGGCAGAGCAGGATTTTCGGACCCGTGGGCTGATGCCGTCTGGTCCAGTTGCAGAATCAGAGTCGAGGTTTGACAAAAACTTCTCCACCTTGTCAGGAGAGAAGGACACACAGTCCAGGAGCAGCTGGGTTCGACTGGGTATGGTGGGTACAGAGAGAGATGGGTTTGGGAAACAAGATTTTGAGGCAAACACAGAGTTGAGGCATTCGGCTTTGTCACGTGCGGTGCCAGCTGTGTAGCCGTTTGAGGTAATGGAGGGGATGGGGGGGGGGGGGGGGGGAACAAACACCAGAAACAGATTTGACCAGACACCACCAGGATTTGGAGGAAGGAGACAGGTTTGAGAGTTCAGTCTTGAGAGAAGAGAGATCGTGCTTCCTGGCTCTCCTGAGGGTAGACACGCATTTGTTCCGAGCTTTGTGAAAGGAACTGAGATTGCCTTCAGTTGGATTAGCCTTGCAAGAGGCGAAGACAAGTTATTTCAGGGCAACTGCCTGACCACAATATTCAGTGTACCATGGACGGGAGGAAGGGTATGACAACTGAGATCTGGGTCGGGAAATTGCATCAATCCCAGTTGGTCGCAGAAGTCCTTTGCTGAGGTGCCATGGGTGGTGAGAGAGGTACCTATGCCCAGTGCGCTAGCATGATGACAGTTGAAGTATTTCCAAACAGTATTAAAGTCAAGTTAATTCGAAGAGAATAATATCCTCTTTGAATAATGAACAACTATATTCATTGCATACACAGTGAATATGTGAGGAAATTGAGAAAAGGAACACTGAAGAATGGATACTAGGAAAGGGGCAGGATTAGGGAGAGAAGGGAAAGAATGAAGAAGAGATGTTTGGGGTGGGGGAGATAAAAAAAAAAGAATCCTGCTATATTTGCATATGTAATAATTCTATTGTTTTAAAGATTTACAAGTCGATTTTAAGAAGGACTACTAGCTAACTTCAAACTTACGGGTCGGGAAATTTCCATTTCCAAAAAGGCCTTTTCCATAAAGCCTACACGGTCTGTCTGTAAACCATGCAAGATCTTTGTCAGAAAACCCTACAAGGTTTTTGTCTGCAAAGCTGCAAGGTCTTTGTCAGAAAACCTGACAACATCTTTGTCCATAAAGTTGCAAGATCTTTGTCAGTAAACCCTATGAGGTATTTGTCCATAAACCTGCAAGGTATTTGTCAATAAACCCGAAAAGGTCTTTGTCTGTAAACCCTACAAGGTATTTGTCAGTAAACCCTACAACGTCTTTGTCAGTAAACCCTACAACGTCTTTGTCCATAGCTCAATGGAGTACTGCTCTCCACTATGGTCTGGCACGCCGACAGCACATCCATCTTTCCTAGATTCTGTGGGATATAGAGCTCTCACCATTATTGGAATCTCCCACAATGGCCTGTTGCACAAGGCCTGTGGTGGCCTCCCTGTTTTTTTTAGCCACCTCTCCCCTCTATTTTCTCAACCCAATGACCCTCTCGATTCCTCTGAGATGTACTGCACAGTAGGTGTTCTTTCAGTAACCTCCTCCTGGTTAAAGTCGCAGAATGTAGGATTTCTGCTCACCTCCACTTCCCCTTTCTCCCCTTAGTGAAACTGCCTACCTGAGACGGTTCTATCCCACTCTTACCTCCAAGGCTTCAAGCATGCAAACCCACCCGATGTCATGTCACCCCCCAATGCCTACCGACGATCTTTTCTACTCCCATTAACCCGACATAACCCAACCCTCTTACTTGCAGTTTACTGTGTTTCCTCCTCTTTTCCTGTTCGTTCAATCCCTTGATTGTTGAGTCCATATAAGGCCCCACTGCCCCCACTGCGTTGGTTGCCTTTTTACCCTCGAGCTCCTTGCTCTTCCATGAGCGAATAAGTGTTTAAGATCGGTACAAAGGTACAAACAAGATCCGGTGGTGAAAAAATGAAATCAACAGGACGTTCATTGATGTATGCTAACCAATGTGGGGGAGCAAGGGGAACCTGATGTTTCAGGTGTTAACCCCCCCGTCAATGCAATCTTATCCTTGCTTCTGACAATAGGTGACATTCCTCGATCAACGTCCTGTGTATTTTTTATGTATATATTTTTTGTATACAAGATCGAGGCTCGTGAAAGACCTAACATTAATCACACAAAAAGTCAAACCGACACATAAAACACAAAATAAGGGGAGCGGCAGACAAGATGGGGAGAGAGGGGGAAGGAACAAACAACATTTGAGAGTAGGGACATCGAGAGAAATGTGGGAGGGGGAGGGCTTGGGGGGAGGTGGGAGAGGTAAAAAAAACATATGGACACTGCAAGGACTTCCAGGAAAGAAGTTGGAACTTCAAAAAAGTGGATCTGGGGTGAATTAGCGGGGGTAGAAAAGATCAAGGTTTTGGATGGGGGAAGATAAGAGATGGCGGTGAACAGCTGTTTTAAAGACCTGGAGGGAGGAGTGGGATTGAAGAGAGTGAGGGAGTTTGTATCAGAGGCGGGAGAAAAGGGGAATGAAGGAGTGAAGGTGAGCAGAGAGTCTTGATTTTGGCAGTTTCACCATAAGAGGGTTGAAGGCAGATCTTGTGCGACCTGTAGGAATATTTGGGGGACAGAGCACAGATAGAGCTGGGGCAGCTAGGCCGGAGAGGAGTCGGTAGAAGACAGAAAGACCACCAACCTGCCTGCGGCGAGTTAGTGAAAGGCCCTCGGAGTTAGAGTTAGTGATTTCATCCATTGTCCTTCCTGTCCGCTGACGCAGATGGATGCCTTCACTCGCAAGACTCGTTCGTCATTTTACAGGACTGATACATGTACGAGGTCAAACTCTGTGGTCTACCGATAGAAAACATGCCATATAGAACAAGGCTGAGGGCGGCAATGTAATGTGAAAACAGGCAGTTTTGTAACTACACAATAATCGGACAATACAACTCGAGTGGAGATAGCTTTTTGCGTCCGGTGCTTGAATTTTAAGGAAAGATTACATATCCTGTACATAACAACTAACAAGCTATATGATAAAAAACACTTTTCCTGAATTGGGGTCTGTGCATCATTGGGATATAATATAAAAGGCAAAACAGTCAACTCGCATTTTCATCATTAGAGTCGACAAACTTTCTCAAAACTTATAATAATAATGCAACTCCTTTAAAAGCAACTTGCTGTGCATCGAAGCTTTTAAAAGAAACAACAATTTTTCCTTTTGCTAATGTGGATGTAGTGACTGAGATACGTCACAATTTCCAATGGTGCTTTACGCCGTCACGTAACCACGGAGATGAGGGTACATAACACGAAGCAAAGCGAGGAGTCTTTGCAAGGGGACGAGCTCCTTGTCATTGGGATCACACTCTATAACATTAAGGGAACATAATACATCAACCAGTGTAAAGTGAACTAGGTCACGTGTAGACCAGATCAGGTTCGGGCAAGCAGATAACCCCACCCTGAAGATCGTTAATAAGCTGGCTAGGTTTTTCACTGATAATCCACTAGTGACATGGTAGTTGCCCTGACACGAGCTCAACTTCCTTCATTAATTCATTTGTGTGCAGCATGTGGTTGCTGGTTTGGGAGCGAGACATGGGTAATGAACGTAGAGCAGCAACGAAGGCTGGAAAGGGTGGAAATGCGAATGGTTCGGTGGATGTGTGGAGTATCGTTGAGAGAGAGGAAGACAAATGATGAATTGCGAAAGATGATGGGAATAGAGCCTGTGATGGATGCTATGAAGAGGAACAGGTTGAGATGGCTTGGTCATGTGTTGAGGAAGGATGAAAGTGACTGGTTGAGAAGAGTGACGGAAATGAATGTAGAAGGAAGTAGAGGACGGGGAAGACCGAGAAAGACTTGGCTAAAGGTGGTGGAAGAAGAAATGCGGGCAAGGGGGTTAACAAGGAGAGATGCAGAAAATAGGGCAAAATGGAGAAGATTGTCATGGGGACCGCAAGGCTAACCGCTGCTCTTGCAGGGAAAATGGCCTGAAAATGTCTGTTGTTGTTGTTGTATGTGGTTGCTGGTTTGCATCATTCCTGGGAGTGTGGCTGTGCCACTGATGTAGTGCCCCCTGTAGGTTTGGGTAGGAATATATAATTTGTTCAGGGTGCTGGACAGGACATCCGGCTTAACGTCCATCCGAAGTACGGTGCACTCATTGCTGCATTGCCCGGCCTGAAAAACACCAGGGTGACGGTTTTATAGCTGGTTCGATGTTTGAACCCAGGCTAGACGGCTCAGAGGTAGTGAGCATACCTCTAGGTCCAGGCTTTTCTGCCGACTCGATAACTAGACTTATTGAAATTTAGAAACAAAATCCTTAATTCTGCTGTCAGCTGGATTTTCATCAACCCACAACCTCTGGGATACCAGTCCAGCGTCCTCACCAACGAGCAACCACCCTAAACCTCTGCGCATTCTTTTGCAATACCAGTCACAGGGATACACAGAGTTTTGGCCTCCAGTGTGTAAAGGTCCCAATCATTTGAAGCTCGCGAATGTGAAAAAGTCTAAATCGTCCGAAGCCATAATGCAGCAATGCGCAGCGTATGCGACTGCAAGGATTGCCCGGGTCTTAAGAGCACCGCGTAAACTTTGTTGTTGACAATTTCTTTCGCGAAGAACAGCACTCGCAGTGAATGTTGAGCAGGTAACGATCACAGTGCAAGTAAAATTTTACATTTGGACAAATGCACCATCACGCAGCTATTCTTTGAAACACGAGTTAAATTATAGTTCCTCAGCCAAAGAGTGCATTCTGCGTTATTGTTTTGCTCCGTCAGTTCTGAAAGGTTCGACTGATATGACAAGTGGAATTGTGAAAATTGCCATTCGGTTGAGTCCGACCATCAGAGCCCTGGAATGCACGCTTTTTACGCACTCAGACTGCGTCATTTCATCCGAAACAGGCACAAAGCTGCCATATTTGTACCCATTTCAGACGAGCTGCCAATACGCATCTGCATGATGGGAAACCTTGCTCTGATCCTGTGGCTGAAATTGAAAAGAAGATGTGGCAGGCTTCAGCAATTATGGCAATCGATTGCCAAGAAGCGTTTATTGTCGGTAGCTGGTTGATGTGTTAGTAGTTTTTAAATGGCAATCCTGCCAAGGCAATTTGCCCTTACAGACCGAAGAGGAGGAATCAAGCGCAGTGGGGTCGGAGAAAAACGAAGCTAAGCCAAAATAAGACAGTCGGAATAATCTAAATTCCTGGAATAATTGCTGGATATCGAGCGATTGAGTTCCCAAGATGAGATTAAGAGCAATAACTTTGGTGCTGAGGAATGGTAGAATAGGGATTATTAATTATTTTTTTTTGTATACAAGATCGAGGCTCATGAAAGAGCTAACATTAATCACACAAAAAGTCAAACCGACATATCAAACATATAATAAGGGGAGCGGTAGACAAGATGGGGAGAGAGGGGGAAGGACACAAACACAACATTTGAGAGCAGGGACATCGAGAGAAATGTGGGAGGGGGAGGGCTTGGGGGGAGGTATAAAACATATGGACACTGCAAGGACTTCCAGGAAAGAAGTTGGAATTTCAAAAAAGTGGATCTGTGGTGAATTAGCGGGGGTAGAAAAGATCAAAGTTTTGGATGGGGGAAGATGAGAGATGGTGGTGAACAGCTGTTTTAAAGACCTGGAGGGAGGAGTGGGATTGAAGAGAGTGAGGGAGTTTGTTCCAGAGGCGGGAGAAAAGGGGAATGAAAGAGTGAAGGTGAGTAGAGAGCCTAGAATTTGGCAGTTTAACCATAAGAGGGTTGCTGGCAGATCCTGTGCGACCTGTAGGAATATTATGGGGACAGAGCACCGAGAGAGCTGGGGGAAGCAAGGCCGGAGAGGAGTCGGTAGAAGACGGAAAGACCACCAACCTGCCTGCGGTGAGTAAGTGAAAGGCCCTTGGAGTTAACTTCATCACGGGAGATTCCAATGATTCTGAAAGCTTTGGTTTCAACAGCGTGAAGACGAGCTAGGTGTGAGGCAGGAGCACCGGCCCAGAGGGGAGAACAGTATTCCATTAAGTGATGAGTGGAATCTGCATATTAAAAAGGCAAAATCATTATTGATAGCTGGGACTCTTTAACCATACCCCTTACCCCTATATACCTCATATAGCCCTCAATCCTTTCCTCCCCTGAGTCAGACCTCTTCTTGACATCCTTATTGTCTTCCCCTACTTCTCCACCTTATCAAACCCTCCCTCCATCCTTACTGCAATGATCCCCTCTCTGAAACCAATGCTTTGGTTATGTACTGTACATAGTACTGTACATAGTACTACTACATACTGTGAAAACAAAAAACCATGCAGAAAACAGCAGGGATTAATAAAAAAATAAATCTAAACTCGCACTGAGATAACAACAAGAATGGGGTATTATTTTGGGGTTTATAAGATCTAGGCTCATGGAAGAGCGAGAAGACGGAGGGGAAAAAGGCAACGCACTGACAGTGAGGCATTGGGTGCAGCAGTTGGATAACAAGCAAGTGAATGAGAAGAGAGGAGGTGAGGACACCTGCAAGTAAGAGTGTTGGATTTGATGTGGTTAAGGGGGAGGAAAAGGTCATGGGTAAGGATCTGAGGGGACTTGAGGTGGCAGTGCACTGCCAACTCGAGGTGCTGGACGGAAGAGTGGGATTGAACAGCTTAAGGAAAATGGTTCTAAACACAGGAGAAAAGAGCAACAAAGAAGTGGACTTGTGTGGGTGTGGAAAGCCTACAATTGGAGTTTAACCAGGAGGGGGCTACTGGAAGAATGTTACATCGTGAATGAGCCGAGGATGGTCGGAGTGATGAAAGAACAGGAGCAAGACCGCAGGAGAGGCCGCAGAAACCAAGAGGCCACCGATCTGTCTGCAATATGAGAATAACAGGTCATGTACTTTGGCCTCATCATGGGGAATTCCAATAATGCTGAGAGCTTTATATTCTATGGAATCCAGGAGAGACAGATGTGAAGTGGGGGCTCGAGCCCATAGGGATGATGATAAGTACTCCATTGGGCTACATACAAAGGTCTTTGAGGCTGTGAGTAGTTCTGGTTTGAAGGAATGATTTGGAACGATGGAGAATTCCAGCTGCGGTTTGCTTTGCTCCTTGGGCAGGCCAGGAGAGGTCATGACTGATGATGAGGACTAGGAGTTCAAGAAACTGGACCCCTCCGCTGGTTGACCATGGAAATAGACAGGTGGATTCGTTTGACGATCTTTCCGGAGGAACAGGGTGAGGTTGTGAGATTTGCCGGATTGAAAGACCTGTTTGTGAAATTGTCAGCATAACATAGACAAGTTGCTTAAAGTGCAAATGATCTGGTAAATGACCCAATGCAATCGACATCATTTTGAAAGGAAATACAGAGATAAAGGTCACTGATGTTGGAGTTAACCACACGATGGAATGGTTAACCGCACGGTGACTGGGAATGAGGTCATTTTGTAAGCTTTGCTGGACAATGAGAAGGAAGGAGTTTTGCTCTCCTGCTGATTCACCATCAACCAGGATTGTCCAATTCACACAAGGAAATGCATATTCAAGATCTTGGAGAAGGTTGCTTCTTGCATAAATATCCTCGGAGATAAACCACGCCGGGTGTGATAATTGACAGTAATCGAAAATCACACCAATGTAATCCTTGATTATGCAACAATAAATGTTATGTTCACAAAAAAAAAACACAGATAATAATACACCCTCCGAGTTCCGCATGTCTGACACGATTTAGTGCCTGCCGTGGCATTTTAATAACATGATGTTCGACAGATGCACAAATCAGACTATCAGGCAGAATCATCTTATTCACAAAAGGAAGTCTTTTTTAGATTTGGTAGAAGCTCGGTTGTTGCATAAATATCTTTATAAAAGAACAATGAGCCTTATTAATCCTAATTTTACGCATTACGTTCATATAATGTATCATTCCGCCTTCCAAGCCTGGTGTTGGCTTAACGGTTAAGGTGGCTGCCTTAAGATCTTAGGGTCTTGAGTTTGAGGTCATGTTTTACCATCAAATAACACCACGTGGGTTGACTCGGCCTATCAACCTCACGAGGTCGGCAAAATGAGTACCACTTTATTGGAAACAAGGAGGGGAATCCATCAGCGATGACACTGCAACAGCTGCACTCTCAGAAATGATGCAACCAGCAGCCACAGGCTGCATATGAAATAGTAATACACCTTCCGAGCTGCAGGTGTCCACCATGATTGACCACATGCTGTTGTTGTACAGCATCTAAGGCTTTTGGAGGAGACATTAGACAACACCAAACTTATAGAGTTACAGGACCTTTTTTTAAGTCTTTCGAATGACACGGCTACGGTCGGATTCGAACCGCTGACCTCCCAGAGTTAGAGCGGACTCTCCGATGAACCATTATGCCCATTTTTTTTTCACCGACACATAAAAAAAACCCACCGTTTAGAGGCCATTTTTCCCCGCAAAGCGGGGGTTGGCCTTTTCGGGGACCGTGGTTGTTGTTGTTTTTTGGTCCCCTTTTTGAAGCAATGTTTTACGGCCGGATGCCCTTCCTGCCGCCAACCCTGTTTGTCGCCTTTTTACGATAAACAGGGAATTACCAGTGTACTGGTACTCAAATTTGCCGACCTCGGAAGGATGACAGGCTGAGTCAATCGACACATAATGTTTCACCGACACAATGAAATGGAAAACCAAATACTGCATTGGAGTCATCAAAATTGCGTGCTGACGGGGAGGGGAGTTTCATTGAAGCTGAAGGGAAAGGTGTATGCTGCATGTTTGAGAAGTGTTATGATTTATGGGAGCGAGACATGGGTCAAGAATGTAGAGCAGCAACGAAGGCTGGAAAGGGTGGAAATGCGAATGGTTCGGTGGATGTACGGAGTATCGTTGAGAGAGAGGAAGACAAATGATGAATTGCGAAAGATGATGGGAATAGAGCCTGTGATGGATGCTGTGAAGAGAAAGAGGTTCAGATGGTTTGGTCATGTGTTGAGGAAGGATGAAAGTGACTGGTTGAGAAGAGTGATGGAAATGAATGTAGAAGGAAGTAGAGGACGGGGAAGACCGAGAAAGACTTGGCTAAAGGTAGTGGAAGAAGAAATGCGGGCAAGGGGGTTAACATTTTGCAAAAAAACCCCGTCATCGGTCACGTGGTTTGGCGGCAATGTTGGATTTTCAAATAAAACTTTAAAAATGTACTTCCCCAAAACCGCGTATCCGATCAATACAAAACTTGAAACATATGTTTACATAGTGATGGCGGAAAATATGCAAACTACGACATCTTCAGTCATCTGGTTTGGCCGCCATCTTGAATTTAAGCAAAAATATATATATATTTTCCAGATTACTGCTTAACAGATCAATGTAAAATGTCATACCTTTGATAAACTACTGATGTGGGAAAACAATTTGTAAAGCATGATGTCATCAGTTATGTGGTATGGCGGCAATGTTGGATTTTAAAATAAAACTTTTAAAATGTACTTCCCCAAAACCGCTTATCCGATCAATACAAAACTTGAAACATGTTTACATAGTGATGGGGGAAAATATGCAAACTACGACATCATCAGTCATCTGGTTTGGTCGCCATCTTGAATTTAAGGCAAAAAAATTTGTTTTCCAGATTACTGCTCAACAGATCAAGGAAAAATGTCATACCTATGATAAACTACTGATGTGGGAAAACAATTTGTAAACCATGACGTCATCAGTTATGTGGTATGGCGGCCAGCTTGGATCGAAGGAAAACCTTTAAACATCTTTCTCCAGAACTGCAGAACAGATCAATATGAAATTTCAAATGTATGATCATCTCTCCATGAGGAAAAATATTTCTGAACTGTGACATCATCAGTCACGTCGTATGGCAGCAATCTTGGATTTAAGGAAAAAATATTTGTAAATCTATATCTCCAGAAGCACTCAACGGATAAATCTGAAACTTCATACCTATGATTGACTAAACATGAGGATTTTCTTTTTTGGAAAACAATGACATCAGTCACATGGTATGGTGGCCATTTTGGATTCAAAGGAAAAAAAAAAATGAAAATCTATATCTCTAGAACCGCTTAACCGATCCAACCCAAAATTTATAGATATGATCGACTACCCATGTGGAAAATTTATTGAAAATTATGATGTCGTCAGTCATGGGGTATAGCGGCCATTTTGCCTAGAAGCGTATCATTTAAACCTCGACTCTGATTCTGCAACTGGACCAGACGGCATCAGCCCACGGGTCCTAAAATCCTGCTCTGCCGCTCTATCTCACCCTCTCTCTGTTCTTTTCACCCTCTCTTTTGCTCAAGGTCATCTGCCAGCATCTTTGAAATCGGCAAACATTACCGCTTTACACAAAAAGGTGCAAAAACAGATCCTTGCAACTACAGACCAATCAGCCTGCTCCCAATTATCAGCAAAGTCATGGAATCCATCATTGCTTCGGATATCAAATCCTTCCTCTTCTCCAATGGCTTGATCTCTGATCATCAATTTGGATTCAGACCAGGCCATTCTACTCTGGACATGCTGCTTCTGCTGTCAACAATGGATGGAGGTCCTCAATGCCAAACAGGAAATCAGAGCTGTCTCCCTTGACATATCACATGCCTTCGATATGGTCTGGCACCCAGCTCTGCTCAACAAACTCTCCTCCTATGGTATCCATGGAAATCTCCACTCATGGCTTGCTGACTTCCTCTCTGGTCGTCGGCATCGTGTGGCCCTGAATGGATTTCTCTCATCTCCCCTTCCTGTTCTGGCTGGAGTTCCCCAAGGTAGTGTTCTGGGCTCTGTGCTATTTCTGGTCTTCATCAATGATCTCTCCGACTCTCTAGAAAATCCTCTCTATCTCTTTGCTGATGACTCTACTATCTGCCGCTCCATTCCTCATCCCTCAGATCGGCAGTCTGCAGCCTCCTCACTCTCTGCAGACCTGGACAAAATAACAGACTGGTCAAACAAGTGGAACATGTCTTTCAATCCTGACAAATCCCACACTCTTACTCTGTCTCTCCGAAAAGACCGACTGGAAAACCCTCCTATCTACTTTCTCAACAATCCTTTCCAAGAAGTTCTGTCGCTCAAGCTTTTGGGTCTCACTATCTGCCATGATCTTTCTTGGGAAAACCACACTTCCAAGCTGGCCTCCAAAGCCAGTCGCCGACTGGGCATCCTCCGTCGTGCGAAGTCCTTCCTTGGCACACCTGAGCTCCTCACTAATGCAAGGCTTTCATCCGCAGCTCAATGGAATACTGTTCCCCCCTCTGGGCCGGTGCTCCTGCCTCACACCTAGCTCGGCTTCACGCTGTTTAAACCAAAGCTTTCAGAATCATTGGAATCTCCCGCGATGAAGCCAACTCCGAGGGCCTTTCACTCACTCACCGCAGGCAGGTTGGTGGTCTTTCTGTCTTCTACCGACTCCTCTCCGGCCTTGCTCCCCAAGCTCTCTCTGTGCTCTATCCCCCTAATATTCCTAAAGGTCGCACAAGATCTGCCAGCAACCCTCTTATGGTTAAACTGCCAAAATCTAGGCTCTCTGCTCACCACTCTTTCATTCCCCTTTTCTCCCGCCTCTGAAACAAACTCCCCCACTCCCTTAAATCCCACTCCTCCCTCCAGGCCTCTAAAAACAGCTGTTCACCACCATCTCTTATCTTCCCCCATCCAAAACCTTGATCTTTTCTACCCCCGCTAATTCACCCCAGATACACTTTTTTGAAATTCCAACTTCTTTCCTGGAAGTCTTTGCAGTGTCCATGTGTTTTATACCTCTCCCACCTCCACCCAAGCCCTCCCCCTCCCACATTTCTCTCGATGTCCCTGCTCTCAAATGTTGTGTTTGTGTCCTTCCCCCCCTCTCCCCATCTTGTGTTCCGCTCCCCTTATTTTGTGTTTTATGGGACGGTTGCCTTTTTGTGTGATTAATGTTCACTCTTTCACGAGCCTCGATCCTGTATACAAAAAAAATAAAAAAAAATAAAAAAAATCATTGCTTACTATTCTAGTTTAATTTATTGCCCTACCTTTCAAAAACAAAATGTCCAAACATCTCAATTGAGATATTTTTACTGTTAGTCTGGATCTCTTTCATTTCATGCTCACCCTCTGCTCGATCAAATGGCCAAAAATGTTTTATTCATCCCAATGTGTTGCTGTCCCATACTAAATGCAGCCGTATCCTCCATTTAATGATCGGAATGGCTTACCAGCTATTTGTTTTGTAGGAAATCGAAAATCATGTTTAATTGACATTTTCCCCGCTACAATGTAGGAAAGTCTGATAATAATCAGTCGGGGAAATTGATCAGCATCAATACAAAAAGTGTAAATAGAATTCAAATGGGATGGACCTTAATAAAATTGGAAATTATACAACACATCATAAACTTCTGGATTTCTTGAGTTTAATAGAAATTACTTATTTTTTTTTTCTATACATACAGTATGTTGGTTTGTCGGTAATGGGAGCTCACCGAACAACACCAACACCAACACCAACACCTACTACTACTGCTGCTACTACTGCTGCTGCTACTACTACTACTACTACTACTACTAATAATACTACTACTACTACTACTACTACTACTACTACTACTACTACTACTACTACTACTACTACTACTACTACTACTGTGCCATTTATTCTCACTTTTTTGTGGAGTCGGCCGGTGAACGTTTTTGCCCCAGATCTTTCACGAACCAGCTGTCTAGGTGTGACGTTCAACTGAAGGAAATTTAAGGGAGAAAGGGAGAAGTAATTTGTTCAGGATGCTGGCGATAACTCGCCTACTCTTCGTGAAAGACATCGTAGTATTTTTAATATCTACCAAAACCAGTATTGGCAGACAGATCCAAGGGTGTAACATGCATATGGACAGAGCGCACATTGATGCTTCACCCTGCATATAAAACACCAGGGTGGCAATTTATAGTTGGGTCAGGTTCGAGCCCAGGCTCGACAGCTCAGATGTTAGATCACATACCTCTATAGGCCTCACATTGTCCAAGAGATAGGCAAACTATTACATCACAACTGCTCATTGTTGGGGAGGGAGGGGAGCGGGCGGGGAAGGGGATGGGGGGGGGGGGGGACAAAAAAACAACTATTGACGTCATCATGACACCTTATTGTGTTTGTATAATAACCAATGAGATATGGTGAAGATAGAGAACACACCAAGGTTCGCATCCAGCATTCCTCACAGTGTACGTGCCAGCACTGAATGGACGTCAGCGGCAGAGAGTAACAATCCTGTGCAGAAGGAAACAAGGTGATCGAAGATGAAATAAAACCGTTATACCTTGTTAAGGGAAAAAAACATCTCGTGACAAAGTTATAGGTAGGAATGTGCATTACACCAGAGGTCGGCAAAAACGATCAAACTCATTAAACAATAACTTTGCAATTCAGTTGCCCGGCTAAGTGGATGCAATGATAAATTCCAGCAAATATCAGGCCAAATGAAAATTTTATGGTTTCCTTTGTGACCAAGATTTATTTGGCAGGTGCACGGTTATGTCATTGTTTATAAGCATATCGTCGTGGCATGGGCTTCTATCTGTCGAACCTTATAATTTGTGCCTCTACTTCTGCATGTTGAAACATATAATTGTCCTGGAGGTCTGTGTGATGAACTATATCATTGTGGACTTGACTTGTGTGTGTATACAACACAATATCATTGTGGACAGGAACTCTGTACATAGGACTAAGGAGCATCTAGGCATTGCCTTGACTTCTGTGTGTTGAATCATATATTTGGATCTCGGACTTCTGTGTGATGAACCAATTCATTGTGGCCCGGACATCTTTGTCGAACCATGCCACTTGTGCCTCAACTTCTGCATGTACAACCATAAAATTGTCCTGGAGTTCTGTGTGATGAACTATGTTATTGTGGCCTTGACTTCTGTGTGATTATCGATATATCATTGTAGCCTTGACCTATGTACATACAACCATATCATTGTGACCAGGACATCTGTGTGTAGAAGCATATGATCATGCCCTTGACTTCTGCATATCAAACCATATAATTGTGGCCTGAACTTCTGTCTGTCAAACCATATCATTGTGGCCTGAACTTCTGTCTGTCAAACCATATCATTTGTGCCTCGACTTCCGCATGTACAACCATATCAGTGTGGCCTGGACTTCTGTATCATTGTGGCCAGGCCCTCTGTGCGTAGAAACATATGGTCGTGGCCTTGACGTTTGTGTGTCAAACCATTTAATTGGTGCCCCTACTTCTGCATGTAGAACCATATAATCGTGTCCTGGACTTCTGCTGTTCAAACCATATAATTGTGATTACCGGTGTTTCTTTTTTTTCAAACCTTAGTAAGTTTATAAACACTAAAACCAGACCCTTTTACAGGATTTACCAGAAAGTAAAATGAAGTGAACATCATGAAACAAGGCCTGCATTGCTCTGCACACAAAGCCCTGAGATAAAGCAGACACTCTGTAATGCAAAGCCATCCTAGTGCGTGGCAGTCAATCCAAGAACATATTCTCTGATGTTACCCAGCGCAATGATATTTTGGACCAATTTAATGCCCACGTGCATTGTAAAGCAAAATTGTCAGGTGCTGTTGCTCAAAAAGAAAATTCTGAGCAAATTATAGGAATATATCTTCCAGACTTGTTCAAATCGTGGTTGCGGGCTCTTTCTGATCTCTTTCATGACATGCCAAGAACTCTTAGGAGCTGATGGCATGCTCGAGTTTGACTATAAGACTGTTTGTAATGGAACAGCTGTCCCGCCTTTTAGTCTTGGGCTTGTAAGGACTCCATTCACCAGGGTCGACATCACAAACCACAGGAGGAACCTTTATCAGCCGCCTGCCCGAAAGGCTTCCCGCTGTGGCTCCCATGGCATGCTTTATGACGTCACAGCCTTGTGTTATTGCACACGCCTGCAGAGGATATCCGTTAAAGTGATGCCGCAGAATTAAACAACACTTGCCGACACCAAGATGAGAGGTTTTGGTGCCTATGGTGAACACAGCTTCGGAATAAACCTTCAGCTGGTGTTGTTTGCAACTTCAAAGAATGGATAACTATGAGGAATACCCAAAACGTTTTTTACTTGTGACGACAACAACCTGGCATGATGAAACCCCTCAGATATGCAGTTGTTAGCTTATAGCTAGCGAGTCCAATAAAACAGGGATGTGGTCAGTGTGATTTATGGTTCTACGGTCTACAAATGTTTCATGCAAAAGGTCATCTAATTGTATTTAACTCAATAATCACACAAAATTGCTCAATCTAACTTCAGCTTCTGACGTACCATACAGATGAGGCACTTGTACTTATGTTCTCTCTTAAGATCCTTCTCTAGCTCAAGAATGCGAACCTTCAGAGCGGCAATGGTCACCATACCAGCCTCCTCACTTCGTCTGACCCTGTGGAGCAATGAGGCAAGGAGAAATTAAAACAGGCACTTTTGACTGTCTTTCAATTTTCAATCGATGTCCTTACATGTGATGCAGAATTCCAGTACAGGTTGTGGGTTCAAATACAGCTGAAGAGGGCGGTACGAAGAATTTGGATTACTAGCAATAGTACCAGCCCTATGGGCGGGGCTTCAATTGGGAGGCCCAAATGAAAAGGCTAAATATCAGAAATTGAAGACTTTTTTCTTTTAAACGATTCAAATAAACATCCGTTGAATCATATCACATGCAAATCATCAAAATCTAAACAGTACATGGCGCCCATTTTGAAAAAAGATTGAATTCTGCAAAACGGAAGTGGCCGCTACACGTCTTTCTCAGTCGCACGTTTATGTGTGAAGAGTGCGCGCCGAATCTGTAACACGGAAGCGGACGCTACACCTGTTTCTCAGTCGCTTTGCACACGCTGCCGTGTTACTTCGGAGCCGCACGTTTATATAGGAAGAGTTCGTCAGGAGTCGATCTACTCTCTCCTGGTATGTAGAATAAACAGTATTTGTAGAATTTCAACAAAAGGCACATCACTGTTCAATGTTCATATCGGTAAATATTATTCCATCGTGTTTGGAAAAACTGGAAAACTGGAAAACTTGGAAAAACAATATAGCCTATTTTACTCCCAGGGGTCCCAGGAATACCCACCCAAAATATCGTTGCGATCGGTTGAGCCGTTTTTGCGGTACCTTCGAACGGACGGACAGACATTTGGTGAATTATAGTAAGATTAGCTTCTGGAATGTGATCACATCTCGAAAAATTATCACGCCAAGTATTGGATCGTCAATGAAACCAGATTTGCTCACTATTGACCATCAGGGGAGGATATATTATTGTATGCCTCCAATTCATCCAGTCTACGTGTGATCCTAGTTTAAAATTTTTGGTCAATTTATAAGAACCCTCAGGGTAACTTGTCACGGGCATGAAAATGCTCCAGGCAAAAAGGCAAGGTGACCAAATGTGGACCCACCAAATGTGGACAAAAAGCGAGAAGGGCACTCGGTAGAGCTCATACCCCTCCCAGCCTGAATAGCTTACGTTTTGTATCCAACTGGTAGGCTGGATCTGGATTCGGACCTGAACCAATAGCTAATCAGCTTGTTCTTGTCACATAACCAACTTATCCACCAAGTTTTGTCATAACTCATTCCCAAGTTTTTTAAATATCGTGCTACATATAGTTTTTGGCCCCATCTTTCAATGGTGAAGAATCACTTTAAAATGTTTTAACAATTCTCATATCTGGAACCAGATCTTCACCGAAATTGAATCATTTCTTCCTTGTCCCACACCCAACCTGTCCACCACTTTTCGTCCGAATCTGTCCACAACTTTGGATATCGTGCTATCTATTAATTTTGGCCCAATCTCGCAATGGTGAAGAATCACTTAAAAATCATCATAACCGGATCCGGATCTTGACCAAAATCTAATCAATTCGTCGATGTCACACACCAAACCTGTAAACCAAATTTAGTCTGAATCCGTTTACAACTTTTTGAAATATTCCGCTCACAGACAGACAGGGGTGAAAACATAACCTCCACCCACCTTAGGTGGTGGAGGTAACTAGAGAATTCATAGAACACCTTACCCCACCCAGTCTTGGGATATAAGGACATGGGTGGGGTCTGCGAGCAGCAAATTTGATGAGTCAAGATGATGTAAAATGCCATAATGTTTTGTCCAAATACTGCTAAATGGAAGGTTTTTGAAAGTGCCAAAAAGGTGAATTGCGTTCTAGCGTTCAAGTACATCATTTAATTGAAATGAGGATTTTGAAGGTTGTAGAAAACAAAATGTATTCGGATGTTCACCACCATTGATGCAGTGTCTTTTACGCCACCTTATTTAACATGTTGAATTAGTTGTTCGAGCCTGGTGTTTGTGTCCTTTATGACGCCGCTAAAAGCAGTGTTTCCTATTTGGAATGATTTTCAATTTTATTTAACAGACAAACAGGAGAGAGTAAAATAAATGATCTCACTCCTCTCTGCACATGTGCGATTGGGACAAATTCAAAGCCAAAGTACTGCTAAACGGCAGATTCGTTTTCCGATTCATGTCCAAAATATAACATTCAATTGAAACTGAGTTGTTCATTGATCATAAATTGACACTTGCGGATAGACAGCCAGACAAAGGAATACCCCTCCCCCCTCCTTCACCCCAATCCCTACTTCTTCCTGAGAGTTCTCTTCTCTATCCATCTTGTCCACCCCATGCATCTTCTCCTGCCCCTCATTCCTCCCCACACCCATTGTTCTTCCCAAGTCTCCATCTGTCTTGGCCTTCAACTCTGCAGTTGGTATTTCCCCTCTCTCAACTGTTCCACTTATCCTGTTGCTTCCTGATCCATTCAGTGTACTAATACTAGCTCTTCCACAAGCGTCGACTATCTATGCAATTTCTTTTTGTTTAACACCGCTTTACTCTTCACGAGTGTGGGGTAATTATCCAATTGTAATATATTGAATAAAAACAATTGTCCTTCAATCTCACATGAGCTTGTGGAGTCCAACTATTTTTGTTATTTTTTTTTGGATACAAGGTCGAGGCTCATGAAAGAGCTAACATTAATCACACAAAAAGTCAAACCGACACATAAAACATATAATAAGGGGAGCGGTAGACAAGATGGGGAGAGGGGGAAGGACACAAACACAACATTTGAGAGCAGGCACATCGAGAGATCTGTGGGAGGGAGAGGGCTTGGGGGGAGGTGGGAGAGGTATAAAACACATGGACACTGCAAGGACTTCCAGGAAAGAAGTTGGAATTTCAAAAAAGTGGATCTGGGGTGAATTAGCGGGGGTAGAAAAGATCAAGGTTTTGGATGGGGGAAGACAAGAGATGGTGGTGAACAGCTGTTTTAAAGACCTGGAGGGAGGAGTAGTGGGGCAACTTAGCATAACAATTGTGCATTTTGTGAGGAAAGCACCAAATTTGGCACACGAGTAGACTATCATATTATGAAAAGATCTGGATATTGGGCCATCTCAGATTCAGAGATTTGATTTTTGCAAGATTTCGATTCGATTGGGATCGAAGAGAACACCTTCTTCGTCTTCTGTACAGTGAAGTTGCCAGCCCTGAATTCTCTGGCTACATCTGGGTGCTTCATTGGGAGTGCAACCGTGTCCCTCAGGTGAACAGGGATCCACCTGGCATCGTGTGTGTGGTCTAAGGCATGGAACCATGGGACCAGTTCCGTCAGGGCATCAAGGTACATGGTGAATGAAGCCTGCCGCAGAGAACGCACGTAGACCAGTACCAACATCTCTAGTTCCAGCACAGTTGCCCAGTACTGAAAGTTGGGAATGTCTTCTCCTCTCTGGTGACACCAGTCTTCGAACTCAGGCAGGTCTTCTGCATCATCAGCATATGTCATACAGTGGCGTTCATACGCACGGTGTTGCAGGATGTGCAGTGCCGCTGCAGTGATTTGATGAGCTCTTCTTGTGCGGGTGACGTGGGCAGCTCGCAGGAAGGAGTCGGCCGTCCCTGGCGTTGCAATCTCAGCTTGCAAATCTGCAAAATCTGCAAATCTTGCAAAAATGAAATCTCTGAATCTGAGATGGCCCAATATCCAGATCTTTTCATAATATGATAGTCTACTAGTGTGCCAAATTTGGTGCTTTCCTCACAAAATGCACAATTGTTATGCTATATTTAGCTTAGCTGCCGGACTAGAGTGGGATTGAAGAGAGTGAGGAAGTTTGTTCCAGAGGCGGGAGAAAAGAGGAATGAAAGAGTGAAAGTGAATAGAGAGTCTTGATTTTGGCAGTTTTACCATAAGAGGTTAAGTATTTTGTGACTTCTTAAGAATACAGAACATCAGATGAAATAATACATCGTTCATAATTATAAATTATAGGGTAATTGGGATGGGGGAGATTGCACAGAGATCTTGAGGTATCTACACAATTTGTGAAGGAAACCAACGAACCTCGTCCGCCCGTACAACATCATATTGCAAATCAATTCTCGCATAAGCAGCACGAAGCACTTGCTTCATCAAAATTCACCGAAAGTATATAAAACTGCTTCGCCGAGAGTTTCTCAACATTGAAATCGAGGAATTATGCCGATGTGAATCTTTAAGCTAGCGATTTATAATGACAAGGCCAGAATGACAATGCAATCACTTGTTAAATGTCGACGTGAAGGCCTGATGTAAAATATAAAATAATCCCATTTCGGTCTTCGGCTAGCAGGATGGCATACAGAGGTATGCATATTCACCTGTGAGCTGTCTAGCCTCGGTTCGAATTGAATTCAACTTGAATTCAACCTGAATTCGAATTCAACTTGTGAGTTTCACAACTATAAACTGACATCCTGGTGTTTTGCAGGCCAGGCGAGACATCAAATTTGTGTGTGTGTTCCAAAAATATATATAAATTTTCAATCTGAAATTGCTGCTTTGTTTGGCATGTGTGACATTCCCCTCTGAGCACTATGGTGATGATGCTGAGATGACAGGCTGAAATTGCATGTACCGTGTCGAGTTGACTGTCCATTGTCTTCTAATGTTTATGTCCGTCCATCCATCTGCCTCATGACCTTGTAGATCTTAGGTGCACAATTTTGGCATTTTTATGGAAATAGACCAAGCAGCATCCATTTTCTCCGATGTGCAGGGAAGCAGGAATCTGTTTCCAACAGTACAGTTAGATTTCCAGTAGCTTCCAACAACACCATGGGTTTTTGCAGGAACTAATGTGGAATTTGGCCAGTGTACCTTTTAATTTTTACACTAGAACAGCACTCAGTAGAGAGCATACCTCCACTCATACCTCCGCCAGTTGAAGTTTACATTTTGTATCCCAGAGTAGACCAGAAAATCACAATACAGAATCACATTTAATCAAAATCATGCGTCCACAACTTTTTGTGATATCCTGCCATGTATCGTTTTTGGCCCCATCTCCCAATGGTGAAGAATCACTTTAAAATTATGTTAGCCAAATCCGGATACGGATCTTCAATTCAAAATTGAATCGATTCTTCCCTGTCACACACACAACCTGTCCACCAAGTTTCGTCCAAATCCGTCCATAACTTTTTGAGCTATCCTGCTATATGTTGGTTTTAGCCCGATCACTCAATGGTGAAGAATCACTTAAAAAAATTAAATAATTCTCATATCCGAATCCATATTGAAATCTTCACCAAAACTGAATCAAATCGTCTTTGTCACACACCGAACTGGTCCACGAAGTTTCGTCCAAATCTGTCCACAACGTTTTGAGATATCCTGCTATGTATAGTTTTTGACCCTATCTCCCAATGGTGAAGAATCACTTTAAAAATTCCACAAGCCGGATCCGATTCCGGATCTTCACCAAAATCGAAGCGTTTCGTCCTTGTCACATACACTACCTCTCTGCCAAATTTCGTCCAAATCCATCAACAACTTTTTGAGATATCTTGTTCACAAACAGACAAATGAAAAATCACTCATAGAGCGACACTTGGCAAAAGCGAACAAAGTAGAATGGCACTCAGGAGAGCATCCTTTTGACCCCAAAACGAATTGGTGGTTGAATTCAGTGATCTGATATGCAAATTGTCTTCAAATTTTAAGTTAATTGGATGAAAATTGACAATTTTAGAAATTTGGCCTATGCTGACGTTTTGGC
This sequence comes from Myxine glutinosa, assembly GCF_964187855.1. Classification (NCBI taxonomy): domain Eukaryota; kingdom Metazoa; phylum Chordata; class Myxini; order Myxiniformes; family Myxinidae; genus Myxine; species Myxine glutinosa. The sequence continues at coordinate 74,452,280 of NC_136261.1, read as the reverse complement.
CTATGTTGACCTCAAAAATAGTTGGTGGTTGGTTTCAGTAAGCTGATATGCAAATCATATTCAGATTTCAAGTCAATCGGATGAAAATTGAGGATTTTATGAATTTGAAAAAAGTGGTTGACCTAAGGCCTATGTGGACCTTTTGGCCTATTTTGATCTCAAAAATAGTTGGTGGTTGAATTCAGTTCGCTGATATGAAAATCCCATTCAAATTTCAAGTCAATCGGATGAAAATTGAGGATTTTAGAAATTTGAAATTGTTGTTGACCTTGGCCTATGTTGACCTCAAAAATAGTTGATGGTTGAATTCATTTAGCTGAAATGTTAATCCGATTCAAATTTCAAGTCAATCGGATGAAAATTGATGATTTTAGAAGTTTGAAAAAAGTGGTTGACCTTTGGCCTATGTTGACTTTGTGACCTATGTTGATCTCAAAAATAGTTGGTGGTTGAATTCAGTACGCTGATATGTAAATCCTATTCAAATTTCAAGTCAATCGGATGAAAATTGAGAATTTTAGAAATTCGAAAAAGAGTGGTTGACCTTTGGGCTTTGTTGACCCCAAAAATATATACGATTTTGTCGGACCACGAACTCTTCCATTTGTTGAAGTTTCGTGAAGATCGGTTAAAAATTGTGACCTGTAGGCAAGTATAAGTGAGCGGGCAGAAAAACACAAACACACACAAAGAAACACAAACCGGAGTGATCAACATGTGAATTTTTTTTTGGGGGGGTCAAGTAACAAACAGACAGACAAGGGGGAAAACATAACCCCCATCCACCTTTGGTGGCGGAGGCAATAAACACTTTTTCATTGTTTCTGCAGTTAAGGTACAAAAGATGAAGACCAAACCGGCAGCGAATCTCCTTTTCATCAAAATAAACTGAGATATTTAAGTTTCACCAGGTAACCCAATAAAGTAGCAGACGGTGCCTGGCCTGACATCTACCCGAGGAACTGCTCACTCAATGATGCAACACCTGCTTGCGAATCACCTATCCATCAGGATGTGTTCACATGAAGAATCGAACCCAGACTAGACATTTCTAAGTAAAGGGCACCCGCCACCATCCCGTCATACAATGACATCATGCGCTATTAATGTAAAAGTCTGTCGATGTCTCCAAACGTCTTCGTCACGGACGCGACACATTTGAAAGTTCCTGCGTGAGTCTCAGACGTGGGAGAGAGAAAAAAAAGCAAAGTCTTAAAAAGCAAAGTTCAGATGACAAAGTCCTTAATTGAATGGCTTTCTCCAAGAGCCATACGTGTACGATCAAGTGATCTGTCCACCATTACCGCACACTCCCTAACACCTCGTGTTGGACAGGAGAATAATCTATTGGACGTGCACGCATTAAATAAATGGATTAGCATCGCACCGAACGTCCATCATCATTTAGATCCTCGACTGAACACTTGACGAGGCGACGAAAGTTATAATCAGGCCAAAGTGCCGAGCATTTCAAAAATACCAAATCCACGTTTGGGCCACCATTTTGTTTATTTTTGGTCCGTCCCGACATACCTGTCGCTCTCAGATTCATCCCCCTTGTTCTGCTCAGATCCGCGAGCATCGCCATCCAGGTGACTGCTTGAGGTGGCTTCTGCGGGAGGGGGAATAAACGCCGGGAACCATCAGGTCGGAGCATTCCGCCGGAAAAAGCAAATCGATAAGGTGGCAATAAATACAAGCGAGAGCTCGCCACACACGCGCCTCTTTAACATCGTGCCAATTAACAGGAAAAAAGTCACGGGCATTAAATCGTCTCGATGACATTAGTGACACGTAATATTTCAATTTTCCAATAAGGGCTTGTGCATAACGTGTAAGTGGTTACAGGCTTCTTAACGGAGGTAATCATGAAGATGCAGGCGTTCGGAGAGTGGGGGAGGCACTTTTCAATTAATTTTAACGGCTAAACTCAAAAGGCCCTTTTTAAATCCACGATTCGTCCTTTATTACTCTGGATAATAAAATAAAGTTGTTTTGTTATTTTATAATCGTGTACTAAATTTCTCCTTTGCCTTTTGCCCATTTGATAATCTCGGTTGAACCTGAAGTCCTCCTTCTTTACTCGGAAATTTGAAGGCAGCGAAGCCTGCACAATCGTTGCCAACCTATGGTTGTTTGTTTGTGTTGTGTTCTATTCGTTTCTTTTTTTTGTACACAAGGTCAAGGCTCGTGCAAGAGCTAACATTGATCACAAAAAGACAAACTGACACATAAAACATAAAAGGTATGATAAAGGGAGCGGGAGACAAGACGGAGAGCAGGGACATCGGGAGATCTGTGGGAGGGGGAGGGTTTGGGGGGAGGAGGCATGGGAAGGGGGGAGGCATGGGAAGGGAGTGGGAGGAGGCATGGGAAGGGGGGGAGGCATGGGAAGGGAGTGGGAGGAGGCATAGGAAGGGGAGGAGGCATAGGAAGGGGGGGGGAGGCATGGGAAGGGGGGGAGGCATGGGAAGGGAGTGAGAGGAGGCATGGGAAGGGGGGGGGGAGGCATGGGAAGGGGGGGGGAGGCATGGGAAGGGGGGGAGACATGGGAAGGGGGGGAGACATGGGAAGGGGGGGGAGGCATGGGAAGGGAGTGGGAGGAGGCATGGGACGGGGGGGAGACATGGGAAGGGAGTGGGAGGAGGCATGGGACGGGGGGGAGACATGGGAAGGGGGGGGGGGGAGAGGTAAAAAAAAATCACATGAACACTGCTCGGACTTCCAGGAAAGAAGTCGGTATTTCAAAAAAGTGGATCTGGGGTGAATTAACGGGGGTAGAAAAGATCAAGGTTTTGGATGGGGGAAGATAAGAGATGGTGGTGAACAGCTGTTTTAAACACCTGGATACCCAGACTAGACATTTTTAGCGGACATCCTTTGTTCTGACCTCCCAGACTCACAGCGGACCCTCTAAGTCTCTAACCGTTACGCGGGTCCATTTGATGTCCAAATCCGCCTGGATCTGACCGTAGAAGTTTTTAAAATGATATTTGCACCTAAACCTGAAAAATATCTCTCCAGCATTCTCTGGTTATATGAATCGAGCACCTTGTTCTGTGAACACCGTGTCTGACTGCAATATACATCTTGTTTGCTCAGATATTGGAGAAGTAAAACAATGTTTTTAAAATAATTACATTAATTACAATTAAGGACGATATTTGCTAAGAACATTTAGGAATTGGGTTTGATGTGCGACATGTACCGTCAGCAGGCCAGGATGAGCCGTCCGCATGTATACGGCCCATGCCAGGTGAGGCATCGCCACTGTGAGAGACAAGAAAGGGAGGAACAGGGATTAGACAAAGGACGAAGGTGGCTGTGCCCAACAATTGTTGGTGGAAGTGTGAAGTTTGGAGTGAAGAGTGTGTTGCTGTGCCGCAGTGTTCCGAAAGCAATGTCCATACCGGGTCCCAGATAGCCCCACTCTGTGCATGGGAGGGACTGGACCATCCAGATCAAGAAGTGACTGGAAAATTCCACATTGTATTTTTGCTGCTAGAAAAGGTCTCCTTTGGTCTTTACCAGCTGATCATAAAGGAACCACAGCTTTACTACAAAGCATTTTAAAAAGTCGTCTTGTTTGGTGTTCCCATAAGGCCGCTTGCCTCATGGTGCTGTTGAGATGCCAGCTTCAAATTCCACATACTCTATTGAAAATGAAGGCACCACCACCTAATATCAGCTGCTCAGGAGGTAAAGCTCAGGTTAGATGATCCGAACGCCGAGTGATCTTCATTCTGGACTATGCGAGCATCGTGTGCCAACCGTTAGGTACCCTCGCCCAAGGGGGAGGGGATGCCTCACGTGACTGTAATAGGCAGATGTTGAGACGTAGTGTCGTTTTCATAATCACCTAAAAATAGAAACGATGAATATAGGCAACGATGAAAAAGACAATAGGTTTCACCATCTGTTCTTTGCAGTCATTTGATGTTTTCTTCCCCCTTGGGAAGGTAATTATCACCTGGCACAGAATACCTGCAGAGTCCCAAACAGAGATGACGACCACTCAGTTTGCCAAAATGTCGGATGTGAGCCTTGGCAACTGAGTAGCTATAATAGTTGGTGATGCCTTCATTTATTCATCAGAATCTTCCAAACTACCTGTTATTTTGTGAACCCTTATACTGTGTATCCAGGGCAATGACGAGCAATATTGTGTGACCGTGGCAAGCTGTGAAAACTACTTCTGACTTCCACGTCAATGCAATCAATTAGCAGAAGGGACTTGATCTACGATCAACAATCCATAAATGTATTTTGACAACTGCAATTCAAAGTTTGGTAATCCAAATATATAATAGGCTAATGCCATCTGTCTGTCACGTCTGTCTGTCTGTCTGTCAGTCCCACCCTGAAACACAGAAACACTCCTCAGAGAGAAAAAATATGAAGTAAAAGTTGCTTCAAATTAATCAAAACTACAGGGAAATTATACTTTTTTCAATCACACAAAAATGATAAACATGCGCGGTGTATATGGAACAGACCGCTGCTTCGATCGCTCCCGAAAGTCTCTTATTTTTGTTTTTTTAAGAAATATATAACCTCCAATTTTTGTAACTCTTTCAACCAGCACAATAATAAAAGACTCTGCAACCTGATTGTGGTATTTTTAGCAGCAGCTTCTACTCGTATGTATTAATAATAACGGAGGCCTGTACTGATGCCAAAGCTTCAAGATGTTCACAAGTCCAGTTACATTTGGAGGCTACAACCAATCCAGCATCAATGAGATGAGATGTGGCTGGAAAACTATGGAAAAACTTTGAAGAAACTTTGAAGAAACTTTGGAAAAACACCACAAATAAAAGCCATGGAAGTACTCCACATTAGCAGCAGGAAGGATCCTGTTATTAATCATTGTGGGGTATATAGACTACAGTAGATCTACGATCAGGTGCATTCAGCGATGTGATAGGCATTGAGTAATGTCCAGATTCCACCAACTTTCTTTGTTCATTATTACCCTTGCCAGATAAGGGGGTATTGCATTTGAGTCGGTTTGTCTGTTTGTCTGTTTGTCCGCAAAGAATAAATATGATTTTCTCTGCAACCGCTGGTCCGACTGACAGGAAATTTTCACCATTGGTGCAGTCCTCCTGTAGAATTGTTTATTGATAATTATGACGTCATAGGTCACGTGGTATGGGCGCCATCCTGGAAAAACCTAAAATAATTGCACCTTTATATCTCCGAAACCGCTGAATATGACAAAAACCGAGACATGGCTCATTGTAAAGAACACTCCATGGGGAATAACATATGTTAATGATGATGTCATAATTCGACAAGTACAAAACTTCATCTGATGAAGCTGAAGTTTTTTGAGCATCATATATGGATAAATGGGTGGAGAATTATTTTAATGACGTCATCGGTCATGTGGTTTGGTCGCCATCTTTGTTTTTTACACAAAAGCCTTAAAAAACACGAAAAACAAGTCCTGGCGAGGGTCTGCAATCTCTGATTGCTCTTTCTTGTTATAAACTGCATTAGCGACTGTTTAAAAAGCTAATCATACGTGCTTGCGATTTATAATATTTTGATGCCTCCGCCCCCAAAGGTGGCAGGAGGCATTATGTTTTCGGGTTGTCCGTCCGTCCGTCCGGTCCGTACGTCCATCCATCTGTATGGGCTAAACCTCTTTTTCTCAGCAACCACATGTCCGATTGAGACAACATTTTCAGAGTAGGCGTGACACCCATACAGAGTGTTTTTATGAAAATTGTGATGTCATAGGTCATGTGATATGGCAGCCATCTTGGATTAAATGTAAATAATTTAAAAATATTTCTCGGAAACCGCTTAATGGAAAAATTTGAAACTTGGCACATTGTCAAGTACTCCCAATGGGGAACAAAAGCATGATAATGATAACATCATCAGTGAAGTGGTATACCAGCCAAAAATGCTTTAATCGAATTCCTTCTCCTCAAAATCTGAAATTGCATGCACATAATGTATGACCCATTTGTATTGAAATATTAAAGTTATAACATCATAGATCACATGGTTTGGCAGCCATATTGGATTTAACCTAAATCCCTAAAAAACCATCTTCTCCCAAACCAAATCGATTGACTCAAACTTTAAGTGTGTCATTGACTAAGCATAGCGATTAAAAGATGATCACAAAAACATCATTGGTCACATGGTGGGGCAGCCATATTGTATTGAAGAAACCACCTTTAGAGGCCATTTTTCCCCGCAAGCGGGGGTTGGCCTTTTTCGGGGACCGTGGTTGTTGTTGTTTTTTTGGTCCCCTTTTTGAAGCAATGTTTTACGGCCGGGTGCCCTTCCTGCCGCCAACCCTTTTTGTCACCTTTTTACGACAAACAGGGCATTATCAGTGATGCCCTGTTTGAACTGGTACTCAATTTGCCGACCTCGGAAGGATCACAGGCTGAGTCAACCCCCCTGGCGTTAATTCAGCGATCGACCGGGAATTGAAGGAAAGATTGAAGGTATTGCATATTGTATTGAAGGAAAATATTAAATAATTATATCTGAAACCGCTTACCCTATCGATGCGAAATTTTACAAATACCATCTAACACCATTGTTGCATATAGTTTGAAAATAATGATGTCATAGGTCACGTGGTATGGCAGCCATCTTGCATAGAAAAATGAACCTTATCCGATCAACATGAAACTTCACAAACATGATCCCCTGCCCATACATATGCAGAGTGTACATTTTTAAAGATCATAAGTCACACGGTGTGGCAGTCATATTTGCTTGAAAGCTGATAATTAAAAAAATCCATTCTCTGAAACCGCTTCACCGATCGATGTGAGACCTGTCATGCCTGGTGAAAATGTGATACTTGAAAAGAGCTTAAGGGATTTAAATCAAACTTGTTTATTTTTAGGACAGTGAACGAGGGCATCTACCTGTTGTGGGACTATGTGGAGGCATATTGGTGACACAGTCACATTGCTCTAGCTACTTCTGGTAGTATAGAGGCTGTTGGCCCGTTGATCACATAAAAATGCCATGATAAGCTATTTATAAACGTTGACATGCCTTTTGTTCAAGGAGGAAAACCCACTTGGGAAGGTGGGACATTAATAGTATTCATATTGTTTTGTAAAAACATTAATATTATGCTATTGAAGTGCGGTGCTACGCACACAACTTGCTTGCCAAAGAGGTAGGCCACAACGCGTTTGATAACCAAAAGAGTCTTTATTAAGAAAGCTCAAACTGTAGCACTGGGCGGGCTCGAGCTTGGAGCCCGCATATATCTCCCGGGGCCACGCCTAGTCCCCGGGAGTGGCCGATCGGTCGATAGGCGGGGCATGCCTTCCAGTTCCCCGCCTGGACGTTCGCGCCACCTGCTGGTGCGTTGAATTCGTGTCCTCTTGCTTGTGTCTGCCACACGCGCCCCCCCAGAATTCCCGCGCACCTGAAGGGTGAGTTTGCGGGGAAGCCGGATGACCCGGCTGAAACGCCCCCTGGCGATGGGTGCCAGCCTGGGGGGTGGCGGGACTGGGGGGTGCCGGGGTCCGACCGCCGGGGGGCGGCCTCGACGCAGAGGAAGAGCTGCTGGCGGGGGTGCCGGGGGTCCGACCGCCGGGGGGCGGCCTCGACGCGGAGGCAGGGCCGCTGGCGGGGGGTGGTCCGGATCGAGGTGGGCCGGCTTGAGGCGGTCCACGGAAATGCGATCCGGGGCACCGCCGATGTCGACCGTGAAAAACTTGTCCCCGGCCTCCAACACGCAGAAGGGCCCGTCGTACGGGGGCCGCAGCGGTGCCCGGTGGGCGTCGTGCCGGATGAACACGTACTTTGCCGTGTGAAGCTCCGGGCGATGTGGGAAGGCGGGCAACCGTGGTGTGCCATTGGCACTGGGGCGAACCTCCGGGCGGTCTCCTGAAGGGCGGAGCGCTGTTGTGCCGCGGGCCAAGGAGCCGTGGAGTCGGGGATAAATTCACCCGGTACCCGCAGTGGTTACCCGAAGACCAGCTCCGCCGAGGACACGTGCAGGTCATCCTTGGGCGCCATCCTGAGGCCCAGCAGGACCCAGGGGAGTCTGTCGACCCAGCCGCCGTCGCAGAGGCTGGCCTGGAGCGCGGCCTTCATGGAGCGATGAAAGCGCTCGCACAGGCCATTGGCCTGGGGGTGGTAGGCCGTGGTGCGGTGTAGTTTCACCCCGAGCCCTTGGCCCACCGCGGCCCAGAGCTCCGAGGTGAACTGGGGGCCGCGGTCGGACGAGATGTCTGAGGGGGCACCGAACCGGGCAACCCAAGTGGCGATAAAGGCTTGCGCCACCTCAGCCGCAGACGTCGCCGCCAATGGGACGGCCTCCGGCCACCGTGTGGTGCGGTCGACCATGGTGAGGAGGTGGGTGAACCCTCGCAAGGGGGGCAGAGGTCCCACCAAGTCGACGTGCACGTGGTTGAACCGCCGCTCGGGCACCGTGAACGGGGCCAACGGTGCCTGAGTGTGGCGGTGGACCTTTGCGCGCTGGCATGCGAGGCACGTCCTGGCCCAGTCGCGGATGTCCTTCCGGAGGCCATGCCAGACGAACTTTGCCCCGACGAGTTTCTGGGATGCCCTCGCGCCAGGGTGGGACAGGCCGTGGATGGCGTCGAACACCGGGCGCTGCCAGCCAGCGGGCACGATGGGGCGAGGCCGGCCGAGGGAGACGTCGCATAGGAGGGCCGTGCCCGCGACGTCGAACGGCACCTCGGTGACGTGGATGCCCGTGACGGCGGTCCGCAAGGCCTGGACGCCGGGGTTGGCGGTCTGGGCCTCCGCCATCCGGGCATAGTCGACCCCGAGGTGGACCGCGTGCACGACGGACCGGGAAAGGCAATCCGCCACCGGGTTGTACTTACCCGCCATGTGACGGATGTCCGTCGTGTACTCGGACACGGCAGAGAGGTGGCGCTGCTGCCGTGCCGACCATGGCTCGGCGCCCTTGGCCATCGCGAACACAAGGGGCTTGTGGTCAACGAAGGCCGTGAACGGGCGGCCCTCCAGCAGATGGCGGAAGTGTCGGACCGCCAGGTGGAGTCCGAGCAACTCACGGTCGAAGGTGCTGTACCGGCGTTCGTGCGGGTGAAGCTGCCGGCTGAAAAACGCCAGCGGTTGCCAAGCACCACGCACCCCATTGCTCATGCACCGCGCCCACCGCGTAATCCGACGCGTCGGTGGTGAGGCCGATTGGTGCATCGGGCGCCGGGTGCGCCAGCATGGTGGCGTCGGCCAGAGCCAGCTTTGCGCCCGCGAACGCCGCGGCCATCGGCTCCGACCATGCGATGTCACCTTTGCCCGGCTTGCCCCGGAGGGCCTCGTGCAAGGGGCGGAGGAGCTGGGCGACGTGGGGCACGAAGCGGTGGTAAAAGTTCACCATGCCCAGGAACCCCTGGAGCCCCTTGACCGTGCGGGGCCACGGGAAATCCCTGACCGCCTCCACCTTGGCCGGTAACGGGACGGCCCCGTGCTCGGTGATGCGGTGCCCCAAGAAGTCGATGGTGGTGACACCGAAACGGCACTTGGCAGGGTTGATGATTAAGCCATGCTGGCCCAGGCGTTCGAACAGCGTGCGGAGGTGGAGCAGGTGGTCTTCCCGGGACGCGCTCGCGACTAGGATGTTGTCCAGGTAGACGAACAGGAAAGGTAAGGCGCGCAAGCCGCTTTCCATAAGCCGCTGGAATGCCTGAGCCGCATTCTTCAACCCGAAGGGCATCCTCAGAAATTCGAAGAGGCCGAAAGGAGTGATGACGGCCGTCTTCGGGACGTCGACCGGTTGGACGGGGACCTGATGGTAGCCCCGGATGAGGTCCACCTTCGAAAACACGGTCGTGTTGGCCAACCGGGCGGAAAAGTCCTGAATGTGCGGGACCGGGTAGCGGTCGGGGGTGGTGGCATCGTTGAGCCGGCGGTAGTCCCCGCACGGCCGCCATCCCCTGCCGGGCTTCGGCACGATGTGCAGCGGGGAAGCCCAAGCGCTGTTGGAGCGCTGCACGATCCCCAGCCGCTCCAGCGTGGTGAACTCCGCTTTCGCCACGGCGAGCTTCGTGGGCTCGAGTCGGCGTGCCCGGGCATAGACCGGTGGCCCAACCGCGGGGATGTGATGCTCCACCCCGCCGTCTTTAACGGCCACCGCTGAAAAAGTGGGCCGCGTGAGGGCCGGGAAACTAGCGAGGAGGCGGGTAAAGTCGTCCGCTGCCGGAAGCGTGCAAACTAAACTCGCCAGGACGGAACCCTCCAGCAAGCCGCTTGGAAAGCCACTCGGTGAGCCGCTCAGTGAGCCGCTCAGCGAACAAGCGAGCGAGCTAAAGGTTTCAGCCTGGACGAGCCGTTTGTGCTTTACGTCGAACAGCAACCCATTCGCACATAGGAAGTCCGCACCGAGCAATGCCATCGGCACGCTAGCGGTCACGAACGACCATTGAAAGCGCTGCCTTCCGAACCGCAGGGAGAGGCAGCGCTTCCCGAATGTGCGTATGGATGTACCGTTGGCTGCAAGCAACGCGGGGCCCCGGCCCGCGGTTCGCTTGTCGGACGTGTAGGCTGGGATGACGCTTACCTGCGCTCCTGTATCGCAGAGGAAACAGCACCCAGACAAGGTGTCCGTGATAAAGAGGAGGCTGCCGGAATGGCCGACGCTCAGGGCCGCTACCGAGCGCCGGCTTGGTCGTTTCCCGACTTGTCAAACGAGCACGGTGGGCAACACTTCCTAGCCTTGTGGCCGAACCTGGCGTGGTAAGAGCACCAGGCCTGCGGCGGCGGGGGCATCGGCGTCCGCGGTTTTCTCGGCGGCGGTGGTGGTGGTGGGCGGGGCGCGGCAGCGGCCACGAGGGACGCAGCAGCATCAGCCTCGGGATCCACGATGGCCGCACCATAACCCGACCGCGTGTCGCAAGCCGCGAATAACTTGTCGGCCTCTACAGCCAGGGCGCGGGGTTCTTTTATTTTGGAACCGGCCAGCGCGAGGCGTACTTGTGCGGGTAGCTGGTGTAGGAAAAGCACCCGAAATAAGAAATCCAGGGCTTGGTCACCCAGCAACGACAGCATATGATCCATCCGCATGGATGGTCGTGTGTCGCCGAGTTCGGGAAGGTCCAGGAGGCGGTCGGCCCGTTCGATCTCCGTGAGGCCGAACGTGGCGATGAGGAGACGTTTGAGCGCCCCGTACTTGTGGTCGGCCGGCGGGTGCCGCAGGATGGACATGACTCGGGCGGCAGTGCCGGGCCCGAGGGAGGCGACCACGTGGTAGTAACGGGTCTCGTCCGCCGTTATGCCTCAAAGCTGAAATTGTGCTTCGGCCTGCACGAACCACACATCGGCCTGTGCTTCCCAAAACTCTGGGAGTTTTACCGTGACGGCGTTGTTGGCCATGGCGCGTTCGGTGGACAGCAACGGCTGAACCAATCGGGGTCACCAGTGAAGTGCGGTGCTACGCACACAACTTGCTTGCCAAAGAGGTAGGCCACAACGCGTTTGATAACCAAAAGAGTCTTTATTAAGAAAGCTCAAACTGTAGCACTGGGCAGGCTCGAGCTTGGAGCCCGCATATATCTTCCGGGGCCACGCCTAGTCCCCGGGCGTGGCCGATCGGTCGATAGGCGGGGCATGCCTTCCAGTTCCCCGCCTGGACGTTCGCGCCACCTGCTGGTGTGTTGAATTCGTGTCCTCTTGCTTGTGTCCGCCACACTATTATCATTAATTTTGTTATTAGGAGCGGCCTTGGAAAACGCCACGATAAAGCTAACTTAATACGGATAAACAACTCAACACGCAACCCTTTTGCCGCAATGGTGGGGAAAACCCGCTTGGGGGAGAAAACCCCCTTCGGGAAGGGTGAAAATGAATGCGCTACAACCTTCATTGTGTCACCTTTTGTCCTCCTGTCAAGCTTGGTTGAGATTTGATAAGTAACGATTGAATTTATCGCGTTCAAAGAATCATCAGACAGACACCAAATTGCATATTTTAGTATGACTAGGGCATGCCCGTACTATATCTATATCTAAAATTATATCCCCCCCCTCTATTTACATGAAATGGTTTGGTCCAAAGCGAACGGCTTGCGAGTGGTGACAATCCCCCCCCTCTATTTACATGCAATGGTTTGGTCCAAAGCGAACGGCTTCCGGAGTTTGGTAAAGAAATCGCCATCGCGTGCACAAACGCGCAGGAAAGCGAATGAATCGCAAATTCGTTTTTATTAGTTGTAAAACATAGTTTAACGCCAACATAGTTTGCAAACGTGAAATAAATGAATACGCTCTCAAATGTGCCATCCGAGGCAGAGTGTGCCCGCCACGTTCGGCACACGCGATAGTTCGCTGCTCTCTGATTGGTTGAATCGTTTTTTGGACATAGCTCGGTAAGTAATTGTCCGATTAATATGAAAACTTGAAAAGGCACATCCTCGGGTCCCCAGCAATATACCTGGCAAGTTTAAAGTATATCGGACCCGTGGTTGTCGAGAAACAGCGGTCACAGACAAACGTACAGACAGAGATTACTGGAATTATAGATAGAGATGATGTCTGTCCACCTTCGTAAGGGTAGGTTTTAAAGGCTTTGCGTAGCACTTTAGGAGGGATTTGAGTGGGGGGCTTTAATTAATGGGCAATCATTGAAAACGATTGTGTGTCCACCGGTTAAAAGACCTAAAATCGGAAGAGAAATTAAATAAGGAGTGGACGTAGCTTCATGACGGTCGATCTTTAATTTTTTTTTTCGACAAGCTTTCGACCAACAGGTCTTCTTCTTAGTCTGCAAGAACAGCAGGCATGCATATACAACAGATATGTATGATATTGATATATGAATAAAAATTAAAATACATACAAAAAGAAGAGGATCGTTAATGAGCTCTCTCTCACCTTCCTCGAGTTCAACGAAAGTGAGCTACAGCTTTACGTTACAGTTTGTACACGTGTACATATATAAACACACACAAGCACATATTCATATACTATTTATATTTATATAAATACACTGCCTACATTTGATAACGACATATATAAATGTAAAAGGGATGTTTGTGAAAAAATGAAGAGAATGAATTACGTTGTGGCGGACACAAAAGCCCACTGGCGTGGTGACATCATTCCACGCACCAAGTGGGCGGTGGCCACGCCCGAGGGGTAGGCGTGGCCTCATGATATACACTGGGCGACCAGCCCGGAGGAGTTCAGTGTTACAGTGTAGTCTTACAATAAAGATGTTCATATGTTACCGCTTGTCCGTTTCCTCCTTGCTCACAAGCAGCGCGCGTAACGCCGCGCTTTACTGGTGACCCTCGACGTTGGATCTGCCGTAGCGATCCTTCCGAACACGACGCCATTGCAATGGCCAACGACAAGTCAATGGCGATTAAACTTCCCGAATTTTGGGAGGCCCAGGCCGAGGTCTGGTTCGTTCAAGCCGAAGCCCAATTTCAGCTTCGGCGCCTCACCAACGACGACCTGCGCTACTGCCATGTCGTCGCCTCCCTCGGGCCCGGCACGGCCGCTCGAGTTGTGTCCGTCCTTCGCCACCCACCGGACGGCCACAAGTACGAGGCACTCAAGCGGCTACTCCTAGCCACGTTCAGCCTCACGGATGACGCACGGGCCGACCGCCTCCTGGATCTCCCCGAGCTCGGTGAGACGTGCCCGTCGGTCCGAATGGACCATATGCTGTCACTGTTGGGCGACGAAGCCCCCGGTTCGCTATTCCGGGCGCTTTTCCGTCGCCAACTTCCAGCGCAGGTTCGCCTCGCGTTGGCCGGGACCGGGCTAACGGAACCCCGAGCATTGGCGGCCGAGGCGGACAAGTACTTCGCCGCTTCGGACACGCGGGCGAGCGTTGGCGTGGCCGTCACGGCCTTCGACGCTGCTGTTCCACAGCATCATCTTCTACAGCACGCTGAGTTTCAGCAGCATGCTGATACGCACCTCGTGAACGCCGCCACGCCCCGCCCACCGCCGCGGCGAAAACCGCCACCGCGGGGAAACCCGTCGACTCCACCGGCCTGGCGGAGCCAGCCGCGCTCCTCCAGCTCCACCACCTGGTGCTGGTTCCACGCCAAGTTCGGCTACGAAGCTCGGCGGTGTCATCCGCCGTGCTCCTTCAACGGGTCGGGAAACGCCCGGGCCGGCGCTCAATTGTGGCGATGAGCGCCGGCCGTTCGAGCAGCCTGCTGTTCATAACGGACACCTTCTCCGGGCGCCGTTACCTGTGCGACACGGGAGCACAGGTGAGTGTCATTCCCGCCGGCACGTCAGACAAGCACGCCGCGGGTGGGGGCCCCGCGCTGCTTGCCGCGAACGGGACGCCCATCCGTACGTACGGAAAACGCTGCCTCTCTCTGCGGTTTGGAGGGCAGGTTTTCCGATGGACGTTCGTCACCGCCGACGTGCCCATGGCACTGCTTGGCGCGGACTTCCTGTGCGCTAATGGGCTCCTGGTCGACGTCAAGCGCAGACGGCTTGTCCAGGCCGAGACGTTCAGCTCGCTCGCATGTGCGTTGCCCAGCTCAACAAGCGGCTTGCCAAGCGGCTTGCCGAACGATTCGGTTCCGGCCACGTTGGTCTGTACGCTTCCGGCAGCGGACGCATTCACCCGCCTCCTCGCCGGCTTCCCGGCCCTCACGCGGCCCACCTTCTCGGCGGGGGCCGTCAAGCACGGGGTGGCCCATCACATCCCCACCGTCGGGCCACCGGTCTACGCCCGGGCACGCCGCCTCGAGCCGACGAAGCTGGCGGTGGCAAAAGCGGAGTTCGCTACCCTGGAGCGACTCGGCATCGTTCGGCGCTCAGAGAGCGCTTGGGCGTCGCCGCTGCACATCGTGCCGAAGCCCGGCGGGGGATGGCGACCGTGCGGGGACTATCGCCGTCTCAATGACGCCACGACTCCCGACCGCTACCCCGTCCCCCACATTCAGGACTTTTCCGCCCGTTTGGCGGGCAGGTCCTTCTTCTCGAAGGTGGACCTCATACGCGGCTACCATCAGGTCCCCGTCAGGCCGGAGGACGTCCCGAAGACGGCGGTCATCACGCCATTCGGACTCTTCGAGTTCCTGCGCATGCCCTTCGGTCTGAAGAATGCGGCTCAGGCGTTCCAGCGACTGATGGACAGCGTCCTGCGCGACTTGGATTTTGTCTACGTCTACCTGGACGATATCCTCGTCGCCAGCGCGTCCCCGCGAAGAGCACCTACGCCACCTCCGCACGCTCTTCGAACGCCTGGGCCAGCATGGCCTGATTGTGAACCCCGCAAAGTGCCGGTTCGGCGCCGCCACAATCGATTTTCTGGGGCACCGTGTCACCAGGCACGGAGCCGTCCCCCTGCCGGCCAAGGTGGAGGCGGTGAAGGGGTTTCCGCGCCCCCGCACGATCAGAGGGCTGCAGGAGTTCCTGGGAATGGTGAACTTTTACCATCGGTTCCTGCCCCGTATCGCCCAGCTCCTGCGCCCCCTGCACGAAGCTCTCCGAGGTAAGCCGGGCAAAGGCGACGTTACCTGGACCGAGCAGATGGACACGGCGTTCACGGGCACGAAGCTCGCCTTGGCTAACGCCACCATGCTCGCGCACCCGGCGCCCGATGCACCGATCGCCCTCACCACCGATGCCTCGGACTACGCGGTGGGCGCGGTGCACGAGCAATGGGTGCGTGGAGCTTGGCAACCGCTGGCGTTCTTTAGCCGGCAGCTTCGCCCGCCCGAACGCCGTTACAGTACCTTCGACCGCGAGTTGCTCGGACTTCACTTGGCGGTCAGGCACTTCCGCCATCTGCTCGAGGGCCGGGCGTTCACTGCCTTCGTCGACCACAAGCCGCTGATCTTCGCGATGGGCAAGGTCACCGAGCCGTGGTCGGCCCGGCAGCAGCGTCACCTCTCGGCCGTGTCCGAGTACACGACGGACATCCAGCACGTCGCGGGGAAGGACAACCCGGTGGCGGATTGCCTTTCCCGGGCCGTCGCCCACGCAGTCCACCTCGGCATCGACTATGCCCGGATGGCAGCGGACCAGGCCGCTGACCCCGACGTCCAGGCCTTGCGGACCGCCGTCACGGGCCTCCGCGTCACCGAGGTGCCGTTCGACGGCGCGGGCGCGGCCCTCTTGTGCGACGTCTCCCTCGGGCGTCCTCGCCCCATTGTGCCCGCGGGCTGGCAGCGCCAGGTGTTTGACGCCATCCACGGCCTGTCCCACCCGGGCGCGAGGGCCTCCCAAAGGCTGATCGCCGACAAGTTCGTCTGGCATGGCCTCCGGAAGGCCGTCCGCGGCTGGGCCAGGACATGCCTCGCGTGCCAGCGCGCCAAGGTGCACCGGCACACCCAGGCCCCGTTGGCCCCGTTCACGGTGCCGGAACGCCGGTTTGACCACGTCCACGTGGACCTGGTGGGACCTCTGCCCCCCTCGCGGGGTTTCACCCACGTCCTCACCATGGTGGACCGCACCACCCGGTGGCCGGAGGCCGTGCCCTTGGCGTCGACAACGGTGGCCGATGTCGCGCAGGCTTTCATCGCCACCTGGGTCGCCCGGTTCGGCGCCCCCTCAGACATCTCATCCGACCGCGGCCCCCAGTTCACCTCGGAGCTCTGGGGGGCGGTTGCGCAGGGGCTCGGGGTCCGGCTGCACCGAACCACGGCCTACCACCCCCAGGCTAACGGCCTGTGTGAGCGATTTCACCGCTCATTGAAGGCCGCGCTCCGGGCCACCCTCCGCGACGGCGGCTGGGTCGACAGGCTCCCCTGGGTCCTGCTGGGCCTCCGGACGGCGCCCAAGGAGGGCCTGCGCGCATCCGCGGCGGAGTTGGTCTTCGGGCAACCGCTGCGGGTGCCGGGCGAGTTCCTCCCCGACTCCACGGCACCATGGTCCGCGGCACAGCAGCGCTCCGCTCTGCAAGAGACCGCCCAGAGGTTCGCCCCGGTGCCAACGGCATGCCACGGGCACCCACCGACGCACGTCGCCCCGGAGCTTCGCACGGCGGAGTACGTCTTCGTCCGCCACGATGCCCATCGGACACCACTGCGGCCCCCGTACGACGGGCCTTTCCGCGTGCTGGAGACCGGGGCGAAGCACTTCACCCTGGACATCGGCGGTACTCCTGACCGCGTTTCGGTAGACCGCCTCAAGCCGGCCCACCTCGATGTGGACCATCCACCGCCAGTGGCCCGACCCCCACGTCGGGGCCGCCCTCCTGCGGGCGGACCCCCGGCACCGCCCAGCCCCGCCGCCACGGCGCCCCCCGGTCCTGCACCCATCCCAGAAGCAGCCAGGGGCATCCCACCTGGTATCCCTGCACCCCGGACGCCGCCGATCGCCAGGGGGCGCTTCGGCCGGGTCATTCGTCGGCCCCACAAACTGGCCCTCCAGGTGCGCGGGAATTCTGGGGGGGCGCGTGTGGCGGACACAAAAGCCCACTGGCGTGGTGACATCATTCCACACACCAAGTGGGCGGTGGCCACGCCCGAGGGGTAGGCGTGGCCTCATGATATACACCGGGCGACCAGCCCGGAGGAGTTCAGTGTTACAGTGTAGTCTTACAATAAAGACGTTCATATGTTACCGCTTGTCCGTTTCCTCCTTGCTCACAAGCAGCGCGCGTAACGCCGCGCTTTAACGTAACGTTACGGTAAGGAAGTTACGGTGAATGAGTTAGAACATCCGTTAATCGTCAAAATTTATGCCATGAGTTAATTTGGTCCAAAGTTTGTGTATCCAAAACGACTCACGTCTCAGAATGGTGGGGTGTGATCAATTTGTAATTGATTTGATGGCAGAGATTTGAATATCGTTTATAGAGTGATCTGGTTGATTAAAATGTACAGTGTAAGGAAGAGATTTGAATATCGTTTATAGAGTGATCTGGTTGATTAAAATGTACAGTGTAAGGAAGAGATTTGAACATCGTTTATAGAGTGATCTGGTTGATTAAAATGTACAGTGTAAGGAAGAGATTTGAATGTCGTTTATGGAGTGATCTGGTTGATTAAAATGTACAGTGTAAGGAAGAGATTTGAATATCGTTTATAGAGTGATCTGGTTGTTTAAAATGTACAGTGTCAGGTAGAGATTTGAATATCGTTTATGGAGTGATCTGGTTGATTAAAATGTACAGTGTAAGGAAGAGATTTGAATGTCGTTTATGGAGTGATCTGGTTGATTAAAATGTACAGTGTAAGGAAGATATTTGAATATCGTTTATGGAGTGATCTGGTTGATTAAAATGTACAGTGTAAGGTAGAGATTTGAATATCGTTTATGGAGTGATCTGGTTGATTAAAATGTACAGTGTAAGGAAGATATTTGAATATCGTTTATGGAGTGATCTGGTTGATTAAAATGTACAGTGTAAGGTAGAGATTTGAATATCGTTTATAGAGTGATCTGGTTGATTAAAATGTACAGTGTAAGGAAGAGATTTGAATGTCGTTTATAGAGTGATCTGGTTGATTAAAATGGACAGTGTAAGGTAGAGATTTGAATATCGTTTATAGAGTGACCTGGTTGATTAAAATGTACAGTGTCAGGTAGAGATTTGAATATCGTTTATGGAGTGATCTGGTTGATTAAAATGTACAGTGTCAGGTAGAGATTTGAATATCGTTTATGGGGTGATCTGGTTGATTAAAATGTACAGTGTCAGGTAGAGATTTGAATATCGTTTCTGGAGTGATCTGGCTGATTAAAATGTACAGTGTAAGGTAGAGATTTGAATATCGTTTATGGAGTGATCTGGTTGATTAAAATGTACAGTGTCAGGTAGAGATTTGAATATCGTTTATAGAGTGATCTGGTTGATTAAAATGTACAGTGTAAGGAAGAGATTTGAATATCGTTGTTAGAGTGATCTGGTTGATTAAAATGTACAGTGTAAGGTAGAGATTTGAATATCGTTTATGGAGTGATCTGGTTGATTAAAATGTACAGTGTAAGGAAGAGATTTGAATATCGTTTATGGAGTGATCTGGTTGATTAAAATGTACAGTGTAAGGTAGAGATTTGAATATCGTTTATGGAGTGATCTGGCTGATTAAAATGTACAGTGTAAGGTAGAGATTTGAATATCGTTTATGGAGTGATCTGGTTGATTAAAATGTACAGTGTCAGGTAGAGATTTGAATATCGTTTATGGAGTGATCTGGTTGATTAAAATGTACAGTGTCAGGTAGAGATTTGAATATCGTTTATGGAGTGATCTGGTTGATTAAAATGTACAGTGTCAGCTAGAGATTTGAATATCGTTTATGGAGTGATCTGGTTGATTAAAATGTACAGTGTAAGGAAGAGATTTGAATGTCGTTTATAGAGTGATCTGGTTGATTAAAATGTACAGTGTCAGGTAGAGATTTGAATATCGTTTATGGAGTGATCTGGTTGATTAAAATGTACAGTGTCAGCTAGAGATTTGAATATCGTTTATGGAGTGATCTGGTTGATTAAAATGTACAGTGCAAGGTAGAGATTTCCCCTAATTGGTGTGAAAGTTACTGATCTCTGACCGTGTGTTATTAAAGCGTGTGTAGTGTGTGTTTTCACTTTGTCGAACATATTGTTTGGTGCACTTTTGACAAGTGATTAGGTATATGACCCATGTAGATTTACAGTCCATATAGGAGGTGATGGGGAATTTTTGTCCGGTGCGAGAACTGCAGAATTTGTTTCCTTCTAATAAATGCTTGTGAATAATACATTTGTTTGCTGTGCATTTATGGAAGCCTGAAATCCTAGTTTCTTTGCTGTGGGCTGTGGGTGCTTTGCTTTTACCAAAAGGTCCCTGAGTGTCCGACCACGTCGAAATGATGTCAGTGGAGGTTGAGGAAATGTGGTGCAGAGTGTTTCTGACTGATGGAGAGGAAGGGCCTTATTCAGAATACTTGGCAATTGGGTTGAGGTTGGAGAGTAGGTGGTTACCAGTGGGACACAGTTAGTTGCAGGTTTGGGTTTGAAAGTCAGGTCTGGTCGAGGTATGCGTTTTGCTCAGTTAATCGCTTCTGTCACAGAGTGAGGGTCATAATGTCTTGCAATAAAGTGTTTATAATTGTGAGAGAGAAGTTTCTTCTGCCTTTTTTGTTGAGCAGATGCGTCTTACTCTGATTGCTTGACTGTATGGTATGCCTGCAATTGTATGTTTAGGGTGAGATGAAGAAGGGAGAAGGTAAGAGTGAGTGTCTGTTGGTTTGGTGTATAGTTCTGTTTGTTTGTTTTTTGTTTTGTGTTCTGTATATATATACAGATATATATATATATATATATATGTAGCGGCTACCGCTGGGTTTTCACAATCGCCTTGCACCTATCAAGGACGCGGAGCGATCACCATGCCGGGCTCGTCCAGGACGCCCGGGCAGGCTCGCCCTCAACTTGCCAGGCCGCAGCCAGGACGCTGGGCCACGCCCCCTCTCGCCTTTCCTGGGCAAACGCTCCGGGATAATATGTATATATATTGCTGCCCGATAAACGGGCTTTTCAGAGTGCCTGAGTGTTTGGTTTGATTAAAGCAACTCGGATGAATTCCAGCTTTTTGTCGCGTCCATTCTTCAGATCGACGTGGGAGCCCCAGCTCCTTCATTGGTGACCTACCGACATGGACACGGCAGTCGCCCTTAAACTGCCTCCCTTCTGGGAGGGGCTCACGCGGCGGTTTGGTTCGCACAGGCGGATTCCCTGTTCGCCCTGCGAGGCATCACGGCCGACGACACCCGCTTCCACCATGTGGTAGCAGCGCTTGGTTCGGCCACCGCGGCCCGCGCCCTGAGCCTCCTCGAGAGCCCGCCAGCCGCTGACAAATACGGCGCGATTAAGAGGCTTCTCCTCGACGCTTTCGCCCTCCCATCGGCGGAACGCGCACGGCGCCTGCTCGACCTGCCCGAGCTCGGCGACACGCGCCCTTCCGAGCGAATGGACTACATGCTTTCACTGCTCGGCGAGCACTCTCCGGCATTCCTGTTCCGGGAGCTGTTCCTCCGTCAGCTGCCTAACCCGGTACGCCTCGCCCTGGCAAGCACGACGATCACAGATCCCCGGGCCCTTGCCAGAGAAGCCGACAAGATCTCCGCCGCAGGACAGCGCATCGCAGCAGCGACATGGGACCCACCGCCGTCCGACGCAACACCCATGGCGCCCGAGCACCCGGCACGGTCGACGACCGAACTGCCGACGCAATTGGCGGCCGCTACACCGAGCCGACCACCTCCAGCACGACGACCGGGGCCTCCACCTGACCAAGCGTGGTGTTACTATCATGCCAGGTTCGGACAGAAGGCCCGGACATGCCGACCCCCGTGCACCTTCGGCAGGCCGGGAAACGGCCGGGCCGGCGTTCATTACCAGCCATGAGCGCCGGCCACACGGGCAACTTACTGTTCATCACGGATAAAGCGTCCGGACGGCGCTTCCTGTGCGACACCGGCGCCCAACTGAGCGTCATACCCGCCTCTGACCAGGACAGGCAATCCGCGGTTTGCGGCCCCTCCTTGGTTGCGGCCAACGGATCGACCATCCGCACCTTCGGCCCGCGCAACGTCACCCTCTGCTTCGGCGGCCAACGCTTTGCTTGGACGTTTGTAACCGCAAACGTGCCCATGGCTCTGCTAGGCGCCGACTTCCTCTGCGCACACGGACTGCTGGTGGACATCCAACGGCGTCGTTTAATCAACGCCGAAACCTTCAGCTCCCTGGTATGCACATTGAGCAGCTCCGCGCCGACCGAGCTGGCATGCGCAGTCCCGGCGGCGAACGAGTTTGCTCGCCTGCTCACGGAGTTCCCGGCCCTCACGCGGCCGACGTTTTCGGCCGTCGCAGTACGGCATGGGATCGAGCACCACATACCAACCACGGGCCCGCCGGTCTACGCCAGGGCCCGCCGCCTCGACCCAGCCAAGCTCGCCGTGGCGAAGGCCGAATTCGACGCGTTGGAGCACCTCGGCATCGTGCGGCGCTCCGATAGCGCGTGGGCCTCGCCACTGCACATCGTGCCAAAGCCGGGGGGTGGATGGCGCCCGTGTGGCGACTACCGCCGTCTCAATGACGCTACCACCCCCGACAACTACCCGATCCCGCATATCCAAGACTTCTCCGCCCGTCTGGCGGGACGGGTCATTTTTTCGAAAATTGATCTCATACGGGGATATCACCAGGTACCTGTCAGGGCGGCCGACGTCCCTAAAACGGCAGTCATCACGCCGTTCGGCTTATTCGAATTCTTGTGGATGCCGTTTGGTCTCAAGAACGCGGCTCAGGCGTTCCAGCGCTTGATGGACGGCGTGCTGCGTGACCTGCCGTTCCTTTTCGTTTACCTGGACGACATCCTCGTCGCCAGCACGTCCCGGGCCGAGCACCTCCTCCACCTCCGAACACTGTTCGGGCACCTCAGCGAGCACGGCCTCATCGTCAACCCGGCCAAATGCCACTTCGGCACGACGGCCGTTGATTTTTTGGGCCACCACATCACCAAGAACGGGGCCGTGCCGCTGCCAACCAAGGTCGAGGCCATCACCACGTTCCCGCGTCCCCGCACCATAAAGGCCCTGCAGGAATTCCTGGGAATGGTGAATTTTTATCACCGCTTCGTGCCCCGCGCTGCTCAACTCATGCGGCCCCTCTACGAAGCCCTCCGGGGCAAGCCGGCCAAGCACGACATCGCCTGGTCCGCAGCAATGGATGCGGCCTTCCAAAGCTCAAAGCGGGCCCTCGCCGACGCAACACTGCTCGCTCACCCGGTGCTCAACGCTCCCATCGCCCTCACCACGGATGCCTCCGACTACGCGGTGGGCGCCGTACATGAGCAATGGGTGAACGGGGTTTGGCAGCCACTCGCTTTTTTCAGCCGGCAGCTCCGGCCGAACGAGCTCAAATACAGCACGTTTGACCGGGAGCTCCTCGGTCTACACCTGGCCGTCCGCCATTTCCGCCACCTCCTGCAGGGCCGACCTTTCACGGCGTTCGCCGACCACAAGCCGTTGGTTTACGCCATGGCCAAGGTCACGGAGCCGTGGTCGGCCCGCCAACAGCGCCACCTCTCCGCCGCCTCTCCGCCGCCGGTCGGCCTCTCCGCCACCACGAACATCCGGCACGTCGCCGGCAAAAACAACGCCGTGGCCGACTGTCTTTCCCGGGCCAGCGCGAACGCGGTCCACCTGGGCGTGGACTTTGCGCTTATGGCGGCGGACCAAACCACCGACACCACGGTGCAAGCCCTCCGGGCGGCGGACACGGGCCTCCGCCTGGCTGACATCCCCTTCGCGGACACTGTCCTGCTCTGCGACGTCTCCCAAGGCCAGCCTCGCCCCATCGTGCCCGTCACCTGGCAACACCGCATCTTCGCCTCCCTCCACGGCCTTTCCCACCCGGGCCGGAAAGCTTCCCAGAAGCTGGTGTCGGCGCGATTCGTCTGGCACGGCCTTCGTCGGGACGTCCGCGATTGGACCAGCACCTGCACGGCCTGCCAACGGGCCAAGGTCCACCGACACACCCAGGCCCCGCTGGCACCTTTCACCGTGCCCGAACGACGTTTCGACCACGTCAACTTGGATCTGGTGGGCCCCCTCCCCCCGTCACGGGGGTTCACACACCTGCTCACCATGGTGGACAGGACCACCAGGTGGCCGGAGGCCGTTCCCCTCGTCTCCACCACCACCGCCGACGTGGCGCAGGCTTTCATCGCCACCTGGGTCGCCCGCTTCGGCGCACCGGCGGACATCTCGTCAGACCGCGGACCACAGTTCACCTCCGAGCTGTGGGGCGCGGTCGCCCGCAACCTGGGGGTCAAGCTCCACCGTACTACGGCCTACCACCCCCAAGCAAACGGGTTGTGCGAGCGATTCCACCGCTCCATGAAGGCCGCGCTCATGGCCGGCCTTCAAGACGGCGGTTGGGCCGACCGGCTGCCGTGGGTCCTTTTGGGCCTCCGCACGGCCCCCAAGGAGGACCTCCAGGCATCCACCGCCGAGCTTGTCTATGGCCAGGCGCTACGCGTCCCGGGCGAATTCGTGCCCGACGCTACCAGTCCCTGGTCCGCAGCTCACCAGCGCTCGGACCTCCAGGAGGCCGCCCGACGGTTTGCCCCCGTGCCAACATCCCACCACGGTGACCCCCAGTCCTACGTCCCCCCAGCACTTTGCACAGCGGAGTATGTTTTTGTGCGTCACGACGCACATCGGGGGCCACTCCGGCCGCCGTACGACGGGCCCTTCCGGGTGCTGCGACGGGACGACAAGTCGTTCGTCATCGACATCGGCGGCAGGTCGGACCGGATTGCGGTGGACCGCCTCAAGCCGGCGCACGTGGACGTCGACCACCCACCACGGGTGGCCCTTCCGCCGCGGCGAGGCCGCCCCCCGTCCACGGTGCCCCCCACTCGACCACCCACCACCACACCGGACCCCCTCCCACGACCCGCCAGGGGTCGCTTTGGCCGGGTCATCAGGACCCCCCTCAAATTGACCCTGCCGGTGCAAGTCGATTCTGGGGGGACGTGTGTAGCGGCTACCGCTGGGTTTTCACAATCGCCTTGCACCTATCAAGGACGCGGAGCGATCACCATGCCGGGCTCATCCAGGACGCCCGGGCAGGCTCGCCCTCAACTTGCCAGGCCGCAGCCAGGACGCTGGGCCACGCCCCCTCTCGCCTTTCCTGGGCAAACGCTCCGGGATAATATGTATATATATTGCTGCCCGATAAACGGGCTTTTCAGAGTGCCTGAGTGTTTGGTTTTGATTAAAGCAACTCGGATGAATTCCAGCTTTTTGTCGCGTCCATTCTTCCGATCGACGTGGGAGCCCCAGCTCCTTCATATATATATATATATATATATATATATATATATATATATATATATATATATATATATATATATATATATATATATATATATATATATATATATATATATATATATATATATATATATATATATATATATATATATACTGTATATATATATATATATATATATATATATACAGTATATATATATATATATACATATATATATATATATATATATACATATATATATATATATATATACATATACATATATGTATATATATATATATATATACATATATATGTACATATATATATATATATATATATATACACGTATATGTATATGTATATATATATATATATATATATATATATATATATATATATATATATGTATATATATATATATATATATATGTATATATATATATATATATATATATATATATATATTTATATATATATATATATATATATATATATATATATATTTATATATATACAGTCACGTGAAAAAGTAAGTACACCCCATGTAAAATTTTGACTTTTTCAACATATTTCAACATACAGCTATTTGATATTCATTTCAACAATATTGACAGATAAAGGTGATATAATATAACAAATATCATGAAACATTTACATTTTGTAGTCCATTGTATAATTTAAATAAACATAAATGCAAATTTCGCATGTGGAAAAAGTAAGTACACCCCTACATTTATCACCACTTCAAATACCTAAAATTAGAATCAGGTGCACCAGCTCAGGTGCAAATGATTAGAACATCGTTAGAGAGGATCTTGGAGGAACCTGTCTTATTTAAACCTCAGACATTTAGTTTGGTTTGCTCTTTGTTGTTGAAGTGTGCGGCGTCACCATGCCTAGATCAAAAGAGCTCTCTGAGGCCTTCAGAAAGAAGGTTATAGATGCCTACGAGTCTAGGAAGGGATTTAAAAAGATCTCCAAACAATTTGAAATCAATTATTCGACTGTCCGGAAGATCATCCACAAGTGGAGAAGATCCAAACAACTGCCAACTTGTTCAGGCCAGGCCGCCCCAGCAAGTTCAGCCCGAGAGCAGACCCCAAGATGCTCAAAGAAGTCTCTAAGAACACCAGAATGTCTTCACGTGACCTACCGATATCTCTTGCTACTGTTGATGTCAAAGTGCACTAGTCTACCATTAGAAAGAGGCTTCACAAATTTGATCTACATGGGAGGTGTGCCAGGAGGAAACCTTTGCTGTCCAGAAAGAACATCAGGGCAAGACTAAAGTTTCCCAATGAACACCTAGGCAAAGACCAGCACTTTTGGAACAATGTGCTCTGGACAGATGAGTCAAAGGTAGAGCTATTTGGCCACCGTACCAGAAGACATGTTTGGCAAAAACCAAAGACAGCATTTGACCACAAAAACCTGATACCAACTGTAAAGCATGGTGGTGGAAATATTATAGTTTGGGGCAGCTTTGCTGCATCAGGGCCTGGGCTGCTCACCATCATAGAATGCACTATGAATTCTTCATTGTTCCAGAGGGTGCTTGAGGATAATCTGTCGGAAAGTTGAAGTTTAACCGAAGGTGTACCTTGCAACATGACAATGACCCTAAACATTCCGGTAAATCCACCAACGCATAGCTGAAAAGAAAGAAATGGAGGGTTCTGGAATGGCCAAGTCAAAGCCCGGATCTAAATCCCATCGAGGTGTTGTGGGAAGATTTCAAACGAGCTGTGCATGCAAGAAACCCCTCAAACATCGCACAGCTGAAAGAATTCTGCATGGAGGAGTGGGCAAAAATTTCTCCCAGTCGATGTCAGAGACTGGTAGACAGTTATAAGAAACGCCGACTTGAGGTTGTTTCTGCCAAAGGGGGGCAATACCACCTATTAGAGCCAAGGGTGTACTTACTTTTTCCACATGCGAAATTTGCATTTATGTTTATTTAAATTATACAATGGACTACAAAATGTAAATGTTTCATGATATTTGTTATATTATATCACCTTTATCTATCAATATTGTTGAAATGAAGATCAAATAGCTGTATGTTGAAATATGTTGAAAAAGTCAAAACTTTACATGGGGTGTACTTACTTTTTCACGTGACTGTATATATACAGTCGGACCCTGATATTCGCGGTTCCGCTATTTGCTGGATCCACACATTCGCGATTGATTAAATGCGACATGTTTCTCTATTCGCGGCCGTGTTCCATGAAATTGCGGGGTTTATTTCCCCTATTCGCAGCCATGTTCCACGAATTCGCGTTCTTTTAGGGGCGCAAGTTTTTTTTTTCACGAGCCACTAGCTTGACACATTTACGAGTATAAAACCCATCTTTCACCAGCCATGTATAAAGCAGCTGGACGTACGTACGCAACAAAACATACGAGCCGCGAGCATGACCTGCTCATACATTCTCTGCTGTGATTTGCGCTTTCATCTTTTGCGGCCGCAAATTTTAGCTATAATTGAGAGCTTCGCGGGAAGTTCCGCCAGCTACAAAAACTAGTCAACCCCACGAATTATAGAATGCAAATGCTTAATTAAATCTATTACAATTTGCAATTTATGGTAAAGCATCATCAGACATCGTACACAATGAAAACGCTTTGGGGGATGTTCTACCAGCTACAAACACATGTCAAAAACATGCAACCTCCGCGAGTTATACAATGCAAATGCTTCATTAAATCTATTGTCGAAATTAGCAGATAGGCTCAATACGACATCATCCGATAACATCCCCGACATAAAATGTCCAGGGTATTCACCCCTCCTGCAGCTACCCACAATGCTCACATTCGTACATATACAGACTGTGTCTTGGGTCTCGATCATCCTTCTAGTCCCATTGCTTTGATCTGCGTTTTAGACTCTCGCTCTGCTCATTGTTCAATCATGGCTCCCAAGTGCAAGACCAGTGCTGGAGATGTGTAGACTAACAAGAAGCAGAAGAAAGTGATGAGCCTGAGCCAGAAAGTGGAGCTGCTTGACCAGCTTTTGAGAGGAGAGAGTGCGGCCTCTGTGCGCAGGCGTTATGGCGTCAACAAATCCACCGTTCGCTACATACGGAAGAAAGAGAAGGTGATTTGCTGCATTGAGTTTCAGCGAGCGCTGCAATGAGTATGAAGGTGGTCATCCATGTCCGCAATGTCCACATGGAAAGTATATCCTGTGAAGCATCCTGCGAAGCAATGTTTACCGTGTGAATGGCGGGATATCACGTGAAGCAATGGTTACTGTGTGAATGGTGGGATATCATGTGAAGCAATCGTTACTGTGTGAATGGTGGGATATCACGTGAAGCAATGGTTACTGTGTGAATGGTGGGATATCACGTGAAGCAATGGTTACTGTGTGAATGGTGGGATAATCCCGTGAAGCAATGTTTACCGTGCGAATGGCAGGATATCCTGTGAAGCCTGCTTAAAGCATGACTAAAATATTTTTTATGCCGTCGCAAAAGCCGTGAAAATGCGAAACACAGTGCTGCAAATGTAGAAGCAGGTCATGCTCACAGCTCATAGAGGATGTGTTTTTTTTTTTTCATCTGTCCAGCTGCTTTGTGTGTAGCTGGTGAAAGATGCATTTTATAACTGTGTCACACTGGCGGCTCGTGAATTTTTTTTGTGTGACCTTGAAAAACCGTGAATACACGTAACGCCGCGAATACAGAAGCAGGTCACAATTTATCAACCGCGAATACGTCGAACCCGTGAATAGCAGAACTGTGAATAGAGGGGTCCAACAGTATATATATATATATATATATATATATATATATATATATATATATATATATATACTGTTTTTCGGGTGACATAGTCACAATTTCGGTCTTCGAGGCCGGCCGATAGGCACAGTGTGACCAGAAGGGACGAGGTTCTCCTGACCACGTGGCCCTCGACTTGGTGGGGTTTGTCCGCACAATGTGGGCGCTTTCAGGATGAACTTTAGCCGGGGAGCATTTGGGCGCCCCGGTCTGATACTGCCGCCCACGCGCAGAACAACTTGTGAGTGCACGTGGGTCCCGGCGGTCCCACTGGCCTAGCGCTACCATGTTTAGACAGCGAACTCCGTCCCCGGGCACCGGCACCTACTCCCGGAAGTTTGAGAGAATAGCGGCGCCGGGCACGGTAGGACACCCGCGGAGCCCCGGCGGACCAGGGACGCACGAGCCTACGCGTTAGCGTGCTACGGCGGAATCAACGGCTTCGGCCACGGCCGGGCCGATACTCGGCCCGGTCGCACCGGAAATGGACTGGTTCGACGCCCGCGCTGGAGAGGTCGTGGGCGACTGAGATGTATTAACAAATTAATTAATTAATTTGAGACGTCCGATTTCTAGTGTTTGGAAATTTGGAAGAGCTTGACTCTAGCCTTTCCCTTGCGAGGGCAAGGAGGAACTTAACGCTTGACACTTAAGCTTAGTTTGAAGTGCACCCTGACCAGCGCTCACGGTGGGACGGCAAGGCAACCAGAAGGGACGAGGTTCTCCTGACCACGTGGCCCTCGATCTGGGAAGCGAGAGGCGTTCCATTAGTGGACGCGCCCCTCACGCCCGACTTTTGGGCGGCCCCGGCAGGCCGTTTGTTTTAACGTTCCGTGACAGGCCCCGCACCCCCACCTCCGGGCCGACCGGGCGACCGGAATGAATCCCGGTGTCCCGATCCGAACCTTCAGAGCGGGCCGGCTGGGGAGTGACTGGCACCCCGTACCTGCACTTTCCGTCCCTGCGGTCCCAAATACCGGAACCACCCGAATACCACTTTATTCGACAAAATGAGGTGCGGCCTACATCTAGGCAAGGCCGCGTGACGTCATCGCGCTTTCACCTTAAAAGACTTATTTGATATAAGTTAATATTTTGATATAAGCCTTAGAAAACCAACCCTATAGAAGTCAATACCTCCAACGACACAGGCGCGCATTCGTGCCGCGTGACGTGGTGACGTCATCGCGCTTTCACCTTAAAAGACTTATTTGATATAAGTTAATATTTTGATATAAGCCTTAGAAACCCAACCCTATATAAGTCAATACCTCCAATGACATATATATATATAACACCCTGGTGTTGGGCTAGCGGCTAGGGTGCCGGCTTAGGGTCCTAGGATCCTGGGTTCGAATCCCGGTCGATCGCTGAATTAACGCCAGGGGGGTTGACTCAGCCTGTCATCCTTCCGAGGTCGGCTAATTGAGTACCAGTTCACTGGTAATTCCCTGTTTGTCGTTAAAGGCGGCAAAAAGGGTTGGCGTCAGGAAGGGCATCCGGCCGTAAAACATTGCTTCAAAAAGGGGACCAAAAAACAACAACAACCACGGTTCCCGAAAAAGGCCAACCCCCGCTTTGCGGGGAAAAATGGCCTCTAAAGGTGGTTATATATATATATATATATATATATATATATATATATATATATTGTTGGGGATTTGGGAATTGTGTGTGTAATTTGATGTAAATTTTCCCCTTTTGTATGCTGTAAATATTCCCTGTAAATATTACCCTCCAATTGTAGTGTCAAAGATCAAAGGTCGTCTGTAGTTAGGCCATCGCACACACGTAGCAAATCTATGATTTCCCTCATTAGTTATGTCTTTAGTAAAAGTAGTTGAAGGTTCTGTGATCCACTAGTTCATTACGTTGCACCGAATTAAATAAGATAGATCCCTCCGACATGGTATCTTCAAAGTGCCAGGTTTGCCAGGTCTGCTGCAATTGCCTCCATTGACCACGAGGTAACCTCGGAGAAGAAAGGCGTGTCTCCACCTCGTCATAGAGGGGAGGAGTGAGTCAGCCCCGCTCAACCAACCAAGAACAAGGGGTTGGGCTTGGAGAGAGCGTGGAGAGAAACATCGAGGAGCTTCGCGAAGGTTCAAGGGAGGGGCATATATAACCCGCGGTGGCACGGCCCCCAGGGGAGAAAAGAGACGGAGAGAGATCGAGGAAGATCGGAGAGAGAGAGCTGCGGGATCGGAGAAAGGACCGAAGTGATTTGGAGAGCGCGCGACGCAGCGGTGCACAGGAGGAGCTTTGGCCACGCAGCTTCGAAGTCGCGGCGGTTTTGCACGATCGCAGCTCGGGTTTTGACGGCGGCTGTTCGCTTCCAGCCCGACCGTGCCCCGGTCCCCGCTGAACCTTCCTCTCCCTCCAAGCCATCCACCTCCTACGATTCGTTCCTGCTTTCATCCCCCATGTAAGTCTGGCCGTTTGTCTGTCTTTCATGTTGTCTTGGGGTATTAAGTAAGACTGTTTATAGATAAGTTAATAATTGCACTGTCTTCTTCTTCTGTAAATTCTTTTCTTATCCTTTCCATTCTCCTTGGTTATTTTTGGTCTTGTAAATAATAGTAATAAATTATATTTGTTCTTCCTACCTTCGTCTTCTTCTTCTTCACATTCGGTCGCTTTAGTGATTTCCTTCATTGAATACCTGCGGCACGATTTGGCCAACGTTTAGGATTGGGTTTAGTACTGTTAATGGCTCGAACTTCGGGTTGCTAAAACCGCTCGGCAACTAGTCCATCTAAAACCGGGGTTTGAGCGGTACTTGTCTCCCTGGTCTGCGGAGGGACGGATAAAGGTATTCGGGATAAACCCTGGACCCATAACCCTGATCCGTTCCATCCCGCGGGAGAGCGTTACAAGTACCAGGACCGGGGAGACGGCCAGCTTAACAGGACAAGGGGCTAATCACCCCTTGCTAACGGGAGAGCCGTCCCCCGTATCCGTAACAGTATATATATATATATATATATATATATATATATATATATATATATACTAGCGAGGTACCTGTGCTGCACATGGGTGGGAGGCCATAAGCAAACAAACAATGCAGAAACAGTGAATGCTAAAGCATGAAACCAATAAATTCCACATTCCTGTGCCACCTGTAGTCGAACATCAAGCATGGACAGCAGGTTCGTGAAGGACTTTCATGAAAAACATACCTGTTTGAATGGTTCTATACCCAGTCAATGGCGAATCTTCATATGGCGACCCACGAATGTCACGCTTAGAAAGTAGAAACCCGCACGGTATTTTGTCATTCACTTGAACTCAATATCTCTATTTTCATTCTAAACAGCATAACTCCAATCACAAACTAAATAGCATTAATATAAAAAATAAACTTTTACCAACATTCGCATCATAAACAAATATTTTAATCCGGATGTGAAGTAGTTCCGTACGGTTGGGTGAATACAATTACGAATTCAAAATCGTAATTTTATTCACTCAATTCCAAACATCATTCCAATCATAAATTGATACTTTAACAAAATACTGTTTTAAATGACGATTGTATTGAGATATTATCAAACCAGCTCATTGCCGTCATCTGTCCACTTCCGGATAAATCTTTGGTATGAAATCTTTGGCGTTTGAGCAAATGGTGCATTGTGCCTAACCGCTTAGCAGATAAACTTTCCTGCCCTGTAACTGCTTTACCCCAACAGGTCAGCCAGTGAATACTGAATTAGAACTCAACATTTTCGTTTGCATTTTACCAACATCCGATCAAGTGATCCAAATGCATGGACTAAATTTTTTTTTTTACGTCTGACCAGGAGACATTTGCTATTACCGTGCTTGTTATGGGTGTACCTGCATCAAAACCAAGAGAAAGGCTTCACGTACCATAGCTGTAAATTAAAGCACCATACATTTTTATTGTGTCATTTTAAATTCTGACTGTTGGAGCACTACACACAGTGGGATGGACATTTCCATGGTGCATTAATCCATGCAGGTGGCTCAGTCTCACCTGTTTCCTGTGCTGCGCGGAGTCCCTGGCTCCTGCATCTCTTGCCTCTCAATGCCACCTCCGCATGGAATTACATCCGTCTCAGAATATCTGAGCACATTCCCGTTAAGGTCTTTGTTCCCCTAATGAGGTGCATACCACTTAATCATGACTTATTATTATTATTATTATTATTATTATTATTATTATCATACTAGATCATACCCTGCTCTTGAATCCTCCACATTCATGGAGTAGGTGAGTGATCATGGACACTTTTGTCAAGTACCTTCTCAGTGTTCAAAATATGTAAACCAGGTTACAACATTGTGTCCATTCTTCGGTTTTTACCTGAAGGATAATATAAAGGAGGCTATATCAGGATATATCAGGATATATCCTGAAGGATATATCAGGGATTTTAGTTCTGTGTAAAGGATACTGAGGCTTGCCATAGTCCAGAGTGTCGTCCCCATCCACATCAAGGTCGACATCACTGTCATGGTTGTCTAAGTGACTGCATGGTCCTCCTTGGACTGTGCTGGGAGCTGGCGGTGGGAGAGGAAGAGAAAGCCTGCTTAGTGAGATAGTGTACGGTCCTTACATTCACACCCAACACTTCTCTTTCAAATCATCACAAAGTGGAGCAGGTCCCTCGTGACCACATGACACGAGGCAGGACTTTGATTGGCAACCTCAGGAATGATTCAGGGTGAAAACAAGGCAAATGCCATCATGCTGAATGTCGATACAACACCGACATCATTAATGACGACAGACAAGATTGAAAGAGACTGCAGTATCGTAACTCATTATGACCTCACACCACCACTGATCTGTGAACATAACACAGATCAATGTGTGAGGTCATAATGATTTGTGAACAGCAGTTGGTTTAAACTTGACACAAAGTAGCAGTCCTCACATCTCCCTTTCCTATCTTTGGACTATTCCTGGTAATTGTTGCACTGAGTGGAGGTCTTGAGGTCCAGGAATGTATACTTAGGCTTGCCTGTTTTAATTCCCTGCTATTTTAAGCTCTACCAAGCATCAGCCACTGGACTAAATTCTCAGGTTTAGTGACTGTGAAAGTTCAAGGTTTCAGAGATTAACCATTCGGAGACCATGGATTTCTATTAGCTGAAAGTCGATTCGAGTGTGTTAACCACCGTGGGAAATTATTTCAACGTTAGCCCTTTGTCAGCTGAGCTTTTGCTATGATGAAGGGCTAATGCTCGAAATGACATATTGGCTTTCAGTCGGAAAACCAGCTTTCAGAAGGAAGAACAGTATTCGATTGTACATTCAAAGACGAATTCGATTCTTTTTATTTTTTGTATACAGATTTGGGGCTTGTGGAAAACTGGAACATTGAACGGATCAGGATATAACAGACAAAAGGACCAACAGAAAGAGAGGGGAAACACCAACTTCAGGGTTGAATGACAAAATAGAGGGAGACTAGGACAAACAATGGGTGCGGGGAGGAATGAGGGATATGGGAGGACACATGCGGTGTACAAGATGGAGATGAAGGAAACTCTCGGGAAAGAAAAACTGGAAATTTGGAAGGAGATGGGCTTGCGGGTGGAGGGGTGGGATGGGGGTGGAGGGGTTATAACTGACTGTGGGAGAAAAGATCATGGTTTTGGATGGGGGATGATCTGGGATGGTAGTGAAAGAAAATGTGGAAGTTGGTTCCACAGGTGGGAAAAAGAGGAAGGAATGAGGGGAGGTGAGGAGTGATTTTGGATTTTGGGAGTTTCACCAGAAAGTGGTTGATGGTGGACAGCCCGAGGGGAAGGAGGGGGCAAAGCATGGAAAGAGCAGAGGGTGTAAGATCAGAAAGGAAGTGGTAGAAGACAAGAGTCCACCGACCTGTCTGTGATGAGAAGAGTTGGCGAAGTCGACGACAAACTGGGAAAAAGTTTATTTTCTCCTGGATAATGAAAGGAGGAAAAAAAATCCCAGACTATAAAGAAACCCTAATATGCTCATCTGTCCCAGCAGAGCTTAGCAAAATGACCCCATGCTTCCATGACACCCAGCTTGCATGCCTTATTTATGCACAATTTGCACACCGATACCCCGAGAGGCACAGCCAAAAAATCGTTCCCTCCGAGTCAGTCTCATACACCACTGATAAATATTGCTGCAGGCGCTTGTTCGATGGGAGCCACAGAAAGCAAACACAATCACAGCAATTTGTGGCCCAGGGGATGGCTCGCGTGGAGCAAAATGCCTTCTCCAGGAGCGCCGGGAGGGTTAGGAGTTCACATGCTTTACAGGCAGAGGGCAGGCCTAGTCATTAGCACTTTATGCTCTAGTTATATGAATAACCCGCCGCGTGTAGAATGCTGTCTCTAGCAAGGTTCGAAGCAACTTGAGTGCAATAGCACTGAGTACTGTATATACTATGGCGCAACTATTCACTTCGTTGAAGTTTCATTTATGTTACGCATGTGCTCGTTTGCTCATTCAATTCACATGGGGGGTCTGTTCAGGCACTACGAGGAGCAACCAAAGCGATGTTTAACATTTCTACCACACCGGATGGCCATCCGTGCTCCCGAAGGCTACATTTACAACAGTGTAGACAGAACAAACTCCAAAAAAGTGCAACAAAATTACTCCGCGGCAGCTCCAAGGAAGCCGATCGAGCTCTGCGAAAATGAAGCAATCAGGCATTGGTGACATGTCAGAGCTGAAGCACCAACAGGACGTTACCATTGGAGTAGTACGCATGTGATATGCCAATGAGTCGACATGCCCTGCTCCTCCATCAAGGGCAGAGTCATGGAGATGCGATGCCGCTACTTTGGAAGGACATCGCTCGACAGCCTGTTTAAGAGTCCACTGCTTAAAGTCCGTGGAGTTGAGTAATTACTGTGCCTCGGCCTGGTGCCGTGCTGGCCTGGAGATGGGCAGAGTGCCTAATTAAACAGACGACTGCTGCGCACGTGGTGTGGCATCTGTTTAGAGCCGTGGCCATGCTTTACTGACACTCAGCCCCAAGAGCGCGGCAGCTGCACTGAACGGCAACTGCACTGTAAGCAGGGTGAGGGAATGGACCTCGGGGGTTGTTGTGTGTCCAGTGTACTTGGGTACAGCAGGTCAATTGAATTGAATACAAAGATAAAGATGCAATGAATCAACATGAGCATCAAACTGAAGTAGACAAAGGTGTTGTTGTACTTTGGTGGTGCCCCCCTCAAACCATATGACAACAGGTTGCTCGTGAAGACTAGTTGCAAGAGGCTTCTCAAGATGTGCATCATCCTCGACAGGTTGCTACTCCATTGAATGAGTATGGTGATGTCTTACTGAATAGCTCGTGGGACTCGAACCCCACATTGGTGAAGCCAACGAAGCAAGGCTTTACCTACTCCATGATCCGGGGCACTCATTACACTTAGCAGAGCAGAAAAATTTTAAATTGTGCACTTGAACCTGAAATCACAACTTCATACCAACTTGCTTCTCATAAGCCCACTGTCTGGGAATTGTTTAAAACAGACCAACCTGGTCAGTGCATTGAAAACTTTCCTAACAATAACATAAATCAATCAAAAGTTCCAGGTGAGGATGGCCTAGAGATACGCACACTCGCCCCTAAGCTATCTGGCCTGGGATTGAATCCTGGCCCAGCTATAAACTGTCATCCCAGTGTTTCACAGGCAGGGTGATTCATCAATGTATGTGCCGTCCCTCGGATGGATGTTAAACCAGGAGTCGTGTCTGCTGACATTAGTTGGTGAATGTTAGAGATCCCAGGGTGTCCTTCAAGAAGATTAGGCCATCTACCTCCGTCACCATGAACAAATTATTGATACGTGCAGATCAAAATCAACTTCCGAACAGCCTGGAGACAATGGACAAACACTTAGGCCCATGGTATATAGGATTTGACCTCGAGGGTTCCCTACAACTTGAGCCATTAAGGGGTTCAGATTGAACACTAATACACCAATCCCCATGATGCTGAGATCCTTGAAAGAAAATTTAGTAGGGAATAGCATCGGAAGAGTGTAAAGCAAATTGATAATGGAGGGTAGGGAGAACAAGTAGGATATTTAAACTGAAATAACATGGACAACTAGATTTAAGCACATTGTAGAAAATATTTCTCAACAAGATGAGAGGAAGAAGAAGAGGCCGACAATTTAGAAAGGGGAGGAGCATTAAAAGAGTATAAAACTGGGAAGAATTACCAACAGCAAATCAGGAAGAACAAACAATAAGCAACTTCGTTTGTTAGGAAGAGACAGAGGGAAGAGCCACACCCGTCCGGAGACGGTCGCTGTTAATCGAATGAACATGCGGGCGCATTGATTTCTGTGGCCTACGAGCTACACTTAGCCACAAGCAGGAACCAGGCCACATGTCACGGGACGTCAGAGGTATCATATTGATCTGCAAGGAAATATTAAATTGGACGCACAGAGGGATGACACCTGCATGGATCAACAGAGCTAGCTCGAAGCAGACGCCGATATCGGTGCATCCTGCGGCTCGCTTGCATTTCTTCGTAAAGGTGATCGTAGGGAAAGATTCCAGCACAGGCCGGAGTGCAATGACACTTATTGAGCCCTCAACTTATTGACCTGCTACTGACTCGTGTTGTGCCATGTCCGAATCTAGATACCGCCTTAGTGGAAAACCCACACATCTCAAGCGATCATCGGAACGCGCATCTCTGCTAAATGAATTAAATGATGTAAAAATCGCACCTAGCCCTTAAGGCAAGAGCTTCACAGTAACCCTATCCTTGCAGGAAAAGGTCGCCGCTGTTCCAATTGCTTTTCATTAATCGTGTTAGTGGGCCGGGCGTCTGCATTCTGCCTCATCAGCGCGGTATCGATCTCAAAAACCTGCGATGTGTTTGAAATCGGTGGCTGGTGGGGAGTGGGGGGCTCTCATCGCATGAGGCAGCATGTATGCATACTAGGCCTGAAGTTGTATCAAGGCTGCAAACACCAATTCTTCACCAACTCAATGCAGAAAATTGTACCAGAGCAGTGAAATCCATAGTGATTTTAGTTGGTACTTTTATGTGGTCTGATTTCCCCACATATAGCGTATTATGAAGATCAGAAGTGCCTTTTCCTGGTGCTGTATAAAAGAAAATTCCAATTGGAGGCCATTTGGACTGATCTAGTCCTATTTTATCACACGCGCACACACACAGAGCTTTCATTTCCGGTTCGCAAACCCTCACTCGCCCCCGCTCTCTCAGTGACGAACACATCCCGGATGAATTCCAAGCACCCAAAATGCTTTTACAGCTCTGCAAAGGAAGAAAGAAATAACTGAGTTAATCTTATCTCATCTCCTGAGTTAAATTCGGTTAGCTGAAACCATGCCCTGTCTTGACTGCGTTAATGGCAATATTTAGGACCTCATTAGGTCTGAGGCATCGACTTTCATTAAGAAACAAGACGTGGGTGTTAGGACTAGAATCGACAATGCTGGCTGCCCTTTAATATTTTATGACTGCCTGAATGAATCTGGCAAAATCTTGCTTCTTTAATTAGTAAGTGCCAGACAGCTCACCAGACATCAAACTTATTTCCCAAACGGTTGTTTTACGGCTGCGAGTCCTGGCTTCATCGAGCTGCCCCGGCGCACGTGCAGATTTGCGACCCTCTCTCTCTCTCTCTCTCTCTCTCTCTTCCTCTCTCTCTCTCTTACTCTCTCCCTCCAGTAACAAAGGCACGACTCGTGAGAGACAAATGTCGTCGGGAGTGGGGGTGGGTTAAATGATAAAACCACAACAAATTGGATTTTCACATTTTCTTTGCATGATCTCCCTTTCAGTGTTTGCGGGAGACCCGTGGAGGTTATGGAGCGAGATGAATCTCAATGGGATGAAGGGGTCGATGGTCCAGCTGAAATTGACGATGCTGCAGTCTGAGACAGCCGGCTTAACATTCTCTCAGGAGGATCTCAGATATTAGCTCTTACACAAGCCTCGATCTTGTATACAAAAAATAAAAAATAAAATAAAAAAAGGATAGCGTGCTCCATGATGTAAAGCCTCCTGCCGACGCTGCATAAGGTGGCATTTTTATTGGGATCCTATTACGCAGGTAATCCGATTACAATCAGGTAAACATGCCAACAAGTGTGTTATCCGGACGCTCACTCTTTTTGCATTTGGGCCTTCGACAAAGAGCTTCTTGCATGTGCCATGTTTCCACTCAAATCTTCATAACAGGCTGGCTCTAAATCGAACGAAGCCATTTACTTATGGAGATACCATTTCTGGACAAAAATGGCTGATGGTTGTACTGACCAAAAGAGATAATAGACTCAGAAGCATGACATGGAACAGAGAATTAAAAATGGAACAGAAGCATGCGATCACACATATGGTACGTAACAGCGACTTCAGGTTAAAGAAAGAAGAGGTAGCTCCACATCAACATGTTCCATTGGAAGAAACACCCATCGGTTGCTCACCTTTTCCAGGAGGCAGCCTTGGCTGACGGCACCACTCATAATCTTCAAAGCGTCCAACACCACGACGTTCCACCTCAACCTCCAAGTCGTCATCATCGTGGCCCGTGAGGCCATCAAACTGTGAACATCATCATCATCATCATATGTTTGTGGATCGATCATTGCACCTCAGAGATGACAACATGAGGATGGCATTTATATCACGATTTACATGGAAGAGCATCATACGTTTGTGGCTCCTGTTTGGCTACTCCATTAAAAACCTGTAATCCGAGTTGCAGGTTCATCCGTTCTAAAGGGAGTTCATCAGTAACATCCATGCAACTGCAGAGTTACTTATAACTGAACTCGGTATGGTTCGCTTGGCATTCTCATCTGAGTACTTAGCTCATGATACTGGGGCACCTCACATTGAAATCCCATACACTGCTCATTTATCCATTACATAGTAATGTCGTTATCAAATCTGATATGTATTAATGTACAAGCTACTCCATGGGGCTTAGGTAACAGTGCGGGGAGGGGACGAGGATCTCTTTCCTGCAAGAAATTTCCAATCAAGCTCAACATGACTGTCAACCAAAACATTCAAAACAAGAGTGATAGAGAATAAGGAGTATCAAGTATATCAGAAACATTCCATCTCTCCACCTCGTTCTCTCTCTCACCTGTGCATCTTCAGATGTCTTTTTCCGTTTATTCTTTCCGATTCGCGCTGGAAGCAGCAAAACAAGACAAATGCATAAGAATCGTCGGAAGAATCTAGAACTTACTAGAACTCACTAAAAACAACAATGGCTCCATTTTCTTGAACGATCCTTCCTCTAAACTTGCCGCCCACCATGCATGAGACCCAGTCACCCTGATGAATAGCCGAGGTAACTTTTGGGAAGTGCTGGTGTTGTGACATTTTCAATCTAAAAGGTCTTTCCTTTGGAGCCCAGAATGGCTGACAACAAAAACAAGCTGTCACCGCCATCAGTACCAAATGGGTTTCTAAGAGAAGAGCTGCCGTTCAAAATGGCCTTGGAGACGCTACACGATGAGAAATGTTCATTTTCCGGCGCATCACTTGTCGTGGAAGCAGAAGCTCCTGGGACATCCCCTGACATGCATATGTACGGTACCTGATGTGCACAGCCTTTGTTTGGCCTATTTGCCCTAAAGTACATTCTTCATTAACCAATCCTTGTGGCTAATTTTCGTTCAAAAGTCATAAAAGCATTTAGGCTGACATTTTCCCTGAGCATTGTGCAAATGCTACGATGCAAGCGACGCTACATGAAATGCTTACGCACCGCACAAGTTCACCGAGGATATCATCTGCGTGACCATATTCCTGCCCACCGGAGGACCTTTCAGGCGACACATAAATGATTCAAAGTCAGTTATTTCCCTGCAGATTGCTTTAGCGTGAGTGCAGTCAATAGCAAGTTGCTTCGAGGCTGGTTTTCAGTCGGTTCGGCTGTCTCCGGATAATCAATAAGCAATATGAACTGTTAACACATGGGTAAATTTTAAGTCACCTCATTATACTGTGTCAATAGCGTTTCAAGGGCTTTCTCAATTTAGAGGTTCATATCCTTTAAATGGCACGAAGAACTGATAATTGGTAGCCATAAAAGTGGAATAAGGTAATGCTTTCTTAACACACCCAAGGATACCTTGCTCTTTTCCTGTATTAGCTGCCATTGGGTGCAGCAAGTGAAAATGAAGCAAATAGTTCCACTTGTGTGCGGAAGCCCATGCATTACCTAGATTACCTTTGGGGCCAAATTAGGTGTGATCAAGAGGGGCCTTTGATCCACACTTGCACAATGTGGCATAAATATCTGGCAACGGGTTTGTAATTGCTGCGGGTTATTTTAAAAAAATTGTTAATCCTGGATGTATGAGCGAACTCCTCAACTCCCACAATGCAAGTCAAAAGTTCATCGCCACTCCTTCATAATGGCAAATGCACCGGAAGTTCAGCCAAGCCTTCTTTCCCACAATTCCCGTCTAGCAGTTTGGATGAATATCAGGAATCAAGAGGCCTTGGCACGTGAAAAATGTCCGTCAGGTGTCGAGCCTTGCAGGCCGGTGTGCTGTTACGACATCAGCGCATGACTGTTATGCCACTTCCCATTTCACTTACAATCAGGCTGTGGGGCAGCTTGGTAAGAGTGACAACTTCATATGCGGGCCTCGCTCAATGAGACTCCAATGGGGAATCGGAAAATTATCTCTAATTTACAGGCCCAGGAACAGGCCCTAGGGCTTGGAGTGTTGATATCTCTTTAGTAAGCAGCTCCCACTCCCCATTCCCTTCTCCTCCCCCCACACACACAACTCCTCCCTTCCATCCCCACTACATTGTCTAGACACTTGTTTTAGAGAAACTCCCCATTCCCAGCAGCAGGCTCTGTAGCATCGATGACAAAATAGCCTCTTCCGCTCCTCGGTGTCATGTGATGGCTTAATTAGGCGGTGGAATTTTGCGTTATGATCTGTAATTAAAATTGCTCCCCACACTGCTCTTCTCCTACCCACCCAATATGCTCGTCCTTACTTGCTTGCCTCACTGAGGATAACAAGGGTGAAATGGTGACAGTTTGAGAAGTTCCCTGTGGTGTCTGTAGCCTTTGG
The DNA here is from genome assembly GCF_964187855.1 of Myxine glutinosa. Taxonomy (NCBI): domain Eukaryota; kingdom Metazoa; phylum Chordata; class Myxini; order Myxiniformes; family Myxinidae; genus Myxine; species Myxine glutinosa. The sequence goes on along the minus strand of NC_136261.1, from coordinate 74,410,698 downwards.
TTCCTACTTGGTAATAGAATGAGTAGAGAGACATTTTCGAAATAAAATCTCAAGCCCATGAGCCACGTTATTATTCTTCTATCGCTTTCTGATCTTGAGATTACTGAGGCTTGTAAACTAACCACGTGGAAGCTCATTGTCTCCGAGTGAGGATCATGGCACAGCTGTAAGTAATCTACCAGCCATTGGAATTTTTGGAAAGAGACCTTTTTGCTGTAAAGCCAGAAACAAATAATACACCTGCCACTTGTACATTCTCAGGTGGTGGCAATGTGGTCTGCAACAGCCTCCCACCTGGCTAGGTACCCCCTTTTTACCACTTCACCTATTCCCACACCCACAGAATATGTATGCGTCTTCACTAACCCACGGGTGCTGAGGATTGCCGAGAAGCGGTGGTACCGTTCTTGAAGAACCATGACCATGACCATGATGACCATGGAGTAGCTACGGTGCTGGTGCTCCAAAAGAATACAAACAACCTTCAACTTTCCTCCATCCCCTCTAGAGATTGGTGGGCCCAGGTGATGTTGCAAAGCCATGTTCCCAGAGAACTTTGCTCATCTTTTCACTAAAGACTGCTATGGATACTCTGGCCTGTCCTTCTAGCTGAAAAAATATAGATCCTTTAACTTTACCTCCGTAATAGATCTCTGGGAGCATCCGGCTGACGGTGCCAAATAGCTTAGGTCCATTGGTTTTGCAACCATGTGATGCCAAGGCAGCAACAACAACAACAACAATTAACTCACATGTAGCAAACGTTTCTTAGTGCAAGTGCTCGACCCATCCCTATTGGCTCGACTCCATTTTTCTCCCATGTGTGGAATTACAAGGCTGTGTTTGGCCAACGGATCACTCTCCATCAATTTCAGGTGGTGGCTCAGTTTTATCTCACCATCCCCTGCACCTACCCATGACCTTTTCTATCCTATCCCTGTCTATGTATAGAACGCCCCACTGCAACCTTCCATTTCACAGCTGATGAATTAACCTTACCCCCATTGTGTTTAGCTATTCCATTAGCCTCGACATCTGCAAATAAAATGAAATAAATGCATTCTTTGTGGTTCGGCACTGCGAAGTTAAACCCGGAGCTTCCTAGTAGCAAAGTGCTAATTTGTGGTTTGTTTGATTTTTGTCTCTGCAGTCTGAAATCGTTTATCGGTTCATCAATTGCCTATTGCCCGTACTTGGCAATCCCTGGTAATTTGTGATGGCTATATTTCGAACAAGCTTCGCCCATTTTATCCACAGCGGTCTGCTTCAAGAACATGATGATTTCTTCCTTTGCAGCCATAAAGAGTCCCGGCAGCACCAGGGATGCTGGAATTTGTTCCAGAGTTTTGCTTATTAAAAAAAAAACAAAGCAAAGTGAGGATGTTGATCAATATCTTTTGAGGAAATGTGTCTTTTTAGAGTTGGCAACCGATATGCCAATTCTCATAATGACATGTTCCTCACTCCAATACACATGCTGAAAAAAAATCAAGATGGCGGCAAGTGAGATCACAAACAGGGTGGAACAGTGAATAATTATGAGATTTCTAGCCAATGAAACCATTGAGCAAGTTGAAATTTACAGATGACTGTGTGCACAGAGGGGTGATGATTGCTTGTCAATGACATCCCAATTTGACTGGCGTGTCATTTAAGGATGGACATGAAAATGGCCAGAAAGGAACCACATGCTGCAAACTAGAACGGCACTCGGTAGAGCGCATACCTCTGCCAGGCTGAACAGTTTATGTTTTGTATCCCACTGATAGGCCGGATTCAGACCTGAACCAAAACCGAAACATTTAGTCCTTGTCACACACACCCAACCGGTCCACCAAGTTTCGTCCAAATCCGTCCAAAACGTTATGAGATATCCTGCTATGTATAGTTTTTGGTCCTATCCCCCAATGGTGAAGAATCACTTAAAAATTCTAGTAGCCGGATCCGAATCCGGATCTTCACCAAAATCTAATCATTTCGTCCTTGTCTCACACGCTACCTCTCCGCCTAAATTCGTCCGAATCCGTCCATAACTTTTTTTTATATCCTGTTCACAGACAGACAAACAGACAGACAGGGGTGAAAACATAACCTCCATCCACCTTTGGTGGCGGAGGTAAAAACCGGCCACCATGATCAACAGCGTAAACATCCAGTGAGTTTAGGATTTCATTTTTACCGGCGTGAGAGCATTTGTTTGTCGTACTGATTCAGAAGCTAATATTAGTATTGGTATTTATGAGTCTGGTGCCCAGCACATGAAAGGCCCTCATCAAATTTGAGGCTCATTGAGTGACCAATTGGCCAAAGTATGACGGTGACATTATTTTGTAACTACTCGACGATCTACTTGAAGTTGCATTGCCTGTCGATATTCTGTGTGTCGCAATGTCTATGACCTCAAATATCATCCCACAATTCCCTTGCCTTAGCAATTCAATGCCATGTCCCAGGGTCATATTTTCCTCCATATCCCAAAGAACAATCATGCGTTTGGAACTCCATTTGCCAAATGTGTAACCAGGGTTGCAGGGCTTATAAAGTACTCAAGTATTTCTACAAGGCACTGCCAGACCAAGAAATAAAGACCTCTCTGCAGCACCAGATTTCATAGAAATTGTGACACATGAGAAGGACCAACCGTCTTCTCATAAGGTCGTAGCAGTGTGCCTTTTCATGCGAGATATTTGCTGCGTTTAAGAGGCCTGGTGCAGCTGCACTTCTTTACAGCGTTGACATTCCGGATAGGAAATAGACAGTGCGAGCAGTGTTCTTGCTTGTTAGAAGACACCAGCATGGAGTCGTTATGGTAGACAGTGCCTTGTAAAACACCTGTGGTTAGGTCACCACAAAAAACCTACCCTCCTGTGGATCACACAAGGAAAGAGCCTTTCCAACCTGTGCACTTGCGCGAGGAAGGCCTTGTAATGGAGTGAAATAGGAAGGGGGCAAGAGCGTGGCAAAGCAATGCGGTGGGTGCCTCCATCTGCCACATGCATAATGCGGTTTTAAATCATGGTATGCAGATGAAAAGGCTTTCCGAAATAGCACGTCGAATTCCCAGGCTGTCTGCAAGCGTGCAAATTTAAGAGGCCTACATCTGTGATCGTTGCTTTCTTCCCGTATGAAGAGCATGACTTACTCAGACAGGGTTTCTCCCCAAAGCTACGATTTCTAAATAATTATAATCATCTTATGATTAACCGGGTTACGGAAGAAAAAATAAAATTGCACAAATTGCCGAACAAGTAGCACAACCTGAGGGGTTTGCTGTCAAAATGTGGCATTGAGGCCTAGTAACTGCATGGTGACGCACACAAGCCTCTAATTATTAACCAACGTACCGTTGAGTCTTGACTGTCGGTTCGCCCGAACCCGCAAGAAAGTCTACAAAAAAAAAAGAGGACAATTATATAAAGAAACAGTATTACAAATAATTGACATATTTGGGGAAAATTACTTGACCAGACCATTAATCGAACACAGGCCTCTGGTGAACCGTACCCGTGCTCTGAGGAACATGGGTCCGGTTCACCAGAGGACCTCGGTCCGTTTCCTGGGCTGGACGTGTAATTTTCCCACATAGGTCAATTTTAAAAAAGAAGAGGAAAAGGCAAAGCATTGACATTGACATTTTTTGGTTAAAAAAGATTGGCATTTTTGGCATTTTTGGCATATTTTTTAGCATTTTTGGCATTTTCTGGCATTTTAAAGCATTTTTGGCATTTTGCATTGACATTTTTTGGCAAAAAAAAGAAAAGAATAATATAGTCACATGGTGCAATATCATTCCTCCATATACGAATCATTTATGGCATGCATCCGCTCCAGCTTGGATGACGATGTAGGCCATAAAAAAGCAAATCCTTAAATACTTTCAAATGATCTCCATTTGGAGTTTTATATAAATCAAGGAAAGGGCGAGAGGTACGCTAAAGGCCAGTGCAGATCTCTTGCTAGCAAATTACTCCCTTATTCAGCGATGTGTGCCATTAAATATGCAACATTTAATTTCAAAAAGAATCACTCAGCGCCATTGGGAATGAAGTGCGTGTTTATATGCCACATACTTTGAAGTTCACGCGGTGCTCAAGTCAAGAGCGGTAATTTAACAAAGCCACATTGAATGTTCTACAACAGCCGCGGAGGAGCACAGAACGCACAATCGAACAAGATTTGTAACCGCATCATCTCTACCCCCAGAAGCTTTGCCTGAGCTACTGCGGCAATACTTGCATGTAGTTGTAAACATTCCAATGCATTATGAAGATTATATTTGCTATTCGTTACTATTATGAGAAGAGGAAATATTCAGAAGCAACTGTTTACGATTGCCCCCTGAACCACGCACAAACTCATCCATCGCTACACTTGTGCATTTGAGAAGTTTCAAACTTAATTTTAGTGGCTTGATTAAGGACATTTATTGGGACTAGCAGGGTACCCATTCCAAGGAGCCACAACACGTTCTTCTGACACATCCTTTTATTTGGGAGGTGTATAGTCAACAGACCACTGACTCAACTGCTCACGAACAAAGAAAAAACTAGAACGGGCACTCGGTAGAGCGCATACCTTCGCCGCAGCTACTGTTCTGTACTTGGCATGGGAGTGTAGGGAACAGAACAGTGAACAGTTTGGTGCTGATTTCATGCAAATCGGATAAGAATTGACCGAGTTATGACAAAAAACGCACATTTTGCAAGGTCGTGACCCCCCTGACCTTTAACCCCCAACCGCTAACAAGGGTAATGTCTTCACTGGGTCATGTCGTATATCACAAGATCGGGCATTGAATTCTGAACATTTTGGCATTAGTTGCATGCCAATTGGATAAAAATTGACCGCGCTATGGTAAAAATACGATTTTGACCTTTTCGTGACCTTGACCTTGACCTTTGACCCGATTGCTCCCAAAATCTAATCAAATGTGTCCCGTATAATAACCAATCATCCCACCAAATTTCATGCAATTCGGTTGAATACTTTTTGAGTTATGCGAATAACATACACACACACACACAGACATACAAATAAATACACAGCGATCAAAACATAACCTTCCGCTTTTGCGAAGGTAATAATCTGGGTTATGTACGTGAAACAAAAACATGTGTACTGATTATGCGAATTTATATACCTGGGATAATACCAAAATTTCATCGTGGTTATATACCTGGGATAATTCAAATTGCACCCCTCCTCCTCTCCCCACTTCCTCCCAAAAGAAAGAAAATGGCCAGATGGGAGAAATGTTTTTTTTCCAAAACTTGATGGAATCAAGTGTGCCTCCAACTTCGACAGGGTGTCCTCATTATCCCCTGAAAGTTTCAGCTTCCTAGGTCAAATACTCTTGGAGGAGAAGATGATACATACATAATACATACATATACATACATATACATATACATATGTACATACAAACATACATACATAAATACATAAATGCATGCATACATACACATACATACATACATACATACATGCATACAAACAAACTTACATTTATGTATGTATGGATACATACATGATACATAAAAACAAACTTACATACAGACATACATACACACATACATACATACATACACACATACACACATACATACACACAATAAATACACATATACACACATACATATGTACATACATACATACATACATACATACATACATATATACATACACACATACATACACACATAAACACATACATACATACATACATACATACATACATACATACATATACACACATACATATGTACATGCATACATACAAACTTACATACACACATACATACATACATACATAATTACACACATACATACAGTACATACATACATAGATGCATACATACATACATACACATACACACACACACATAAATATGTACATACATACACATATACACACATACATATGTACATACATACATACACAATTACACACATACATACGCACATACACATACATACAGTACATACATACATACATACACATATACACACATACATACATACATACACAATTACACACATACATATACATACATACATACATACATACATACATACATACATACACAATTACACACATACATACGCACATACACACATACATAAATACATACATACATACATACATACGCACATACATAAATACATACATAAATACATACATACATACAAACTTACATACACACATACATACACATACATACATACATACATACGCACATACATAAATACATACATAAATACATACATACATACAAACTTACATACACACATACATACAGTACATACATACATACATACATACACAATTACACACATACATATACATACATACATACATACATACATACATACATACACAATTACACACATACATACGCACATACACACATACATAAATACATACATACATACATACATAAATACATACATACATACAAACTTACATACACACATACATACACATACATACACACATACATACACACATACATACATACACACACACATACATACACACATACACACATACATACACACATACACACATACATACATACAAACATACATACTTTCACTCCAATATATATATATATACATATACGAGTAGATTACAGTAAAATTCCCTTTTGCTGGTCACGAAGAGGTCAGAAAACTTACTTGAAAGTAAAATGTATTTTCACTGCAGATAGGTGCCTGTAAGCTAACAATTTACTCATCCTGTTGTGCATACCCGTATCATCTGGATTTATAGTTTTTGTGTTTGTAATATTGTGCCAACTTATAGCTGTTGTGTTGGATAGCCAGAAATGAATTAGTTAGCCATGAGACAGACGCTCACCCTAAGTAGGCCTGGCTAGTCCAAGTATACCTGCATTTGCTTACAGTACTTATTCAGAATCAGAAATCCGTAAGCTAAATTGATGATGTCCTAATTTCAAAAGCTTACAGTTATCAGGGAAAGGCCAAAGTCCTTGACGTCGATTGACTTTGTAAAATGATAACAACAACACCACAAGGATTTTTATCTATTAGGATTCTGGGCACCAGAGCAACACGTGATAAACCATAAATATCGTCTGTGTCGAGGAGTCGAACGATTGAAAAAGACAATGTGTATCTGGTGGAATTTAAGCCGTCTGGAAATTTAATTGCGAAACCTTATGGACCACGTGGTGCATGACCTGCCTGTTAAGTTTAGGGCAAGGGGCTTTATGAGCAGATGCACCTGGTAACGATCCGAAAGCTGCACATCTTCCGAGGAGATGGGAGAGAGCGATGGAAGTTCTCCATCACGCCGGCGGTCGTTAGATGAGCACGGGGAGGGCTGCTGGAGGTGGGGATGGGTTGGGATTAGATGAACATCATCGCATTACCTCCATAGCTCGAATACAGAGATTGTACACATTCATAGATTGTTTTTTTCCCCATGATCACTGATTGGAGGGATGGATGCATGAGTGGAAAGAAGGATGGATGAGTGGAAGGAGGGATGGACGGATCTCTGGAAGAAATCGTATTGTTGGCTGCGGAATTTAACGCAAGATGACCTGGATCAATTCCTACGACGAGGAGCAATGCGCTGAATCCCCTCCAACAATTGGCCGTGGTGCTTTGATTCTATGCCACTGCATCATTTCAATTGGATGACAGAGATGTGGGCGGAGTTTCACTGGTTAATCGGCTGTTTCGAAGCGCACAACTACACGGCTGTTTATCTCCCTTCGTAAATTGCTGTTTAGACGTGTGTTTTGCTGTTTGGTACAACAATGTTTTTTATCAGCGTTTAAGGATTAGGCGTGTGTTAGCAAGAGGCTAGCTAAACGCCTTTCGTAAATTTGGCCCTTATGTTTTGAAGGACATTATAAAGGACACAAACAACAGGCACGTATAACTAATGTAACGTGTTAAAATTGGGCGATGTAATGGAAACTGGGGAAAGAGGCGGTAAAACCCGAAATTTATTTATTTACACGACTTTTGCAATCTTTATCTATCTATAATTCCATTAATCTCTGTGTGTATGTGTGTATGTGTGTATGTGTGTATGTGTGTATGTGTGTATGTGTGTATGTGTGTATGTTTGTCTGTGACCGCTGTTTCTCGACAACTACCGGTCCGATATACTTGAAACTTGCCAGGTATATTGCTGGGGACCCGAGGATGTGCCTTTTCAAGGTTTCATATTAATCGGAGAAGTAGTTACCGAGCTATGGCGATTTCTTTACCAAACACTGCAAGCCGTTCGCTTTGGACCAAACCATTGCATGTAAATAGAGGGGGGGGGGGGGTTCTGTGGTCGTTGCGAATGGACCAAACCATTCATGTAAATAGAGGGGGGGGGGGGGGGGTTCTGTGGTCGTTACTGCCATGTGGTTTCAAAGTTTTTTTTTGTTGTTGTTGTTTGCACGCATGTTTTTTTGCACCCACGTACGGGCACGCCCTAGGATGTTTACACACACACACCCCTACACAAATTTTTTTTTTTTTTTTTTTTTGGCAAGGAACGGGCACCCACGTACGGGCACGTCCTAGCTTATATATAGTACGGGCATGCCCTAGTATTATTTAAATTGATTAGATAAATGAATACTGTAGAACACAAATCACCTTCTTAATACTTCCAAGAACCTGCAGTTTTGCAGTACTTGGACGTGTTCTACAGAGTGGTGTATAAGACTGCTTCAATAGTGCTAAACTTCCGGAATTTTTTGTACAATGTTTAAAATCACTATTTATTTAAATTGAAGCATATACCTGAACACTGCGTGGTGTATCGTGTTCTATGAACTCTCTCGTTGTAAGTGGAAATGTTTCTGTTCTCATTATCTTTCATTTATGGGCATCAGTTTGAGTTTGCACCAGATGCTGGACACATTACTGCTCCTGACTCAGTGATACAACTCCCTGAACTTCAGAATGCAGGTCACAGCGATTTGTGGACACCAACCATATCCTCGCAAAAGTAATGGGACACATGCCATTTGTCTGTGTGTCGCCATTTTTCTCAGATATGGCTGAACGGACCTTCGTCAAACTTTCAGAGGTTCATCAGTGAGTGCCGATGAGTGTTTTGGTCCAATAAACTTTTAAAAAATAAATACATTTTAAAAAGTTCGATTTATGGTGCCTAAGTGTCTGATTTTATGATCGCTCTTTGGTGTTTGCGCCTTTGTAGCTTCGTGAAAGGTGATATTAAATGATTCCTGATGTGTGTGTGTGTGTGTTTAATATTATAATAATAAATACAAATTTTCCTTAGTTGGTGTAGGAAAGTTTATTAGGCACCCACAAAAAATAGAAAAAAAACCCCAAATTGATTTGTTCCAAATGCCAACAGGATTATAACATCACCGGGCAACGGCAGCTACTCCAGCTCGTTAATTATATCTTGAAGGGCCTCTCCATGCCCAAATCGCAGCCTGTCTTACCAAAACACCTGCCATTTCTCAAACAGTCCGGTACGTGTCCCATAGTTATTTTGGATTTTGCGGCCGTTATTGTCCAGTCTGTATATATGACAACCTAATAAATCCCAAGAATCTTTTCATCAGACTTGAAAAACATGCGGTACCTGCACTTATTGATTCACAAAATCTGTCATTTTCGATCACTTCATGAGGAGTCGCGAGAATCATGCAATCACTCTTGTGATCAATCGCTGAATTGCCTTTCCAGCGAAGCCGATTTCACTTATTTTATAACAGTAGGATGCTTTTGATGGGTTGAGCAAGATATAATATTGAGTGCTTGCTCACCCCCAAATTCCTGGCATCCACTCTCAGGTTGGAATTGTGCTCGAAACACTGATTTGAATGAAGCCAAACCTACTACGGTTAGGTTCACTTGAGAACGCATCATGCTGTACGTCAACACGAGAAGTCCGTTAATACCGATGGACCCTGTGAGGAACGACGTACACCTCAATAGTATTTATTGGTCATGTGGACACCCAGTTCCATGCCAGTCAGTCTTGTCCAGACACAGGGAAATCACAGTCTGTCTAGTGAAGGCAAGGCAGATGTGTGGGCCCGGCTTTGATTCCCAACACAATCGGAAAAATCGAGTTCATTGCTGGCATCTTGACCAGATTCCAATCTCCTGCCCAAATGAGCTCCAGGTTCCACGGTCATTGGGCCTGGCTGGCTAGTTCGTGAAAGACTTGGAAAAAAACACCCCATTGTGCCAACCACAAGATGGAACTTAATTAATTGTTGTCATTAAAGTACAACTACTGCTACTGCAAGAATTATAATTTCGTTTGATACTTCAATGAATATCTTTGAAATACAGCTCCATGACATCACAATGTCATTTGTGATGGGTAACCCTAACCCTAACCCTAACCGTAACCCTAACCCTAACAAGTTCCATGACATCACAATGTCATTTGTGATGGGTAACCCTAACCCTAACCCTAACCGTAACCCTAACCCTAACAAGTTCCATGATATCACAATGTCATTTGTGATGGATAACCCTAACCCTAACCCTAACCGTAACCCTAACCCTAACAAGTTCCATGACATCACAATGTCATTTGTGATGGGTAACCCTAACCCTAACCCTAACCGTAACCCTAACCCTAACAAGTTCCATGACATCACAATGTCATTTGTGATGGGTAACCCTAACCCTAACCCTAACCGTAACCCTAACCCTAACAAGTTCCATGATATCACAATGTCATTTGTGATGGATAACCCTAACCCTAACCCTAACCCTAACCCTAACCCTAACAAGTTCCATGACATCACAATGTCATTTGTGACGGATAACCCTACCCCTAACCCTAACCCTAACAACCCTAACCCTAACCCTAATCTTAACCCTAATCCTAACCCTAACCCTAACACTAACCCTAACCCTAACACAAAATGTTCTGCTTCAGGGTTATTGAGCCGACAAACTTGTTTGTATTAAGAAATAAAAAAAACAATGTCACGGCACAGGTCACCGTGGAGATGGATGAGAAATCCTTTGGCAGATCCAAAGAAAGCAGAAATCTTCATTGTCTAAGGATTGAAAAATAAAGACCTTCAACGTGATGTGAAAAAGAAAGAAGAAAACCCACACCAGTGGCTGCTTTTCAAAGTGTACCTAAACATGTGTATCCACAGTGGAACGGTTTCAAACTTCATCAACCCAATGAGTAATTACAGCCGGCAGTGCAAATTGATTAGCTCCGTGGCTGCAAACCATCGGATTCCATCAACGCTCATGGATTCTCCTTCTCCGCTCCTCAGGAAGCACAAATCCCCGGCATCCGAAGTCGATATGACATCTCTTTTGTCCGCCGCTCGCAGGGACCCCCACTGACAGTTTATGAGAGTGTAATTTAGTGTTCTAAAGGCTCAGCTTGAGTGCTCGTGCTCCGGCGTGCGTGCTTAATGTAAATGAAACCCAGTGATGGAAGCGCAGAATCCGGACCGCACTTTCATACGCGAGTGCGGTATCGTCTCCGCGGACGCCCCGCGGGCGGTCGGCCGATACCGACGACGAAACGAGGTGTGGGAGACGCGATGGGAGATGAGCAAACTGTGCCAAGAAATAATATCTTTCGAGTTGCTCCTGAAAACGGCATCGAAGTAATGCCAGGAGCCACCGCACCTATTTATTAGTATTGGTGGCAGAGATGGGATAGCTTGGCGGAGAGGGGCAAAAATGGAGAAAACTACAAATGAACAAATAAAAAGAAGGGAGGATAATAGGAGAGAGAAGAGAGGTTAGTGGATTGTAGGATGAATGGGGAGACAGGAGAATTAAGTTTGTGAGGGCTAATGAGGAAAGGGAAGAGAGATATTGAAAGCACTTTCAGGTGTACGTGTATATAATGTGGGAATGGGGACGGTGAGGTGGTGTAAAGGGATTGGGTGGCAGGGGGTTCAAAAATTCTACCATATTTGTGGAAATAATAAATAAATGCCACCGATATTACTGTTCGCAACATTGATCTAGGGCTCATGAAGGGGCTTGTACATGCATCACATCCTTCATGAAGATGTTTCATAGTCGACATCTGTGAACATGAAGTACGATGATGTTCGTAGTCAATGGATGAAGCAACACGGCATGGGAAGGAAGATTTGAACCTGGTATCCCAACATTATGAGCTCGTGTTCAGATGGGATGAACACCGAACAGGCGAGCCTCATGACCCGCATCAACACAAAATATCGTGTTAGGACTTGTGCGTGTGCAGGGACAGTAAGGGCAAACCCGAAGAGAGTGCAATTTGCCCACACACGCATATACTGTGTGTGTGTGTGTGTGTGTGTGTGTGTGTGTGTGTGTGTGTGTGTGTGTGTGTGTGTGTGTGTGTGTGTGTGTTAGAAGAGGCATAGGCAACCAAAATATACAACTAAACTCTACACCACCAGTTTGTAACAACTAACAAAGAGTGAACTTGGCCTCAAACAACATTTCGTCCATGGTCCTCAAACTTCCTAAAGCCTGAAAGTCCATTTCCAGCCCAGAGCCGTTTTTATATCCAATTCACAACTCATTTCAGGCCAGGACATTAGAAGTATGGAATTTTTAAGATGTCAGGTTAAAGCCATTCCATCATCATTGGAGTTCTGCTCCTTCCTACATCGCAACTGGCGTGATCTCATAATTATATGGATGTGCCAAAGCGGTTATGCAAGCATTTCCACTTTGGGTGGCCACTTTCCTCCTTTCCAGGTTCTCTCACAGATCCATACTTGGCAAGCATGGTATGTATGCCAATATCCTCACTGTAAGGCTTTTCTCCTGCGGCGGACTGAAAAATAATGTGTGTGTGTGTGTGTGTGTGTGTGTGTGTGTGTGTGTGTGTGTGTGTGTGTGTGTGTGTGTGTGTGTGTGTGTGTACGATGTATGTATGTACGTATTATGTAATGTTTACAGTTAAAGGTATTTTCAGCTGAAGTTGCATTTTGCAGTGTGCGGAGCCTGTGTAAGACAGAACCGCACACTGCAACAGCAGGTCAACCAGCCAACTTTTGGGTTTTTTTTTTAACAGTGCCAGCCGATTACTTGGGAATCAATCCAGGGACATGTTTCTGGCTCACTGGTCTTCATCCGCGTGGAGTGGATTACCCTCAGAACTGTTGCAGCAATTGCTGCTGAAAGACAAGATGTAACAGTCACCATTCCATTAAAGAGGTATTATTTGATCGGCATGTATGTATGTAGGTATACATGTAGGTATTCATGTGTGTGTGTGTGTGTGTGTGTGTGTCTCTGTGTGTGACACACACACACACACACAGATAGGGAAATTTCTGGTTCTGTCAGTCATGGACGTACATAAATTTTCAGGTCAGATCAGTCTTTTGGGAATGCCATTGGCAACATGTAACCCAGTGCTACCTGCCGCATGGTCGGGTTGTCGGTGACTAAACCGACACCCCTCACTTGCTTTGCTTGTGGTGAGGGCGATTGTGACCTGCCAGGACCAAACACAACACCAGGCAAAGGGCGGATGAGCTCCCGAGAGAGCCAACGGCCACCCAGTAAGGAGATGGTGTGTCCTAAAAAAACACCCATCCGGTTTGGACCGGTTCAAGTCATACCAAAGACTTTAAAAATGGTACCTGCTACTTCCTTGCTTGAAAAGGATAGAGCACGGACAATCCCCTTCATTTGGCATCCAAGGGGAGGAGGAAATTCCTCTTAAGGAAATGCCCCACTGAGTACGGTGAGAAAAGCAGCGCCATTGTTATGACGTCGCTGGTACCCAGAGTATCCTGGGAAGTGCCGGAAGTGAGGGTAGTGACGGCACTTCCCCCAAGCTCAGTGGCTGTGTTAAGTGTTTATCTCATCAGTGTGTGTGTGTGTGTGTGTGTGCGTGTGTGTCAACTCTATTACGAGCCTTAGCCCAAGTATAGAAAAAAAATTGCTTTTCTTCTGATATATGAAAGGTGTTCTAATTCCAATCGGTATATGTTAGGCATCGCTTGCGTCAAGCAGAATGGGCAATGCACTCGAGAGACTAAACGGCTTTAGGGGACATACCCTGAAACATCCTGGCTAAAGCATGAGTATCCACAACAGCTTGAGTCAAAACAAGATTGTCCAAGTAAACAGTCAACCGTTGTCAAGAACACTCGAGGCAAACAGTGTTTCTCAAGATAGCCCTAAGAGGCTTTGTTTTTCTGTAGTCATTCAGCCGATCATTATCCCAGCTTTCATGTCCTTTAAGTTGTTCCTCGGCCTTTACTCTCTGCCTCTGATCCAGTAACCGAGTGGATGACGTGTGTGAGGCCCTCGGCTGCTCTCCACATCAAATGCACAGCTGTCTCACTAGCCTAGTGCGTACATGAACATTTTGATGGCTTACTCCTTGAGATTTCCTTAACTCCCCTCATTCTGTCCAACCCCACAAATGAGTCCGTGGAACCTGAGCAGCGCAACACCTGCCCGTTCAAACAAAAATTTCCTTTTCAGCTGCGCCGAAGAAGAATGAAAGCTGATAGCTTCAGACTTTTTCTCAAGTCGGACGTGAAAATACTTTCGCCATTCTTTCTCGCGCGGAGATCTCTCTGTTCGTCAAGTTGATGGAATTGTTCAAATAGCAAGATCGCTTGGGCCTTAGTTTGGTCGGTGTTCACCTCCAGCTGTTTGGTGATGGATTTGACTTCTGGCAGATGCAACGTGAGCAAGCGGTGTTGTGTCATAGAGCAAGCCATCCGACAAAGATGGTGTTCTTCCGGCTGGTCCAGTGAAAGACCACCTGAGAGTCTTTCAGAAATGCTTCAGACCTTGGGGTTGTTCAGCCATGGCCACTTGGAGCCTGTGAGTTGCCTAGCATTAGTCAAGTAAATGGATATGATGTGTTAACGGACAAGCAAAGCGAATTGAAGAGATAATGGGATATGCTCACAATATAGAAATAGTCTACATAAGCTTCCTGGTTTTTTTGTTTGTTTTTTTTGTTTACAAGATCGAGGTTCGTGTAAGATCTAACATTAATGACAAAAAAAAAACAAACGGACACATAAGACGAAACAAAGGGAGCGGGAGACAAGATGGGGAGAGAGGGGGAAGCACACAAGTACAACATTTGAGAGCAGGGACATCGGGAGATCTGTGGGAGGGAGAGGGCTTGAGGGGAGAAGGCGTGGGAGGGGGGCTGGGGGATTGGAGAGGTAAAAAAAACACATGGACACAGCTAGGACTTCCAGGAAATAAGTCGGTATTTCCAAAAAGTGGATCTGGGGTGAATTAACGGAGGTAGAAAAGATCAAGGTTTTGGATGGGGGAAGATAAGAGATGGTGGTGAACAGCTGTTTTAAAGACCTGGAGGGATGATTGGGATTGAAGAGAGTGAGGGAGTTTGTTCCAGAGGCAGGAGTAAAGAGGAATGAAGGAGTGAAGGTGAGCAGAGACTCTTGATTTTGGCAATTTCTCCAGAAGAGGGTTGCAGGCAGATCTTGTGCGACCTGTAGGAATATTTGGGGGACAGAGCACAGAGAGAGCTGGGGGAGCAAGGCCGGAGAGGAGTCGGTAGAAGACAGAAAGACCACCAACCTGCCTGCGGTGAGAAGCATTCAAGTGAATTCAAGTGATTCAAGGTGCCCTTGATAAATACTGTATCAAGTATTTATTTAATTTCAGAGCATGCATGCAGGAGATGTTAATAACCATGCCGAAAGGAAGCTGAGTAAATGTAAGTTTTACCTTTCATCGACTGCAGGACTTCAATTATCTCCAAGCAAATCGACTTATGTCACTCGTAAACACAACATTGCTTAGCCTCGTCAATAGGAAAAGCGCAGCGGTTCACACTGAAAGACACTTCGTCCTCTTTCCTGGAGTAAAGTACAAGCTTGCTCCCGGAGGAATGATCCGCTGTTAAAATCTCTATCACTCAGTACATTTTACACATCTATTAATCTCCTCCTCACACTTTCAAACTTATCCATAAACTATTTTTCATGCCATTTGTTTAAACCGCACATGTAGCTAATTTCTTTGATTAAACTATCTAAAGCTTGCCAACTTCCTGGAAGGTTAAGTCGAGGATCCTTTCGGTTTATTCTTCCACCTCACTTCATCTACCACTCCAGGTTTGTTGGTTCAGGATTGATTGCTTCAAACGGCCCTTTAAAACGAGCTCAAATCGATTTTTAACAAATAAATTCAGTCTCTCGAAATTCTTACTAAACCATAGCTTTTTCAGGCAGCAGTGCGTTTTGACTTTTCTTTCCTAAATAAAATTCCACAATCCTGTTTAAACGAAGCGGAGAGTTTTTCAATAAGGTTTTATTGTTTCATAATGTCTCTTCCAACACAGAAAAGTTGAAACTTCAAATTTACTATCAGCATGGATAGTTTGATGACCATTGGGAATGCTAGAGGCACAAGAGGTACATTCTGCGGTGAACTGAAATTTCTGTGAATCCTTAGCTCGACTGACATCAGCTCTATCCTGTACTAACCTGATCTGAAACCCAATGAGCATATTCTGAAGCTTGAGATCTTCCACTTGGCTCCTGTGCACGTCTTTAAATACTTTCCAGCAATGATGGGAAATTCAGACAAAGCAGCTGGGATGACAATGGGAATTCAATCCTCGCATCCTAGCTTCCCATTTCTTCATCCCGTTGCGTCCTCTCATCGCCAGAGTTCAAAACGCAAAGCGTTTTGGCCTTTTCTGCTTTGCCAAAACTATACGAGCTTTGGCTCGGGCTTTATTTCACAGATGTCTCACGCGACAGAGCTTTACGGCTTCACGGGTGCAGCTGGGGATGCCATCGGCTGCCTTGTGCTAATCACCGTCCACACTGGGGACCAGAGAGCGGTCGGCTCGCCGCGCGCCATGGCCCAACCCGCCTCGCATCTCTGCATGCCAGCTGATTTACGGGCTCCAGAGAGCTAAGGGGCTCCGGTGAGATTTACGTGGAGAGAAATTTTGCGTTGGGTCAAGGAGGACTGATCAGACAAAGAGAGAGAACGAGCACTTTGGAAGCATTCCTGAGTCGATCTTCACAAGCCGTGGCCACGGTTCTCCATCTTTTCCGCAGATCGGTCCTCCAACAAGAGACAGAGAGAGAGATGAAAAGAAGAGGGAAAGAATGAGTTGATGGAACTTCACGAAGCAAACGGGGTAACGTCCTCAGCTTCCACCCTCCTTCTCCACATCTAATGCCTTCAAGATGTTCATGGCCTTGTTATGGGATTCTGTTGGGCCATTAAACGTGGGAATGGACTCAGGAATCTGGTGCTTTTAAAAGGTTCTTATATGCATGAGGCTTTGCAATGCTGCAATTTGTTCAGATCATTCGCCGGTTTGGTGAAGGTGCATTCGCTTCTCCGAGCAATTGCAGCATGGAGTTGAAACTCGACTCGACACTCCGGCCGAGACCTTCAATCGCTCATCTGAATATCTTTAACGGAAATTCCCAGACAAAGACCCTAGAAGCAACTGTTGTTACCCCCAGAGTTTTACCGCTCTTTGGATATTGCACATTGCGGCCCTCAGTCAAAAGTTGTCGAAATGAAAAAACCTTGGTACAAATAAAAAACAACCTGCAAAGTGTGCAACTAATTGTTCATATCCCTTAGCCGCATGCAATATGGGAGAAGAATCATTACCCGAGGGAAAAGGAAGGAGCGTAACCGACAGAGATGAAGCAAAGGACAATTGAATTATATCCTTAGGCCTTTGTGCTACTTACTGAATTCAAGTTTTAACTTTTCGTGTCAAAGAAGAAAAGAAAAGTTGCTAATTTGCCAAAAGAAAGTCTGGTTTATAATGTGACATATGTAACACCTTTAGACCTACGTCTCTTCAAAAGATCACCGTACCCAACCCCTGCCTTTGCCCTGAAAAAATAGGTGTGTGTGTCTGTGTGTGTGTGTGTGTGTGTGTGTGTGTGTCATTTTCCAGTCAGTCGGACTGGTTAAGTACATTGAAAGAAAACGATGGGACCGAGCACACTTTGGCCTTGTATTAGCGCATCTTTAACGTCCACCGACGGACTAATCATGCTTGCAGATGGGTCCCCAACTCAACGACCATCTGAGGAACGTCACATTCATTGATGCAACCAACACCCCCGCCTGCGAACCACCGATGCCACAGTATATAATCTGGTCAGGAATCGAACCCGACTGGACAGCTCAAAGAGGAGTGCGCTCCTCTACACCATCTTATATAATAAAGCAAATAAACAAATATTACGCATCCATCAATGGGCCAAACCGGTCAAATTACATATAGATGGATGATTAATGCCAATACATGGAAGAAACTTGTGAAGGAAACACTCACCTTGCTGATACCACCCAGAAGGGCTTCTCTGAGAGCAGGTTTCTTCGCACTGCACAGACAGAGCCATTCAGTCACAACCAACAAACATTCAACAAACATTTTACACCCACAACACATTTAACACATCTTTAACTGACACAGCAATTGATTGTAACAATTTCAATAAATGATAATGACTGATACTGATAGTCAAAGAGCCAATATTTGCATAATACAGGTAAAATGTCTGTTGTAGCTAAATCACTAATACAGAGGCTAGACAAAGGTGGCGTATCACAATGTTTGTAAGTTTCCTTAGACATCACTCAGCAAATACATTAAAAGATTGATTGTTTTAAAGGTACACTATCACAGAGATGGAAATCACAGAGCACGAATCCTGAAGAGCAAAACTGTGTTAGTATGCGGGGTTTATTAAGTCCCACCCCTGTGAGCACACCTGTGGATGGTCACTGTGCAAAACACAAAGTTTCAGGACCATGATCTATATATTGCATCTGGAAATGTGAGAAGAGCTTTTGACCATTCCGCCTCCCTTCTCTATGCACTATGCAGGTGCCAGTCTGTGTGTACAGCCCCCTACAACACCAAAAAACACACACACACAACCGCCACCACCACCACCTCCACCAGCACGACCACTATTTCACCTGTGCACAGGTAATAAATAAGAACGCTTAGTATTTCAATGTAATGCACTGAAATCAATATGCGACATTCGGATTAAATATTTGTACATATATATATATATATATATATATATATATATTATATTATATATATATATATTGTTGTGGTTTTGAGAACCCCTCACTTGTAAATAATTATTGTAAATATTTCATCATTTCAAAGGTTAAAGGTTGCACCCATAGTTAGGCCACAGCAACACGTAGGACACCATAGGACTATCAGTTATTTCCTTAGTCTGTGTCTAGTTAAGGCTGTGTTCCCAATAGTTGAATCTGCGTTGCATTAATCAAATAAGATAGGCCCCATTCCGTCCATTTTGCCAGCCTCTCTCTCCAAATTCTGTTACGCGCCTTTGCTTGCCAGCAGCATTCGCTGCCTCGCTCCAAACGCCATTACGCACGCGGTCAAGCTTGGAGAAGAAGGGGGCGGAGCGCCAAGAACAAGGCATGGCCATGTCAACGAGCCGTCAAGGGCGGAGCTGGTGAGCCCTCGCTAACCAACCAGGGCTGAGGTGAGTTCACTGGCGGGCGTGTCTCTATGAAGCGTGCATTGATTTCAAAGCGCGTTATATAAGCGCAAGCGGCAAGCCCTCTCACGGACTGTGCGGGGAGAGTTCGATTATCACGGACTGCGCGGAGGTCGGGCGAGCAAGCACATTGCATTGATCGATACGGACTCGTTGGGAAAGGCGCTTTATGAACCTATTGATCGGGAGGCGCGCTTGTTTCAAAGGACTGCGCAGGGAACCATCGTTTGATACAGACCTTGATTGATCGGGAGAGAGAGAGCGTTTGGCACGCTATACGTACGCTGCAGTCCAGCCGCTCGCATATGTAAGGTCCGGTCGCGCGCCAACGACACGCGAAGCTGCCTGCCATTCTTCGCCAGCGGACCCGGAGCCTGGACGGAGTCGACCTGCCTGGACCCATCTGCTTGGACCTTCCTCCCCTACCACTACCATCCCGTGTGAGTCTGTCTGTTTGTCCGGGGTTGTAAGTAAGACTGTATAGTTAAGATTGCCCTGTGTCCTTTTGTTCTTCTTCTTCTTGTATATTCCCTTCGTTTCCTCTTCTTTTGGTTTTGTACATAATTAATAAACCCACTTATTTGTTCTTCCTTCAATCTGGCTTCCTCTCCATCCGATCGCTTTAGTCTTTTCCCCATTGAGTACCTGTGGCACGATTTCGGAACCGCTTTAATCGGGTTTAGTATTTGTTAACGGCCCGAGTCGCGGCTCGCTTCGCTCAGCGTATCCATTAACGCTGCGGATCGGGTGGGAGTTATCTCCTCGCTTTACGGCCGGTGGTAGTACTTAGGTAATAAGACTAATTGGGCTTACAACCCTACTTACCACCGACCGGAAGTGACATCATAGCTTCCAGGATTGGGGGACGGCCAGCTTAAAAGACAAGGGGATTAACCCCCCCCCCCTTGATAAGAGGAGCGCCGACCCCCGAATCCGCAACAATATATATATATATAATTATATATATATATAGACTGAAACGCAAAAGAAACGAACCACCTTTGAAACCTTTAAATATCAACAATAACACTGCGTGTAGTAAATGTGTGAACTTATTTGTGGACAATAGTGTCCTCACTGTCAGACAAAACGGTCACGGATGGTCACTTGAACCTTCAATGGTCACTTCATAGCACAGCTGTTGAACAGCCGTTTTGACTGTCAGTGATTAGCCAAGCGGTACGGGATGATTTTAATGAGCTGCACGTGATGTCTTGATATTGGCTTTAAAAAGGCCAGTGCAAAATGGGCATTTCAATCAACATGCCACGATTGTCAAGGGATCAACGGCAGCGTGCCCTGGGCACGCTGCAAGGCGGACTGAGCTACCGTGAGGTGGCACGTCGCCTTGGCTGTTCACACCAGACGATATCGGCCCTGGTGGACAGAGACACCCTCCACAACTCTGCAGATGACAGACCTCGATCAGGGAGGCCAAGAGTCACCACTGCAAGGCAGGACAGGCAGATGGTCCGAAGTCACCTGTGGGATCGATTCCGTCCAGCATCCCGCACTACGGCAGAAACTCCGGGGCGTGCAAACCCACGGATCTCCAATGATTCTGCACGAAGACGACTGCATGACTATTGCAGTCATGCAAGAAACTTACCACTTGTTTGAAATGTAATAAAATTGTAACAGTTCAAAATAAAACAAACCAACAATTGCCAATTGAAACATTGGCATTTTATTGATGACATGTCAAGTTTTTGACCAAGATACACCATCTCATCAGTTTGTTCTACAGTACAGAACAGCGCAGGGTGCAATGTCAGTCCCCTTTCAATAGCATGTGTGGCCACCATTGTTTTGGATACAGGCAGTGCATCGTCGGCGTATACTGCCTACCAGTCTTTGGATGGATTGCTGCTGGATTCTGTCCCACTCAGTCCTCAATGTCTGAAGCAGCACTGCCCGTGTCCTGGCCCTGCCAACTACGCGTCTCCCAAGCTCATCCCACAGGTGCTCTATGGGATTCAGGTCAGGGGAGAGCGCAGGCCACTGCATGGTGTTGATGTTCTCGCCTTGAAGAAATGCAGTGGTAAAGCGAGCAGCATGGGGACGAGCGTTGTCATGCTGAAAGGTTCTCAGTTCTGGGTGGTCTAGCAGGAACGGCAGCAGATGAGGTTGCAGGATGTTATCCACATACCGCTGGGTGTTAAGATTCCCATCCACAACCACCAGTGGCGTCCTGTACCGGCCTGATATGGCGGCCCACACCATCACACTTGGGCCACCCCACCTGTTGGCTTGACGCACGCAACAATCGGCATATCGCTCGCCAGTTCTTCTCCAGACACGCTCACGCCCATCAGGACTGTCCACACAGAACCTTGACTCATCGCTGAAAGCGACCTCGTTCCACTGCGCCAAGGTCCACCGCTGAAGCTGCTGGCACCATCTCTGTCGGTTGCGGCGATGGGCAGCCGTCATCACGGGGCCTCTGTATGGTCTTCTGGCAGTCAGACCATAGTCATGCAGTCGTCTTCGTGCAGTATCATTGGAGATCCGTGGGTTTGCACGCACTGGAGTTTCTGCCACAGTGCGGGATGCTGGACGGAATCGATCCCGCAGGTGACTTCGGACCATCTGCCTGTCCTGCCTTGCAGTGGTGACTCTTGGCCTCCCTGATCGAGGTCTGTCATCTGCAGAGTTGTGGAGGGTGTCTCTGTCCACCAGGGCCGATATCGTCTGGTGTGAACAGCCAAGGCGACGTGCCACCTCACGGTAGCTCAGTCCGCCTTGCAGCATGCCCAGGGCACGCTGCCGTTGATCCCTTGACAATCGTGGCATGTTGATTGAAATGCCCATTTTGCACTGGCCTTTTTAAAGCCAATATCAAGACATCACGTGCAGCTCATTAAAATCATCCCGTACCCCTTGGCTAATCACTGACAGTCAAAATGGCTGTTCAACAGCTGTGCTATGAAGTGACCATTGAAGGTTCAAGTGACCATCCGTGACCGTTTTGTCTGACAGTGAGGACACTATTGTCCACAAATAAGTTCACACATTTACTACACGCAGTGTTATTGTTGATATTTAAAGGTTTCAAAGGTGGTAAGTTTCTTTTGCGTTTCAGTATATATATATATCTATATATATATATATATATATGCATATATATTTATATAAACATATGGTATATATATATATATATATATATATATATATATATATATATATACATATATATATATATATATATATATATATATATATATATATACAGTATACATATAGATAGATAGATATATATATATATATTATATATATATATATATATATATCTATCTATCTATATGTATACTGTATATATATATATATATATATATATATATACTAGCAGAAGTACCCGGCATTGCCGGGCGGGGAGGGGAGGGGGAGGGGGAAGGGGAGGGGAGGGGAACGGGGGCAGAGCGAGCCCCTTGGTAAAGCGAGCGATTTATTTTTCATAGCGTCATTGCGTCATCGCGTTCATAGCGTCATAGCGTTTCATAGCGTCATAGCGATTTTTTTTTTTCATAGCGTCATAGTGTTCATAGCGTCATAGCGTTCATATCGTTCATAGCGTCATAGCGTTCATAGCGTTTCATAGCGTCATAGTGATTTTTTTTTTCATAGCGTCATAGCGTCATATCGTTCATAGCGTTCATAGCTTCATAGCGTTTCATAGCGTCATAGCGTTCATAGCGTCATCGCCTTCATAGCGTTTCATAGCATCATAGCGATTTTTTTTTTCATAGCGTCATAGCGTCATATCGTTCATAGCGTACGTTTCATAGCGTCATAGCGTCATAGCGTCATATCGTTCATAGCGTTCATAGCGTCATCGCGTTCATAGCGTTTCATAGCGACATAGCGATTTTTTTTTTTCATGGCATCATAGCGTCATAGCGTTCATAGCGTCATCGCGTTCATAGCGTCATAGCGTCATCACGTGATCGCTCTGAGCGAATCAGGGCCCACCTGCTCTGATTCCGTTGATTCCGTGCGCTGAAATGCGCTGAGGTAAATATGAATAAAAAATATGGATCGTCAAATATTTTGAGTTCGGCCATGTTCGTCCCAGGCTCAATGGCCATGTCTATGCCAAATATCAAGCACGTAAGCCTCTCCGTTTTGGAGTCTATCGGTAACATTACACACACACACACACACACACAAACTGTGTTATATATATATATATATATTATATTATATATATATATATATGTATATATATACCATATGTTTATATAAATAAATATGCATATATATATATATATATATATATATTATATATATATATATATATATATGTATATGTATGTATGTATGTATGTATATATATATATATATATATATATATATATATATATATATATATATATATATATATATATATATATGTATTGTTGTGGTTTATGGAAAACACTAAAAAGTAATGGCAACCACCATACAGGTCCCTTAGAATAGTTATTTTATAGCAGACCATTATCTTAGCCCCTTCCCCTTATTTCGGGTTGTTATGTCTTGATGCGTTGTGGAAAGGAAAGATAGGTCCTCCACTTACCAGGCAATGCACCAGGCTCCAAGGCACACCATGGTGTCCAGGTTCAGAAACCCCACCAATCAGGGTGAAAGTTACTGTGGGGGGACTAATGGGCGGAGTAACGGGCTTCACGAATCAGGAACCAGGAGACCTCTAAGATTCCCACCTCCCCCTTCGAGGGTAAACAAGGGGATTTTTAACACGTTTTTTTGACTCTCTTGGTTCGTGGCTGGCATCACAATCAGTCACGGTTCATTCGCTCTCTTGCACATGGACACTTTGCTCTCTGCCCAGTCTCTCTCGCCTCACTCAGACCGAGGACACTTTTTTTTTTCTTTTTTTTTTGTATACTGAATCGAGGCTCGTGAAAGAGCTAACATTTACTTCACAAACAAATCAACCAGACAAACAAAACACACAAAAAGCGGGAGCGGAAAACAAGTTGGGGAGAGAAGGTGAAGCACAGAAACACAACATTTGAGAGCAGGGAGATGTGTGGAAGGGAGAGGGCTTGGGGGGAGGAGGCATGGGAAGGGGGGGGGGGGATGGAGGGAGAAGTATAAAACACAAGGACACCAATGACTTCCAGGACAGAAGTTGGTATTTCAAAAAAGTGGAATTGGGGTGAAATTAGCGGGGTAGAAAAGATCAAGGTTTTGGATGGGGGAAGATAAGAGATGGTGGTGAACAGCTGTTTTAAAGACCTGGAGGGTGGAGTGGGATTGAAGAGAGTGAGGGAGTTTGTTCCAGAGGCGGGAGAAAAGAGGAATGAAGGAGTGAAGGTGAGCAGAGAGTCTTGATTTTGGCAGTTTGACCATAAGAGGGTTGCAGGCAGATCTTGTGCAACCTGTAGGAATATTTGCGGGACAGAGCCCAGAGAGAGCTGGGGGGGCAAGGCCAGAGAGGAGTCGGTAGAAGATGGAAAGACCACCAACCTGCCTGCGGTGAGTGAGTGAGAGGCCCTTGGAGTTAGCTTCATCACGGGAGATTCCAATGATTCTGAATGCTTTGGTTTTCAACAGCGTGAAGACGAGCTAGGTGTGAGGCAGGAGCACCAGCCCAGAGGGGAGAGCAGTATTCCATTGAGCTGCGGATGAAAGCCTTGTATGTGGTGAGGAGCTCAGGTGTGCCAAGGAAGGACTTCGCACGACGGAGGATGCCCAGTCGGCGACTGGCTTTGGAGGCCAGATTTGAAATGTGGTTTTCCCAGGAAAGATCATGGCAGATAGAGAGACCCAAAAGCTTGAGTGACAGAACTTCTTGGAGAGGATTATTCAGAAAGTGGATGGGAGGTTGTCCAGTCGGTCTTTTCGGAGAGACATCGTAAGAGTGTGAGATTTGTCAGGATTGAAAGACATGTTCCACTTGTTTGCCCAGTCTGTGATTTTGTCCAGGTCTGCAGAGAGTGAGGAGGCAGCAGACTGCCAATCTGAGGGATGAAGAATGGAGCGACAGAGAGTAGAGTCATCAGCAAAGAGATACAGAGGATTTTCAAGAGAGTCAGAGAGATCATTGATGAAGACCAGAAAAAGCACAGGGCCTAGAACACTGCCTTGTGGAACTCCAGCCTGAACAGGAAGAGGAGATGAGAGAAACCCATTCAGGGCCACACGTTGACTACGACTAGAGAGGAAGTCCGCCAGCCATGCGTGGAGATTTCCATGGATACCAAAAGAGGAGAGTTTGGTGAGCAGAGCGGGTGGTACCAGACCGTATCGAAGGCACGTGATATGTCAAGGGAGACTGCTCTAATTTCCTGTTTGGCATTGAGGACCTCCATCCATTGTTGAGAAAGCAGAAGCAGCATGTCCAGAGTAGAGTGTCCAGGTCTGAAACCAAATTGATGATCAGAGATCAAGCCATTGGAGAAGAGGAAAGATTTCATATCTGAAGCAATGATGGATTCCATGACTTTGCTGATAATTGGGAGAAGGCTGATTGGTCTGTAGTTGCTGGATCTGTTTTTGCACCTTTTTTTGTGCAAAGCGGTGATGTTGGCAGATTTCCAAGCAGATGGAAGATGACCTTGAGCAAAAGAGAGGGTGAAGAGATCAGAGAGAGGGAGTGAAAGAGCAGAAGAACAGGATTTTAGGACCCGTGGGCTGATGCCGTCAGGTCCAGTTGCAGAATCCGAGTCGAGGGTTGACAGAAACTTTTCCACCTTGTCAGGAGGAAAGGACACAGAGTCCAGGAGCAGCTGGGTACGACTGGGTACGGTGGGTACAGAGAGGGATGGGTTTGGGACACAAGATTTAGAGGCAAACACAGAGTTGAGGCATTCAGCTTTTTCACGTGCGGAGTCAGCCGTGTGGCCATTTGAGGTGAGGGAGGGGATGGAGGGGGAACAAACACCAGAAACAGATTTGACCAGACGCCACCAGGATTTGGAAGAGGGAGACAGATAAGAGAGTTCGGTCCTGAGAACGGAGAGATATTGTTTCCTGGCTCTCCTGAGGGTGGACACACACTATTTTCGGGCTTTGTGAAAGGAAATGAGATTTCCTTCCGTTGGATTTGCTTTCCAGGAGACGAAAGCAAGTTGTTTCTGGGCAATAGCCTCACCACAAGATTCCGTGTACCATGGATGGGAGGAAGGGTATGACAACAGAAGACGAGATGGGATAAATCTGTGCATGAGAGAGAGCAGTTTGCTTTGGAAGAATTCCCAGGAAGAATTTATGTCAGAGGCAGTAGAGATGGGAGACCAGTCCAGATGATTGATGGCTGCTTGAAGACCGTGCCAGTTGGCCTGAGTGAAATGCCAGACTCGTCGACGCTGAGGAGGCTCTCTGAGAATGGTCAGAGAGATGTCCACTTTAACAAGCACATGATCAGAAGAGCCGATTGGAGCAGAAGAAGAGCAGCAGACATTTTCAGGGAAGTTAGTCATAACCAAGTCCAGAAGAGAAGATGCTCCGTTGACTGAAATCCGGGTTGGGAAATTGACAGATTGTGTCAGTCCCAGTGAGTCACAGAAGTCCTTTGCTGAAGAGCCATGGCTGGTGAGAGAGGTACCCACACCCAGCCAACTGGCATGGTGACAGTTGAAATCACCACATATGAGGAAGAGAGAGTTGGGATGGGTAGATAGAAGTTGGTCCATATTCTCAGACAGCGAGATGTAGATGGAGTCATCACTGTTTGGTGGACGGTACAACACACATATGAACAAAAGGTGGGAGCGAAGGGGAAGCCGTAGCCAAAGGTATTCCTGGGGGTGAGGTGGAGAGAGGGCAGTGCAGGGCGAGTGAGGAAGAGAGTTTTTAATAAAGATAGCAACCCCACCTCCAGGACGAGGCTCAGGTCTATCATACCGGAGTAGGGAGTAACCTGGGAGAGATACCAAGGAATCAGAGACATCATGAAGGAGGAAAGTTTCTGTTAAGCAGATCACGTCTGGTTTGTCAGAAGCAACCTGTATGGAGAGATCAGACATGTTTGAGCGAAGGCCCCGGATGTTTGAGGTCCATACTGTTAAGGAAGAGGAAGGGGGAGCATCGGATACAGAACAGGGGGGGGGGGGGGGGGGGAGCGGTAGGGTAAGATGTGGAAGAGGAGGAAGAGGTAGGGAGAGCTGTTGAAGGTGTGTCAGAGATTACAGAATAGCTCGGAGAAAGGGAAGGATGGGGCAGACAAAAGGTTTGATGGTGATTGGGAGAGGCGCAGTGAGGTGTTATTTGACGAGGGGGAAGAGCGAGGCAGAAGGTTGAGGGAGATGAAGGTGAAAGTTGGAAGGGGGAAGAAGCGGGGAGGACGCTTTGAGGGGGAGGGGTGAGAGGGGAGTCTAGGAGGGGAGGAGCGAGGGAGAGTCTCGGAGGGGAGGGGCAAGGGGGAAGATTTGAAAGAGATGGGTGATGGGGATGATTTGGAGGGGATGGGCAAGGGGGTAGATTTAGAGGGGAGGGGTGATGGGAAATGGGATTTTGGGGTGATGGGATTTTGAAAAATGTACGATTAATGGGAAACGAACATTTATTGCAAAATGAGTTTCTTGAGACATTCGAGTCAAAAATACGTTTGAGGACGCTGGAGGGAGGATGGAGTGCTGGAGAGTTTAGGGAATGAATGAAAGATGCACTATAAGAGATGGAATTTTTTTTTGGAATGAATGGATTTGGTGAGCAAGTCGAAAGCATCCTTTTATAGAAGAAGAAGAAAAAGGTGTTATAGAATATGACAGAATACAGGTCTTCAGGGTTCAGATGAGACATTTTTTAACAACGTGATCACAAACAGCGTGGTCGAAGAATGAACGAACGAACAACTAAGAACGAATAAACGAATAAAAACGGAAGGAAATGTATTTGGGTTTTTTTTTTTTTTTGAGATTTTAAAACAAGGAAGTATGGGATGAAAAGACCGTGAAAAACAGAGACCGGAAAAAAATTGCAGCGCGATCGGAGAACCGCTGAGACAAAAACAAAGCCTAAAGCCAAGGTTGGACACAGTAGCCTAGTACTACACTTAGGCTTCAGAATACACGATGAGAAAGACCGACGATTCTGTACACAGGTATGAAAAACCAACGCCAAGAATACTATTAAAGACACCCCAATAGGTACATACAAGACCAGTTTCGACAAAAACACAATTGTGAAAAGTTACTTAACTTCGAAAGCGAGCGTGCATGGACAGCTTTGAAGAGACGAGACCTCCAATCTTGCGCATGCGCATGCGCCTGCCCGGTCTCTCGCCTGCCCTTGCTCTCTGCCCGGTCTCTCTCGCCCCACTGAGTACATAGGAAATTGTCATCTTGGCTGGTCTCCCTCTCACAGGCCTCCACACCTGCATTGCTCCACTCCGCGGCACGTGTGCTCCGCTCTTGGGGCCTGGATTGTTGGCTTGGCACGTGTGCTCCTCTCTTGGCCTGGGTCACTCTGCCGTGCTGACGATCAACCTCACTTTGCCTGTCCGTGTTGGGATCGTCGTTACCTGCTCGTGCTTCTCAGTGGCGACAAGGAGACGGTTGGCACCGCGAGGAGAGGTATCCGGAGCATCGGAGCCTTTGTGCTATCAGGTTCCCTACGCTCGCTGTTCGTCCCCTCCACTCCAAGTGAAATTGTGCTGGGCCCATGTGATGTTTATCCGTAGTAATCGTCATAAGGCATAGAATAAGCTAAGTTTCTGCTTCTCGTGCCTTTTTCTTTGCCATTGAAATACTCACATTGTATATATAAATATGAATGAATGATCGTTTTTAAGGCCATTTTCCCCACGAGAGCGGGGGTTAGCCTTGCGGGCCCCATGACAATCATGGTTCCCTGTTTGAGGCAATGTTTTTATGGCCGGATGCCCTTCCTGACGCCAACCCTTAGTCGCCTCTTACCTGTATTCCGTACAGGGATACGGTGTACCTATTCTAAACAGGGGCACACACCGGGATCATTCATCCCAGAAAGCTGGTACTCAATTTGCCGACCTCGGAAGGATGACAGGCTGAGTCAACCCCCCTGGCGTTAATTCAGCGATCAACCGCGATTCGAACCCAGGATCCTAGGATCCCAAGCCGGCACCCTAACCGCTAAGCCAACACCAGGCATATCAGTAATATATATATATATCACTTTTTCCATTTGCGAAATTTGCATTTATGTTTATTTAAATTATACAATGGACTACAAAATGTGAATGTTTCATGATATTTGTTATATTATATCACCTTTATCCCTCAATATTGTTGAAATGAAGATCAAATAGCTGTATGTTGAAATATGTTGAAAAAGTCAAAACTTTACATGGGGTGTACTTACTTTTTCACGTGACTGTATATATATATTTATATATATGCATATATGTCCTTCCACTTATCCATCTCTCTCCATCTTTTTCTGTCCAATAGGTTAAATGCTTCTGCCAGAAACACAAGTCTAAACTCTAACAGTCATCTCTGTTCTTTCATAATCATCTTCTCTCACCTGTGTATATTCAATCTTCTCTTGTCCGTTGCCTCGAGATCTTCCCTGAGGGATTACAGATCTGCTGCTGACCACCAACCTCATGGTCTTTCCAATTTCCAAGAATGGCGTTGCTACACCCAGTGAGACCCTGTTCCCATCTATCTCCTTGCGTTCCTCCGCTTGTGGTGACTAAAGTGCCATGTACATTTGTTGTTGTTCCCCTGTTTTCCCTCTTTGCCCATTTTGTCTATTGATCCTTTGCCCCCTGTTGTTCTGCTCTTCCACAAGCATCAATTGATCTACATTGCCAAAATAATGTTAGGGGAGGAAGGATGTTGGAAAGGGAGGGTGAATGTTGAAATGATTTTTGAATGGTGAAGGGCTTATTTACAATCCAATCATGCAAAATGTAATGAAAGTTTTCTTTCTCTAAAAATATGGGTTTTGAAACATGTTAACACACTTATTTGTATTTTGAAAGTTCAATAGCGAGTGAATGGAAGGATACAGATAATAAATTACAACATTACAGGGTCTGAATTTTACATTAAAAAAGAAAATAAAGTTTTCAAGCAGAGCTGTTTTTAATTCTCCCTATTTCAAAACTTTATTGAATTCTCCGTTGATTAATTTTCACTTATAGGTTTACAATAGCAATATAATTAAAGAAAAAACCTTGAAAAAACTATTCACCCATTTTCATATTCCTGCTTTCCTCCGAATGAAGAGTGAAGAGCAAAAAGGTTGTGTGAAGGTTTGTAGTAGAACAAAAAGGAAATTATCTGATAATCCACATGTTATAACCTTCACTTGTTCTGATACATTTAATTTAACCAGAATACAGGCTGAAGAGCGACCGTTTAATTCATCGATATGACCAACTTTGAGCCCATTTAATTTCACCAGCACACACACACACACACACACACACACACAACACACACACACACACACACACACACACACACACACACACACACACACACACACACACACACACACAAATACACACACACACACATACACACAACACAAACACACACAGAACACACCCACAACACACACACACACACAAATACACACACACACATACACACACACAACACACACACACACAACACAAACACAACACAAACACACACACAACACAAACACAACACACACACACACACCACACACAACACAAACACACACACAACACACCCACAACACACACACACACACAAATACACACACACATACACACACACAACACAAACACACACACAACACAAACACACACACAACACAAACACACACACAACACAAACACAACACACACACACACACAACACACACACACCCACACACACACACACACACACACACACAACACACACACACACACAAATACACGCGCACACACACAAACACAACACACACACACACAGAGAGAGAACACACACACACAACACACACACACAGAACACACACACACAACACACACACAGAACACACACACAGAACACACACACAGAATACACACAGAGAACACACACACGCACACAGAACACACACGCACACAGAACACACACGCACACAGAACACCACCACGCGCACACACACAGAACACACACACACACAGAAAACACACACACACACACACACACAGAACACACATACAAACACCAAACAATTTGTTGAAGAACAAAGTTGACATTTTGTCTTTGGGGAAATTAAAGTGTAAATTTATTGATGTTGTCACATTCTGTCAATGCGTATTACTGCAAAGAATCTGTGGCTACAAGGACAAAGGGTCAATCTGTTCATTACTATGCACCTACGATGCATAGAAGAGGAGGCAGGAGTGCGGTTGGAAAAATGAGGAATTAAAAATTGAGAAAAGGAGGTGAGCAGATGGTGATGGGTGAGAGAAAGAAGGGTAGTCCGGTGGTCCGGCGGCTGAGGGGGTGTGCAGCATTGGGACTCGCTTGTGTGTACTATGTGTAAAAGTTATTGCAGCTGTGGAGGGACTCTGGAAGAATTTGAAACAGCAAAAGGGCTTACCTTGTGGAGCCTTTCATGGATGCAGTTATGCTCTGAGAGCATTGGAGGAGTCGATTTATTTATTTAATCCTAGCAACCTGGAGTAATTGATTGATTAGATGACAGCTGATTGGTTGCTCCCTCCATCTAAATGTGAGAGATGTGGGGAGGGGGGGGGGGGAATATATACATACAGTGCATTCAGAAAGTATTAACAACTCTTGACTTATTTCACATCTTGTTTTCTTACAGAATGAATGAATGAATGGATTCAATTGAGATTTTTTTTTGTCACTGATCTGTGCCTACAGGCAATGTCAAAGTGGAATTTTTTTTATTTTAATTAAAACAAAAAAAAAGAAAAAGCCAAAATGTCTTTAGTCAATAAGTATTCAACCCCTTTGCTATGACAATCCAAATTCAGCTCAGGTGCATCCAATTTCCTTTGGTCATCCTTGAGATGTCTCTACAACTTAATTGATTCCACCCGTGGCCAATTCAATTGATTGGATATGATTTAGAAAGAAACATCTTTATATATAAGGTCCCACAGTTAACAGTGCATGTCAGAGAAGAAACTCTACCATGAAGTCCAAGGAATTGTCCGTATAACTCCGAGATAGAATTGTGAGGAGACATAGATCTGGGGAAGGGTAGAAAACAATTTCTAGAGTGTTGAAATTTCCCAAGAACACAGTGAGCTCCATCATTTAGAAATGGAAATAATATGGAACTACCCAAACTCTTCCCAGAGCTGTCCGTCTGACCAAACTGAGCCACCAGGCAAGAAGGACCTTCGTCAGGGATGTGACCAAGAACCGAATGACCACTCTGACAGAACTACAGAGATCATTGGCTGAGATGGGAGAACTTGCAGGAAGGCCAACAGTCTCTGCAGCACATCACAAATCTAGGCTTTATGGGAAAGTGGCCAAATAGAAGCCACTCCTGAGAAAAAGGCATATGACAGCACGACTAGAGTTTTCAAAAAGGCAGGTGAAAGACTGACAGCATGAGGCAAAATATTCTGTGGTCTGATGAGACTAAAATTGAATTCCTTGGCCTGAATGCAAAGAGATACATCTGGTGGAAATCAAGCACAGCTCATCACCCATCTAACACCATCCTTACCGTGAAGCATGGTAGTGGCAGCATCATGCTATGGGGATGCTTTTCAGTGGCAATGACTGGGAGACTTGTAAGAATGGAGGGAACAATGAATGGAGCCAAATATAGGTGAATGCTTGAGGATAACCTGCTTCAGAGTGCAAAAGACCTAAGACTGCAGCGATGATTTACATTCCATCAGGACAATGAGCACAAGCATAATCAGCCAAATCAACACTGGAATGGCTTCAGAGCAAGAATGTGAAAGTCCTTGAGTGGCCCAGCCAAGGCCCAGACTTGAATCCCATTGAGAATCTGTGGAAAGACTTGAAGATTGCTGTTCACTGATGCTCCCCATCCAACTTGACAGAGCACGAGCAAATATGCAAGGAAGAATGGGAGAAACTCCCCAAATCCAGATGTGCAAAGCTGATACAGACAAACCCAAGAAGACTCAAAGCTGTAATCGCTGCCAAAGATGCTTCCATGAAGTATTGACTCTGGGGGTTGAATATTTATGTTAATTAGATATTTGTGTATTTCATTTTCAATAAATTTGTAAAGACTTCTGAAAAAAAATTCCACTTTGACATTATGGGATATTATGTATAGATCAGTGACAAAAAAAATCTCAATTTAATCCATGTTAAATTCAGGCTGTAAAACAACAAAATGTGAAAAAAGTCAAGGATTGGGAATACTTTCTGAAGGCACTGTGTATGTATTTAAGTATATTTATATAACTGGTCTGTCACGAATGCCAATTGGTCCGTTGCACGATAGCAGGGTCCAATCATCTAACACCGCTTACCTGTACCACGTGACGGTCCCAATCAGGGAACGTACCTTCCCTCCGGCGGTGTACCACTATCTTTTGTTCCTGGATGGAAATTTAGATGACCGAGCAACCGTTAGTACCCGCCAGGCTAATGCAAATTTTGTTACGGCCGATCGTTACTCTGGGTGCGAGCAATGGTGGACCAATGGAAGAAAAGACATCCACCGACAGAGAAAAAAGAAATGTTTAACGATTCGATTTATTTGCAAGTATTTACAGTGCACTTTATCGATAGGAAAGAAAAAGGGACAAGAGGCAGAAACTTAGCTTAATTTACGCCTTTTGATGATTACTACAAATAAACCCAACAAGGGCGCCCATCACACATTCACGGGGGAGGGAAGGGGAACGAACGTTGGGATCCTGTTCGCAAAATGGTTCCGATTTTACCAGATGCTTCTCCTCGCGAAGACCTTTGTCTGGACCTCACCAATGAGTACCAGGCCAGCAAATGGCAGTCCCCAACACGAGCAGGCAAAGTCGATCCTCAGCACGAACACGAGCCGGTAAGGGCGATTCCCAGCATGAACATGAGCAGGCAAAGACGATCCCCAGCACAAACTTGGGCAGGGAGTCCCAGCGTGAAAAAGGGCAGGTAAGCAGGCATGTGCAGAAAGAGTCCAAGTCATGCACACTTGCAGAGTGCAGAGAGAGAGAGAGAGAGAGAGAGAGAGAGAGTGTGTCGTGCACACGTGCACCGAGAGGGAGTCCGTCAGCCAACAGAGAGCAGGGAAAGACTGGCCAAGAGAGTGAATCACATACAGAGGCCTGTGAGAGGGTCTGGCCAAGAGCCCACATGGCCAGCCAACAAAGTTCAAGGCCAAGAGAGAGTAATGCAGGCACGTGCTAAGTGAACAAAGTCCTAAGCCAAGAGAGTCATGCACACGTGCAGAGGTAACAAAGTCCAAGACCAAGATAGAGTAATGCATGTGTGCAAGGCCTTTAGTCCAGCCCTTGCCGAAAGCGGGGGGAGGGGGGGGGGGGTACCAGGCTTCAGATTGGTCGAGTTTGTCACTCCGCACCTACAAGCTCCCCCGAAGTTCCTCCACCCAGCCCTGATTGATGGAGTGTCGCTTACCCTCCACAAGCCCTCTCGAAGGGACTTTTACCTGGTGCATATCGCAATGGTCTTTGGTCAGTCTTCTGTCCTTGAAGACTTTGAATCAATAATTGTGGATGCAATCTTGGTGCATCTGCCTGGCTAATTATCCCTTATAAGTAAGGGCATGTCTTTCCCTCCCCAACACATAAAGACATACTAACCCAAAATAAGGGGAAGGGGCTAAGATAATGTTCTGCTACGAAATAACTATTCTAAGGGACCTGTATGGTGGTTGCCATTACTTCTTGGCGGTTTCCCAAAACCACAACAATATATATATTAATATATATATATATATATATAAAAGTATATATATATATATGGAACCGCCTTTCGAGGCCATTTTTCCCCACAGAGTGGAGATTGGCTATTTATTTTTTTTGGGCACCGTGGTCCCCTTTTTGAAGCAATGTTTTATGGCCGGATGCCCTTCCTGCAGCCAACCCTGTTAGTCGCCTCTTCCGACACACAGGGAATTACCAGTAAACTGGTACTCAATTTGCCGACCTCGGAAGGATGACAGGCTATGTATGTATGTATGTATGTATGTATATATATATATATATATATATACTGTATATATATATATATATATATATATATATATATACTGTATATATATATATATATATATATATATATATATATATATATATATATATATATATATATATATATATATATATATATATATGACATTACATCGTTTCGCGCATTAGAATCAGCACTACAAGATGCTCTTCTGGAGCCGCAGACAAAACCGTGCGTCGTGGCAGTGACGTCATGGTGTTCGGCCCAGGATGGAAAACGGATTTACATAATCATTACTCCCGACTGAAATCATACACTTTTAATAATACACTTTTCTTACTCATTTTCACTCCTCACCTTTACATTCTCTCGCTTTTATTTCTCTTTATGCAGTTATTTTATTTAAGGCCTGGCCTCGATAAGGATTATATAGTCCGTGACTGGAGCTTTCAACATAAATAAAAATGAGAAAGAGGCTCATTTAACAGTGAAAAATACAAAGGGTGAAAGAGATGGAGGGGAGACAAGGTTCTGCTAAACACTATATTGGCAAACCTAAATTGTGGTTTACTACCCCAAACATGCAAATTACGATATAGCTATTCCACCAATTAATCCCTTAACCCTTGAAGTCAAACTTTTAAAAGTAAACATTTTAATATACTTTTAATATTCTCTCTTCAATCCTACTCCTCCCTCCAGGTCTTTAAAACAGCTGTTCACCAGCATCTCGTATCTTCACCCATCCAAAACTTTGATCTCTTCGACCCCCGTTAACCCCTGGATGCAGTGATTGGGTCTCGGAGGCCCACAAGGTTTTTTTTGTTGCAAAAACTATGCTGTGCAATTATTTTTTGGGAATGAGCCTCATTTTCACCGACTTTCATGTTGTTACACAAAATTCAGTGACATAAAAAAAAAAAAATTCATTCAGACTCGTGAATCTTCATTCTTCACTTATAACCCGAAAATCTGACACGAATGCAGGCCTGGGGCCTTCGAGGCCCCGCATAAATGTTGTTGTACTACTATGTTATATCATTATTTTCTTGATATGAGCCTCATTA
This sequence comes from Myxine glutinosa, assembly GCF_964187855.1. NCBI lineage: Eukaryota > Metazoa > Chordata > Myxini > Myxiniformes > Myxinidae > Myxine > Myxine glutinosa. The sequence goes on along the minus strand of NC_136261.1, from coordinate 74,374,104 downwards.
TATGCTCCTATAACTTGGTTATAAATAATTCAGTGACAAAAATATGAAAATTTAAAAACTTTACACGAATACATTTGTGGGGCCTCCGAGGTCCAATGGCTGCATATGTGAGGAATTTTTGAGAGTTGTGGACATATACATTCTAAATAAAAGGATTAGTGAATCATATATTTTGAGCAATACTCCTCCATGAGCCGCAATTTTATAGAGAAAAAAAAGTTGAAAAACCAAGAACCCAAATTTTTTTTTCCCAAAAAGAAAAGAAAAGATTCATTACTTGTATGGGATTCTTCCAACTAATAGGATCAATGATTCACATTTTCTGAGCAAATACACATCCATGAGCATCGACTTAAATTGAAAAAGGATATGAAAGAAAAAAACAGAAAAAAAAAACCGAATACATCCGTTGGGCCTCCGAGGCCCAATGGCTGCGTTTATGTAGGATTTTTGACGCCTGCATCTAAGGGTTAATTCACCCCAGACCCACCTTTTTTTGAAATACCGACTTCTTTCCTGGAAGTTCTGGCAGTGTCCATGTGTTTTATACCTCTCCCACCCCACCTACCCACCCCCCTTCCCATGCCTCCTCCCCCCAAGCCCTCTCTCTCCCACAGATCTCCCGATGTCCCTGTTCTCTGCTGTTGTACTTGTGTGCTTCCCTCTACCCCCCACATCTTGTCTCCCGCTCCCTTTATCTTATGTTTTATGTGTCCATTTGTTTTTTTGTGATTGATGATAGGTCTTTATACGAGCCTCGATCTTGTATACAAAAAAACAATAAAAAATAAAAATTAGTAACTGGATAAAGGAGAAAAAAAACTTGTCAAAGTTTGCATTAAGCCATCAATGGGTAATCTTTCACACTTCAAAAACCTCTTCCTTTACTAACTCCAGACAACTACCATTAAACAAGCTCGCACATCCCAAGAAATTACCATCAAATTCATCACCATGGTACACGAACCAATCAGGGACACACCTTTCCAGTACCAGACACTGAAACGCTTTGTGTTTTTCTATCTTGGCAATATTTATATCAGGCCCACTATTCAGTTTGCTCTATTATACACTGAACGATGGTTATAATGGTTGTTGTCAACCGTGAAATGGGAGGTGACAAGTTGGCGCGATCTTGTACTTTACCATAATGTTGTAAAGTAGACCGCAATAAAAAAAATTGACATTTATTGTATCACGCAACATGAGGGTGTTAAATTACACTCAAGCAATCAACCATTCCTGGGGCTGATCCCCTTCTGCTTGGCTTCGAATACCACGATGTGATGTATTAGAAAACAAATTAAAACAAGTGTCCCAATACTTATGTTGCTGCGGGGCTTCGTGTTAGCTAAAGTGGCATGAGGTTCTGTATTGTAATCTGATGATTGCAGGTTCAGAGCAGACTCCCACCTCCACCTGCCCAACCGAAATAGGTAATGGCAAACCACCCAGTGCATTCCTCCGTAGTGCAGCGATAACCCATCCGGATATAATTCTCAGCCAGGAAACGTTCACAGGTCGTCCCGGACATCCTGATGCCCCGCAAGGGGTGTGGGATATGTAGTTGGATCTGCATGTGGAGTCAGTTAGCACACAAAGAGGGACATGGTGGAAAGGAAGTGACGTAAAAATAAGAAGAAGAAGAAGAAGAAGAAGAGGAAGAAGAAGAAAATGTTTTCGATGAGGGAGTGTCAGAAACAGTTCTACATCACTGAAGATCATCAAGCGAAAGAGGCTTCAGGGCACGAAGACCCCACAGCATGGCTGCAGAAGCCAGGCCACGAGTATGAGGACAAATGGCGGGAGGCCCACGCAGAGCGGACGACATTACGAGGCGTTATTAAAATTCATAGCCCCGGCGCGCCTCCTGTTTGAAATTAATTTCGAGCCCGCCAGGCGGTCAAAAAGAACGGGCAAAAGTCAATTCCCTCCAATCTCCGGCGGTAAGGAACGGCTCTCCATTGCATTGTGATGAATCTTCCCTTTAACTGAAACAGCAGCGAGTTTCTTTAGGACTGTGATGCGATTAATCTACTTCTGACTATGCAGGCGAAAGATAAAATATGCCATTTTATCTCCATGATGAATTACAACCTCATTGAGGGTTCGGCATTTTGCACATTTCCTTCTCTTATTCTCGCAGCCATAGTTGTAAAATCAAGGAAGGGGGGGGTGCCCCCCTACATTCCATCTCTTTAACGTGCCATATTACCCATCAAGGAAGGGGGCTGCCCCCCTACATTCCATCTCTTTAACGTGCGATATGACCCATCAAGGAAGGGGGCTGCCCCCCTACATTCCATCTCTTTAACGTGCGATGTTACCCATCAAGGAAGGGGGCTGCCCCCCTACATGCCATCTCTATAACGTGAGCTATTACCCATCAAGGAAGGGGGCTGCCCCCCTACATGCCATCTCTATAACGTGAGCTATTACCCATCAAGGAAGGGGCCTGCCCCCCTACATGCCATCTCTTTAACGTGCCATATTACCCATCAAGGAAGGGGCCTGCCCCCCTACATTCCATCTCTTTAACGTGCGATATGACCCATCAAGGAAGGGGGCTGCCCCCCTACATTCCATCTCTTTAACGTGCGATGTTACCCATCAAGGAAGGGGGCTGCCCCCCTACATGCCATCTCTATAACGTGAGCTATTACCCATCAAGGAAGGGGGCTGCCCCCCTACATGCCATCTCTATAACGTGAGCTATTACCCATCAAGGAAGGGGCCTGCCCCCCTACATGCCATCTCTTTAACGTGCCATATTACCCATCAAGGAAGGGGCCTGCCCCCCTACATGCCATCTCTTTAACGTGCCATATTACCCATCAAGGAAGGGGCCTGCCCCCCTACATTCCATCTCTTTAACGTGCGATATGACCCATCAAGGAAGGGGAGTGCCCCCCAACATGCCATCTCTTTAACGTGCGATATTACCCATCAAGGAAGGGGGGTGCCCCCCTACATGCCATCTCTATAACGTGCGATATTACCCATCAAGGAAGGGGGCTGCCCCCCTACATGCCATCTCTTTAACGTGCGATATTACCCATCAAGGAAGGGGAGTGCCCCCCAACATGCCATCTCTTTAACGTGCGATATTACCCATCAAGGAAGGGGGCTGCCCCCCTACATGCCATCTCTATCACGTGCGATATTACCCATCAAGGAAGGGGGCTGCCCCCCTACATGCCATCTCTATAACGTGCCATATTACCCATCAAGGAAGGGGGCTGCCCCCCTACATGCCATCTCTATCACGTGCGATATTACCCTCCATGTCACACCGCATGGTTCGTCGTCATTTACAGTGATGTGGATGTCCACCTGTTTCTCTCATCTCCAGCCAATTACCCAAAACCCCATCAACATTTTATTATTATTATTATTTTTTGGATACAAGATGAAGGCTCGTGTAAGAGATAACATTGATCACAAAAAGACAAACTGACACATAAAACATATGATAAAGGGAGCGGGAGACAAGATGGGGAGAGAGGGGGGGAGCACACAAGTACAACAGTACTTCCTATAGAGAGCCTGTCCTATAGAGAGCAGGGACATCGGGAGATCTGTGGGAGGAAGAGGGCATGGGAAGGGGAGGGGGGAGGCACGGGAAGGGAGGGGTGGGGGTGGGGATGGGAGAGGTTAAAAAAAACCACATGGACACAGCTATGACTTCCAGGAAAGAAGTCGGTATTTCAAAAAAGTGGATCTGGGGTGAATAAATGGGGGCAGAAAAGATCAAGGTTTTGGATGGGGGAAGATAAGAGATGGTGGTGAACAGATGTTTTAAAGACCTGGAGGGATGAGTGAGATTGAAGAGAGTGAGGGAGTTTGGTTCTCCAGGTTGTATCTGTCCTGGTGTCTCTCCTGTCCTGGTGTCCCTCCTGTCCTTGTGCCTCTCCTGTCCTGGTGTCTCTCCTGTCCTGGTATCTCTCCTGTCCTAGTGTCCCTCCTGTCCTGGTGTCCCTCCTGTCCTGGTGTCTCTCCTGTCCTGGTGTCCCTCCTGTCCTGGTGTCTCTCCTGTCCTGGTGTCTCTCCTGTCCTGGTATCTCTCCTGTCCTGGTGTCTCTCCTGTCCTGGTGTCCCTCCTGTCCTGGTGCCTCTCCTGTCCTGGTGTCTCTCCTGTCCTGGTATCTCTCCTGTCCTAGTGTCCCTCCTGTCCTGGTGTCCCTCCTGTCCTGGTGTCTCTCCTGTCCTGGTGTCCCTCCTGTCCTGGTGTCTCTCCTGTCCTGGTGTCTCTCCTGTCCTGGTATCTCTCCTGTCCTGGTGTCTCTCCTGTCCTGGTGTCTCTCCTGTCCTGGTGTCTCTCCTGTCCTGGTGTCCCTCCTGTCCTGGTGTCTCTCCTGTCCTGGTGTCGCTCCTGTCCTGGTGTCTCTCCTGTCCTGGTATCTCTCCTGCCCTGGTGTCCCTCCTGTCCTGGTGTCTCTCCTGTCCTGGTATCTCTCCTGTCCTGGTGTCTCTCCTGCCCTGGTGTCCCTCCTGTCCTGGTGTCCCTCCTGTCCTGGTGTCTCTCCTGTCCTGGTATCTCTCCAGCCCTGGTGTCTCTCCTGTCCTGGTGTCTCCCGGTTGGCTTCAACTCGCTTTGCACGTTCTCTATGCCCAAGGCTCCAGAATACCCAACCCTCGGTACTATGGAGTCACCCAGGTTCAAGGTAGTGTTAATGACATCATCAATCGGGCCTTTGTGATGCCAAAATAACATAGAATACGTGATGCCAGTGCATGGTGCAAAGTGCTGGCTGTCAAACGTGCTTGCCGCTTTTGCATCTCCTGCATAAACAAGTCTTCCGGGAAGATCGTTTGGAAGAGGGACGCATTTGCTGCAATGAAGGATGTCCTAGTTTCAATGACCACGGACAGAAAGACGCAGTGTGAGCGTTGTGGGTCTCTGATGACAACAATTTGTAGCGTATGCATGTCTGACCATGGTTTGAAAAGACTCATTCATCCTCCTGTTTCCATCATTACTGGGATGCAGCTTCACTGTTGATGTGGTGCGACCACCTCCCATCCTGCTGAAGAGCGACCATAGCCTTACACAATGGCGTTTACACGCCAAGTCAACTACTTTTCTTCATCGCACGTTTGTATATGCGAGAACTTTAATGATGAGGTGAAGGTGATGAGTTCATGAGTCTCAAAGAAGGCTCAGAGTGCGGATGAGAGAAGGCAGGATTACAGACCGAGGAGCAGCCAAGGCCAGGCGGGCAGATAGCATCACGTCATGGACTTCGCCGTGGAACTCCTGACCAGCTGCCCCTTTGTCCGTCGTCAAACACTCGACTGCGTCAGGCCATGTGCGGGTCCATTCTTCCTCCGATAACCGTCCGTCACCGTCCCTAGAGCCCGGGTATTCATTATCCAACGACGGCCTCTGTTGTCCGCTCTGAGATAACATTCATTCAGACCTCTCCCAGCGCACGTGGCCCACGAACTATCAGAGGCCGAACAACCTTTGCTCCTCGGCCCTCCCCAGGCGGGCGCCTTATCTCCGAGCACCAGCACCACGCCGCCATTGTCTTCGAACAAGCTCGGTGGAGAGAAGAAGCGTTAGAGAGGATAGCGACGAAATGGTGCGTGGATCCACGGGGGTTAGTTTATCTGCACTGCCTTTCTCCCCGTTACTGAAGCCTAATGGCCGATACAAGCTCTGTGGCCTGATCGATGGCCGTGTGTCTCTGGCCTGGCCTAACTCTGCCTCTCTCTGTAAGCCCCCATCTACAGCTGAAGTGCACTTGTCCCTCTTGACATTCATACACGATAGCTCGTCTCTTCTTCCTATTTATATTGTCTTCTTACTTATTATATACTTATTATATATATATATAATTATATATATATATATATATATATATATATATATATATACATATATATATATATATATATATATATATATAATATATATATGTACTTATTAATTATTATATATGATATATATATTAATTTTTTAATATATTTTTAAATTAATTTAAGAATTTAATAATTTTAATTTTTTTAAATAATTTTAAGAATAAAAATAAAAGTTAATTTAATTTAATAATAATATTTTAATTTAAAATTTAATTTAATAAAATTTAATAATAAAATCAATTGAATAATTTTAAATTTTTAAAATAATTTTAATAATAAAAATAAAAGTTAATTTAATTTAATAATAATAATTTAATTTAAAATTGAATTTAATAAAATTTAATAATAAAATCAATTTAATAATTTAATAATTTTTTTTTTAAATTATATATAATATATAATTATAATATAATATAATATATTATATATAATTTATATATATTATATATATTTTTATATATCTATATATATATATATATATATATATATATATATATATATATATATATATTTTTTTTTGTATACAAGATCGAGGCTCGTGTAAGAGCTAACATTAAAAATAAAAAAAAACCGGACACTGAACATACAATAAAGGGAGCGGGAGACAAGATGGGGAGAGAGGGAAGCACACAAGTACAAGTACAAGTATATATATAATATATATTAATTTTTAAATAATTTTTAAAATTAATTTAATAATTTCATAATTTTAATAAAATTTAATAATTTTAATAATAAAAATAAAAGTTAATTTAATCTAATTTAGTAATAAAATTTTAATTTTTAATTTAATTTAATAAAATTTAATAATAAAATTAATTTAATAATTTTAATAATTTTAATTTTTTTAAAATTATATATAATACGTATATAATTATAATAATATATGAATATATTATATATAATTTATATATATTATATATATATTATATATATATATACTTATTTTATATATACTTATTATTTATATATATATATGCTTATTATATTATATATATTATAGTATACTTATTATATACAGCATATGTCTTGTTTATATTGTTTATGTTGTCTTATATTATATTGTCCTGTTTATATTGTTTATATTGTCTTATATTATATTGTCCTGTTTATATTGTTTATATTGTCTTATATTATATTGTCCTGTTTATATTGTTTATATTGTCTTATATTATATTGTCCTGTTTATATTGTTTATATTGTCATATTATATTGTCTTGTTTATATTGTTTATATTGTCTCAAATTATATTGTCCTGTTTGTATTGTTTAATATTATATTGTCCTGTTTATATTGTTTATATTGTCTTATATTATATTGTCCTGTTTATATTGTTTATATTGTTTATATTGTCATATTATATTGTCCTGTTTATATTGTTTATATTGTCTTATATTATATTGTCCTGTTTATATTGTTTATATTGTCTTATATTATATTGTCCTGTTTATATTGTTTATATTGTCTTACATTATATTGTCCTGTTTATATTGTTTATATTGTCTTATATTATATTGTCCTGTTTATATTGTCTTATATTATATTGTCCTGTTTATATTGTTTATATTGTCTTATATTATATTGTCCTGTTTATATTGTCTTATATTATATTGTCCTGTTTATATTGTTTATATTGTCTTATATTATATTGTCCTGTTTATATTGTCTTCCTGTATATACTTTTTGACCTATCTATGGCTATCACTTCCTGGTTGAAGCCAAAAAACTCCTATCACCATCAATGATGGAACAGCCACCCAGAATTCATAAACAAATCTATGTGAGCGACCATTGATGACTCCTGATTCTCAGCACCTTCGGCAACATCTTCAGACGCGTTGAGGCGCAATGGCTTTGGCAGACGGCACAATATGAAAGGCCGTAAGTACAAAAGTTTTCCGAATCTGAGCCCAAACAAACATCACACGTGAGCGATAATAACACATGCCGTGAGTAGCTGTCTAGAGTCCAGGAAACCAGAAGCTTTGGTTTGAGACAATGCACACCACACCTTGCACAAGTCGAGCACGGTAATGCGAGCAATTAGGCCTCTGTGGTCGCTGGCTCGAGAGATGGCCTCCAGAGTACTATCCGTCGGCAGATCTGTCACAAATTACCGGTTAACACGAGTTCGTAGCCTTTTCGGTAAGTTAATGCAACATGACAAGACTCCAGAGACCCCAATTTCAAAGGGCCCAACTAATGCCCGGGCCGCACTCAGCCGCAGCTCGTGTATTGGTCCGAATCTCGAGTTTCCTTTGCCAAGCATCTCGTGCCCTCTGATCCCTTTAGCCTTTGCTTTCCTGCTGCCCATTCCTTCACTACCTTTCTCTCACCGGAAGTTAGTTAAGAATAATCATTGGGAGATATTTACATAACATACATTAAAGATTTACAAATGCTCGTGTAAATATTTACCCTCGCCAGAGGAAAGGGTATTTCAGTCCGTTTGTTACTTGGCAAAATTTTTTTTTTTTTGCAAGTTTGTTGATCACTGCGGTTTGTGTGTTTGTTTGTTGGTTTGTGTGTTTGTGTGTTTGTTTGTCTGTCCGCTCACTTATACTTGACTACAGGTTACAGTTTTTAACTGATCTTCACGAAACTTCACCAAATGATAGAGTTCGTGGTCCGACAAAATCCTATATATTTTTGAGGTCAAAAGGTCAAAAGGTCAACATAGGCCAAAGGTCAACCACTTTTTTCAAATTTCTAAAATTCTCAATTTTCATCCGATTGACTTGAAATTTGAATGGGATTTTCATATCGGCTAACTGAATTCAACCACCAACTATTTATGAGATCAACATAGGTCATAAGGTCAACATAGGCCAAAGGTCAACCACTTTTTTTTCAAATTTCTAAAGTCCGCAATTTTAATCTGATTGACTTGAAATTTGAATCGGATTAACATTTCAACGAACTGAATTCAACCACCAACTATTTTTGAGATCAACATCGGCCAAAAGGTCAACATAGGCCAAAGGTCAACAACAATTTCAAATTTCTAAAATCCTTAATTTTCATCCGATTCACTTGAAATTTGAATGCGATTCACATATCAGCTGACTTAATTCAACCACCAACTATTTTTGAGATCAACATAGGTCATAAGGTCAAAGTAGGCCAAAGGTCAACCGCTTTTTCAAATTTCTAAAATCCTCAATTTTCATCCGATTGAATTGAAATTTGAAAAGCATTTTCATTTCAGTTTACTGAAACCAACCACCAACTATTTTTGAGGTCAACATATGCCAAAAGGTCAACATGGGCCAGATTTCTTAAAATTGTCAATTTTAAACCGATTAACTTGAACTTTGAAGACGATTTCTGAACCAGGTCGCTGAATTCAAACACAAATTATTTTTTGCCATCTTGGAAAACCCGAAAAACTTTGCACCTCTATATCTCCAAAAGCCCGAATTCTATATCAAAAAAAATTAATTTTCATCCGATTCACTTGAAATTTGAATGCGATTCACATATCAGCTGACTGAATTCAACCACCAACTATTTTTGAGATCAACATAGGTCATAAGGTCAACGTAGGCCAAAGGTCAACCACTTTTTTCAAATTTCTAAAATCCTCAATTTTCATCCGATTGAATTGAAATTTGAAAAGCATTTTCATATCAGTTTACTGAAACCAACCACCAGCTATTTTTGAGGTCAACATATGCCAAAAGGTCAACATGGGCCAGATTTCTTAAAATTGTCAATTTTAAACCGATTAACTGGAACTTTGAAGACGATTTTGAACCAGGTCGCTGAATTCAAACACAAATTATTTTTTGCCATCTTGGAAAACCCGAAAAACTTTGCACCTCTATATCTCCAAAAGCGCTCAAATAGAAAAAATTGAGACATGGCTCATTGTAAAGAACTCTCCATGTGAAATAACATATGTTAATGATGATGTCATAGGTACCTCCATTATGACGTCATAATTTGACAAGTACAAAACTTTATCCGATCAAGATGAAATTTCTTGAGCATCATCTAGGGATAAATTGGTGGTGAAAAAAAACTTACGATGACGTTATTGGTCACGTGGTTCGGCCGCCATATTTGTTTTAACACAAAAACCGTAAAAAAAAAACCACTGAAAACACATCCTGGCGAGGGTCTGCAGTCTGATTGCTCTTTCTTGTCCATTTTATACTTCACATCCGGATATCATCATCCCACACCTGTGCGTGTGTTTGTTCAGGCTTGTTTGTGTTTATTTGTGTTTGTTTTTATGTTTATTTGTGTTTGTTTCTGCTTATTTGTGTTTGTTTGCATTGGGTCTGTTTGTGTTTATGTGTGTTTGTTTGTTCATGTTTGTTACCTCTGCCAGTAAAGGTGACTGGAGGTTATGTTTTCACTGCTGTTTGTCTGTTTGGCTGTCTCTGAACAAGATATCTCAAAACGTTGTAGATGGCTTCGGACAACACTTGGTGGACAGGTTGGGAGTGTGACAACAACGAATTGATTGGATTTTGATGAAGTTCCGAATCCGAATCCAGATACAAGAATTTTTAATTACCTTCGCCATCGAAGATGGATGGAGGTTATGTTTTCACCCCTGTCTGTTTGACTGTTTGTGAGCAAGATGTCTCAAAAGGTTGTGGTCGGATTCTGACAAAATTTGGTGGAGAGGTTGGGTATGTGACCAGGACCAAATGGTTAGGTTTTGGTGAATATCCGGATCCGGATCTGGATCTGAGAATTTTTTAAAGGATTCTTCACCATCGAGAGATAGGGCAAAAAAACCCCCAATACATAGCATGATATCTCAAAAAGTTGTGGACGGATTTGGATGAAGCTTGGGGGATGAAGTTGGATGAAGTTGGATGAAGTTGGATGAAGTTGGGTAGGTGACAAGAACCAGCCGATTAGATTTTGGTTTCGGTCCGAATCCATATACAGCCCATCAGTGCGATACAAAACATAAACTGTTCAGCCAGGTGGAGTGCCGTTCTAGTTTGTCCACGTGTCTGTTTGTGGTTGCTTCTTTATGTTTGCTTGTCTGTATGTGGTTGCTTCTTTGTGTTTGCTTGTCTGTTTGTGGTTGCTTCTTTGTGTTTGCTTGTCTGTTTGTGGTTGCTTCTTTGTGTGTGCTTGTCTGTATGTGGTTGCTTCTTTGTGTTTGCTTGTCTGTTTGTGGTTGCTTCTTTATGTTTGCTTGTCTGTTTGTGGTTGCTTCTTTATGTTTGCTTGTCTGTATGTGGTGCTTCTTTGTGTTTGCTTGTCTGTTTGTGGTTGCTTCTTTGTGTGTGCTTGTCTGTATGTGGTTGCTTCTTTGTGTTTGCTTGTCTGTTTGTGGTTGCTTCTTTGTGTTTGCTTGTCTGTTTGTGGTTGCTTCTTTATGTTTGCTTGTCTGTTTGTGGTTGCTTCTTTATGTTTGCTTGTCTGTATGTGGTTGCTTCTTTGTGTTTGCTTGTCTGTTTGTGGTTGCTTCTTTGTGTGTGCTTGTCTGTATGTGGTTGCTTCTTTGTGTTTGCTTGTCTGTTTGTGGTTGCTTCTTTGTGTTTGCTTGTCTGTTTGTGGTTGCTTCTTTATGTTTGCTTGTCTGTATGTGGTTGCTTCTATGTGTTTGCTTGTCTGTTTGTGATTGCTTCTTTGTGTGTGCTTGTCTGTATGTGGTTGCTTCTTTGTGTTTGCTTGTCTGTTTGTGGTTGCTTCTTTGTGTGTGCTTGTCTGTATGTGGTTGCTTCTTTGTGTGTGCTTGTCTGTATGTGGTTGCTTCTTTGTGTGTGCTTGTCTGTTTGTGGTTGCTTCTTTGTGTTTGCTTGTCTGTTTGTGGTTGCTTCTTTATGTTTGCTTGTCTGTTTCTGGTTGCTTCTTTGTGTTTGCTTGTCTGTATGTGGTTGCTTCTTTGTGTTTGCTTGTCTGTTTGTGGTTGCTTCTTTATGTTTGCTTGTCTGTTTGTGGTTGCTTCTTTGTGTTTGCTTGTCTGTTTGTGGTTGCTTCTTTATGTTTGCTTGTCTGTATGTGGTTGCTTCTTTGTGTTTGCTTGTCTGTTTGTGGTTGCTTCTTTGTGTGTGCTTGTCTGTATGTGGTTGCTTCTTTGTGTTTGCTTGTCTGTTTGTGGTTGCTTCTTTGTGTTTGCTTGTCTGTTTGTGGTTGCTTCTTTGTGTTTGCTTGTCTGTTTGTGGTTGCTTCTTTGTGTTTGCTTGTCTGTATGTGGTTGCTTCTTTGTGTTTGCTTGTCTGTTTGTGGTTGCTTCTTTATGTTTGCTTGTCTGTTTGTGGTTGCTTCTTTGTGTTTGCTTGTCTGTATGTGGTTGCTTCTTTGTGTTTGCTTGTCTGTTTGTGGTTGATACTTTGTGTTTGCTTGTCTGTTTGTGGTTGCTTCTTTATGTTTGCTTGTCTGTATGTGGTTGCTTCTTTGTGTTTGCTTGTCTGTTTGTGGTTGCTTCTTTGTGTGTGCTTGTCTGTATGTGGTTGCTTCTTTGTGTTTGCTTGTCTGTTTGTGGTTGCTTCTTTGTGTTTGCTTGTCTGTTTGTGGTTGCTTCTTTGTGTTTGCTTGTCTGTTTGTGGTTGCTTCTTTGTGTTTGCTTGTCTGTATGTGGTTGCTTCTTTGTGTTTGCTTGTCTGTATGTGGTTGCTTCTTTATGTTTGCTTGTCTGTTTGTGGTTGCTTCTTTGTGTTTGCTTGTCTGTTTGTGGTTGCTTCTTTATGTTTGCTTGTCTGTTTGTGGTTGCTTCTTTGTGTTTGCTTGTCTGTATGTGGTTGCTTCTTTGTGTTTGCTTGTCTGTTTGTGGTTGCTTCTTTGTGTGTGCTTGTCTGTTTGTGGTTGCTTCCTTGTGTTTGCTTGTCTGTTTGTGGTTGCTTCTTTATGTTTGCTTGTCTGTTTGTGGTTGCTTCTTTGTGTTTGCTTGTCTGTTTGTGGTTGCTTCTTTGTGTTTGCTTGTCTGTTTGTGGATGCTTCTTTGTGTTTGCTTGTCTGTTTGTGGTTGCTTCTTTGTGTTTGCTTGTCTGTTTGTGGTTGCTTCTTTGTGTTTGCTTGTCTGTTTGTGGTTGCTTCTTTGTGTTTGCTTGTCTGTTTGTGGTTGCTTCTTTGTGTTTGCTTGTCTGTTTGTGGTTGCTTCTTTGTGTTTGCTTGTCTGTTTGTGGTTGCTACTTTATGTTTGCTTGTCTGTTTGTGGTTGCTTCTTTGTGTTTGCTTGTCTGTTTGTGGTTGCTTCTTTGTGTTTGCTTGTCTGTTTGTGGTTGCTTCTTTGTGTGTGCTTGTCTGTTTGTGGTTGCTTCTTTGTGTTTGCTTGTCTGTTTGTGGTTGCTTCTTTATGTTTGCTTGTCTGTTTGTGGTTGCTTCTTTGTGTTTGCTTGTCTGTTTGTGGTTGCTTCTTTATGTTTGCTTGTCTGTTTGTGGTTGCTTCTTTGTGTTTGCTTGTCTGTTTGTGGTTGCTTCTTTGTGTTTGCTTGTCTGTTTGTGGTTGCTTCTTTGTGTTTGCTTGTCTGTTTGTGGTTGCTTCTTTGTGTTTGCTTGTCTGTTTGTGGTTGCTTCTTTGTGTGTGCTTGTCTGTTTGTGGTTGCTTCTTTGTGTTTGCTTGTCTGTTTGTGGTTGCTTCTTTATGTTTGTTTGTCTGTTTGTGGTTGCTTCTTTATGTTTGCTTGTCTGTTTGTGGTTGCTTCTTTGTGTTTGCTTGTCTGTTTGTGGTTGCTTCTTTGTGTTTGCTTGTCTGTTTGTGGTTGCTTCTTTATGTTTGCTTGTCTGTATGTGGTTGCTTGTCTGTATGTGGTTGCTTCTTTGTGTTTGCTTGTCTGTTTGTGGTTGCTTCTTTGTGTTTGCTTGTCTGTTTGTGGTTGCTTCTTTGTGTTTGCTTGTCTGTTTGTGGTTGCTTCTTTGTGTTTGCTTGTCTGTTTGTGGTTGCTTCTTTATGTTTGCTTGTCTGTTTGTGGTTGCTTCTTTGTGTTTGCTTGTCTGTTTGTGGTTGCTTCTTTGTGTTTGCTTGTCTGTTTGTGGTTGCTTCTTTATGTTTGCTTGTCTGTATGTGGTTGCTTGTCTGTATGTGGTTGCTTCTTTGTGTTTGCTTGTCTGTTTGTGGTTGCTTCTTTATGTTTGCTTGTCTGTTTGTGGTTGCTTCTTTGTGTTTGCTTGTCTGTTTGTGGTTGCTTCTTTGTGTTTGCTTGTCTGTTTGTGGTTGCTTCTTTGTGGTTGCTTCTTTGTGTTTGCTTGTCTGTTTGTGGTTGCTTCTTTGTGTTTGCTTCTCTGTTTGTGGTTGCTTCTTTGTGTTTGCTTGTCTGTTTGTGGTTGCTTCTTTGTGTTTGCTTGTCTGTATGTGGTTGCTTCTTTGTGTTTGCTTGTCTGTTTGTGGTTGATTCTTTATGTTTGCTTGTCTGTATGTGGTTGCTTCTTTGTGTTTGCTTGTCTGTATGTGGTTGCTTCTTTGTGTTTGCTTGTCTGTTTGTGGTTGCTTCTTTGTGTGTGCTTGTCTGTTTGTGGTTGCTTCTTTGTGTTTGCTTGTCTGTTTGTGGTTGCTTCTTTGTGTTTGCTTGTCTGTATGTGGTTGCTTCTTTGTGTTTGCTTGTCTGTTTGTGGTTGCTTCTTTGTGTGTGCTTGTCTGTTTGTGGTTGCTTGTCTGTATGTGGTTGCTTCTTTGTGTTTGCTTGTCTGTTTGTGGTTGCTTCTTTGTGTGTGCTTGTCTGTATGTGGTTGCTTGTCTGTATGTGGTTGCTTCTTTGTGTTTGCTTGTCTGTTTGTGGTTGCTTCTTTGTGTTTGCTTGACTGTTTGTGGTTGCTTCTTTGTGTTTGCTTGTCTGTTTGTGGTTGCTTCTTTGTGTTTGCTTGTCTGTTTGTGGTTGCTTCTTTGTGTTTGCTTGTCTGTTTGTGGTTGCTTCTTTATGTTTGCTTGTCTGTTTGTGGTTGCTTCTTTGTGTTTGCTTGTCTGTTTGTGGTTGCTTCTTTATGTTTGCTTGTCTGTATGTGGTTGCTTGTCTGTATGTGGTTGCTTCTTTGTGTTTGCTTGTCTGTTTGTGGTTGCTTCTTTGTGTTTGCTTGTCTGTTTGTGGTTGCTTCTTTGTGTTTGCTTGTCTGTTTGTGGTTGCTTCTTTGTGTGTGCTTGTCTGTTTGTGGTTGCTTCTTTGTGTTTGCTTGTCTGTTTGTGGTTGCTTCTTTGTGTGTGCTTGTCTGTTTGTGGTTGATACTTTGTGTTTGCTTGTCTGTTTGTGGTTGCTTCTTTGTGTTTGCTTGTCTGTTTGTGGTTGCTTCTTTTTGTGTGCTTGTCTGTTTGTGGTTGCTTCTTTGTGTGTGCTTGTCTGTTTGTGGTTGCTTCTTTATGTTTGCTTGTCTGTTTGTGGTTGCTTCTTTGTGTGTGCTTGTCTGTTTGTGGTTGCTTCTTTGTATTTGCTTGTCTGTTTGTGGTTGCTTCTTTGTGTTTGCTTGTCTGTTTGTGGTTGCTTCTTTGTGTGTGCTTGTCTGTTTGTGGTTGCTTCTTTGTGTGTGCTTGTCTGTTTGTGGTTGCTTCTTTGTGTTTGCTTGTCTGTTTGTGGTTGCTTCTTTGTGTGTGCTTGTCTGTTTGTGGTTGCTTCTTTGTGTTTGTTTGTCTGTTTGTTGTTGCTTCTTTTTGTTTCCTTGTCTGTTTGTGGTTGCTTCTTTGTGTGTGCTTGTCTGTTTGTGGTTGCTTCTTTGTATTTGCTTGTCTGTTTGTGGTTGCTTCTTTGTGTTTGCTTGTCTGTTTGTGGTTGCTTCTTTGTGTGTGCTTGTCTGTTTGTGGTTGCTTCTTTGTGTGTGCTTGTCTGTTTGTGGTTGCTTCTTTGTGTTTGCTTGTCTGTTTGTGGTTGCTTCTTTGTGTGTGCTTGTCTGTTTGTGGTTGCTTTTTTGTGTTTGCTTGTCTGTTTGTGGTTGCTTCTTTGTATTTGCTTGTCTGTTTGTGGTTGCTTCTTTTTGTTTGCTTGTCTGTTTGTGGTTGCTTCTTTGTGTGTGCTTCTTTGTGCTTCTTTGTGCTTCTTTGTGTTTGCTTCTTTGTGCTTCTTTGTGTTTGCTTCTTTGTGTTTGCTTCTTTGTGTGTGCTTGTTTGTTTGTGGTTGCTTCTTTGTGTTTGCTTCTTTGTGTGTGCTTGTTTGTTTGTGGTTGCTTCTTTGTGTTTGCTGCTTTGTGCTTCTTTGTGTTTGCTTCTTTGTGTGTGCTTGTCTGTTTGTGGTTGCTTCTTTGTGTTTGCTTGTCTGTTTGTGGTTGCTTCTTTGTGCTTGTTTGTGTGTGCTTGTCTGTTTGTGGTTGCTTCTTTGTGTTTGCTTGTCTGTTTGTGGTTGCTTCTTTGTGCTTCTTTGTGTGTGCTTGTCTGTTTGTGGTTGCTTCTTTGTGTTTGCTTGTCTGTTTGTGGTTGCTTCTTTGTGTTTGCTTGTCTGTTTGTGGTTGCTACTTTATGTTTGCTTGTCTGTTTGTGGTTGCTTCTTTGTGTTTGCTTGTCTGTTTGTGGTTGCTTCTTTGTGTTTGCTTGTCTGTTTGTGGTTGCTTCTTTGTGTGTGCTTGTCTGTTTGTGGTTGCTTCTTTGTGTTTGCTTGTCTGTTTGTGGTTGCTTCTTTATGTTTGCTTGTCTGTTTGTGGTTGCTTCTTTGTGTTTGCTTGTCTGTTTGTGGTTGCTTCTTTATGTTTGCTTGTCTGTTTGTGGTTGCTTCTTTGTGTTTGCTTGTCTGTTTGTGGTTGCTTCTTTGTGTTTGCTTGTCTGTTTGTGGTTGCTTCTTTGTGTTTGCTTGTCTGTTTGTGGTTGCTTTTTTGTGTTTGCTTGTCTGTTTGTGGTTGCTTCTTTGTGTGTGCTTGTCTGTTTGTGGTTGCTTCTTTGTGTTTGCTTGTCTGTTTGTGGTTGCTTCTTTATGTTTGTTTGTCTGTTTGTGGTTGCTTCTTTATGTTTGCTTGTCTGTTTGTGGTTGCTTCTTTGTGTTTGCTTGTCTGTTTGTGGTTGCTTCTTTGTGTTTGCTTGTCTGTTTGTGGTTGCTTCTTTATGTTTGCTTGTCTGTATGTGGTTGCTTGTCTGTATGTGGTTGCTTCTTTGTGTTTGCTTGTCTGTTTGTGGTTGCTTCTTTGTGTTTGCTTGTCTGTTTGTGGTTGCTTCTTTGTGTTTGCTTGTCTGTTTGTGGTTGCTTCTTTGTGTTTGCTTGTCTGTTTGTGGTTGCTTCTTTGTGTTTGCTTGTCTGTTTGTGGTTGCTTCTTTGTGTTTGCTTGTCTGTTTGTGGTTGCTTCTTTGTGTTTGCTTGTCTGTTTGTGGTTGCTTCTTTGTGTTTGCTTGTCTGTTTGTGGTTGCTTCTTTATGTTTGCTTGTCTGTTTGTGGTTGCTTCTTTGTGTTTGCTTGTCTGTTTGTGGTTGCTTCTTTGTGTTTGCTTGTCTGTTTGTGGTTGCTTCTTTATGTTTGCTTGTCTGTTTGTGGTTGCTTCTTTGTGTTTGCTTGTCTGTTTGTGGTTGCTTCTTTGTGTTTGCTTGTCTGTTTGTGGTTGCTTCTTTGTGTTTGCTTGTCTGTTTGTGGTTGCTTCTTTATGTTTGCTTGTCTGTATGTGGTTGCTTGTCTGTATGTGGTTGCTTCTTTGTGTTTGCTTGTCTGTTTGTGGTTGCTTCTTTATGTTTGCTTGTCTGTTTGTGGTTGCTTCTTTGTGTTTGCTTGTCTGTTTGTGGTTGCTTCTTTGTGTTTGCTTGTCTGTTTGTGGTTGCTTCTTTGTGGTTGCTTCTTTGTGTTTGCTTGTCTGTTTGTGGTTGCTTCTTTGTGTTTGCTTCTCTGTTTGTGGTTGCTTCTTTGTGTTTGCTTGTCTGTTTGTGGTTGCTTCTTTGTGTTTGCTTGTCTGTATGTGGTTGCTTCTTTGTGTTTGCTTGTCTGTTTGTGGTTGATTCTTTATGTTTGCTTGTCTGTATGTGGTTGCTTCTTTGTGTTTGCTTGTCTGTATGTGGTTGCTTCTTTGTGTTTGCTTGTCTGTTTGTGGTTGCTTCTTTGTGTGTGCTTGTCTGTTTGTGGTTGCTTCTTTGTGTTTGCTTGTCTGTTTGTGGTTGCTTCTTTGTGTTTGCTTGTCTGTATGTGGTTGCTTCTTTGTGTTTGCTTGTCTGTTTGTGGTTGCTTCTTTGTGTGTGCTTGTCTGTTTGTGGTTGCTTGTCTGTATGTGGTTGCTTCTTTGTGTTTGCTTGTCTGTTTGTGGTTGCTTCTTTGTGTGTGCTTGTCTGTATGTGGTTGCTTGTCTGTATGTGGTTGCTTTTTTGTGTTTGCTTGTCTGTTTGTGGTTGCTTCTTTGTGTTTGCTTGACTGTTTGTGGTTGCTTCTTTGTGTTTGCTTGTCTGTTTGTGGTTGCTTCTTTGTGTTTGCTTGTCTGTTTGTGGTTGCTTCTTTGTGTTTGCTTGTCTGTTTGTGGTTGCTTCTTTATGTTTGCTTGTCTGTTTGTGGTTGCTTCTTTGTGTTTGCTTGTCTGTTTGTGGTTGCTTCTTTATGTTTGCTTGTCTGTATGTGGTTGCTTGTCTGTATGTGGTTGCTTCTTTGTGTTTGCTTGTCTGTT
Source organism: Myxine glutinosa (assembly GCF_964187855.1). NCBI lineage: Eukaryota > Metazoa > Chordata > Myxini > Myxiniformes > Myxinidae > Myxine > Myxine glutinosa. The sequence continues at coordinate 74,355,789 of NC_136261.1, read as the reverse complement.
TGTGGTTGCTTCTTTGTGTTTGCTTGTCTGTTTGTGGTTGCTTCTTTGTGTTTGCTTGTCTGTTTGTGGTTGCTTCTTTGTGTGTGCTTGTCTGTTTGTGGTTGCTTCTTTGTGTTTGCTTGTCTGTTTGTGGTTGCTTCTTTGTGTGTGCTTGTCTGTTTGTGGTTGATACTTTGTGTTTGCTTGTCTGTTTGTGGTTGCTTCTTTGTGTTTGCTTGTCTGTTTGTGGTTGCTTCTTTTTGTGTGCTTGTCTGTTTGTGGTTGCTTCTTTGTGTGTGCTTGTCTGTTTGTGGTTGCTTCTTTATGTTTGCTTGTCTGTTTGTGGTTGCTTCTTTGTGTGTGCTTGTCTGTTTGTGGTTGCTTCTTTGTATTTGCTTGTCTGTTTGTGGTTGCTTCTTTGTGTTTGCTTGTCTGTTTGTGGTTGCTTCTTTGTGTTTGCTTGTCTGTTTGTGGTTGCTTCTTTGTGTGTGCTTGTCTGTTTGTGGTTGCTCCTTTGTGTTTGCTTGTCTGTTTGTGGTTGCTTCTTTATGTTTGTTTGTCTGTTTGTGGTTGCTTCTTTATGTTTGCTTGTCTGTTTGTGGTTGCTTCTTTGTGTTTGCTTGTCTGTTTGTGGTTGCTTCTTTGTGTTTGCTTGTCTGTTTGTGGTTGCTTCTTTATGTTTGCTTGTCTGTATGTGGTTGCTTGTCTGTATGTGGTTGCTTCTTTGTGTTTGCTTGTCTGTTTGTGGTTGCTTCTTTGTGTTTGCTTGTCTGTTTGTGGTTGCTTCTTTGTGTTTGCTTGTCTGTTTGTGGTTGCTTCTTTGTGTTTGCTTGTCTGTTTGTGGTTGCTTCTTTGTGTTTGCTTGTCTGTTTGTGGTTGCTTCTTTGTGTGTGCTTCTTTGTGCTTCTTTGTGCTTCTTTGTGTTTGCTTGTCTGTTTGTGGTTGCTTCTTTGTGTTTGCTTGACTGTTTGTGGTTGCTTCTTTGTGTTTGCTTGTCTGTTTGTGGTTGCTTCTTTGTGTTTGCTTGTCTGTTTGTGGTTGCTTCTTTGTGTTTGCTTGTCTGTTTGTGGTTGCTTCTTTATGTTTGCTTGTCTGTTTGTGGTTGCTTCTTTGTGTTTGCTTGTCTGTTTGTGGTTGCTTCTTTATGTTTGCTTGTCTGTATGTGGTTGCTTGTCTGTATGTGGTTGCTTCTTTGTGTTTGCTTGTCTGTTTGTGGTTGCTTCTTTGTGTTTGCTTGTCTGTTTGTGGTTGCTTCTTTGTGTTTGCTTGTCTGTTTGTGGTTGCTTCTTTGTGTGTGCTTGTCTGTTTGTGGTTGCTTCTTTGTGTTTGCTTGTCTGTTTGTGGTTGCTTCTTTGTGTGTGCTTGTCTGTTTGTGGTTGATACTTTGTGTTTGCTTGTCTGTTTGTGGTTGCTTCTTTGTGTTTGCTTGTCTGTTTGTGGTTGCTTCTTTTTGTGTGCTTGTCTGTTTGTGGTTGCTTCTTTGTGTGTGCTTGTCTGTTTGTGGTTGCTTCTTTATGTTTGCTTGTCTGTTTGTGGTTGCTTCTTTGTGTGTGCTTGTCTGTTTGTGGTTGCTTCTTTGTATTTGCTTGTCTGTTTGTGGTTGCTTCTTTGTGTTTGCTTGTCTGTTTGTGGTTGCTTCTTTGTGTGTGCTTGTCTGTTTGTGGTTGCTTCTTTGTGTGTGCTTGTCTGTTTGTGGTTGCTTCTTTGTGTTTGCTTGTCTGTTTGTGGTTGCTTCTTTGTGTGTGCTTGTCTGTTTGTGGTTGCTTCTTTGTGTTTGTTTGTCTGTTTGTTGTTGCTTCTTTTTGTTTCCTTGTCTGTTTGTGGTTGCTTCTTTGTGTGTGCTTGTCTGTTTGTGGTTGCTTCTTTGTATTTGCTTGTCTGTTTGTGGTTGCTTCTTTGTGTTTGCTTGTCTGTTTGTGGTTGCTTCTTTGTGTGTGCTTGTCTGTTTGTGGTTGCTTCTTTGTGTGTGCTTGTCTGTTTGTGGTTGCTTCTTTGTGTTTGCTTGTCTGTTTGTGGTTGCTTCTTTGTGTGTGCTTGTCTGTTTGTGGTTGCTTTTTTGTGTTTGCTTGTCTGTTTGTGGTTGCTTCTTTGTATTTGCTTGTCTGTTTGTGGTTGCTTCTTTTTGTTTGCTTGTCTGTTTGTGGTTGCTTCTTTGTGTGTGCTTCTTTGTGCTTCTTTGTGCTTCTTTGTGTTTGCTTCTTTGTGCTTCTTTGTGTTTGCTTCTTTGTGTTTGCTTCTTTGTGTGTGCTTGTTTGTTTGTGGTTGCTTCTTTGTGTTTGCTTCTTTGTGTGTGCTTGTTTGTTTGTGGTTGCTTCTTTGTGTTTGCTGCTTTGTGCTTCTTTGTGTTTGCTTCTTTGTGTGTGCTTGTCTGTTTGTGGTTGCTTCTTTGTGTTTGCTTGTCTGTTTGTGGTTGCTTCTTTGTGCTTGTTTGTGTGTGCTTGTCTGTTTGTGGTTGCTTCTTTGTGTTTGCTTGTCTGTTTGTGGTTGCTTCTTTGTGCTTCTTTGTGTGTGCTTGTCTGTTTGTGGTTGCTTCTTTGTGTTTGCTTGTCTGTTTGTGGTTGCTTCTTTGTGTTTGCTTGTCTGTTTGTGGTTGCTACTTTATGTTTGCTTGTCTGTTTGTGGTTGCTTCTTTGTGTTTGCTTGTCTGTTTGTGGTTGCTTCTTTGTGTTTGCTTGTCTGTTTGTGGTTGCTTCTTTGTGTGTGCTTGTCTGTTTGTGGTTGCTTCTTTGTGTTTGCTTGTCTGTTTGTGGTTGCTTCTTTATGTTTGCTTGTCTGTTTGTGGTTGCTTCTTTGTGTTTGCTTGTCTGTTTGTGGTTGCTTCTTTATGTTTGCTTGTCTGTTTGTGGTTGCTTCTTTGTGTTTGCTTGTCTGTTTGTGGTTGCTTCTTTGTGTTTGCTTGTCTGTTTGTGGTTGCTTCTTTGTGTTTGCTTGTCTGTTTGTGGTTGCTTCTTTGTGTTTGCTTGTCTGTTTGTGGTTGCTTCTTTGTGTGTGCTTGTCTGTTTGTGGTTGCTTCTTTGTGTTTGCTTGTCTGTTTGTGGTTGCTTCTTTATGTTTGTTTGTCTGTTTGTGGTTGCTTCTTTATGTTTGCTTGTCTGTTTGTGGTTGCTTCTTTGTGTTTGCTTGTCTGTTTGTGGTTGCTTCTTTGTGTTTGCTTGTCTGTTTGTGGTTGCTTCTTTATGTTTGCTTGTCTGTATGTGGTTGCTTGTCTGTATGTGGTTGCTTCTTTGTGTTTGCTTGTCTGTTTGTGGTTGCTTCTTTGTGTTTGCTTGTCTGTTTGTGGTTGCTTCTTTGTGTTTGCTTGTCTGTTTGTGTTTGCTTGTCTGTTTGTGGTTGCTTCTTTGTGTTTGCTTGTCTGTTTGTGGTTGCTTCTTTGTGTTTGCTTGTCTGTTTGTGGTTGCTTCTTTGTGTTTGCTTGTCTGTTTGTGGTTGCTTCTTTGTGTTTGCTTGTCTGTTTGTGGTTGCTTCTTTATGTTTGCTTGTCTGTTTGTGGTTGCTTCTTTGTGTTTGCTTGTCTGTTTGTGGTTGCTTCTTTGTGTTTGCTTGTCTGTTTGTGGTTGCTTCTTTATGTTTGCTTGTCTGTTTGTGGTTGCTTCTTTATGTTTGCTTGTCTGTTTGTGGTTGCTTCTTTGTGTTTGCTTGTCTGTTTGTGGTTGCTTCTTTGTGTTTGCTTGTCTGTTTGTGGTTGCTTCTTTATGTTTGCTTGTCTGTATGTGGTTGCTTGTCTGTATGTGGTTGCTTCTTTGTGTTTGCTTGTCTGTTTGTGGTTGCTTCTTTATGTTTGCTTGTCTGTTTGTGGTTGCTTCTTTGTGTTTGCTTGTCTGTTTGTGGTTGCTTCTTTGTGTTTGCTTGTCTGTTTGTGGTTGCTTCTTTGTGGTTGCTTCTTTGTGTTTGCTTGTCTGTTTGTGGTTGCTTCTTTGTGTTTGCTTCTCTGTTTGTGGTTGCTTCTTTGTGTTTGCTTGTCTGTTTGTGGTTGCTTCTTTGTGTTTGCTTGTCTGTATGTGGTTGCTTCTTTGTGTTTGCTTGTCTGTTTGTGGTTGATTCTTTATGTTTGCTTGTCTGTATGTGGTTGCTTCTTTGTGTTTGCTTGTCTGTATGTGGTTGCTTCTTTGTGTTTGCTTGTCTGTTTGTGGTTGCTTCTTTGTGTGTGCTTGTCTGTTTGTGGTTGCTTCTTTGTGTTTGCTTGTCTGTTTGTGGTTGCTTCTTTGTGTTTGCTTGTCTGTATGTGGTTGCTTCTTTGTGTTTGCTTGTCTGTTTGTGGTTGCTTCTTTGTGTGTGCTTGTCTGTTTGTGGTTGCTTGTCTGTATGTGGTTGCTTCTTTGTGTTTGCTTGTCTGTTTGTGGTTGCTTCTTTGTGTGTGCTTGTCTGTATGTGGTTGCTTGTCTGTATGTGGTTGCTTCTTTGTGTTTGCTTGTCTGTTTGTGGTTGCTTCTTTGTGTTTGCTTGACTGTTTGTGGTTGCTTCTTTGTGTTTGCTTGTCTGTTTGTGGTTGCTTCTTTGTGTTTGCTTGTCTGTTTGTGGTTGCTTCTTTGTGTTTGCTTGTCTGTTTGTGGTTGCTTCTTTATGTTTGCTTGTCTGTTTGTGGTTGCTTCTTTGTGTTTGCTTGTCTGTTTGTGGTTGCTTCTTTATGTTTGCTTGTCTGTATGTGGTTGCTTGTCTGTATGTGGTTGCTTCTTTGTGTTTGCTTGTCTGTTTGTGGTTGCTTCTTTGTGTTTGCTTGTCTGTTTGTGGTTGCTTCTTTGTGTTTGCTTGTCTGTTTGTGGTTGCTTCTTTGTGTTTGCTTGTCTGTTTGTGGTTGCTTCTTTGTGTGTGCTTGTCTGTTTGTGGTTGCATCTTTGTGTTTGCTTGTCTGTTTGTGGTTGCTTCTTTGTGTGTGCTTGTCTGTTTGTGGTTGATACTTTGTGTTTGCTTGTCTGTTTGTGGTTGCTTCTTTGTGTTTGCTTGTCTGTTTGTGGTTGCTTCTTTTTGTGTGCTTGTCTGTTTGTGGTTGCTTCTTTGTGTGTGCTTGTCTGTTTGTGGTTGCTTCTTTATGTTTGCTTGTCTGTTTGTGGTTGCTTCTTTGTGTGTGCTTGTCTGTTTGTGGTTGCTTCTTTGTATTTGCTTGTCTGTTTGTGGTTGCTTCTTTGTGTTTGCTTGTCTGTTTGTGGTTGCTTCTTTGTGTTTGCTTGTCTGATTGTGGTTGCTTCTTTGTGTGTGCTTGTCTGTTTGTGGTTGCTCCTTTGTGTTTGCTTGTCTGTTTGTGGTTGCTTCTTTATGTTTGTTTGTCTGTTTGTGGTTGCTTCTTTATGTTTGCTTGTCTGTTTGTGGTTGCTTCTTTGTGTTTGCTTGTCTGTTTGTGGTTGCTTCTTTGTGTTTGCTTGTCTGTTTGTGGTTGCTTCTTTATGTTTGCTTGTCTGTATGTGGTTGCTTGTCTGTATGTGGTTGCTTCTTTGTGTTTGCTTGTCTGTTTGTGGTTGCTTCTTTGTGTTTGCTTGTCTGTTTGTGGTTGCTTCTTTGTGTTTGCTTGTCTGTTTGTGGTTGCTTCTTTGTGTTTGCTTGTCTGTTTGTGGTTGCTTCTTTGTGTTTGCTTGTCTGTTTGTGGTTGCTTCTTTGTGTTTGCTTGTCTGTTTGTGGTTGCTTCTTTGTGTTTGCTTGTCTGTTTGTGGTTGCTTCTTTGTGTTTGCTTGTCTGTTTGTGGTTGCTTCTTTATGTTTGCTTGTCTGTTTGTGGTTGCTTCTTTGTGTTTGCTTGTCTGTTTGTGGTTGCTTCTTTGTGTTTGCTTGTCTGTTTGTGGTTGCTTCTTTATGTTTGCTTGTCTGTTTGTGGTTGCTTCTTTGTGTTTGCTTGTCTGTTTGTGGTTGCTTCTTTGTGTTTGCTTGTCTGTTTGTGGTTGCTTCTTTATGTTTGCTTGTCTGTATGTGGTTGCTTGTCTGTATGTGGTTGCTTCTTTGTGTTTGCTTGTCTGTTTGTGGTTGCTTCTTTATGTTTGCTTGTCTGTTTGTGGTTGCTTCTTTGTGTTTGCTTGTCTGTTTGTGGTTGCTTCTTTGTGTTTGCTTGTCTGTTTGTGGTTGCTTCTTTGTGGTTGCTTCTTTGTGTTTGCTTGTCTGTTTGTGGTTGCTTCTTTGTGTGTGCTTGTCTGTTTGTGGTTGCTTGTCTGTATGTGGTTGCTTCTTTGTGTTTGCTTGTCTGTTTGTGGTTGCTTCTTTGTGTGTGCTTGTCTGTATGTGGTTGCTTGTCTGTATGTGGTTGCTTCTTTGTGTTTGCTTGTCTGTTTGTGGTTGCTTCTTTGTGTTTGCTTGACTGTTTGTGGTTGCTTCTTTGTGTTTGCTTGTCTGTTTGTGGTTGCTTCTTTGTGTTTGCTTGTCTGTTTGTGGTTGCTTCTTTGTGTTTGCTTGTCTGTTTGTGGTTGCTTCTTTATGTTTGCTTGTCTGTTTGTGGTTGCTTCTTTGTGTTTGCTTGTCTGTTTGTGGTTGCTTCTTTATGTTTGCTTGTCTGTTTGTGGTTGCTTCTTTGTGTTTGCTTGTCTGTTTGTGGTTGCTTCTTTGTGTTTGCTTGTCTGTTTGTGGTTGCTTCTTTGTGTGTGCTTGTCTGTTTGTGGTTGCTTCTTTGTGTTTGCTTGTCTGTATGTGGTTGCTTCTTTGTGTTTGCTTGTCTGTTTGTGGTTGATTCTTTATGTTTGCTTGTCTGTATGTGGTTGCTTCTTTGTGTTTGCTTGTCTGTATGTGGTTGCTTCTTTGTGTTTGCTTGTCTGTTTGTGGTTGCTTCTTTGTGTGTGCTTGTCTGTTTGTGGTTGCTTCTTTGTGTTTGCTTGTCTGTTTGTGGTTGCTTCTTTGTGTTTGCTTGTCTGTATGTGGTTGCTTCTTTGTGTTTGCTTGTCTGTTTGTGGTTGCTTCTTTGTGTGTGCTTGTCTGTTTGTGGTTGCTTGTCTGTATGTGGTTGCTTCTTTGTGTTTGCTTGTCTGTTTGTGGTTGCTTCTTTGTGTGTGCTTGTCTGTATGTGGTTGCTTGTCTGTATGTGGTTGCTTCTTTGTGTTTGCTTGTCTGTTTGTGGTTGCTTCTTTGTGTTTGCTTGACTGTTTGTGGTTGCTTCTTTGTGTTTGCTTGTCTGTTTGTGGTTGCTTCTTTGTGTTTGCTTGTCTGTTTGTGGTTGCTTCTTTGTGTTTGCTTGTCTGTTTGTGGTTGCTTCTTTGTGTTTGCTTGTCTGTTTGTGGTTGCTTCTTTGTGTTTGCTTGTCTGTTTGTGGTTGCTTCTTTATGTTTGCTTGTCTGTTTGTGGTTGCTTCTTTGTGTTTGCTTGTCTGTTTGTGGTTGCTTCTTTGTGTTTGCTTGTCTGTTTGTGGTTGCTTCTTTGTGTGTGCTTGTCTGTTTGTGGTTGATACTTTGTGTTTGCTTGTCTGTTTGTGGTTGCTTCTTTGTGTTTGCTTGTCTGTTTGTGGTTGCTTCTTTTTGTGTGCTTGTCTGTTTGTGGTTGCTTCTTTGTGTGTGCTTGTCTGTTTGTGGTTGCTTCTTTATGTTTGCTTGTCTGTTTGTGGTTGCTTCTTTGTGTGTGCTTGTCTGTTTGTGGTTGCTTCTTTGTATTTGCTTGTCTGTTTGTGGTTGCTTCTTTGTGTTTGCTTGTCTGTTTGTGGTTGCTTCTTTGTGTGTGCTTGTCTGTTTGTGGTTGCTTCTTTGTGTTTGCTTGTCTGTTTGTGGTTGCTTCTTTGTGTGTGCTTGTCTGTTTGTGGTTGCTTCTTTGTGTTTGTTTGTCTGTTTGTTGTTGCTTCTTTTTGTTTCCTTGTCTGTTTGTGGTTGCTTCTTTGTGTGTGCTTGTCTGTTTGTGGTTGCTTCTTTGTATTTGCTTGTCTGTTTGTGGTTGCTTCTTTGTGTTTGCTTGTCTGTTTGTGGTTGCTTCTTTGTGTGTGCTTGTCTGTTTGTGGTTGCTTCTTTGTGTGTGCTTGTCTGTTTGTGGTTGCTTCTTTGTGTTTGCTTGTCTGTTTGTGGTTGCTTCTTTGTGTGTGCTTGTCTGTTTGTGGTTGCTTTTTTGTGTTTGCTTGTCTGTTTGTGGTTGCTTCTTTGTATTTGCTTGTCTGTTTGTGGTTGCTTCTTTTTGTTTGCTTGTCTGTTTGTGGTTGCTTCTTTGTGTGTGCTTCTTTGTGCTTCTTTGTGTTTGCTTCTTTGTGCTTCTTTGTGTTTGCTTCTTTGTGTTTGCTTCTTTGTGTGTGCTTGTTTGTTTGTGGTTGCTTCTTTGTGTTTGCTTCTTTGTGTGTGCTTGTTTGTTTGTGGTTGCTTCTTTGTGTTTGCTGCTTTGTGCTTCTTTGTGTTTGCTTCTTTGTGTGTGCTTGTCTGTTTGTGGTTGCTTCTTTGTGTTTGCTTGTCTGTTTGTGGTTGCTTCTTTGTGCTTGTTTGTGTGTGCTTGTCTGTTTGTGGTTGCTTCTTTGTGTTTGCTTGTCTGTTTGTGGTTGCTTCTTTGTGCTTCTTTGTGTGTGCTTGTCTGTTTGTGGTTGCTTCTTTGTGTTTGCTTGTCTGTTTGTGGTTGCTTCTTTGTGTTTGCTTGTCTGTTTGTGGTTGCTACTTTATGTTTGCTTGTCTGTTTGTGGTTGCTTCTTTGTGTTTGCTTGTCTGTTTGTGGTTGCTTCTTTGTGTTTGCTTGTCTGTTTGTGGTTGCTTCTTTGTGTGTGCTTGTCTGTTTGTGGTTGCTTCTTTGTGTTTGCTTGTCTGTTTGTGGTTGCTTCTTTATGTTTGCTTGTCTGTTTGTGGTTGCTTCTTTGTGTTTGCTTGTCTGTTTGTGGTTGCTTCTTTATGTTTGCTTGTCTGTTTGTGGTTGCTTCTTTGTGTTTGCTTGTCTGTTTGTGGTTGCTTCTTTGTGTTTGCTTGTCTGTTTGTGGTTGCTTCTTTGTGTTTGCTTGTCTGTTTGTGGTTGCTTCTTTGTGTTTGCTTGTCTGTTTGTGGTTGCTTCTTTGTGTGTGCTTGTCTGTTTGTGGTTGCTTCTTTGTGTTTGCTTGTCTGTTTGTGGTTGCTTCTTTATGTTTGTTTGTCTGTTTGTGGTTGCTTCTTTATGTTTGCTTGTCTGTTTGTGGTTGCTTCTTTGTGTTTGCTTGTCTGTTTGTGGTTGCTTCTTTGTGTTTGCTTGTCTGTTTGTGGTTGCTTCTTTATGTTTGCTTGTCTGTATGTGGTTGCTTGTCTGTATGTGGTTGCTTCTTTGTGTTTGCTTGTCTGTTTGTGGTTGCTTCTTTGTGTTTGCTTGTCTGTTTGTGGTTGCTTCTTTGTGTTTGCTTGTCTGTTTGTGGTTGCTTCTTTGTGTTTGCTTGTCTGTTTGTGGTTGCTTCTTTGTGTTTGCTTGTCTGTTTGTGGTTGCTTCTTTGTGTTTGCTTGTCTGTTTGTGGTTGCTTCTTTGTGTTTGCTTGTCTGTTTGTGGTTGCTTCTTTGTGTTTGCTTGTCTGTTTGTGGTTGCTTCTTTATGTTTGCTTGTCTGTTTGTGGTTGCTTCTTTGTGTTTGCTTGTCTGTTTGTGGTTGCTTCTTTGTGTTTGCTTGTCTGTTTGTGGTTGCTTCTTTATGTTTGCTTGTCTGTTTGTGGTTGCTTCTTTATGTTTGCTTGTCTGTTTGTGGTTGCTTCTTTGTGTTTGCTTGTCTGTTTGTGGTTGCTTCTTTGTGTTTGCTTGTCTGTTTGTGGTTGCTTCTTTATGTTTGCTTGTCTGTATGTGGTTGCTTGTCTGTATGTGGTTGCTTCTTTGTGTTTGCTTGTCTGTTTGTGGTTGCTTCTTTATGCTTGCTTGTCTGTTTGTGGTTGCTTCTTTGTGTTTGCTTGTCTGTTTGTGGTTGCTTCTTTGTGTTTGCTTGTCTGTTTGTGGTTGCTTCTTTGTGGTTGCTTCTTTGTGTTTGCTTGTCTGTTTGTGGTTGCTTCTTTGTGTTTGCTTCTCTGTTTGTGGTTGCTTCTTTGTGTTTGCTTGTCTGTTTGTGGTTGCTTCTTTGTGTTTGCTTGTCTGTATGTGGTTGCTTCTTTGTGTTTGCTTGTCTGTTTGTGGTTGATTCTTTATGTTTGCTTGTCTGTATGTGGTTGCTTCTTTGTGTTTGCTTGTCTGTATGTGGTTGCTTCTTTGTGTTTGCTTGTCTGTTTGTGGTTGCTTCTTTGTGTGTGCTTGTCTGTTTGTGGTTGCTTCTTTGTGTTTGCTAGTCTGTTTGTGGTTGCTTCTTTGTGTTTGCTTGTCTGTATGTGGTTGCTTCTTTGTGTTTGCTTGTCTGTTTGTGGTTGCTTCTTTGTGTGTGCTTGTCTGTTTGTGGTTGCTTGTCTGTATGTGGTTGCTTCTTTGTGTTTGCTTGTCTGTTTGTGGTTGCTTCTTTGTGTGTGCTTGTCTGTATGTGGTTGCTTGTCTGTATGTGGTTGCTTCTTTGTGTTTGCTTGTCTGTTTGTGGTTGCTTCTTTGTGTTTGCTTGACTGTTTGTGGTTGCTTCTTTGTGTTTGCTTGTCTGTTTGTGGTTGCTTCTTTGTGTTTGCTTGTCTGTTTGTGGTTGCTTCTTTGTGTTTGCTTGTCTGTTTGTGGTTGCTTCTTTATGTTTGCTTGTCTGTTTGTGGTTGCTTCTTTGTGTTTGCTTGTCTGTTTGTGGTTGCTTCTTTATGTTTGCTTGTCTGTATGTGGTTGCTTGTCTGTATGTGGTTGCTTCTTTGTGTTTGCTTGTCTGTTTGTGGTTGCTTCTTTGTGTTTGCTTGTCTGTTTGTGGTTGCTTCTTTGTGTTTGCTTGTCTGTTTGTGGTTGCTTCTTTGTGTGTGCTTGTCTGTTTGTGGTTGCTTCTTTGTGTTTGCTTGTCTGTTTGTGGTTGCTTCTTTGTGTGTGCTTGTCTGTTTGTGGTTGATACTTTGTGTTTGCTTGTCTGTTTGTGGTTGCTTCTTTGTGTTTGCTTGTCTGTTTGTGGTTGCTTCTTTTTGTGTGCTTGTCTGTTTGTGGTTGCTTCTTTGTGTGTGCTTGTCTGTTTGTGGTTGCTTCTTTATGTTTGCTTGTCTGTTTGTGGTTGCTTCTTTGTGTGTGCTTGTCTGTTTGTGGTTGCTTCTTTGTATTTGCTTGTCTGTTTGTGGTTGCTTCTTTGTGTTTGCTTGTCTGTTTGTGGTTGCTTCTTTGTGTGTGCTTGTCTGTTTGTGGTTGCTTCTTTGTGTGTGCTTGTCTGTTTGTGGTTGCTTCTTTGTGTTTGCTTGTCTGTTTGTGGTTGCTTCTTTGTGTGTGCTTGTCTGTTTGTGGTTGCTTCTTTGTGTTTGTTTGTCTGTTTGTTGTTGCTTCTTTTTGTTTCCTTGTCTGTTTGTGGTTGCTTCTTTGTGTGTGCTTGTCTGTTTGTGGTTGCTTCTTTGTATTTGCTTGTCTGTTTGTGGTTGCTTCTTTGTGTTTGCTTGTCTGTTTGTGGTTGCTTCTTTGTGTGTGCTTGTCTGTTTGTGGTTGCTTCTTTGTGTGTCCTTGTCTGTTTGTGGTTGCTTCTTTGTGTTTGCTTGTCTGTTTGTGGTTGCTTCTTTGTGTGTGCTTGTCTGTTTGTGGTTGCTTTTTTGTGTTTGCTTGTCTGTTTGTGGTTGCTTCTTTGTATTTGCTTGTCTGTTTGTGGTTGCTTCTTTTTGTTTGCTTGTCTGTTTGTGGTTGCTTCTTTGTGTGTGCTTCTTTGTGCTTCTTTGTGCTTCTTTGTGTTTGCTTCTTTGTGCTTCTTTGTGTTTGCTTCTTTGTGTTTGCTTCTTTGTGTGTGCTTGTTTGTTTGTGGTTGCTTCTTTGTGTTTGCTTCTTTGTGTGTGCTTGTTTGTTTGTGGTTGCTTCTTTGTGTTTGCTGCTTTGTGCTTCTTTGTGTTTGCTTCTTTGTGTGTGCTTGTCTGTTTGTGGTTGCTTCTTTGTGTTTGCTTGTCTGTTTGTGGTTGCTTCTTTGTGCTTGTTTGTGTGTGCTTGTCTGTTTGTGGTTGCTTCTTTGTGTTTGCTTGTCTGTTTGTGGTTGCTTCTTTGTGCTTCTTTGTGTGTGCTTGTCTGTTTGTGGTTGCTTCTTTGTGTTTGCTTGTCTGTTTGTGGTTGCTTCTTTGTGTTTGCTTGTCTGTTTGTGGTTGCTACTTTATGTTTGCTTGTCTGTTTGTGGTTGCTTCTTTGTGTTTGCTTGTCTGTTTGTGGTTGCTTCTTTGTGTTTGCTTGTCTGTTTGTGGTTGCTTCTTTGTGTGTGCTTGTCTGTTTGTGGTTGCTTCTTTGTGTTTGCTTGTCTGTTTGTGGTTGCTTCTTTATGTTTGCTTGTCTGTTTGTGGTTGCTTCTTTGTGTTTGCTTGTCTGTTTGTGGTTGCTTCTTTATGTTTGCTTGTCTGTTTGTGGTTGCTTCTTTGTGTTTGCTTGTCTGTTTGTGGTTGCTTCTTTGTGTTTGCTTGTCTGTTTGTGGTTGCTTCTTTGTGTTTGCTTGTCTGTTTGTGGTTGCTTCTTTGTGTTTGCTTGTCTGTTTGTGGTTGCTTCTTTGTGTGTGCTTGTCTGTTTGTGGTTGCTTCTTTGTGTTTGCTTGTCTGTTTGTGGTTGCTTCTTTATGTTTGTTTGTCTGTTTGTGGTTGCTTCTTTATGTTTGCTTGTCTGTTTGTGGTTGCTTCTTTGTGTTTGCTTGTCTGTTTGTGGTTGCTTCTTTGTGTTTGCTTGTCTGTTTGTGGTTGCTTCTTTATGTTTGCTTGTCTGTATGTGGTTGCTTGTCTGTATGTGGTTGCTTCTTTGTGTTTGCTTGTCTGTTTGTGGTTGCTTCTTTGTGTTTGCTTGTCTGTTTGTGGTTGCTTCTTTGTGTTTGCTTGTCTGTTTGTGGTTGCTTCTTTGTGTTTGCTTGTCTGTTTGTGGTTGCTTCTTTGTGTTTGCTTGTCTGTTTGTGGTTGCTTCTTTGTGTTTGCTTGTCTGTTTGTGGTTGCTTCTTTGTGTTTGCTTGTCTGTTTGTGGTTGCTTCTTTGTGTTTGCTTGTCTGTTTGTGGTTGCTTCTTTATGTTTGCTTGTCTGTTTGTGGTTGCTTCTTTGTGTTTGCTTGTCTGTTTGTGGTTGCTTCTTTGTGTTTGCTTGTCTGTTTGTGGTTGCTTCTTTATGTTTGCTTGTCTGTTTGTGGTTGCTTCTTTGTGTTTGCTTGTCTGTTTGTGGTTGCTTCTTTGTGTTTGCTTGTCTGTTTGTGGTTGCTTCTTTGTGTTTGCTTGTCTGTTTGTGGTTGCTTCTTTATGTTTGCTTGTCTGTATGTGGTTGCTTGTCTGTATGTGGTTGCTTCTTTGTGTTTGCTTGTCTGTTTGTGGTTGCTTCTTTATGTTTGCTTGTCTGTTTGTGGTTGCTTCTTTGTGTTTGCTTGTCTGTTTGTGGTTGCTTCTTTGTGTTTGCTTGTCTGTTTGTGGTTGCTTCTTTGTGGTTGCTTCTTTGTGTTTGCTTGTCTGTTTGTGGTTGCTTCTTTGTGTTTGCTTCTCTGTTTGTGGTTGCTTCTTTGTGTTTGCTTGTCTGTTTGTGGTTGCTTCTTTGTGTTTGCTTGTCTGTATGTGGTTGCTTCTTTGTGTTTGCTTGTCTGTTTGTGGTTGATTCTTTATGTTTGCTTGTCTGTATGTGGTTGCTTCTTTGTGTTTGCTTGTCTGTATGTGGTTGCTTCTTTGTGTTTGCTTGTCTGTTTGTGGTTGCTTCTTTGTGTGTGCTTGTCTGTTTGTGGTTGCTTCTTTGTGTTTGCTTGTCTGTTTGTGGTTGCTTCTTTGTGTTTGCTTGTCTGTATGTGGTTGCTTCTTTGTGTTTGCTTGTCTGTTTGTGGTTGCTTCTTTGTGTGTGCTTGTCTGTTTGTGGTTGCTTGTCTGTATGTGGTTGCTTCTTTGTGTTTGCTTGTCTGTTTGTGGTTGCTTCTTTGTGTGTGCTTGTCTGTATGTGGTTGCTTGTCTGTATGTGGTTGCTTTTTTGTGTTTGCTTGTCTGTTTGTGGTTGCTTCTTTGTGTTTGCTTGACTGTTTGTGGTTGCTTCTTTGTGTTTGCTTGTCTGTTTGTGGTTGCTTCTTTGTGTTTGCTTGTCTGTTTGTGGTTGCTTCTTTGTGTTTGCTTGTCTGTTTGTGGTTGCTTCTTTATGTTTGCTTGTCTGTTTGTGGTTGCTTCTTTGTGTTTGCTTGTCTGTTTGTGGTTGCTTCTTTATGTTTGCTTGTCTGTATGTGGTTGCTTGTCTGTATGTGGTTGCTTCTTTGTGTTTGCTTGTCTGTTTGTGGTTGCTTCTTTGTGTTTGCTTGTCTGTTTGTGGTTGCTTCTTTGTGTTTGCTTGTCTGTTTGTGGTTGCTTCTTTGTGTGTGCTTGTCTGTTTGTGGTTGCTTCTTTGTGTTTGCTTGTCTGTTTGTGGTTGCTTCTTTGTGTGTGCTTGTCTGTTTGTGGTTGATACTTTGTGTTTGCTTGTCTGTTTGTGGTTGCTTCTTTGTGTTTGCTTGTCTGTTTGTGGTTGCTTCTTTTTGTGTGCTTGTCTGTTTGTGGTTGCTTCTTTGTGTGTGCTTGTCTGTTTGTGGTTGCTTCTTTATGTTTGCTTGTCTGTTTGTGGTTGCTTCTTTGTGTGTGCTTGTCTGTTTGTGGTTGCTTCTTTGTATTTGCTTGTCTGTTTGTGGTTGCTTCTTTGTGTTTGCTTGTCTGTTTGTGGTTGCTTCTTTGTGTTTGCTTGTCTGTTTGTGGTTGCTTCTTTGTGTGTGCTTGTCTGTTTGTGGTTGCTCCTTTGTGTTTGCTTGTCTGTTTGTGGTTGCTTCTTTATGTTTGTTTGTCTGTTTGTGGTTGCTTCTTTATGTTTGCTTGTCTGTTTGTGGTTGCTTCTTTGTGTTTGCTTGTCTGTTTGTGGTTGCTTCTTTGTGTTTGCTTGTCTGTTTGTGGTTGCTTCTTTATGTTTGCTTGTCTGTATGTGGTTGCTTGTCTGTATGTGGTTGCTTCTTTGTGTTTGCTTGTCTGTTTGTGGTTGCTTCTTTGTGTTTGCTTGTCTGTTTGTGGTTGCTTCTTTGTGTTTGCTTGTCTGTTTGTGGTTGCTTCTTTGTGTTTGCTTGTCTGTTTGTGGTTGCTTCTTTGTGTTTGCTTGTCTGTTTGTGGTTGCTTCTTTGTGTGTGCTTCTTTGTGCTTCTTTGTGCTTCTTTGTGTTTGCTTGTCTGTTTGTGGTTGCTTCTTTGTGTTTGCTTGACTGTTTGTGGTTGCTTCTTTGTGTTTGCTTGTCTGTTTGTGGTTGCTTCTTTGTGTTTGCTTGTCTGTTTGTGGTTGCTTCTTTGTGTTTGCTTGTCTGTTTGTGGTTGCTTCTTTATGTTTGCTTGTCTGTTTGTGGTTGCTTCTTTGTGTTTGCTTGTCTGTTTGTGGTTGCTTCTTTATGTTTGCTTGTCTGTATGTGGTTGCTTGTCTGTATGTGGTTGCTTCTTTGTGTTTGCTTGTCTGTTTGTGGTTGCTTCTTTGTGTTTGCTTGTCTGTTTGTGGTTGCTTCTTTGTGTTTGCTTGTCTGTTTGTGGTTGCTTCTTTGTGTGTGCTTGTCTGTTTGTGGTTGCTTCTTTGTGTTTGCTTGTCTGTTTGTGGTTGCTTCTTTGTGTGTGCTTGTCTGTTTGTGGTTGATACTTTGTGTTTGCTTGTCTGTTTGTGGTTGCTTCTTTGTGTTTGCTTGTCTGTTTGTGGTTGCTTCTTTTTGTGTGCTTGTCTGTTTGTGGTTGCTTCTTTGTGTGTGCTTGTCTGTTTGTGGTTGCTTCTTTATGTTTGCTTGTCTGTTTGTGGTTGCTTCTTTGTGTGTGCTTGTCTGTTTGTGGTTGCTTCTTTGTATTTGCTTGTCTGTTTGTGGTTGCTTCTTTGTGTTTGCTTGTCTGTTTGTGGTTGCTTCTTTGTGTGTGCTTGTCTGTTTGTGGTTGCTTCTTTGTGTGTGCTTGTCTGTTTGTGGTTGCTTCTTTGTGTTTGCTTGTCTGTTTGTGGTTGCTTCTTTGTGTGTGCTTGTCTGTTTGTGGTTGCTTCTTTGTGTTTGTTTGTCTGTTTGTTGTTGCTTCTTTTTGTTTCCTTGTCTGTTTGTGGTTGCTTCTTTGTGTGTGCTTGTCTGTTTGTGGTTGCTTCTTTGTATTTGCTTGTCTGTTTGTGGTTGCTTCTTTGTGTTTGCTTGTCTGTTTGTGGTTGCTTCTTTGTGTGTGCTTGTCTGTTTGTGGTTGCTTCTTTGTGTGTGCTTGTCTGTTTGTGGTTGCTTCTTTGTGTTTGCTTGTCTGTTTGTGGTTGCTTCTTTGTGTGTGCTTGTCTGTTTGTGGTTGCTTTTTTGTGTTTGCTTGTCTGTTTGTGGTTGCTTCTTTGTATTTGCTTGTCTGTTTGTGGTTGCTTCTTTTTGTTTGCTTGTCTGTTTGTGGTTGCTTCTTTGTGTGTGCTTCTTTGTGCTTCTTTGTGCTTCTTTGTGTTTGCTTCTTTGTGCTTCTTTGTGTTTGCTTCTTTGTGTTTGCTTCTTTGTGTGTGCTTGTTTGTTTGTGGTTGCTTCTTTGTGTTTGCTTCTTTGTGTGTGCTTGTTTGTTTGTGGTTGCTTCTTTGTGTTTGCTGCTTTGTGCTTCTTTGTGTTTGCTTCTTTGTGTGTGCTTGTCTGTTTGTGGTTGCTTCTTTGTGTTTGCTTGTCTGTTTGTGGTTGCTTCTTTGTGCTTGTTTGTGTGTGCTTGTCTGTTTGTGGTTGCTTCTTTGTGTTTGCTTGTCTGTTTGTGGTTGCTTCTTTGTGCTTCTTTGTGTGTGCTTGTCTGTTTGTGGTTGCTTCTTTGTGTTTGCTTGTCTGTTTGTGGTTGCTTCTTTGTGTTTGCTTGTCTGTTTGTGGTTGCTACTTTATGTTTGCTTGTCTGTTTGTGGTTGCTTCTTTGTGTTTGCTTGTCTGTTTGTGGTTGCTTCTTTGTGTTTGCTTGTCTGTTTGTGGTTGCTTCTTTGTGTGTGCTTGTCTGTTTGTGGTTGCTTCTTTGTGTTTGCTTGTCTGTTTGTGGTTGCTTCTTTATGTTTGCTTGTCTGTTTGTGGTTGCTTCTTTGTGTTTGCTTGTCTGTTTGTGGTTGCTTCTTTATGTTTGCTTGTCTGTTTGTGGTTGCTTCTTTGTGTTTGCTTGTCTGTTTGTGGTTGCTTCTTTGTGTTTGCTTGTCTGTTTGTGGTTGCTTCTTTGTGTTTGCTTGTCTGTTTGTGGTTGCTTCTTTGTGTTTGCTTGTCTGTTTGTGGTTGCTTCTTTGTGTGTGCTTGTCTGTTTGTGGTTGCTTCTTTGTGTTTGCTTGTCTGTTTGTGGTTGCTTCTTTATGTTTGTTTGTCTGTTTGTGGTTGCTTCTTTATGTTTGCTTGTCTGTTTGTGGTTGCTTCTTTGTGTTTGCTTGTCTGTTTGTGGTTGCTTCTTTGTGTTTGCTTGTCTGTTTGTGGTTGCTTCTTTATGTTTGCTTGTCTGTATGTGGTTGCTTGTCTGTATGTGGTTGCTTCTTTGTGTTTGCTTGTCTGTTTGTGGTTGCTTCTTTGTGTTTGCTTGTCTGTTTGTGGTTGCTTCTTTGTGTTTGCTTGTCTGTTTGTGTTTGCTTGTCTGTTTGTGGTTGCTTCTTTGTGTTTGCTTGTCTGTTTGTGGTTGCTTCTTTGTGTTTGCTTGTCTGTTTGTGGTTGCTTCTTTGTGTTTGCTTGTCTGTTTGTGGTTGCTTCTTTGTGTTTGCTTGTCTGTTTGTGGTTGCTTCTTTATGTTTGCTTGTCTGTTTGTGGTTGCTTCTTTGTGTTTGCTTGTCTGTTTGTGGTTGCTTCTTTGTGTTTGCTTGTCTGTTTGTGGTTGCTTCTTTATGTTTGCTTGTCTGTTTGTGGTTGCTTCTTTATGTTTGCTTGTCTGTTTGTGGTTGCTTCTTTGTGTTTGCTTGTCTGTTTGTGGTTGCTTCTTTGTGTTTGCTTGTCTGTTTGTGGTTGCTTCTTTATGTTTGCTTGTCTGTATGTGGTTGCTTGTCTGTATGTGGTTGCTTCTTTGTGTTTGCTTGTCTGTTTGTGGTTGCTTCTTTATGTTTGCTTGTCTGTTTGTGGTTGCTTCTTTGTGTTTGCTTGTCTGTTTGTGGTTGCTTCTTTGTGTTTGCTTGTCTGTTTGTGGTTGCTTCTTTGTGGTTGCTTCTTTGTGTTTGCTTGTCTGTTTGTGGTTGCTTCTTTGTGTTTGCTTCTCTGTTTGTGGTTGCTTCTTTGTGTTTGCTTGTCTGTTTGTGGTTGCTTCTTTGTGTTTGCTTGTCTGTATGTGGTTGCTTCTTTGTGTTTGCTTGTCTGTTTGTGGTTGATTCTTTATGTTTGCTTGTCTGTATGTGGTTGCTTCTTTGTGTTTGCTTGTCTGTATGTGGTTGCTTCTTTGTGTTTGCTTGTCTGTTTGTGGTTGCTTCTTTGTGTGTGCTTGTCTGTTTGTGGTTGCTTCTTTGTGTTTGCTTGTCTGTTTGTGGTTGCTTCTTTGTGTTTGCTTGTCTGTATGTGGTTGCTTCTTTGTGTTTGCTTGTCTGTTTGTGGTTGCTTCTTTGTGTGTGCTTGTCTGTTTGTGGTTGCTTGTCTGTATGTGGTTGCTTCTTTGTGTTTGCTTGTCTGTTTGTGGTTGCTTCTTTGTGTGTGCTTGTCTGTATGTGGTTGCTTGTCTGTATGTGGTTGCTTCTTTGTGTTTGCTTGTCTGTTTGTGGTTGCTTCTTTGTGTTTGCTTGACTGTTTGTGGTTGCTTCTTTGTGTTTGCTTGTCTGTTTGTGGTTGCTTCTTTGTGTTTGCTTGTATGTTTGTGGTTGCTTCTTTGTGTTTGCTTGTCTGTTTGTGGTTGCTTCTTTATGTTTGCTTGTCTGTTTGTGGTTGCTTCTTTGTGTTTGCTTGTCTGTTTGTGGTTGCTTCTTTATGTTTGCTTGTCTGTATGTGGTTGCTTGTCTGTATGTGGTTGCTTCTTTGTGTTTGCTTGTCTGTTTGTGGTTGCTTCTTTGTGTTTGCTTGTCTGTTTGTGGTTGCTTCTTTGTGTTTGCTTGTCTGTTTGTGGTTGCTTCTTTGTGTTTGCTTGTCTGTTTGTGGTTGCTTCTTTGTGTGTGCTTGTCTGTTTGTGGTTGCATCTTTGTGTTTGCTTGTCTGTTTGTGGTTGCTTCTTTGTGTGTGCTTGTCTGTTTGTGGTTGATACTTTGTGTTTGCTTGTCTGTTTGTGGTTGCTTCTTTGTGTTTGCTTGTCTGTTTGTGGTTGCTTCTTTTTGTGTGCTTGTCTGTTTGTGGTTGCTTCTTTGTGTGTGCTTGTCTGTTTGTGGTTGCTTCTTTATGTTTGCTTGTC
Organism: Myxine glutinosa; assembly: GCF_964187855.1. Classification (NCBI taxonomy): domain Eukaryota; kingdom Metazoa; phylum Chordata; class Myxini; order Myxiniformes; family Myxinidae; genus Myxine; species Myxine glutinosa. The sequence continues at coordinate 74,336,665 of NC_136261.1, read as the reverse complement.
TGTTTGTGGTTGCTTCTTTGTGTGTGCTTGTCTGTTTGTGGTTGCTTCTTTGTATTTGCTTGTCTGTTTGTGGTTGCTTCTTTGTGTTTGCTTGTCTGTTTGTGGTTGCTTCTTTGTGTTTGCTTGTCTGATTGTGGTTGCTTCTTTGTGTGTGCTTGTCTGTTTGTGGTTGCTCCTTTGTGTTTGCTTGTCTGTTTGTGGTTGCTTCTTTATGTTTGTTTGTCTGTTTGTGGTTGCTTCTTTATGTTTGCTTGTCTGTTTGTGGTTGCTTCTTTGTGTTTGCTTGTCTGTTTGTGGTTGCTTCTTTGTGTTTGCTTGTCTGTTTGTGGTTGCTTCTTTATGTTTGCTTGTCTGTATGTGGTTGCTTGTCTGTATGTGGTTGCTTCTTTGTGTTTGCTTGTCTGTTTGTGGTTGCTTCTTTGTGTTTGCTTGTCTGTTTGTGGTTGCTTCTTTGTGTTTGCTTGTCTGTTTGTGGTTGCTTCTTTGTGTTTGCTTGTCTGTTTGTGGTTGCTTCTTTGTGTTTGCTTGTCTGTTTGTGGTTGCTTCTTTGTGTTTGCTTGTCTGTTTGTGGTTGCTTCTTTGTGTTTGCTTGTCTGTTTGTGGTTGCTTCTTTGTGTTTGCTTGTCTGTTTGTGGTTGCTTCTTTATGTTTGCTTGTCTGTTTGTGGTTGCTTCTTTGTGTTTGCTTGTCTGTTTGTGGTTGCTTCTTTGTGTTTGCTTGTCTGTTTGTGGTTGCTTCTTTATGTTTGCTTGTCTGTTTGTGGTTGCTTCTTTGTGTTTGCTTGTCTGTTTGTGGTTGCTTCTTTGTGTTTGCTTGTCTGTTTGTGGTTGCTTCTTTATGTTTGCTTGTCTGTATGTGGTTGCTTGTCTGTATGTGGTTGCTTCTTTGTGTTTGCTTGTCTGTTTGTGGTTGCTTCTTTATGTTTGCTTGTCTGTTTGTGGTTGCTTCTTTGTGTTTGCTTGTCTGTTTGTGGTTGCTTCTTTGTGTTTGCTTGTCTGTTTGTGGTTGCTTCTTTGTGGTTGCTTCTTTGTGTTTGCTTGTCTGTTTGTGGTTGCTTCTTTGTGTTTGCTTCTCTGTTTGTGGTTGCTTCTTTGTGTTTGCTTGTCTGTTTGTGGTTGCTTCTTTGTGTTTGCTTGTCTGTATGTGGTTGCTTCTTTGTGTTTGCTTGTCTGTTTGTGGTTGATTCTTTATGTTTGCTTGTCTGTATGTGGTTGCTTCTTTGTGTTTGCTTGTCTGTATGTGGTTGCTTCTTTGTGTTTGCTTGTCTGTTTGTGGTTGCTTCTTTGTGTGTGCTTGTCTGTTTGTGGTTGCTTCTTTGTGTTTGCTTGTCTGTTTGTGGTTGCTTCTTTGTGTTTGCTTGTCTGTATGTGGTTGCTTCTTTGTGTTTGCTTGTCTGTTTGTGGTTGCTTCTTTGTGTGTGCTTGTCTGTTTGTGGTTGCTTGTCTGTATGTGGTTGCTTCTTTGTGTTTGCTTGTCTGTTTGTGGTTGCTTCTTTGTGTGTGCTTGTCTGTATGTGGTTGCTTGTCTGTATGTGGTTGCTTCTTTGTGTTTGCTTGTCTGTTTGTGGTTGCTTCTTTGTGTTTGCTTGACTGTTTGTGGTTGCTTCTTTGTGTTTGCTTGTCTGTTTGTGGTTGCTTCTTTGTGTTTGCTTGTCTGTTTGTGGTTGCTTCTTTGTGTTTGCTTGTCTGTTTGTGGTTGCTTCTTTATGTTTGCTTGTCTGTTTGTGGTTGCTTCTTTGTGTTTGCTTGTCTGTTTGTGGTTGCTTCTTTATGTTTGCTTGTCTGTTTGTGGTTGCTTCTTTGTGTTTGCTTGTCTGTTTGTGGTTGCTTCTTTGTGTTTGCTTGTCTGTTTGTGGTTGCTTCTTTGTGTGTGCTTGTCTGTTTGTGGTTGCTTCTTTGTGTTTGCTTGTCTGTATGTGGTTGCTTCTTTGTGTTTGCTTGTCTGTTTGTGGTTGATTCTTTATGTTTGCTTGTCTGTATGTGGTTGCTTCTTTGTGTTTGCTTGTCTGTATGTGGTTGCTTCTTTGTGTTTGCTTGTCTGTTTGTGGTTGCTTCTTTGTGTGTGCTTGTCTGTTTGTGGTTGCTTCTTTGTGTTTGCTTGTCTGTTTGTGGTTGCTTCTTTGTGTTTGCTTGTCTGTATGTGGTTGCTTCTTTGTGTTTGCTTGTCTGTTTGTGGTTGCTTCTTTGTGTGTGCTTGTCTGTTTGTGGTTGCTTGTCTGTATGTGGTTGCTTCTTTGTGTTTGCTTGTCTGTTTGTGGTTGCTTCTTTGTGTGTGCTTGTCTGTATGTGGTTGCTTGTCTGTATGTGGTTGCTTCTTTGTGTTTGCTTGTCTGTTTGTGGTTGCTTCTTTGTGTTTGCTTGACTGTTTGTGGTTGCTTCTTTGTGTTTGCTTGTCTGTTTGTGGTTGCTTCTTTGTGTTTGCTTGTCTGTTTGTGGTTGCTTCTTTGTGTTTGCTTGTCTGTTTGTGGTTGCTTCTTTGTGTTTGCTTGTCTGTTTGTGGTTGCTTCTTTGTGTTTGCTTGTCTGTTTGTGGTTGCTTCTTTATGTTTGCTTGTCTGTTTGTGGTTGCTTCTTTGTGTTTGCTTGTCTGTTTGTGGTTGCTTCTTTGTGTTTGCTTGTCTGTTTGTGGTTGCTTCTTTGTGTGTGCTTGTCTGTTTGTGGTTGATACTTTGTGTTTGCTTGTCTGTTTGTGGTTGCTTCTTTGTGTTTGCTTGTCTGTTTGTGGTTGCTTCTTTTTGTGTGCTTGTCTGTTTGTGGTTGCTTCTTTGTGTGTGCTTGTCTGTTTGTGGTTGCTTCTTTATGTTTGCTTGTCTGTTTGTGGTTGCTTCTTTGTGTGTGCTTGTCTGTTTGTGGTTGCTTCTTTGTATTTGCTTGTCTGTTTGTGGTTGCTTCTTTGTGTTTGCTTGTCTGTTTGTGGTTGCTTCTTTGTGTGTGCTTGTCTGTTTGTGGTTGCTTCTTTGTGTTTGCTTGTCTGTTTGTGGTTGCTTCTTTGTGTGTGCTTGTCTGTTTGTGGTTGCTTCTTTGTGTTTGTTTGTCTGTTTGTTGTTGCTTCTTTTTGTTTCCTTGTCTGTTTGTGGTTGCTTCTTTGTGTGTGCTTGTCTGTTTGTGGTTGCTTCTTTGTATTTGCTTGTCTGTTTGTGGTTGCTTCTTTGTGTTTGCTTGTCTGTTTGTGGTTGCTTCTTTGTGTGTGCTTGTCTGTTTGTGGTTGCTTCTTTGTGTGTGCTTGTCTGTTTGTGGTTGCTTCTTTGTGTTTGCTTGTCTGTTTGTGGTTGCTTCTTTGTGTGTGCTTGTCTGTTTGTGGTTGCTTTTTTGTGTTTGCTTGTCTGTTTGTGGTTGCTTCTTTGTATTTGCTTGTCTGTTTGTGGTTGCTTCTTTTTGTTTGCTTGTCTGTTTGTGGTTGCTTCTTTGTGTGTGCTTCTTTGTGCTTCTTTGTGTTTGCTTCTTTGTGCTTCTTTGTGTTTGCTTCTTTGTGTTTGCTTCTTTGTGTGTGCTTGTTTGTTTGTGGTTGCTTCTTTGTGTTTGCTTCTTTGTGTGTGCTTGTTTGTTTGTGGTTGCTTCTTTGTGTTTGCTGCTTTGTGCTTCTTTGTGTTTGCTTCTTTGTGTGTGCTTGTCTGTTTGTGGTTGCTTCTTTGTGTTTGCTTGTCTGTTTGTGGTTGCTTCTTTGTGCTTGTTTGTGTGTGCTTGTCTGTTTGTGGTTGCTTCTTTGTGTTTGCTTGTCTGTTTGTGGTTGCTTCTTTGTGCTTCTTTGTGTGTGCTTGTCTGTTTGTGGTTGCTTCTTTGTGTTTGCTTGTCTGTTTGTGGTTGCTTCTTTGTGTTTGCTTGTCTGTTTGTGGTTGCTACTTTATGTTTGCTTGTCTGTTTGTGGTTGCTTCTTTGTGTTTGCTTGTCTGTTTGTGGTTGCTTCTTTGTGTGTGCTTGTCTGTTTGTGGTTGCTTCTTTGTGTGTGCTTGTCTGTTTGTGGTTGCTTCTTTGTGTTTGCTTGTCTGTTTGTGGTTGCTTCTTTATGTTTGCTTGTCTGTTTGTGGTTGCTTCTTTGTGTTTGCTTGTCTGTTTGTGGTTGCTTCTTTATGTTTGCTTGTCTGTTTGTGGTTGCTTCTTTGTGTTTGCTTGTCTGTTTGTGGTTGCTTCTTTGTGTTTGCTTGTCTGTTTGTGGTTGCTTCTTTGTGTTTGCTTGTCTGTTTGTGGTTGCTTCTTTGTGTTTGCTTGTCTGTTTGTGGTTGCTTCTTTGTGTGTGCTTGTCTGTTTGTGGTTGCTTCTTTGTGTTTGCTTGTCTGTTTGTGGTTGCTTCTTTATGTTTGTTTGTCTGTTTGTGGTTGCTTCTTTATGTTTGCTTGTCTGTTTGTGGTTGCTTCTTTGTGTTTGCTTGTCTGTTTGTGGTTGCTTCTTTGTGTTTGCTTGTCTGTTTGTGGTTGCTTCTTTATGTTTGCTTGTCTGTATGTGGTTGCTTGTCTGTATGTGGTTGCTTCTTTGTGTTTGCTTGTCTGTTTGTGGTTGCTTCTTTGTGTTTGCTTGTCTGTTTGTGGTTGCTTCTTTGTGTTTGCTTGTCTGTTTGTGGTTGCTTCTTTGTGTTTGCTTGTCTGTTTGTGGTTGCTTCTTTGTGTTTGCTTGTCTGTTTGTGGTTGCTTCTTTGTGTTTGCTTGTCTGTTTGTGGTTGCTTCTTTGTGTTTGCTTGTCTGTTTGTGGTTGCTTCTTTGTGTTTGCTTGTCTGTTTGTGGTTGCTTCTTTATGTTTGCTTGTCTGTTTGTGGTTGCTTCTTTGTGTTTGCTTGTCTGTTTGTGGTTGCTTCTTTGTGTTTGCTTGTCTGTTTGTGGTTGCTTCTTTATGTTTGCTTGTCTGTTTGTGGTTGCTTCTTTATGTTTGCTTGTCTGTTTGTGGTTGCTTCTTTGTGTTTGCTTGTCTGTTTGTGGTTGCTTCTTTGTGTTTGCTTGTCTGTTTGTGGTTGCTTCTTTATGTTTGCTTGTCTGTATGTGGTTGCTTGTCTGTATGTGGTTGCTTCTTTGTGTTTGCTTGTCTGTTTGTGGTTGCTTCTTTATGCTTGCTTGTCTGTTTGTGGTTGCTTCTTTGTGTTTGCTTGTCTGTTTGTGGTTGCTTCTTTGTGTTTGCTTGTCTGTTTGTGGTTGCTTCTTTGTGGTTGCTTCTTTGTGTTTGCTTGTCTGTTTGTGGTTGCTTCTTTGTGTTTGCTTCTCTGTTTGTGGTTGCTTCTTTGTGTTTGCTTGTCTGTTTGTGGTTGCTTCTTTGTGTTTGCTTGTCTGTATGTGGTTGCTTCTTTGTGTTTGCTTGTCTGTTTGTGGTTGATTCTTTATGTTTGCTTGTCTGTATGTGGTTGCTTCTTTGTGTTTGCTTGTCTGTATGTGGTTGCTTCTTTGTGTTTGCTTGTCTGTTTGTGGTTGCTTCTTTGTGTGTGCTTGTCTGTTGGTGGTTGCTTCTTTGTGTTTGCTAGTCTGTTTGTGGTTGCTTCTTTGTGTTTGCTTGTCTGTATGTGGTTGCTTCTTTGTGTTTGCTTGTCTGTTTGTGGTTGCTTCTTTGTGTGTGCTTGTCTGTTTGTGGTTGCTTGTCTGTATGTGGTTGCTTCTTTGTGTTTGCTTGTCTGTTTGTGGTTGCTTCTTTGTGTGTGCTTGTCTGTATGTGGTTGCTTGTCTGTATGTGGTTGCTTCTTTGTGTTTGCTTGTCTGTTTGTGGTTGCTTCTTTGTGTTTGCTTGACTGTTTGTGGTTGCTTCTTTGTGTTTGCTTGTCTGTTTGTGGTTGCTTCTTTGTGTTTGCTTGTCTGTTTGTGGTTGCTTCTTTGTGTTTGCTTGTCTGTTTGTGGTTGCTTCTTTATGTTTGCTTGTCTGTTTGTGGTTGCTTCTTTGTGTTTGCTTGTCTGTTTGTGGTTGCTTCTTTATGTTTGCTTGTCTGTATGTGGTTGCTTGTCTGTATGTGGTTGCTTCTTTGTGTTTGCTTGTCTGTTTGTGGTTGCTTCTTTGTGTTTGCTTGTCTGTTTGTGGTTGCTTCTTTGTGTTTGCTTGTCTGTTTGTGGTTGCTTCTTTGTGTGTGCTTGTCTGTTTGTGGTTGCTTCTTTGTGTTTGCTTGTCTGTTTGTGGTTGCTTCTTTGTGTGTGCTTGTCTGTTTGTGGTTGATACTTTGTGTTTGCTTGTCTGTTTGTGGTTGCTTCTTTGTGTTTGCTTGTCTGTTTGTGGTTGCTTCTTTTTGTGTGCTTGTCTGTTTGTGGTTGCTTCTTTGTGTGTGCTTGTCTGTTTGTGGTTGCTTCTTTATGTTTGCTTGTCTGTTTGTGGTTGCTTCTTTGTGTGTGCTTGTCTGTTTGTGGTTGCTTCTTTGTATTTGCTTGTCTGTTTGTGGTTGCTTCTTTGTGTTTGCTTGTCTGTTTGTGGTTGCTTCTTTGTGTGTGCTTGTCTGTTTGTGGTTGCTTCTTTGTGTGTGCTTGTCTGTTTGTGGTTGCTTCTTTGTGTTTGCTTGTCTGTTTGTGGTTGCTTCTTTGTGTGTGCTTGTCTGTTTGTGGTTGCTTCTTTGTGTTTGTTTGTCTGTTTGTTGTTGCTTCTTTTTGTTTCCTTGTCTGTTTGTGGTTGCTTCTTTGTGTGTGCTTGTCTGTTTGTGGTTGCTTCTTTGTATTTGCTTGTCTGTTTGTGGTTGCTTCTTTGTGTTTGCTTGTCTGTTTGTGGTTGCTTCTTTGTGTGTGCTTGTCTGTTTGTGGTTGCTTCTTTGTGTGTCCTTGTCTGTTTGTGGTTGCTTCTTTGTGTTTGCTTGTCTGTTTGTGGTTGCTTCTTTGTGTGTGCTTGTCTGTTTGTGGTTGCTTTTTTGTGTTTGCTTGTCTGTTTGTGGTTGCTTCTTTGTATTTGCTTGTCTGTTTGTGGTTGCTTCTTTTTGTTTGCTTGTCTGTTTGTGGTTGCTTCTTTGTGTGTGCTTCTTTGTGCTTCTTTGTGCTTCTTTGTGTTTGCTTCTTTGTGCTTCTTTGTGTTTGCTTCTTTGTGTTTGCTTCTTTGTGTGTGCTTGTTTGTTTGTGGTTGCTTCTTTGTGTTTGCTTCTTTGTGTGTGCTTGTTTGTTTGTGGTTGCTTCTTTGTGTTTGCTGCTTTGTGCTTCTTTGTGTTTGCTTCTTTGTGTGTGCTTGTCTGTTTGTGGTTGCTTCTTTGTGTTTGCTTGTCTGTTTGTGGTTGCTTCTTTGTGCTTGTTTGTGTGTGCTTGTCTGTTTGTGGTTGCTTCTTTGTGTTTGCTTGTCTGTTTGTGGTTGCTTCTTTGTGCTTCTTTGTGTGTGCTTGTCTGTTTGTGGTTGCTTCTTTGTGTTTGCTTGTCTGTTTGTGGTTGCTTCTTTGTGCTTCTTTGTGTGTGCTTGTCTGTTTGTGGGTGCTTCTTTGTGTTTGCTTATTTGTGCTTCTTTGTGTGTGCTTGTCTGTTTGTGGTTGCTTCTTTGTGTTTGCTTCTTTGTGTTTGTCTGTTTGTGGGTTTGCTTTTCTTGTTTGCTTCACGTCATTGCACTCTTGAACTGATGAATGGAACGAGTTAAAATCTAGTGGTTGTACTTGGGGTGTGCACAGGGAGGTTTTGTGTGGTTAAAAAAAAAAAATCGTAACCCCAGGGGTAGTTCTCATTATTTTGTAAAAAAGAAAAACAATTCAAAAAATTAATGCTCTTTGACATTATGGGGGTATTATGTGTAGATCAGTGCAAAGAAATCTCAGTTTAATCCATTTTAAATTATTCAGGCTGTAACACAAAAAAATGTGAGAAAAACTCAAAGGGTGTGAATACTTCCTGAGAAAGTAACCTGTTGGTAATTCTGGGCAAATTAACCTGCACATAAGCATGGGCTCTTTGCTATTGGAAGTAAATGCAGCATTACCCTTCAACCAGAATCAGTGGCATTATGGTGGCAAAGTACCTGCTTTGAGTCTCAGGTTGGTGATTTGATTCTCACCCTGATAGTCATACCATAGACTTTAAAATCGGGATGTGCTGCTTCCTCGCTTTGTCCTCGGTTGCCTCTCAGCATTTAGACGATACAGCACGGGTGAACCTCTGTAGATTGGCATCGAATTGGATCGGGGAAGGAGGAAATTTTTCCTTCATTGCCGCGTTAACTACAGACAGAAAGAGAAAGGTGAGATATCGCAAGATGGCGTCGCTGGCCCCAAGAGTGCTACAGGAAGTTGCGTCACTTCCTCCAAGATCATCAGGTGTCTGAACCCAAGTTTGTTGTTGCCTAATGTCTCTGTATGCAAGTAACAACTCCTCCATGAGCATTAGCACCAGAAAAAAAAGTTTTTTTAATCATACAAGTTATTGAATTTTCCAGTAACATGTGAAGGAAGCCAAGTTTTGTGCCCTGACATGTGATGTGCTTTTCACAGCCAATCAGAGTCTCCCAAAGGTAAGACACCAAAGGTAAGGCACCACAGCAGCAATTAATGGGAAATTAAATAAGTTACATTTGCTGCTCATGGCGTATTTTTTATTATTCTCAAAGATGTAAACTGAAGAAAATCGATAACAACGAGATCATGTAATTCCCAGCTTTTGAAATTCTGGTTTGGTAGTTTACATTTAATATCTATCCATACCAATCTTTAATCCTTCATTACATCGAGTTCAAGCCATACACCTTGGTAAACATTTGTGTCAACTTCAGCAAAAGGTTTGAAATGTTACATCGATTTTTGTAATATTTTCCGCAATTGTGCGTCTTCGCGCTTGGATCCTTCGGGTATATTTCTGTGGCTAAATGGGCTGGCAGGATGACTTGGTGGTATGCACCTATGTCCACAGAGCTATAAACTGTCACCCTGGTGTTTCACAGGTTGGGCGAGGCATCAATGTGTGCACCATCCATGCATCAGTTGGATATTAGGCCGGAGGATCAGTTTGCCAGCACTGGTGCTAGTGGACATTTGCCAGCAAGCTCCAACTGTGTCTTTCGCAAAGAGAAGATGAATTATTGCTGGGACCCTGAACAAGTTACAAGTCCTTGTTCAAATCACTATCACTAGCAACGGTACCCGCCCTATGGGCGGGGCTTCAGTTGGGAGGCCCAAATGAAAAGGCAAAATATCAGAAATTGAAGGCTTTTTTTTTTTAACGATTTATATAAACATCCGTTAAATCAAATTACACGAAAATCATCAAAATCTAAACAGTATTTGTAGAATTTCAATAAAAACCACATCACTGTTCATATCGGTAAATATTATTCCATCGTGTTTGGAAAAACTGGAAAATTGGAAAAATTGGAAATTGGAAAAATTGGGAAATTGGGGGAAAAAATGGAAAAACAATATAGCCTTCCACACATCTCCCTTCCACACATCTCCCTGCTCTCAAATGTTGTGTTTGTGTGCTTCTCCTTCTCTCCCCATCTTGTTTTCCGCTCCCTCTTTTTGTGTGTTTTGTTTGTCTGGTTGATTTGTTTGTGAAGTAAATGTTAGCTCTTTCACGAGCCTCGATTCAGTATACAAAAAAAACAAAAAAAAAACAAAAAAAAAACGCCTATTTTACTCCAGGGGGTCCCAGAATTATCCACCCAAAATTTCGTTGCGATCGGTTCAGCCGTTTTTGCGGTACCTGGGAACAGACAGACAGACATTTGGTGAATTAAAGTAAGAAGATTCGAAAGTCAAGCCTGGCCAACTGTTTAGTGAAAACCTAGACCAAAAATGCTCTCTGATCGACCGCACGAGAATGTGGGAACAATTGGGGGCAATAATGGTAGTAGTGGTAGTTGTAGTGGTAGTTTATTTGGGGCCACACTATATTGTAGGTCCATATTTCATAATATGTAAGTGATTTTTATACATCATTTTTAGGCATTCTGTTGTTTATCAATCTATCTAATTAAAAATGTAATCGAATTAAATCTAATTACAATAAAAATGAAATTTAAAATTAAAATTTAATGAAATGAAAAATTATTAAATTAAATTAGAAATTACTATTTAATGAAAATTATTTAAATTATTAATTTAATTAAATTATATTAATTAAATTATTTTAATTAAATGAATTAAATTAAATTATTTTATTATTAATTAAAACGAATTGAATAATTAATTAAAATGAATTAATGTTATTAATTTTATTAATTAAATGCATTTAATTATTTATTTAAACAGAATTAATTACATTTAATTATTAAAAGATTATTTAATTTAAATTAAAATTAATTTAAATTAAAATGAAATCTAATTAAAATGTTAATCTAATTAAATGTAGTCACTATCGCCGGAACCATGGCCAAATTACAAATGCCTGCCCTAACCTACAGAGGGCATTGCGTCAGTGGCACGGCTGCACCCTCAACCAAAGATGCTACCCCGCAGCCTTGTGCAGCATCCAAAAGAAGAAATGTAGTCTCTCATTTGAAGCATCTTGTTTTAATACCCTTTCCATTTCCGCAGTTTTATTGCAAGCATAATTCTATAACAACTCATCAAATTTCATTTTAGGGAAGGGAGCTTTCAAGCATTCAGTCGCACGCACACTGAACTGAACACTAGGGGACACTGTTATTATTTATCGTGTTAGAAACTTGGTGAGACTAATTTTCAATACGACAAGTGCACGAAACATATGTGTGAGTTATAATGAGAGTACCATAATATGGTTACCGCCATATTTGGGTCATTATCTTATGGCCACCTTGTATATTATGGTGATGCACATACTCCAAGCTAGAATTCTTCAATGGTTCGAGGATTAATCGAAATCAGGGTTTCTCAACCTTTTTGCCTCTGCGGCCCCCCTGTGTCCAATAAAATAGTCCAGTCACCCCCAGAGCTAGGCCTAGACGAGATACCCTCCCCTAACTGATATACATTGAAATAGATTTGGAAGAGTCTGGACATCATTCAGGAAATCTATGCTAATCATGTCGACGAATGGAACTGAGCGAAGATCTACTGTAGTCTATATACCCCACAAGGGTTAATAACACGACCCTTCCTGCCGCTAACACGCATTTTTCCAAGGCTGCTTCTTATAACAAAAGTAATAACAACACTAATGATAATAGCATAATATTAACGTTATTACAAAATAATATCCCCCGTCCCGAAAGGTTTTTTGTGACGTGCGATATTGCCCCCTCCCCGACATGACTGCGGCTGTACTCGTACTAAAAATTAACCAACGGAAGCACTACATGGTAAACACTCGACTGAGTCAATAATTTTCCCCTGCCATCTCGCGGACCGCTGGTGGCATTCTGCGCCCCCCTTGGGGTCCACGGACCCCCAGTTAAGAAACCAGGATCTAAATCATGACTAACTGTATGCAAATAAACGTTTCCATGCTGCCTTATCATATTATCATATTATTCATATTATTACTGTATTATCATATTTAGATGAAGCCTGGTGTTGGCTTAGCGGTTAGGGTGCCGGCTTGGGATCCTGGGTTCGAATCTCGGTCATTGCTGAATTAACACCAGGGGCCTGTCATCCCCCTGAGGTCGGCAAATTGAGTACCAGTTCACTGGTAATTCCCTGTGTGTTGCAAGAGGTGACTAACAGGGTTGGCGGCAGGAAGGGCATCCGGCCATAAAACATTGCTTCAAAAAGGGGACGACGGTGCCAGAAAAAGGCCAACTCCTGCACTGCGGCGAAAAATGGCCTCTTCTTCTTCTATTATCCTATTTAGATGCCAACTTACTCATTGTTTTATCTCACTAGCTGTGCTTTCCGCAGCTATAATTCCAGAATGTTTTCACTGATGTAATTCCAGAAATTCACAGAATGAATAAGCAAGGGAATGAATGAATAGGAAAAGATGAGAGAGTGGACAGGAGGAAATACGATTACTTCAAGGAAGAGGTTAGGCAGGGTAAATAGGGATGTGAAAGATTTCTCGTATGAAAGGGGAATGACATGAGATCATGGTCGTTTACCCACCACCTGCTTTGTCTTTAAGCAGATACTTTAAGCGCAATAAGTGTATATATGTATTGCACTTGGCACACTGGGCAAGCCCTTTATGCCCTGGCCTGAATCTTCGGATTTGTTGCTTGATGCGATATTTTTAGTGCAATTATTCAAGGTTTTTACATACATGTGGCAATTCTCACTTTTTGAAATGACTTTTGTTTTCACTTTAAAAAGCACCATAAACCAACAGACTGATGGATTTCATAATCTTTTCAGTACTAGTTGGATATGCATACATATCCTGCAAGCATAACCTGGGGTGCATCCTCCATGCAGACATAATAAATATAAGCTTTATAGTTTATATAATTGATGATGCACTGAATTGTGTTTGCATTCTGCAAGCAGCTAATTAACTCAAGTAAATGAAGAATGAATTGTGAGAATGAGCTCTTTATTTAAACAGTTTACAGCCATAGTCATTTTTTATGTAAACTAGGGAGCCCGTTGGTCCATTGGACCAAGTTTTCATTGGTCTTCACCACTTGTAGAATACCTGCCTGCCAAACTCAGGGGTATTTTGGGTCATCTGGGTCTTTTGGGTCCTCAGGGACTTTTGGGTCATCTAGGTCTTTTGGGTCCTCAGGAACGTTTTGGTTTTCTGGGTCTTTTGTGTCCTCAGGAACTTTAGGGTCTTCTGGGTCTTTTGAGCCTCGGGGACTTTTGGGTCTTCGGGATGTTTTGGGTCCTCATGGACTTTTGGGTCCGCTAGATCTTTAGTGGTCTTTGGGGTCTTAAGGATTTTAGGGGTCTTAAAGGGTCTTCAAAGGTCGAAGGGGTTGTTTTTCATAGATGTGACAATCAGTCTAAAGTAGTCTAAATCAGCAGTCTAAAGAGTTAAAAAGTACATTTCAATAATACGTAATATGTAATTAATTAATAGACTATGTAATTAATAGACACTAAAAGTATACCCCCCACACACACACACACACACACACACACACGCACGCACGCACGCACGCACGCACGCACGCACACACACACACAACTCATCCATTTATAGTAAATATGTCAAATGTTGTAAAATAAAACTGTTCTTTACATTCTAATGGGTTGCTAGGCAACACCAAGGGGCGGAGTTTCTGATTCCAAGTTGAAGACAAACTTTAAGTGGTGGATCTGGAACATATATAAACTGAAGTGGAAAAGAAACAGTAATTGTCATATTCTTATAGCTGCTTCCACATTGCACATCATTAACAACAAAGCCAATTCGAGTTATCATCATGTCAAGCCTGCATCTTCCTTTTTTGATACATTGATCGAACTTAGATTAGTATCACACCAACAATTTAGGTAATAGGCTGCAAGAGAAACAGCGATTCTGACCAGGGTCCAATTGACCTAATGATAAATGCAGTAGGGTACAGTACTGTAGAACATTGTTTGCCTCACTTTTAATGGATAATGAAGAAGGCATGCCTTATTGGGTAGATGAAACACTACTGTGAAACATAAATTCTGTTTCCAAAAAAACAAAGTTCTGGAGCTACACAGGATAAGCCCTTTGCAATTTCAAATCATACCCAGGTTCTTCCACTGCTGCAGACATTTACAAGTAGCACAGGCATGAGAATCCAATGCTACATGACCCCATCAGCCGCTGAACCAGTTTCATCACTCAGTGGCGAATTATCAGCAACAGTGCAGAAAGAGAGATGCGCACCACCAGGGCTCCCAAACATGAACCACGTGAAATGATGATAGCCATTAACATAGAAATATAAAAGGCCCAATCATATCTCTCAACTGGAAATCACGTCTCTCACCCGTAACCTGTGAGAAGGCAAAATGCCTAAATTCTGTGTTGGCTTCCAAGTGTTGTGTCCACAACCCCTCTCTCTCTCTCTCTGTGATCACCCTTACCAGTCATTCCCAACTACTCATGGACTCTGTGGCTTTTGCACCTGAGAAGGTGGAGAAGCTTCTGGCAACCCTCAACTCTGATTTGGCAACTGGGGAAGATGACATCAGCCCAGAGTCCTAAAAACCTGCTCTGCTGCTCTTCCACTTTCCCTCTCTGCCCTTTTCACCATACCATTTGCCTTAGGTTATCTTCCATCTGCTTGGAAGTCAGCCAACTTCGCAGCATTACATAAAAGGTGCAAAAACGGATCCCCTTAACTACAGACCAATTCGCTTACTTCCAATCATCAGCAAGGCCATGGAATCCATCATCGCAGTTGACATAAAATCATTCCTTTCCTCCAACAACCTCATCTCAGATCATCAATTTGGATTCAGACCTGGTCACTCTGCCTTGAAAATGCTGCTTTAACTCTCATAACAATGGATGGAGGCCCTCAATATCAGAGATGAGATCAGTGACATCTCTCTGGACATATCTCGAGCTTTCGATACAGTCTGGAATCTCACCTTGCTCTTCAAACTGTCTGCATATGGAATTCAAGACAACTCCACTCTTGGATTACTGACTTACTCTTGTCTCAAAGCCAATGTGTGGCTCTCAACTAATCCTTTCTTCTCCTCTCCCAGTCAAGGCTGGAGTGCCCCAAGACAATGTTATAGACCTATTCCTAATCTTCATCAATGATTTCTCCGACTCTCTGGAAAATCCTCTTTATTTTTGCTGATGACTTCACCCTCTGTCATGACATTCCTCATCCTCTGACAGCCAGGCAGCAGCATCTTTCCTCTCTTCAGACATTGACAAAGATCTCAAACTGGTCAAACACTTGGAACATGTCTTTCAATCCTGAGAATTCCCACGCACTCACTCTGTCTCCGAAAGGATTGTCCAAGTCTTCGGTTGTCTTAAAGGTTAAGGTGGCTGGCTTTAAATCTTAGGGTCCTGAGTTTTAGCCCCTGACATTCCATTGAATTAACACCAGGTGGCCCGTCATGAGGTCGGCAAAATGAGTACCTGTTGCTGGCACAGGGGGAATTACATCAGCGGCACATCCCCCAGGAAAAGATGCAGCCAAGCAGCCACAGGCTGCATACGAAACCCACCAGGACCATACCGCAAACTACTACATCTACTTTCTCACCAAAACCTCTCGAAGAAGTTCAGTCACTCAAACTCTTGGGTCTCACTCTCAGCCACATCTCTCTTGATCTCCAAAGCCAGACGCAGACTGGGCATCTTCCATCATGCAAAGTCCTCCCTTGGCACACCTGAGCTCCTATCCACCTACAATGCTTTCATCCGCAGCTTGCTAAAATACTGCTCTCCTCTATGGGCTGGCTCCTCTGCGTCACACCTTGCTCAGCTTGACGTCGTGGGAACCATGGCCTTCAAGATTATTCAAATTTCTTGCAATGAAGCTTGGTCCATAGGCCTATCACTTTGTCATTGTCGACAGGTCAGTGGTCTCTGTGTCTTCTTTTCTGATTTTGTACCCTCTGCTTTGTACCCTCCAGATATCTGCAAGATACACGTGGTCCACCAGCAAACCCCCTCATAGTGAATCTGCCCAAAATCCAGAACCCCTGCTAACCTCCACTCATTTGTTCCTCTTTTCTCCCGCCTCTGGAACCAACTTCCACACTATCTTAAATCTCATTCTACCCTCCAGATCTTCAAGACACCTGCTCACCACCATTTTAAATCATCCACCATCCAAAACCATCATATTTTCTGCACCCGTTAACCCCACCCCTATCCCTCCTCCTTCCAAATTTCCAATTTTCACTCCTGAGCATTTCCTTCTGTATCCATATTGTCCAACCAATGCATCCTCTCCTGCCCCCCATTCTTCCCCAAACCCATTGTTTGTCCACCTCTTTCTGTCTTGGCCTTCGGCTCTGCTGTTGGTGTCCCCCCTCTCCCTTCTGTTCCATTTGCATCCTGTTTTGCATCCTGCTACGTACTTATCCGTCCAGTGTACTAATTCTAGCTCTTCCAAGAGCCTCGACTATGTATACAAACTAATTGGAAACTCAATGCCTGGGCCGAATATTTTCTTGTCACAAAAGAGAAATTTAGCAAAACGTGCGTACAACGTTTAGCACTCAGGACATTACACTACACGTGCTGAACGTGGTGATTAATTTTTTTCCAGCGTGACAGTTCTTCAGTCACAAAACAAACTGATCAATTAAAATTAATCACCCTGTAAAGTATAGTTAAATGGCCATAAAGTAAATATTTAATAATAACCCATGGTCATTGCATACCTCTTATACTATTCATTGTTAGAATTCCTCTTTAAAATACCTGCGACGTGTCCAAGCTTAAGGCTGACAACATCCAGCATGCCAGCACCAACCTGAACAGCTGCCTTAGCGTGGTGACCTCCTGCTCAAGGTGCTCGCGTAGGTCTGCAGGCCGAAGGGCCACTTGGCACACTGGGCAGGTCGCCGGACCGAGTCCATCATACAGGACCGTCTTCTTTCGGCCTGTTGGGAGAGACACCGAGAGTAAGCCTTGTTCACTCCAAGCGATGCAATTCATAAACCATGACAGGAAAGAGATTGTGGTAAACTCTTTGTCGACAAGATCGTGTGAAAGGATGGGGAATGGACATCAGCTAAGCAGAGAGGCAAATCGCACAAAGTGTAACAATGTTTAGAATGGCACTCGTAAAAGAAAAAAAATGCATTTCCGTTAAGCAGACTTCTCAAAAGGTAAAGGTACAGTACAGTAAAATAATTTATATTTTACATTTAGCTACGGCACTGCGTAACTGTTCGTTTCAATCACACAGCTTCTTACCATGTAAATGTAGAGAGTTCGTAGAACACCTTACCCCATGCAGTCTTCAGAAAAAGGAGATGGGAAGGGTCGTTTAAGCTGTTGCGTTGTTTTTCCGAGCACAATCTATATTTCCGATGAGCCGCCATTTTGTCTGAATGTCTACACGCCCCAACACTGAGAGCGTGAGCGGAAAATTTGATTGATTTAGATGGCGTAAAATGGCGCAATATTTTGTCCAAGTATCTGGTAGACCCCAGTTGATGTTGAGAATGCATTCCTGGAAGGTGCGACGAATATCGAAACGATGTAAATCGGAGCAATGTTTCTCATAGTAATTGACGGAATTAGGGGCGGGATGCATTGAATAAGATGAATAAGATGAATAAGATGCATTCTGAACTTCACAACTTCAACTATTTTATTTTGCTTTGTACCCATGACATTCCCCCTTTTTGGGTTATATTCAACAGTTATATTCAACAATAACAGTTATATTCAAATATGTATGTATATATATATATATACAGGGTGAGTCAAAAGTAGCGCCAGATTTCTGTTTATATATATATATATATATATATATATATTTCTGTCAGTTGATTGTTTGTTTGACATTTGTATTACAGTGTACAAGAAGGTATAAATAAATGAATGACATGTTTATCTTACCATTTATTCGGGGAAAAATTATTACGGAAGTGTACCAAGCTGTTTTACTTGCAATTTTCAAAGTGCCCTCCCTCGTGATCGATGCACAATTGCAGCCGAGCAGGCACAGAGTGGCACACACGCTTGCAGAGTTCGATATCAATTTCCTCAAACTTTGCAGTGATTGGAGCCTTCAATTCCTGAATGGTATGAGACTTTTCACGATAAACAAGGTCTTTCATGAGCCCCCAAAGAAAGAAATCTGGAGGTGTAAGGTCTGGGGAGCGTGCCGGCCACTCGATCAGACCGCGGCGGCCGATCCACTTTCCGGGAAAGTTTTCATCAAGCCGAAAGCTGATAAACTTTCGAAAGCTGATAAAGATAAACATGTCATTCATTTATTTATACCTTCTTGTACACTGTAATACAAATGTCAAACAAACAATCAACTGACAGAAATATATATATATATATATAAACAGAAATCGGGCGCTACTTTTGACTCACCCTGTATATATATATATATATAACTAGAACGGGACTCTTCAATGTCACGACGTCGACCGATATGCCTCTGCCAACATTATTACATCGTTATAATACTTCTACCAACTTTGCTTTCAATCCATTCAGCTGTTCTCAAGTTATCACATTTTTATCTGACAAGACCACTGACCTTTGACCTCTTGACCCCAAAATCTACTCAGTTAATCTTTACATCATTATAAATATCTGTACCAAGTTTGAATTAGATCAGTTCAGCCGTTCTCAAGTTATAGACATATTACAGACTTTGACCTTTGACCCCAAAATTTCATCAGTTAACCTTTATATCAATATACATACCTGTACGAAGTTTGCATTAGATAACTTCAGCTGTTCTCAGGTTATAGACCTATTACAGACTTTGACTTTGACCTTTGACCCCAAAGTCGAATTAATTAATCTGTACATCATATTACATACCTGTACCAAGTTTGAATTAAATCACTTAAGCCGTTCTCAAGTTAGACATATTACAGACCTTTGACCTCTTGACCCCAAAATCGAATCAGTTAACCTTTATATCAATATACATACCTGTACCAAGTTTGAATTAGATAACTTCAGCTGTTCTCAGGTTATAGACCTATTACAGACTTTGACTTTGACCTTTGACCCCAAAGTCGAATTAATTAATCTGTACATCATAATACATACCTGTACCAAGTTTGAATTAAATCACTTAAGCCGTTCTCAAGTTAGACATATTACAGACTTTGACCTTTGACCTCTTGACCCCAAAATCGAATCAGTTCATTTTGACATCATTATACATAATTTTACCAAATTTGGTCAGAATCTCATCACTGGTTCACAAGTTATCGTGGTAACGAAAACCTATCACGGACGGACAGACGGACAACCTTAAAACATCATTCCTCTGGCGACTTCGTCAACGGAGGCATAAAAATTCTTACAGTCGGAACCTCTTCCGGAAGCAGTCATACCAGTCACGACGTGCAATGAACGTCGGCATTTTTATAGATGGTACACACCGTAGTCGGAGGCAAACATAAACCATAAACCGACAACACCAACCACACGTTCACCAGCATCGATTTGAGGAATAACATCCAATTTAACTTCGAAGGTAACACTTTTACGCTGCTGCTTAACCTTCTGCAGTAAAGTACATTTATTTATGCGTGGCACAATCTAGTTTGTGTACCATGTGCAGGGTAAGTGGAGGCGAAAGCTGAGGCAACAGATATGAGAAAGGACAGATGCTGTCAGACACGTAAGTGTGGGTTGAGGTGATGCACGCACATGATGCACTGATATTAATAAATGATTTTTAATACATGGTCGAGGCTCGTGGAAGAGCTAGGACACAGAACAGATCAGGACACAACATAAAGGGAACAGCAGGATAAAGGGGAAATACCAATAGCAGGGTGGAGGGAGAAGGTAGACGGAGAGGGAGGGTGATGATTTTTTTGCGAAACGACGTGAAAGGGGAGGCGTAAATCGGGGTATAACTACTGCCAAACTGGAGGTTTTTGGAAGTCGCAAAACGTTTATTTGTGTTCTACAGTAATCAAGTATATAATTCAATTGAAATAAAATAAAGGTTTCAAAGGCTGAAGAATTACAAAAAAAAATGTTTTTTTGGAGGTTTACCGCCATTGATGCAGCGTCTGTTACACCACCTTTTTTTTTTGTATACAAGATCGAGACTTGTGTAAGAGCTAACATTAATGACAAAGAAAAACAAACGGACACATAAGACGAAATAAAGGGAGCGGTAGACAAGATGGGGAGAGAGGGGGAAGCACACAAATACAACATTTGAGAGCAGGGACATCGGGAGATCTGTGGGAGGGAGAGGGCTTGGGGGGAGGAGGCATGGGAAAAGGGGTGGGGGGGGGGGGTGGGAGAGGTAAAAAACACATGGACACTGCTAGGACTTCCAGGAAAGAAGTTGGTATTTCAGAAAAGTGGATCTGGGGTGAATTAACGGGGGTAGAAATGTTTAATTTTTTAAACACATTTAATTAGTTATTCACGCCTGTTGTTTGTGTCCTTTATAACGTCTCTAAAACAGTAAGTTTTCCTGTTTGAAATGATTTTCAATTGTGCTCGACTTCCAGACAGGCAGACAGGCTAAACAATGATCTTACTCTGCGCATGCGCCGCCGGGACAAGATTCCGTACAATTTACCAAATCCAGAGCCAAAGTACTAGTAAACTGCAGGAACGTGTTCTGATTCATGTTCCGATTTGTGTTCTACAGTGTTCAAAATACCCCATAATATTCAACTGAAGTTAAGTAGTTCCTCGATCACAAACTGACATCTGCAGACAGACAGAAAAAGTGAACCAATTGCATCACCCCCGCTTTTCGCTTCGCGTGCAATGAGGATCACATGATCGGTCACCTGACCCGACATGCAAATATTTCAGGCATTTGGCAACACACTTAAAACAGCATTTGTACTTCTTCATCATTTTAATATCAAGTGAAGTGCTTCTTGAAATGTGCATTCCACATTCAACCCACAGCATTTAACCCCTGACTATCACTTCTCCTTCTCCCTCCTTTTGCTTTAAATATTTCCCTATTGATTCTTGTCTTTTTGCAATTGTTGTTTTCATGTTTTGTTATGCATTATGTTTTGCACTCTGTCAAAGCGCCTTTGGGCTTCATGAAAAGCGCTATATAAAATAAATGAATTATTATTATTATTAGAATCTCGTTGTATGGTAGTTGGGGTAAGGGTAAAAGAAAACAGGTAAAATATTCCCATTGGATGTAGGAAGAAATGGGACATGCTGCTTTCTACCACAGCGTGTATGTGCCTTTGGTCGGTGGCTTGAGATACCATAAATGCCTCGAACCTCTGTAAGGTGTTACCCGAGTTTGGTTTATGGATGTCATTGATTATGCCAACAAATGAAAATCCAATTCATTGTCAAATCCACAAACTGTGATCACACCACAAAACCAAAACAAGACTATTAAGCAATGAATCTTCCCCATTCACAAAGTCAGCAATCTGGCGTGCTGAGTTTGGACCTCAACTGGACCAAAACGTGATTGGACCACATGATCTTCTTGCTTTGTCTCATCACCTGTTGATAGACAACCCCAAACTGAGAGAGCTGGGATGAAGATGAAGATGATTATGCACAACCAACAAAAATGAAGAAATCGTTCTTATTGAAAAATTGGGATTTTAAAAGGATTTTAAAAAACACACACACACGAAAAACCTTGTTGAATTAAATTACTCGAATGTTCTCACTTGTATAAGTACTTCATTACTGGAGGGGACATGGGGATAACCTCAATTAGAATGTGAAATACCACACAAATATATTATCACATATATTATAAATGATGAATTATAAATAATATGCACATGCTCGGTGATTAAGTGCTTTCCAGAAAGAGAGAATGGTTTTTATTGTTAAAATATTCCAAGCTGTGCAGGGCCTTGAGTCGAGCGAGCTGCGCACACGAGGAAATACGTCAATTCCCATGGTCAGTTAATCACCTGCGAATCAATACCCACCACACTTGACAGGCTTTTAGCGGCTTTTTATCACTGGCACTTAGGAAACAAAAGATTAATAAACGGCGATCTTTTTTTATCTGATCCGCCATGGCAGGGAATATAAGGAGTCTCTTGTTGACAAACCGCCCCTCATGACATGTGTCATTGCTTGGGGATCAGGAAAAGGGCATTAAGGCTTGTTTTCTGTCTGAAGTCGAGCAGACGTGAAGCTCAAAGTCGAGCAATTCAACACCAGCCAAACCAGATCTCGACCCTGACTTCCAACATTTCGACCACCACGTTGTTCGATCTTTTTAAATCATATAAATTTGGTCCCTATGATGTGCAATCGTTCAACTCCATATTTATATACGTATATATATATATTATAAGAAACAGGAAGTAAATTCCTTCGTGGGGCTAATGTGAAAAAATTCCGACTCAACCCGGGACTCGAACCCAAGAACCACATCACTGACACAGTGACAGAATGTATAAATGTATAATTAAATGTATTATAAAATGTATAATTATAATGAATTAAAAAAAATAAATAAATAAATATGTATAAATACATATATATGTATAATGTATATATACATATATATATATATATATATATATATATATATATATATATATATATATACACAGACTTGGCATTTAATATGGAATATTTTTTTTGTGGGGGTGAACTTACTTTTCAAGATGACTTAGAACCAAAAGTTCATTGGAATTATGTTGAAATTATTCTAGATTTTGTTAATGTGACCTTTAAAAGAAACAAAAACCACATTTGACATTTCGAAGCAAATAAATTGATCCTTGAAAGTGATGGAAACTGATATCGAACTCAATTCACGGACAGTACTGTGTTAAACTTCTGTACGTTTTCCAGAAGTATCTCTTTATTTTGCACATTAGCCATAAAAATTTTCAACAAAAAACAAAAGCTAAATTATGA
This sequence comes from Myxine glutinosa, assembly GCF_964187855.1. Classification (NCBI taxonomy): domain Eukaryota; kingdom Metazoa; phylum Chordata; class Myxini; order Myxiniformes; family Myxinidae; genus Myxine; species Myxine glutinosa. The sequence continues at coordinate 74,314,447 of NC_136261.1, read as the reverse complement.
CTGGGATTACGGACAGTAAAATTACAGTTCAGTACTTCGTGTAACCCCCACGAGCATTCAGGAGAGCACATACACGTCGAGGCAGGCTGTTCACGAGATTTGCCAAGGTTTGGACAGGAATCGCTTGCCATGCAGTGACAATAGTCTGCTGCAATTCACGCACAGAGGTAGGCTGCTGGTCCAAGTTGTCGATTTGACGCGTTAATTCTGCCCACAAGTTCTCTATCGGATTCATATCCGGGGACATGGCAGGCCACTCCATATGCTCTACACCACGGTCAGCAAGAAAGTGTTGGATCATGCGAGCACGATGAGGCCGTGCATTGTCATCTTGGAAGACAAAGTTTCCTCGAAAGGCTGCACGAGCAAATGGAAGCAATGTTTCTTCCAGAATGACCCTGTACTTGAACTGGTTCAGGTTTCCATTCAGAACAACCAGGTCAGTTTTGCCCCCTGCATGAAAAGCAGCCCAAACGGTCACCCCACCACCTCCAGCTTGGACTCTTGGCACTATACAATCTTCGTTGTGGGCTTCATGCACTTGACTGCGCACTCGGACGCGGCCATCTTGACGATAGACCAGAAATCTAGACTCGTCACTGAAGGTCACGTGATTCCAGTTTCTTGGCTGCCATTGACGGTGCTCTCTGGCCCACTGCAATCGGCGCTGGCTGTGTTGTCTGGTCAGGCGTGGCTTTCTCGGGGGACGCCTGGCACGATAGCCTGCTTGAACCAGTCGTTGGTTGACTAGCCTTCTGGATACAGGCACATTTGTCAGTTGCTGCCACTCAGCCCTAAGCCGATTAGCTGACTTGGTACGGCCATTGCAGACTAACCGGTGCAGCTGGCGATCATCTCTCCTTGTGGTTCTGCGTGGATGTCCTGGCCTCGGTATTGGAGTAGGGACACCCCTCTGAGCATTTCGTTTCAGGATCTTTGACACCTGACCTTGAGTGATGCCATACTTCCGAGCAACAGCACGCTGTTTCATGCCAGAATTTCGTAAAGCCACCACTCCATGACAAACAGCATTGTCACGTTGACGGACCATCTCCAGAGGAAGCGGCAATAACTTTTGTAGACGTGCAGCAGTTGTTTTCCACTAATACAGAACGCAACAACCATTATATACCCGATTGTGAAGCCAATCGTCAAATGTACCTGTCCTTACATTTTGTCATCCCACCTGTGATATAATCCTGTTATTGACTTCTTGCTGCGAAAGACAATCAGTGACATGGTTCTTTCAACAAAGACATCACCGAAGCGAAAAAGAAACTCACCAGATTGATATACTGAGTTCAGAAAGTAAACCCAAGTCAAGAAAAAAAATATATTCCATATTAAATGCCAAGTCTGTATATATTTTTTCTGTATATATTCTGTATATATTCCAAGTCTTCCGTTTGGTTTTTGCTCTGATATGCATTGTCAGCTGTGCGACCTTATATAGACAGGTGTGTACCTTTCCAAATCATGTCCAATCAATTGAATTTACCACAGGTGGACTCCAATCAAGGTGTAGAAACATCTCAAAGATGATCAAGAGAAATGGGAGGCACCTGAGCTAAATTTCAAGTGTCATAGCGCAGGGTCTGAATACTTATGTAAATGTGATGTTTCAGTTTTTTATTTTTAATAAATTTGCAAAACTTTCTAAAATCCTGTTTTCTCTTTGTCATTATGGGGTATTGAGTGCAGATTGATGAGGGAAAAATGAATTTAAACGATTTCAGCACAAGGCTGCAACATAACAAAATGTGAAAAAAGTGAAGGGGTCTGAATACTTTCTGAATGCACTGTATATATATATATATATACACACATACATACATATATATATACTTTTTTTTTTTTTTAATCCCGGTTTTATCCCAAATTTTTGGCTAATGTGCAAAATAAAGAGATACTTCTGGAAAACGCACAGAAGTTTAACACAGTACTGTCCGTGAATTGAGTTCGATATCAGTTTACATCACTTTCAAGGATCAATTTATTTGTTTCGAAATGTCAAATGTGGTTTTTGCTTTTTTTAAAGGTCACATTAACAAAATCTAGAATAATTTCAACATAATTCCAATGAACTTTTGGTTCTAAGTCATCTTGAAAAGTAAGTTCACCCCCCAAAAAAAAATTCCATATTAAATGCCAAGTCTGTATATATACCGAGATATCAATACAACTTGCACAATTGTGTCTGAACGGTGTAAATGTCCTAACCATGGCATGTATAATGCTGAATGATACCTCATTTTAGAGCTATTGGGTCCACGCAATGCATGCGGAGGTCAAAAAATATTGACATTTACTCAATTTTGAGTTATGTGCATTTTCCTGCCTAGGTTGCGCACATGGGCAGTGTATAGGCTCAGAGTCGCTGGTTCGCATACCTCCAGAAAGAAAAAATATATATATATAACCATCAATGAATCAGTTAATTCTGTCCAACGTATAATTGCATTTTCGTCGATTAACTTCACCGAGAAACCTTAGCAGTTGAAAGAGTTAGTGATTGTTAGTATTATGCTGTCGAAGGGCATTCCTCGCAAACTATAAAGTATATTCAATATTTTATTGGGAATGGATTCCATTACAACAGTCCTATACATATATATATATATATATACACACACATACACACACACACACACACACACACACACACACACACACACACACACACACACACACACACACACACTCGCTCACACACACGCACGCGCACACACACGATCAATATCCGGTTACTTTGACTTTCGTAAAACATCAAGAAGATTGATGTTTACAGCTGTCGAAAAAATTCACCAGGAAGCGGATTGCATCAATGATGAATGAAATGGTCCTAATTTCCTTAACATACATATAATATCAATCGATATGTATGAAGGGCTTGCTGCTCCTGCTAGAAGAGGGGCTCACACCCGAAACCTTCACCCGCTTTCTCACAGGGATCAGCACACCCTGCTGAACATTGCACCGGGAAAATGAATTGTCCCGGTTTAGTTATATTTTATTTTTAATTCCTTCCTGGCATTCCGCTGCACTAAGATTGATTACTACATAATGAGCAGGGAAATGTTAATATATTCTGAACATGTCGAATGCCATTCGTTTCTTATGCACACAGTGTGCTCAGAAGGCAGTGAGGCAATGAGTGCGAATCTGTTCGGAATATCATCTTGTTAAAGCTAACATGTCCAGGTTGGATGTTAATAAGCTGGATGTTGCTGTTGTGATTGTTTCAACGTTCGCTTGAACGTTTGTTTAGCAAAATGAAGCAAATATCTGGCCCTGAGGGGGCGCAATTTACAATGATAAATAGGCTGATTGTGTTGCACAAATATATAAAGCTGTTTACAAATGCATATTAACAAAAAGGAAAGTGTTTAGAGTTTGTTATTTTCGATTATTCTATTTAAAAGTAAATGTGGCGAATCAAGGTTGGCCAATCATTTCAGGTTGATTGGATCTGATGCATAATTCATGAGGCTGCTGTTATACAGCGTTCACTTCAACAGATGGAATGTGGAACAAGCAATGGGGACATTACAGTAAATGATGCACATGTATCGCTGACGGTAACGGATAACCCATGCAAAGAGCAACTTACCAGAGCAAAGCAATATTAGTATTGAAAATCTTTGTCAAGTTATATTGTTGATGACTGAGACCAACTGTCAATTGCTGATGACTAGCTGTCTTCGAGCAACCATAGGATCAACTGTGTGTCATAGAAATGTCGACAACTCATGTTTCTTCCTTGCAATACGTTTCACAATATCTGCTTATTGTGGCCTGCTTTGCTGGTGTTGAATCTGCGAGCACAAAGATTTCCACAAACACTGAATCGGAGCCAAGGATCATCACCCAGCAAAAGGGGATGTACCTGACTCACCAATCTTACAATACCAGATGCAAATGCAAATTTGATGGACAGGTTGGGTGTGTCGCAACGAAGAATGGATTCGATTTTGGTGAAGATCCAGATCGGGATAGTAAATTTTTTTATAATTATTCTTCACCATTGAGAGATGGGACCAAAAACGATATATAGCACGATATTTCAAAAAGTTGGGGGCGACTTTTGACAAAACTTGGTGGATGAGTTGATCAGGTGACAAGGACAAGCCTATTCGATTTTGGTTCAGGTCCAAATCCAGATCCGGCCTTTCAGTGGGATAAAAAACGTAAACTGTTGAGCCTGGTGGAGGTATGTGCTCCACCGAGTGCTATTGTAGTTTGAACTGCAAATGGTGCCTTGTCGCAGAGGCAATAGACACTTTAATTGCATGGATCAAAAATATGTATGTACATACGCCCTGAGGTCTTCACTACAGGGTCGACACGACAATATGTTTATGTATGTATATATATGTATAGTATGTATGTATATATATTTGCACACAAACACACAAACACACACACACACAATTCAGATCACCCAAACAAGATCAGTTATTTTGACTTTAGTAAAGCACCAAAATGATCGTTGTTAACCAAGATTAAGTCATAAGAGAGCAAAGTCATAACTACGTGAACACAGTGGAAAGGAGGGAAACACACAAACAGCAGCCTATATGGACAGAGAGACACTTGAAGAAAGAATGAGAAGGGAAAACACCCAGAAAAAATGCACGAAGGCCTCTTACACCTGCAGAAATTGACCTCTTACACCTGCAGAAAAAAATTAACTTGGGAGTGCAATACGGCAATGATTGGCTGAATCTCCTCCTCATTTCCTTGTTTAAGATAGTACAGGATCGTGCGACCTTTTTTAGACTCAGTGTAGTCGAAGGGAGACTGAGGAACCTTTGTGTATTAATTTCCAGTCTGCATATGGAAAATAAATATTTAAATGGTGCAGGTGCAATTCTCGACAGAGTACCGACCTTTGAGCAGGCGCAGTCCAAGATCTATCCTTCACCACCAAGAGAGGCACTCCACATACATTCACAATGTATGTATGCCTATATTATTTCTATATACAGTATATACATAATGCAATCCCACTTTCCCACTCTCTGTACCCATAGCCTGCAGGGCGAGGCTTAATATAGAGGTGGAAATACCCACTGGTATTGCTCAAGTGCATCTTTTTTTCTATGTTATCCAAACTTTGCGATCTAATTTAGACATCGAAAGCCGTTTGTAAGGATGGGATTATATTGTGCATTAAAATTTGGAAACAAGGATTTGCGTTCTGAAAATAGAAGGGATCGAAAGTGTTTCAGAGTTGCACACTTTTAATTATCACTGCATAGATGGAAGAATTGTTGCTGATTTACCGCTTTTTCGGGTTGCTTTCACTCGCTTTACCCAAAAGGAAGAAACTATTGTAATCAGCGTGTGTGTGTGTGTGTGTGTGTGTGTGTGTGTGTGTGTGTCCGCACAGCAATCAACTTTAATTAAACGCCCCTAAATGGCGTACTTTATCATAGCGCCCCCTAGCGGCCTACCTTAATACAGTCCCCCGCTGTGCAGAAAGGGTCGACGAGACCGATAGCCTGGTGAGGATCTGCATTGGTAAATGCTCTGCATTGTCGGTTCTTATTATCAATCACTATACATTGATAATAAAAACGAAAAACAGTTCCTGAGTTGTTATTTGATGCTGAGTTCGTTATGTAAAGATTCATTTTCATAAACCTTCATTTTCTTTATTATATGTGGCCATGTGTATCCATCCTCAATATCTTTAGTTTTATTAGGTAAGGACATCAGAAATCAGACGGAAGTTTATTGTTGTTGGTGCGGCGGATCTGCTGGTCTTCGACTTGCACTCTCTTCGAAATTGCATCAATATTGCAGGGCCGACCATTGCATTTTCGTCATGAACGTTTAGTCTGGAACATTAACGATGAGAGTCAACAGCTCACAATGTAGCCTTGATTTCTCACGGATGTGGCCCCTTGGAACCTCAACAAGCATTCTAGGAACAGCGATGGAGCTCGAGATCATGAGTCAATGCACAGAGACACACAGAGATCAAAGGAGGCCAGGGAATGAGTGAGACCGGTCTCTATTCCGTGAAAACGTGAGTCAGGTGATCAGATGTGAGCACGAAATAGGCCAACCAGAATCTTTTTTAAATTTGCTCCCTTTTTTGTTTCATGTCATGCCTGAGGCCAATACGGGTGGTGCAGTGCAAAAGGAAGTGAGATCCTAAAACAGGAGCTGAGGATATCCTTCCTTTGACCACTCTCCCTACACCCCCACCGCGGATGTATCCTTGGAGGTTTTCGAGCAGGAGGTATATGGGGGTGAGCACACCCCCCCTCCATCCTCCTGGCATTTGGAATGAGAATATTTGACATTCAGCTGCTCCCGATTAAACCACCATTTATTAGCAGGGTGAAAATGAGCACTGCTTCACATTAAGGTCAGACTCGTAGTATCTGCTGTTAATGATGTGCGTACCCCAAATGGCGACTTACGATGAGAGTTACATTCATTTCAAGCAGGTGTGGGAAATTGGACGTTTCCTTTGGCCTGACGCGTCGCCGGGGAGGACCGTGCACTCGTTCCAGCGGGTAACACTCATTAGGACCGTACAAGCATCCGGCGACATTCAACTCTCTGCGATGAGTTTCAGGAATGAAGGACAAGCGTGATTGAAGTCTTTAAAACAGTGGAGAAAGCTTCTGTTCTCTCCATCGAGTCATGTACTATATTAAACTATTACATTCAAGGCCCACTTCCTGTGGGCCCCGAAAGGTTCTGTTCTCTGAGATATCTCCAATGCAGCCCTTTGTTCTACAGAGTAGAACACTCGTAGCTCGCGGAGGTGTTGCTTCTCATTTGGTGGCGTAGGCAGACATCAGTGTAGGACATTCTAAGTCAATAATAGGAAACCAACGTGGGATTTGAGATTCGAAGCAGAAATCAGGATAACATGACAATGCACCGGGCAGCACATCAAATGAGCCAAACACATAACATGTTCGTGCGGGCATCCGTCGCCCTGAGGTGTTCACTGCAGGGTCGACACGACAATATGTATATGTATCAGTTATTTTGACTTTAGTAAAGCACCAAAAGGATCGTTGTTAACCAATATTAAGTTAAATTAAACATAAGAGAGCAAAGTCATAACTACGTGAACACGTTGGAAAGGAGGGAAACACACAAACAGCAGCCTATATGGACAGAGAGACACTTGAAGAAAGAATGAGTGAGGGGGGAAAACACCCAGAAAAAATGTATGAAGGCCTCTTACACCTGCAGAAAAAATTACCTTGGGAGTGCAATACCGCAATGATGGGCTGAATCGCCTCCTCATTTCCTTGTTTAAGACTGTACAGGATCCTATGAAGAGTCTGCAGCATGGGAAAGATCAATAAAATACATCTGAAAGACCTTGTTCTGTGACTGGCGGGCCAATCCTGACAATGGCCACATCTCTGCTCTGTAAAAGAGAGAGTGTACCAAGCCAGGAAGTTGAACTCCATCTCTGTTTTGGATCAAACTCCTATAACACAGTCTCATGTACACAAGCATTGTAATAGGTGATGCATTCAAAAGGTTTTATGATAGAGGTACAGGACCTGCCATGCTCCAAGAGAAAACTATTTTCTTCCTTGTCATAGATACTTGTGTTTTGGACTATTGTGAGTAACTATTTCAAACACATTTTTGACCACTCACCACCTCCCTTACCCCCACAGTACATTCCTTCTTACATTCTCTTCTCTTCCCTGATGTTTTTCAACCTTTGCCTCCATTTTTCTTGGTGTCCAAAGCCTGGTCCTGGTTTTTTCCTCCAAAGCCTTGTCTTGGCTTAGCGGTTAGGGTGCCGGCTTGGGATCCTAGAATCCTGGGTTCGAATCCCGGTCAATCACTGAATTAACGCCAGTAGGGTTGACTCAGCCTATCATCCTTCAGAGGTCGGCAAATTGAGTACCAGTTCACTGGTAATTCACTGCGTGTTGCAAGAGGCGACTAACAGGGTTGGCGGCAGGAAGGGCATCCGGCCGTAAAACATTGCTCCAAAAAAATGGGACCACAGTGCCCAAGAAAGGCCAATCCCTGCTCTGCGGGGAAAATGGCCTCTAAAGGCAGTTCCTCCATTTTTCTTGTTAAATATATGCAAGTATGGATACTCATGGAAGAGCAGTTTATTTGATCTTTCAGGAGGTCTTGGAGTCCACTTCCAGCCCGTCCTATATGGTCTAGGTTTGCACACTCCACCTTAGATCGGGTTATGGTGTTTAGTAGTGTATTATGAGAAGAGATCTCTCCCAGAAGATGCCAACAATTCTAACACTGGAAGTTGACATTTTCCAGCAGTACGGTGACATCCAGAAAGGAAATTAGATTATGAAGAAAGAGCAAAAACAATGCACCCCATTTGACTGTCAAAACAATTTCCCGCCTCCTTCAGGCCTTCTTCTTCATGAGGCAAATGCAAGAGGTTCGTTCACTTGTTTCCAGGGCAACGAGGGCCGACAGGGAAGATTTTGCCCGTGTGCATTTCCAGCCACACTGGGGGGGGGGGGGGGGGGGCGAGGAGGAGGTGGAATGGCCACTCCATCATCATTCGGAACCATCGCGTCCATGGTGGTGGCATCGCAAAGTAAACTAAAACCAATGTTTACGTGTTGCGGAACTATAAGTGGAATTGTAAAGAAGACCGTGACTATAACTGGCAGGAATTTCAGTAGATTTTACTTTAATTTCCTTTTCCGCTTTACCGCTGGGTCTATAGAATCAATATGTCGTAGAGCCTTGAGCCGTCGGCCCGATTAACTACCTTTGTTGAATGGTATTGCTTAATCAGGAGACAATGGCGTTGCTTCTTCTCACGGATGCTTTTCATCCACCTGTCTGGATAAAAAATGGCTCTTCATTTCTCACCCTTTGTCTCCACTTCCTGGGCTGCTTACTCTGCATCGCTGTCCTTCCTGGATAAAAATGACCCACCAACTGTCACTACTTCATTAATATTTAATTCACTGCTAAATGTACTTATTGCTGGGGGAAGTAATTTGATGTTGGCACAGCATAATTTGACAAGAAGCGGAGGGATGTGTTTCCTTTTGTTTCTTTTCTTCAAGACCTGCCCTGCCCACCTCCCTACCATGTGCTGATACCCGGCGAGTGATATAGCAACTCGGCGTGAGAGTGAGCGTGCGACGATGTTCGATCAATCGCGGGCTCTGACGGAGAGCCTAATGCCTTTCCTATAGACAGACACATTACGTGGAGGCACGGACCGGCCCGCCATGTTTATACCGGCCAGTCCCAGAGGAGAGTAAATCACGTAAATTGACGCCACGGACGGTGATTAATCGCGCGTCTCCCTTTTGGCGTTCTCCCACAGGTCCGCCTGCCTTTTCTCCCCTCTGTAGGCCTACTATCACCACTCCCTATTCACAAATCCCCATCCCTACCCACCACTTTGCCCCCTTCCTTATTTTCAACATCTTGGCTCATCCCCTGACCTACCGCGAAGACACTGGGGACTGATGGATGAGCGGTGAATATACGCGGGCCTAACGCATGTCGAGGCCGCAGGCGTCTCTCCAGGCCCTGCCACTCCTAAAGATGATAGATCACTCGCGGTTGACTCGAGAACACCCCCTTCTCGACGCGCAGATCGTCTCAAGGTGGAAGACGAGTTCTTACCTGTCCATATGATATCGCAACAAATTTCCTATCGCTCCAAGAGCAGGAGCGCGTAAACGACACGGCATGCGGCGGGAGGAAAGTTTGGCGGCCCTGGAAATGAATCGCTGTTTGTGATGTAATGAATGCTCGGCCAGATCATTAATCACGGTAAAAAGTAGACTCGTGCTTTGATCGCTAAATGCTTCAAGTCAAACGCTTGACTGTCTCGTGATGAGCACGTGAGACAGCTTGCACGCGCTCGTGCGCCGCGCCGGAGCACGTGACGCAATCACACGGTCCCCATCCGGGTGCGCTTGTCCTCCCAGCGTGATGAATGCCTGTTATGCCAATAATAGTCATAAATGAACCTCACACCGTGAAAATCCAACATCGTTCATCATCTTAAAAAAAAAAAAAAAAAAAAAAAAAAGGGAGGGGGGAAATTACACATTCCAAAATTAGCTTTGAATCAATGTGCAATAAAGCCTAAAACTGTAACGATTCATCTGTAAAGGAATTATAATTGCCTCGGATAGAAGGATTGCTATATACTCGAAAGAAGATCTTCGAATGAACCTCCAATTCATTGTTTTTTCAATGCACGAAGCAAACAAAGAAAGATATTTCTCCATATGCTGTATAATGTGTTACACCAAACAACAAAGGGATGGATTGTGAGTTGCTGAGAGGTGAGTTAGTCAAGACCGGTTTAGTGTTCCAGTCAATTTGGCGACACAAAGTTAATGACTGCATTGTTAGTGCGAAGTCTGTTTGCCATCCGATTAAGAGACGTCGTTCTCCCCGGCACAAAGAATAATGAGCAATGGGACAGCGTGCATAACGCAGACGTATGAGTACAGGGAGGTGACAACACTGTTATTCCATTTTGCATCGGGCCTGCATCGTTATGCAAAGAGTGAGAGTTGTACATCATTATATTGTGAACAGTGAAACGAGCCCTCGGCTGTTAATTGTCACACCGTGATCGCTTGAAGCTTGTGAGAAGAAGCGTGAGTGCGTATGCAAGATCTCTACAAAGAAAACGAACAATAACTACACCTGGTAGGGACACAATGAGGGGACACCTGATTCATGAAATCATCGGCAAGAGAAAAAGAGGATCATTTAAAAATTCTAGTGGCCGGATCCGAATCCGGATCTTCACCAAAATCGAATCATGTCTTCCGTGTCACATGCACTACCTCTCTGCCAAATTTCGTCCGAAACCGTCCACAACTTTTTGAAATATTTTGTTCACAAACAAACGGACAAACAAACAGACAGACAGACAGACAGGGATGAAAACATAACCTCCATCCACCTTTGGTGGTGGAGGTAAAAATGCAAGAGTTTTGTTGAGAAGTGTGTGTGTGTGTGTGTGTGTTTGTGTTTGCGTGTGTGTGTTTGTGTGTGTGTGTTTGTGTGTGTGTGTTCATGTGTGTGTGTGTGTTTGTGTGTGTGTGTGTGTGTGTTTGCGTGGGTTTGTGTGTGTGTGTGTATGTGTGTGTTTGCATGTGTTTGTTTGTTTGTGTGTGTGTGTGTTTGTGTTTGTTTGTGTGTGTTTGTGTTTGCGTGTGTGTGTTTACGTGGGCGTGTTTGTGTTTGCGTGTGTGTGTGAGTGTGTGTATGTGTGTGTTTGCATGTGTTTGTTTGTGTGTGTGTGTGTGTGTGTGTGTTTGTGTTTGTTTGTGTGTGTGTGTGTGTGTGTGTGTGTGTGTGTGTGTGTGTGTTTGCGTGTATGTGTGTGTGTTTGTGATTGTTTGTGTTTGCGTGTGTGTGTGAGTGTTTGCGTGGGTGTGTTTGTGTGTGTGTGTTTGTTTGTTTGTGTGCGTGTTCAAGCTGGGTCACCCGATGAAGACCAGGTTATTTAGACTTGAGTAAACCAGGAAGAAGTTTCATGTTTAGAGCGCTGCGGCAAAATTTAACCCGAGAGTGCACCACGGCCAGGATGGGTCAAATGGCCTCATTTCCTTGTTTGAGGTAGTGCAGGATCATGTGACGACTTCTTAAACTGATTGTATGAGTGCAGTCCCTTGGCCACTGTGGACCATTTGTATATTCATTTCCATTCTGCATACAGAATATAAATACTGAACTGCAATTGCTTTGATTCCTGACAAATAATTCACCTTCAAATGTGATGCGGATGGGGGAAGAGTGGGCCAAACTCCGCCCCTCTCACTGCCCCCTCTCCCAGGGGGACACCCGACGTACGAGACTCAATCGTCCAGTGTCGTTATTTCTTCTTTTAATATCAATTTGATTAACAATTGCAATTTTTTATCGTGACTATTGACCTACTGCATGACACAATAATGTGATACAAATATTTCTGGGCAATTGGCCAAGAGGTATGGGATTATACATGTACAACAACCAAAAAAGGAGTGTGACACACAAACATGGTGGAGACAACTCGTGTGCATATATATATATATATATATATATATAACATATATACAATATACATACAGTATATGCATATACATATATACATATATATATTGTTGTGGATTTGAGAAATTGTTGTGTAAATTGTTGTGTAAATATCACCCTCTGTAAAATGTAATGAATTGTTGTAAATACCTCCAAGTGTAAAACTAAAAGATCAAAGGGCGTCCTCCTAGTTATTTCATATACCACACGTAGCCAATCATATATCCTTCTTTTACAGTTATCTCCTTATTCTATGTAGGTTAAGGCTCTGTTCCCACTAGTTGACATTCTCCATTGCACCACATGAAATAAGGTAGATCCCCTTTCATTCCCAAAGCCCCATTCCCAAAGCCTCGATTGCCAACTGCATTCGCCGCCATTGCCATGTGCTCCGGCTCGGAGAAGAAAGGCGTGTCTCCACCTCGTCATAGAAAGGAGGAGTGAGTCGGCCCCGCTCAACCAACCCAGCCAAAGGGGTTTGGCTTGAGCGGGCGGAGAAAGAACGATCGGGGAGGTTCAAAAAGGTTAGAGGGAGGGGCATATATAACCCGCACCACGAGGCCCCCACCTCAGATGCGCTGAGACGAGCTTCAGAGAGAAACGGGAGACGCGTCCTGAGATGAGCCGGAGAAGCGGCAGATGAGCATCAGCCTTGAAATCCACCACCACCAGCTTGGAGCCACGCAGCTTTGACTCCGCCAGGGTGCTCGTATCGCGGCAGCCCGCACGACCGCAGCTAGGGCATTGACGGCGGCTGCTGAACGTGCCGATTGAGGAAGGGCGGCGGCTGCTGACTCCCGGACCGACCGTGCTCCGGTTCGAGCGGAGCGTTCCTCTCCTTCCAGTCCTTCCATTCCTGCCTGCAATTTCCCCATTCGTGTGAGTTTGCTCGTAGTCTGTTTTGTGTGTCTTGTCCTGGGGTATTAATTAAGACTGCATAGGTAAGCTAAGGTGCACTGTGTCCGCTTCTTCTTCTTCTTCTGTTTTTACTTTATTATCCTTCCTTCTCCTTGGTTCCTTTCATTGTGTAAATAATCTATCTATAATTCCAGTAATCTCTGTGTGTATGTATGTATGTATGTATGTATGTATGTATGTATGTATGTCTGTGACCGCTGTTTCTCGACAACCACGGGTCCGATATACTTTAAACTTGCCAGGTATATTGCTGGGGACCCGAGGATGTGCCTTTTCAATGTTTCATATTAATCGGACAAGTAGTTACCGAGCTATGTCCAAAAAACGATTCAACCAATCAGAGAGCAGCGAGCTATCACGTGTGCCGAACGTGGCGAACAGACTCTGCCTCGGACGGCACATTTGAGAGCGTATTCATTTATTTCACGTTGGAAAACTATGTTGCCGTTAAACTATGTTTTAAAACTAAATAAAACTAATTTGCGATTCATCGTAACTGCGATTTGCGACCTTCCGGACAGTGAAGACTTCACTTCCGGCAGCCAATCACAGAACGCGTTGTTGCGAGCCGAGCCGAGCGCGTGCGCCATTACGGTTCGTAATTCGATTTCTTCCGGAGAAAATAATAATTTCTCGATTTCTTATGCGCATTATTTCTCCCAGAGCGAAGGGCGGAAGCGAAGAGCGTTGTTTTTTTTGTTTACGGGCGTACGGGCGTACGGGCGGGGTAGAGCGTATGGGTAGCGTTTTTTTTTTTTTTTTGGCAAGGAACGGGCACCCACGTACGGGCATGCCCTAGTAGTAATAAATATAGTAGCATTTCCAACCCTTTTGCCTTCGTCTTCCTCTTCTTCACATCCTTGTCGTTTTGGTGATTTCCCAATTGAATACCGGTGGCACGATTTGGCCAACGTTTAAGGAATCGGGTCTAGTCTTGGTAAACGGCTCACGCCGCAGTTCGCTTCGCTCGGCGCAACATCCATTACGCTGCGGCCGTGAGCGGGGGGTGTTCCTTCGCGTACCGGGAAGCGCTGGTATTTAGGTCATAGGACTTGTGGGCCTAAAACTCTACCCAGCGCCGACCGGGCGTGGCGTCATACCCCCGGGACCACGTCGGTCAGTAACAGACGAGGGGCTTAATCCCCCCTCGATAACGGGAACCGAGGCCGACGTTGGGTTCTGCAACAATATATATATATAACATATATACATACAGTATATGCATATATATATATATATATATATATATATATATATATATACACACAACATATATACATACAGTATATGTATATATATATATATATATATATATATATATATATATATATATATATATATATATATATATATATATATATATATATATATATATATATATATATATATATAAATGATGGTGGAGAAGCCGGAGAAGGAGGGCTCCGAGGTGAGAAATAATGGCGCGAATGTGTTGGGCACGAACAAGTGTTCGGCGCACTTGGGAGAGAGGCGAGATCCAGGCGTTCGCGATGGGCCCATTGTGCCGTGTACGAGTGAGGATGGCACGGAGTATGAGAGGGAGTGCGTGGAGCGAGAGTGTGTTACGGAGTGCGTAACAGAGGAGTGTGCACCGGAGTGTGCGATACCCGAGAGTGTGGAGAGAAAGTGTGCACCAGAGTGTGCAATAGCGGAGTGTGTGAGAGATGAGTGTGCACCGGAGTGTGCAGGAAAAAGGTGTGCACCGGAGAGTACGACACCGGAGTGTGTGAAAGGTGCGTGTGTGCCTGGGTGGTGTGCACCGGAGCATGCGGTAACGGAGTGTGTGGAGGGCACGTGTGCGCCTGGGTGTGCGAGTGTGGAGTGGGTTGCAAGGTGTGAGGACGCGGCTCAAGCATCGACACCGACCGGGGTAGCGCCTAGCGGGACGGGTAGCGTACGCGAGCCCCCGGTGAATTGTGTGCAGCAGGGACCCGGAGGGGATCGGTGCCGTGTCGGTCTCACGAGGACCGGCGTGCACGATTCGTGCCTCCGGCCCCTGCACTGTATGGTTGGTGCCGTATGGCAGCAAGGCTGATCGGCCGGGTTCAAGGGGAGGTTCGGGTTGTCGGAGCCATGCACCTTGTCGGGTGAGGTGCTCCGATGGTGGCCGGTTGGGTCACCACGTGTGGGACCACAAGGCCTCACGCAGGGATGGAGCCCGGCACCTGGGCCCATCGATCCCTCCCCCCTTGGATCAAAAATGCCGGACGGACACCCTATACAGGCGACCAACCACCCGCATGGATCGCTCGGCCCTACGAGGCCGAGCCGTGACAAAGCACCTCCATGAATGGGGGCTCGTAGTGTAGAGAACTGTGACGAGTAATGTACCCCACGTGGGGGAATGGTAGTGTCACCATTCCTCACACAGGGGGGCCCATGAGCATTCGTTTAGGGGGATGGCAGTGGTAGGCACATGGAGGGGCCAGCAATGGTTGCCTCCATGGGGGCACCAAAGCTAACAGAGGGAGGGCTAGGATAATGGTAGGGATTTTGGAAGACCTTAGGGACACGAGAATTAAGTAGGACACCTGAACTATAGAGAGGACGTAGAGAGTTTAGGTGGATGATAAAGATAAGGGAGTGCATAGTGTAAAGGGACGACGGGGAAGCACGAGTTGTAGGGGAACTAGGTAGATAGATGATGCTGTGTGTTTGAGGAATTGTGTTGTAGTGTAAATGGAATCGTGTTGAGGTGTGTGAGAAAAATGGTGTGCAAGATATTTGGTGTGAGAATGGTTGGTGTGGAAGTAAAAGGTGTGGAATGCATGGTACGAAGGAGTGAATGGGGGGAAGTGGAACCCAGTCACGAAAGCCCGGGGTGGGTAGTGTAAAGCCAGGTAGAGGGCGTAGGTAAATTGTATGGATATTGACACCTGTGGTGTGGGTCGTAGCAAGAAGTGCTTTGTAGGGTGCATGAGACTGTGGAATGGCTGGGCGTGTGGCTTAATTAGTGCGTATGGTTATTGGGGCACTCCGCCACTGGTAGTTTGTCGGCCAGGTGAGGCCGCAGGTAGGCTCTGGGAGCCGGTTAGTAGTAGTTTGTGAGTGGGGCCCGAGGATCCCAGGAGAGGACCCGGGTTGCCCGATGCCAAGGTGGGCACAGAGGGGGTAAGCAGCCAGAGGAGGGCCTTCCCCAATTCGGTAGTTGTCAGGAGCAGGCAAGCTCGGGGGGCGGCTCCAGTGGCTGAGGTGCGCAGGTAGGTAGACCTGCTGGTGGAGCCACATGACCCAGCCCCGAAATTGTGCGAGGGCACAGACAGAAAATTTGTGGGAGTGAGACCCAAATTTGGAGGGCACCACAGTGTGGGCAATGGGAATTCGGGTTCTTAGAACCACATAGTTTAAAGAGGCCGATTGGCAGGGTACGACCCCGGGTAGTTTAGATGAGTAAATGTCAGTAGAGTAGTTAGGATAAGAAATCCCTTCGCACCATACACAGCCATTCACCGAGGAGGAGGAGCTCCACACCAAGGCTCTGTAAGCTGATTGAGAAGTGTGACGCATCATGACGTGGGCGAGACATTGTTTTGTTCCATCCCTTCCTTCCTGGGAGGGATTTGGAGACGAATTTGGTATAGAGGGGGACATGGGAGACGAGACATAGAGACGGATTGTAAATACAAGGGGGGCTAGGGTAGTGTAGCCAACGGTGGGGGGTACGGACGGCTAGGGCCGAGTTTGCTCTGCTCACTCTACCGCGTCCCTCGCATCGCACCAGGCATGGTGGTGCCTGGCCACCTTGTTTTTCATGTGCCACTGTGTCCTTTCCGTTTTGCTTGTTGTGCCTTGTCTTCCCTCCCCGCCCCAGGACCATTTTGGAGGCCGAACTGTGCAGCATCCATTCTGCCGTGTCGCACCGGGTCAGCCAACCTGTGCAGCACCTTGCTGCCAGTCCTCTTGCTGCACCCTTGCTACACCTGTGCAGCCGACCTGTGCAGCACTTTGCTGCCAAAACCATTTTTTGCTGCACCTCGTCACACTAATGGACCACAAGCCTTGTGGCCTTGCACCTCTGCTGTGCAGCATCTTGCTGCAAAATCATCTTGCACCTTCGGACCACTTGTTGAGTGGCACTGATGCCACACAGTTGGACCACATGGGAGTGGCCCTGCTTGGCAATGAAAAATAAAAGCATTATTTACTATCGTGTGCCAGGTATGAAGAAGATGTGTAAGATTAGATGGCCCTGATGCTTCAAATGGCCTGTATGCCGGTCAGGGCCAGCCGGTTTTGTTAGCCGCACACAGAAGAAGAAAGATGCAAGATGCAAGCAGCAAGTGCCATCCATATGAGTGTGTTGTGTTTTTCTCCCCTCCAATTCTTTCTTCCTAAAGTACAGGTCCTGGGTCATAGAATTGTAAATAAAGTAAGTTCTGTGCATTGTAAATATAAGAATGTGCCCACCGGCTATGTGTTTAGTTTGAAATTCCGGAAATACTCGGGTAGTTGTGGGTGTGAAACTGTTAGAGTAGCTGCTCAATGCAATAGGGGGGACATATTTAGTGTTAAAAATGTCACACACATGGGTCAGAGTAAATGCTAGGGGGTAATCACACCTATGTGTCACATTTAAAAGTAATGGTAAAATTTGCATGCCAGGCTCTACCGGTCGTTCCATTGTTGGGGTCGACTCGGGATGAGTCTGGTGAGAGAGGGGTGTAGTGTTGTGGTTTTGTGAATAAAGGATAACCCCCCTCGTAGGTAGACGCACCACTACATGTAGCCTTGCTGTAGTTCAGTTATTTATTCGTAAATGTAAGCGTAGTCTCCTTTCCTGTGTTAGTTTTGCGTTGAGCAGGCCAGTGAGTAGGCCTCAATTGGGCTAGAATGCCTTGTGCTCGGCCTGGAACAAGTCTGGCAAGGCCGAAGGGAGGAGCTGCAGGGGGAGTGGCCGGTAAGCAGCGAGCCACCAATCAGAGCTCGAGGGGAGTGGCTCACCACGGCAACGAGAGGAGGGGCATGGAACATTTGGGTAAGGCCGGGGAGGGGCCATATAAAACCCTGCCCCGAGCCCCTCGCAGCAGAGAAGGCAGAGTCAGTTACAGAACGCGTCAGAGTCGCCCCGTAGCAGAACGAGTGAGAGTCTCCCCGTCCGAGCTGTTGTCCCACCGCGAGTGGATTGAGTCGCTTGTTATAGCCGCTGTACACAAATATTCCCCGTGCCCTGTGCCCTGCGGCTGTATTAATCGTGCTTGTGGAGACGATCCATCCCGGAGCCACCTACGCCGACGACCCTCCTACCTGGGCTCCCTGCATACGTGCCGTGAACACCAGAGGGCCACGCCCGGCGAGCTGTCCGGGAGCGACCGACGGCAAGGCACGTTTGGCGCGCGAACTTGCTCTTCCTCCTTTTCCCTGCGTGAGTGAGTGGGCCCTTTGTCTGGGGATAAGTTAAAACTGTTAAGCATCTGCTCTGTGTCCCTTCCCTTTATTCGGATCATTGTACATAATAAATAAACCCGTGTTCTTCCTCTTATTTGATCGTTCCCGTCCTTTCACTATTGGCTTAGCATCGCACGAATAAAACCGCTCGAATCAGGTTCAATAAAAGTAACGGCACGAGTCACGTGATACGCACACCGCTCGGGCGTACTAGATTAGCGTGGCTTGTGCGAGGTCCGGTCCCCGTTTTCGTGGCAGCGTGGGTATCAAAGGTACGTGTGGCAATACCCTTTTCCACGCTCGCTGCGGGAGTGACGACTCGGCCTCGTGGACATGAAGACCCGAGAGGGAAAAGGGATTTAACCCCCTCCCCTCCCCCCCCTGTACGTCGACGGGCTTCGGGAGATCCGCAACAATATATATATATATAATTATATATATATATATATACATATATTTGTTTTTTTGTTTTTTTATTGTTATGTACCATACTATTTACAGAGTGTTGGTGCTGCTGAAGTAGTTTCTTGGCAAGGGTTATACTGGGTCTATTGTCTGTCAATGTCTTCCCAGCATTGTTTGTCTGTGCTCTATCCACTGAAATGCTGAACATCAAGCAAGGAAGCAGCACATACCATTTAAAAAAATGTTTCTGGTATGACTAGGCAGGGGTTTGAACCACCGACACAGCTGACGCTCTAGCCATTACACCACCAAATGTGGATGCTATACATATATGTGTGTGCTTATTAGAAACGCCTTTGACAGCGATTACAGCTTTGAGTCTTCTTCGGCATGTCTGTATCAGATTTGCACATCTGGGTTTGAGGAGTTTCTCCCATGCTTCCATGCAGATTTGCTCAAGCTCTGTCAAGTTGGATGGAGAGCATTCATGAAAAGCAATCTTCAAGTCTTTCCACAGAGTCTCAATAGGGTTCAAGTGTGGGCCTCGGCTGGGCTGCTCAAGGACTTTCACATGCTTGTTCTGAAGAAATTCCAGTGTTGCTTTGGCTGTATGATTGTGGTCATTCTCCTGTTGGAACGTAAATGTTTGCCGCAGTCTAAGGTCTTTTTGCACTCTGAAGCAGGTTCTCCTAAAGGATTTCCCTGCATTTGTCTTCATTTGTTGTTCCCTTCATCCTTAAAAGTCTCCCAGTCCCGCCCGCTTGAAAGCATCCCCATAGCATGATGCTGCCACCACCATGATTCACCGTATGGATGGTGTTAGATTGGTTATGAGCTGTGTTGGTTTCCGCCAGCTGTAGCGCTTCACATTCAGGCCAAAGAGTTCAATTTTTGTCTCATCAGACCACAGAATATTTTGCCTCATGCTCTCAGAGTCTTTCACGTGCGTTTTTGAAAACTCCAGGCGTGCCGTCATGTGCCTTTTTCTCAGGAGTGGCTTCCATCTGACCAATTTCCGATAAAGCCTAGATTTGTGAAGTGCGGCAGAGACTGTTGTCCTTCCGGCACGTTCTCCCATCTCAGCCAAGGAACTCTGTAGTTCTGTCAGAGTTGTCATTGGGTTCTTGGTAACCTCCCTGACTATGGTTCTTCTTGCCCGGTTGCTTAGTTTGATCAGACGACCAGCTCTAGGAAGATTTTAGGTAGTTCCATATTCTTTCCATTTCCTAATGATGGAACTCACTGTGCTCTCGGGAACTCTCAACAACATCTCTGGTATATATAATGAGAGACAGAGAGAGAGAGAGACAGAGAGAGAGAGAGAGAGAGAGAGAGAGAGAGAGAGAGAGAGAGAGAGAGAGAGAGAGAGAGAGAGAGAATGACTATAAAGACTCCACCAGTCCAGAACAGAGCCGGAAGGTGCAGTGCCTCGGATGTGCACACGGACATTGGTGATGAATGCAGCATGGTGGTGGATGTAAACGATTATGTTTGTGAGTAAGGCATGCATTCTTCATAGCGACAGCTTGTTAAATTGCCCCAGCGAGTTATGACAGCGAGCATCCTTCTCGTCGGCGGCAAGAGCCGGGGTTTCCGTGCGAACCCCCTCGTCTGGGCTGCAGCTCTCCTGGCCTCCCTTTCAAAAGTGTTGATGTCGCCATTGTGGCTGAAAGTCCCCAGTAATCTTCATTCAGCACCCTGATGAGAGCACTTGGTGAAAGCCAAATAAATGCAAGCTGTCCATTTTGCGGCTATCTGCTTGCCATATATTGATCGTGTTAATTGGGTATTCTTGTTTAAATGTCTTAATGCTGACAAGCCGAGGACTGATAACTGCATGTCGCAGCTCGCCCGTTGATTTGGGTTGATTAATGGCTGTGCGGTTCTGACCTTTCGTCCAACACACATTGGACAGCAAGGGTCATCCAGGGTTAGGGTGAACCGATAGCGTTCGCACCGAGACGAGCTCAGAGCAGTCCCTTTTTTGAACAGCAAGGAGACTCCCAATGAAGGATTTAAAGGCTGTGGTTGAAATCACATTGTGTTTCCAAATTGAAACAAGCATTTTGATTCGGTGGGCGACTAGGTCACGTTAAACGGGGGGTACTTTCCCTTCATCATCCTGTCAAGCACTCGAGCAAAATTATCAAATTATGCAAAATTGCTCAATTACATTCAAATCATCGCAAGGATTTTTCCGCCCCTAATACATTTTACGTCACCTTTGCATTCCCTTGATTTGCCTTACACAAATTTCAATAAAGCAAGCCCCGAACGGCGGGAACGGCTGCTAGCTTGTAATTGTTTTGTGTTAGCAAAGCCAATAATGTGTATATTATTCAAATTGCATTTACAAGGCGAAATATCTCATTAGCTTTATGTGGGTCCCTGCAGTGACGTGCTCCAAAAGAAAATAAAATAAAGGTCAAAATGAATGTTTCATTGGAGCAAATTTGGAGTGAGTGGTGGGAGCTTCGATGCCTTGAAGAGCCCATAGTAAATACAATGCCACAAGACAGACAGACAGAGAGAGAGAGAGAGAGAGACAGAGAGAGAGAGACAGAGACAGAGAGAGAGATGACCAGACAGAGAGATGACAGAGAGATGACAGAGAGAGACAGAGAGACAGAGAGACAGAGAGACAGAGAGACAGAGAGAGAGAGAGAGAGAGAGATGACCAGACAGAGACAGAGACAGACAGAGACAGAGAGATGACCAGACAGAGAGATGACAGACAGAGAGAGACAGAGACAGAGAGAGAGATGACCAGACAGAGAGATGACAGAGACAGAGACAGACAGAGACAGAGAGAGAGAGATGACCAGAGAGAGAGAGAGAGAGAGAGAGATGACCAGACAGAGAGAGAGAGAGACAGAGACAGAGAGAGAGAGATGACCAGACAGAGAGATGACAGAGACAGAGACAGAGAGAGACAGAGACAGATAGAGACAGAGAGAGAGATGACCAGACAGAGAGATGACAGACAGAGAGAGAGAGAGAGAGAGAGAGAGAGAGAGAGAGATGACCAGACAGAGAGAGAGATAGAGAGAGATGACCAGACACAGAGAGAGAGACAGAGAGAGAGAGAGACAGAGAGAGAGAGAGAGAGAGAGAGAGAGAGAGAGAGAGAGAGAGAGAGAGAGAGCGATGACCAGACAGAGAGAGCCAGGAGATGCTCACCTGTGACCAAACCTGTGCCTAAACTCCTCGGCCAAAGTCGTCTGAACAAACAGTGCAAGGTTCAAGTTTGACACCGCATCCTTATCACCATCCCAGTTTGGTGTGAAAGTGTGACAGTGTTCGTGGTTCTATTGCTCATGTGGTTGCCAATCAAACCCACTTTTGTCTTCTCACCCACAATCCACATCGATTGCATTATTTGAAATTTAGTAAAACCTATCGCTGACTTTATTCACTTCGCAGAAGTCCCAAATTTCCCAGTTTTGTCTTATCTGGGAGAATTAGAGCAAAATGGGACTTAAAACACACAGAGGAAGGTGAGCGATGCTAAAGTCAGAAAATAAATATTTAGGAAAGTAAGAAAATTGTAAGAAATGAGAGGTAAAGGAGAGTACGAGAGTGTGGCAGGAATAATAAGAGAAGAAGAAAGGTGTTTGAGAGGACACAGGAGTAACAACTGGGGGTGGCGGAGAGAAGGGGAATATGTATGGATCAGACGGTGGAAGGACAGATCCCAAATTCTGCCATATTTCCATACACAACAAATAGACGACCCCGAGTGTTCTGAGCACAGGAGACCAGCACAAGTTCCAAAAGACCCAAAAGGTGAATGCTCGCTAAATGCATATGCACCATCGTACTCATGAATAAACCACCAGGCAGTCGGACCTCCACTCACCGTAGAGTCACAGGTGAGCACTTCCTTCTGGGCACACTTAGCAAAAGCGACATGAAACTGTACACGTGAAGGCTTCCCAATTGATATTTGATCCGACTCGAGTTCATCGACATGCAGTCCTTGCGGCAAAGTCCAATCAAGAGCAGGTGGCAGCGCACAGGTTGAGACGCAAGTTATGCAAGCCTTGTATATAAATAAGCGGCATGCCAACAAGGTATTCTCATGAACGAGGGGTAAAACTGCCTGGTGTGGTACTCAACCGTCAAAAACACAAACATCTTATAACCCTCACCCTCATAGTAACGCTCCACCCAACCTCCCACCTCTACCCAAAGCCCAAGCAATCCGTGGTGGCCGGGCATTGGAAGCTCTGAAAAACGCAGCCTGCGGCCTAGCTCCGAGCATCTGCTGTGAGCAAAAATCAATCACGATGTCAGCGGTTAGCTGCAGCCGGCGCCCGCCCCAGAAATTGAGTTTGCCTCGCGTGGGAAGAGAGACGGCGTAAATTAATAGGTCATTACCCAACCGCTGACCCTTAAAATGAGGGTGACCAACTCTCTCTCGCAGCGGCAGGGCTTCCAGTAATACCACCGTTTGCAGCAGCCCTTGCCCCATTCCGTGACCCCTCCCCCTGCCCCCACCCAGGACGCTTCCCCAATGCAGTCACGTGATGATGGGCACCGTTCCACGCTCTTGCTTTTCACAATGTCACTTAGCCCTAACACTGCATTAAACCTGTTTAAGGGCAGCCAGTGTATCAACAACACGAGTTCCCCACGTACTGTAGGGTAAGACCACTGCGGCGTAACAAAATGGAATTGTCGATGTTGGGTTTTTGTTAATCCATAGTCCTTCGTTTCAAATTTCTGCCCTGACTTCCTGAGGCCTGATTCCTGCCCTGATCTCACCAGGATTGTGGCCGAGGAGTAACTGCTTCCAGCAGTACCAACACTCTGCATAGGGCCTGGTACATGATGGTGATGACGATGATGATCATGACGTCCCCACCCACCCAGGTATAACCTCCTTGATCCTGATTACAAGATGGCTCTCTGGTTGATGATATAGCAATTACACATGGAAAATAATTCAGTACAGTCAACAAAAAGACCAATGAGGATGTAGAAACCCAACCCAGGGGGAAGATAGGGTTGGGGTGGGTAAGCATTGGGCATCTCACACCACATTTCATAAGAGAGGCATCTTGTCCCAACTTACCATAGCCATGCTCACAACACTGAACCACCCCTTTTTCAGTGAGTCGTTAAAAGTTTTATTTAATGTTGAAAACTACAGTAGAGAGGCAGTAAAGGTATCGACGGTAGCATTAATTTGACGGTTTCATTAGAGGTGCAGGTCATGATGAAAAGGGTGAGCATTGTCAAAAGAAATTACAACATCCTCGTCGCGACGAAGCGGCGCTCCTCGAATAGCAAGTGTCACACCCAGCACGGCGGCTGCTCCTGTGGAAACTGTCCAACAGAAGGCAAATCACTTGCTTAATTCTGCTCAGCTGTATCTCGTTAAAGCTGCTGTCACTCTGACCCCAAAGCCTATAATATAATTAACAGAGCCATAGGCGAGGCGCACGCCAAAGGCTTTAATAATTAGATTAGTGCCCGGACGTTTCTACAGAGCTTGGCATTGTCTCTGTGTTGCAAAGTCTGCTCTCTGTCTCAAGTCGGTTTTGCCTTCACGCAACCCAACTTCAAAACAATTAGCTGAATCCGTGAAATCGCTCCATGTACGATGGTCAGGCCAACTCCTTCCTGCTTATGGTTCAGCCGTTCCTGACCTGCTGCCCTCCTTGGCCTCCACCTCTGCTGATTTGGGACCCTTTGCATACACCTCTCCCCTTGGAACCCTCATTTTAGGGTTGAACACCTGGTATGAAGGAACAAAGGCCCGATGACACTCTTCCGAGCCACTTTGAGTGATCGAGGTGAGTGAATTCAAGTTAGGAGATTCATCCACATTGTGTGCCAATGGTTCATGATGCGACAGAATTCTATGCTCCTGCATGCGACATGTGAACCCATCATAACGAGGCAGCACTTGACAACAAGTTGTCATTGCTGGACTGTGATCCTCGTGAAATTTGGGTACAGGTAAGTAATACGACCTTGTTTTCTCACTGTGCAGTCAACATCGGAAGCGGTTGGCACCTGCAAAAAAGCTTGATCCCTGCTCAGGGCATCAGGCATGGATAAATAATAGAAGCAATACCTAAGAAAGCCTCAATTCCTTCAGAACACTCTATCATTGAAGCCTTGGAAGCAATATCCAGTGGCAATGAGGATGGACCACTCAGGCCTCCATTCAGAGCGACTCTCGTACATAGTAGTATGAACGGCAACAAACAATGCTCCAGCTCGAGGTGATGCGACACTTCCAATACATACAGGGACAAAATCACAGCCAGGCAGCTGATGGAGAGCGGGGAAGAGGCTAACCTTGGCCATGCAAAGACGCTTTGTTGAGCGGCTAAGAGAGGCTCTTCTGCAAGACAAAGCGTAAGAGAGGCAGGGTTGGGGGGAGGCGGAAGGGGGAAACTCCTTATTGAATGTGCACCGAGCTGGTAGCACGTCCGCCTACCGACTCGGAAGCCCCAGCCCCACGACGTGCCTCTTCAATCAATTCGGGGAGCAAGAGACAAGTACCCCGATCACCCCCATTGTGTCGCTCAAATGGCCTCCCAAGGCCGGAATTGAAACACAGAGCCAAAGGCTCCTCAAGCTATCATCACCTCGTTATAGCGGCGGGGCCTTGCGGAGATTGCAATAAAGCCTGCGGATGATTGTACCAAGGCTGTGGGGTCGCGGGACGCGGCGGAACAGCCCGCTGGGAGACAGCCAGCCCATCCCGTAGAAATTTCATGCAGCACCAGGAGATGGATGTCGTTTATCCATATGCATTTTAGCGAGTTTTCAATCTCTTCGCTCAGTTGCTTTCCATATCATAAATAATCTCCTAGCCTTCGGTTTGGGGAAAATAAGGGGAGGAGGTGGGTTAGGAAGGGGTCGTGGTGGAAATTGTCCTTGGATTAGAATCTGACATACGGTGTAAATTATATTCACAGTTTCAAGCCGGTTCCTACAAAATTCAAGTCAACGTGGCCACTGCACTTCCTCAAACAGTGGTTTACTTCGAAATGCTTTCACGTAAATTCCTTTTGTTTTGGTTATTCTGACTCTGTCAAACGATGGCAGAGAAAAAATCACTGAAACAATTTACAAAATTCAATAGTTCAAATCAAATAAATGATTACAATTCGAAATGTATACCCTCAGCACCAAAATGTCTAATTAAGGTATTACAAGTGCTGCTTAGGGATATGGGGATGTCTGGCAAAAAAAGGTGATGATGGGCTTGACCTTGTTTGCCACAGCTGGAGACTACATGGACAGAAATGAGATCTACTTTGAATAAAAGCCGAGGGCACGTGAAGATAAATTCAAATGGAAATAGCAAGGCCTCAAGAAATGAGCACACCTTCATTTCAAGACTTTCTCCTTGGCATAGTTGCTCCAGTTTAGTCGCATTTACTGCTATTTTCACAGCTCATACAGGCGTGAAAAAGAAAGATCTTTTGCCGGTTTTCAGTATGGATAATGATAAATCACCCACACATGACCTTATCCTTTGCTTGGCGCGTCAACCCACCTTGTTTCATCGTGAATACAAAAAAAACAAAAACCTTTCAAGCGAATGTAAAACCTTCACAAGTTTGCAGCCAAACTGCCAGAGCGACTTGTTCCAGAGTCAAACCACATGTGTGTGTGTATATATATATATACACGTAAAGTACATCATTATATATTATGCTATACATCTATGCATGTAGATATTTATACAAAACACACAGACACACACACGCACACACATATGTATGTGTGTGTATATACAGACTTGGCATTTAATATGGAATATTTTTTTTTTTCTTGACTTGGGTTTACTTTCTTAACTCAGTATATCAATCTGGTGAGTTTCTTTTACACTTAGGTGATTTATTTGTTAAAAGAACCAGGTCACTGATTGTCTGTCGCAGCAAGAAGTCAACAACAGGATTATATCACAGGTGGCGTAGCAAAATGTACGGACAGGTGCATTTGATTATTGACTTCACAGTCGGGTATACAAGGGTTGTTGCGTTCTGTATTAGTGGAAAACAACTGCTGCACATCTCCAAAAGTTATTGCCGCTTCCTCTGGAGATGTTCCGTCAACTCGACAATGCTGTTTGTCATGGAGTGGCGGCTTTACGAAATTACGGCATGAAACAGCGTGCTATTGCTCAGCAATACGGCATCACTCAAGGTCAGGTGTCAAAGATCCTGAAACGAAATGCTCAGAGGGGTGTCCCTACCCCAATACCGAGGCCAGGACGTCCCCGCAGAACCACAAGGAGGGATGATTGCCAGCTGCACCGGTTAGTCTGCAATGGCCGTACAAAGTCAGCTAATCGGCTTAGGGCTGAGTGGCAGCAACTGACAAATGTGCCTGTATCCAGAAGGCTAGTCAACCAACGACTGGTTCAAGCAGGCTATCATGCCAGGCGTCCCCTGAGAAAGCCACGCCTGACCAGACAACACCACCATCGCCGATTGCAGTGGGCCAGAGAGCACCGTCAATGGCAGCCAGGACACTGGAATCACGTGATCTTCAGTGACGAGTCTAGATTTCTGGTCTATCGTCAAGATGGCCGCGTCCGAGTGCACAGACAAGTGCATGAAGCCTACAACAAAGATTGTATAGTGCCAAGAGTCCAAGCTGGAGGTGGTGGGGTGACCGTTTGGGCTGCTTTTCATGCAGTGGGCAAAACTGACCTGGTTGTTCTGAATGGAAACCTGAACCAGTTCAAGTACAGGGCCATTCTGGAAGAAACATTGCTTCCATTTGCTCGTGCAGCCTTTCGAGGAAACTTTGTCTTCCAAGATGACAATGCACGGTCTCATCGTGCTCGCATGATCCAACACTTTCTTGCTGACCATGGTGTCGAGCATATGGAGTGGCCTGCCATGTCCCCGGATATGAATCCGATAGAGAACTTGTGGGCAGAATTAACGCGTCAATTCGACAACTTGGACCAGCAGCCGACCTCTGTGCGTGAATTGCAGCAGGCTATTGTCACTGCATGGCAAGCGATTCCTGTCCAAACCTTGGCAAATCTCGTGAACAGCATGCCTCAACGTGTACGTGCTCTCCTGAATGCTCGTGGGGGTTACACTAAGTACTGAACTGTAATTTTACTCTCCGTAATCCCAGTCGTAATTTAACTTTTGTTTTTGTTAAAAAAAAATTTGGCTAATGTGCAAAATAAAGAGATACTTCTGGAAAACGTACAAAAGTTTAACACAGTACTGTCCATGAATTGAGTTCGATATCAGTTTACATCACTTTCAAGGATCAATTTATTTGTTTCGAAATGTCAAATGTGGTTTTTGTTTCTTTTAAAGGTCACTAACAAAATCTAGAATAATTTCAACATAATTCCAATGAACCTTTGGTTCTAAGACATCTTTAAAAGTAAGTTCACCCCCACAAAAAAAATATTCCATATTAAATGCCAAGTCTGTATATATATATACACATAAAGTACATCATTATATATTATGCTATACATCTATGCATGTAGATATTTATACTATACACACAGACACACACACGCACGCACACACACACACACACACACACACACACACACACACACACACACACACACACACACATATATACATATATATATATAGTGTGTGTGTGTGTGTGTGTGTGTGTGTGTGTGTGTGTGTCCGTCTTGTCGTGTCTTGTCTTGTCACTGAACTACTCCCTCAAACATTTGTAAAATCGTACCAAACTTCTGGAATGCACCTATCTCTCCCGTGTGAAGGACCAAGGGTATTTTGTTTTTAAATTAAAAAAACATTTTTTTCAAATTTTCTTTGAATTTTTTTTTCTTTTTTTAACTTAAATCTTCAACTTCAATTGTTTATAAAATGTAATATCACGTATATTACAAATACGTTTGTGCAAAATAATTGTTTGTATTATGATTGGCGTAAACCATGATGAAACAACAACTCAGGTACAGTCATCTATCTATATGTCTACATATCTGGGCAGTGTCTGTGTTGTCATTGAACTACTCCCTCAAAGTTTTGTTTCCATGGTTGTGAAGTGTTTTTAATAACGTGGTGGTGAGGTGTTGTGAATCATGTGGTGGTGAGGTGTTTTGAATTTTGTGGTGGTGAGGTGTTTTGAATTACGTGGTGGTGCGGTGTTTTGAATTACGTTGTGGTGAGGTGTTTTGAATTTTGTGGTGGTGAGCGGTTTTGAATTACGTGGTGGTGAGGTGTTTTGAATTACGTGGTGGTGAGGTGTTTTGAATTACGTGGTGGTGAGGTGTTTTGAATTACTTGGTGGTGCGGTGTTTTGAATTACGTTGTGGTGAGGTGTTTTGAATTTTGTGGTGGTGAGCGGTTTTGAATTACGTGGTGGTGAGGTGTTTTGAATTACGTGGTGGTGAGGTGTTTTGAATTACGTGGTGGTGAGGTGTTTTGAATTACATGGTGGTGAGGTGTTTTGAATTATGTGGTGGTGAGGTGTTTTGAATTACGTCGTGGTGAGGTGTTTTGAATTACGTGGTGGTGAGGTGTTTAGAATTACGTGGTGGTGAGGTGTTTTGAATTACGTGGTGGTGAGGTGTTTTTAATTACATGGTGGTGAGGTGTTTTGAATCACATGGTGGTGGTGTGTTTTGAATTACGTGGTGGTGAGGTGTTTTGAATTACGTGGTGGTGATGTGTTTTGAATTATGTAGTGGTGAGGTGTTTTAAATGACGTGGTGGTGAGATGTTTTGAATTATGTGGTGGTGAGGTGTTTTTAATTACATGGTGGTGAGGTGTTTTGAATTACATGATGCTGAGGTGTTTTGAATTACATGGTGGTGAGTTGTTTTGATTTATGTGGTGGTGAGGTGTTTTGAATTTCGGGGTGATGAGGTGTAATCGTCCCAAATTTCCAGTCTGCACCTACGCCTCCAGTACGTATGTTCTGAGGGGTTCTTTTTTCAAATTTTAATATATTTTTTAAACCTAAATCTTCAACCTTCAACAACTAGTATGTATATATATATATATATACTCAAAGGCAAAAGTTATTGTGACACACAAACAACAAACAGAATCAGTGTTAAACTTTTACTGCCGCGAATGAAATGTTATTACATGGAAAGACAAATGTTTCAAGGTATGGTAACGATCAACAGTCCATAAGAACAGTGCACCTGGCATATGCAAATGAGCCACAACACAAGAGGGGGTTCACAAGCAAGTTCACACAGTCAGTAGCGAGTGTGTCCACCTTGTGCATTGATGCAGGCCTGGCACCTTCGCCTCATTGAGGCCACTAAACGTCGATGAACGTCCTTGGGAAGATCATTCCATATCCGAGGAAGGATTTGGTGGAGTTCCTGCAGCGTTTTTGGAGGATTCGGATGACGTCGTAAACGTCGCTCCATTTCATCCCAGACGTGTTCAATGGGTGACAAGTCAGGGGATCTTGCAGGCCAGGGTAACACATTAACATTGTTCTTATTAAGATACTGCTGTACAACTCAAGCAACGTGTGGTCTGGCATTATCGTGTTGAAACGTCACTCTAGGGCCGTTCTGTTGCAAAAACGGTAAAGCGGCCATTTGCAAAATCTCGTCTCGGTACCTCACAGCATTCAAGTTCCCCTCAATCACAATCATTGGCGTTCTTGCTGCAGCTGTTATCCCACCCCAGATCATAACGCCCCCACCTCCAAAACGATCCCCTTCCAGAACACATGGCCTGATGTAACGTTCACCTGTGCACCTGTAGACACGTGTCCTACCGTCAGCTCGGTGAAGCTCTGCCAAATGGTGTTTCCATGGACGTTGAATCGACGAGCAACATCACGCTGCGAGGTACCAGACTGAAGCATACCGATAGCTCTCCATCTGTCATTTTCCCCGAGGCGTGGTATGTCGAACTTGTTCCAGAACGATGAATAGAGGTGTTTTTCTGACTTCTGCACTTCTTAAGACTGCATTGAGTGGAAATGATAAGCGTCTGGTTGTCTGGCCTTTTAAAGTGAACATTGCTGGCCATTTTTCTCGAATATGTCATGCTTCTTGCAAATTTCGTGCAATTCGAACAACAACTGCTTGGTTGCGTTTCTTCGACCATTTTAACACACTCTTTCTCTGGTTCAAATCCAAAAATTCATTCACAAGATTACCAATGAAAAAATTCCATGTCACAATAACTTTTGCCTCTGAGTATATATGCAGCGAGTATATATATATATATATATGCAGCGAGTGTGTGTGTGTGTGTGTGTGTGTGAGTGTGTGTGTGTGTGTGTGTGTGTGTGTGTGTGTGTGTGTGTGTGTGTGTGTGTGTGTGTGTGTGTGTGTGTGTGTGTGTGTGTGTGTGTGTGTGATTTCTTAGCAAGATGGTCTAGACGGATGAAAACGTTTCTCTGAGCCATCTCAACTTTATTCAAATCAAAACCAAACTATAAACTGTCATCCTGGTGTTTCACAGGCAGGGTGATTCATCAATGTGTGTGACATCCCTCAAATTGTTGTTAGACTGGGTGTCCCGTTTTTCGACATTACTTGATGGATCCCACAAATTTTCATGTCCACCAACTTTGAAAAAGTCTTTTTCATTGAACCTCTGTATATATATATATATATATATATATATATATATATTGTCGCGATCCCGTCTGTGGAATGTATCCCAGCACGGAATACGGACGTTAATGTCCGGGCTTCAAGTAGTCCACGGAGTGAACAAAAGAGAACTCAATAAACACAATTGGGTTTTAATCGGCCTTCTAGGGGTAAGGCACGATTATTTATTGGCTCGATCACAAAACCATAAAAGGTAACAGGATGGAATACTGCACAAAGCCTGCAGGAACGGTCGGCACCAGGAGCTCCAACCAGGACGCAGGTAATATCTCTCGCGGTTCCAATCGACGACCTCCGGGACTCGGAGGGTAACAGGATGGAATACCGCACAAGGCCGGCAGGAACGGTCGGCCAGTAGCTCCAACACGAAGCCGGGAATCACTCGTTCTCTTCTGGAGTTCCTCGCTCGTAAAATACAGAACGGTATTCGACCAGCCCAACTCGGCTGTCCGGAGGCTTCAAGGAAAACCCTTATGATATTTCCCACTCGGAGCCTTCGAGCCGTGTGCGTCGCCTAAGATGGCGACCGCGCTCTCTGACCCCTCCACCAATCACGTGCCGAATTCCCCCCCGATCGCGTGAGGCTCCAAGGATGCCACGTCACGCGGTGGGCGGGGCACCAAATCGGTCGTGAGAACAGGTGGTTTCACCGGTGGTTTCTCACAGTCCTCCCCCCCTAAGTAAAAACCCCGTCGAATAGACGGCGTTTTTTTAAAAACCAGTATTTGTAGTAGGTGCAAATCACATGGCAAGATGATGGCGGTAATCGCTAACAGGCAATTAACGCCATTAACAAGTATTAACACTTATTAACAACAATAACGCAACAACGCCACAATACAACGCAACGCAATAGCGCAACAATAACGCAATTATTAACGCACAGGCCATTAACAGGCATTAACAGGTTAACAATGAACCAGTTTGGTTTTTTTTTCCACACACAATAGTTAACACCATACACCACATTAATATCTACCCTACAAGAGTTACACTTCACACAAGCACAATAGAGAGGCAAGGGGGCCAAACTCAAGTTGGGGGAAGCGTTGACAGGAAGGGAACGGGCCGAGACCTAGAGCGGCGGGTACTCCTCCGGTGTCGAGAACAACAGTCATATGCGTAATGACCCCTTTCACCGCACTGGTAACATCGATCGTTCGGGTCGAAAGGCCTGCGGACCAAAGGGCGTCTGAAACGAGGCCGCCGCGACATGCCATTCGACATCTCGACGCACACACGCGATCCGCAAATTAACCTTCCATCAAGGGCTGTGACCGAATCTTCAGCATCTCGTGGCTCTTCAAACTCAACAACTGCAAATCCAGGTGGGTTTCGAGCCACCCATACGTTGCGGAGTGGTCCGTAATGTTCGAAGACCCTCCCTAGCTCGGCCTTCGCTGCTCCATTGCCCAGGTTTCCCACATATACCTTAGCATTAGCGTTCCTGCTGAATCGCGACATGGCGGGAGCGGTCCCTGAGGAGCACGGCACCTGAGGGTGGCTGGACGGGAGGCTCGGGTGGACTTCAGCTGACGCAACGTCACCGTCGGGAACTGGAGTCGAGGCGCTAGGCTCCTCGGGCCAGAGTAAAGATATGTCTGACTCCGCCACTCTCTCCGCCTGTTTACTCTGGGATCTAGTGACCCCCCCACAGGTCAGAGTCAATGACTCCTCCCTGGCCATGGCATCATTGCCAATCAGCAAGGAGACCCCGGGTATCGGGTAGTAGGGTACCACCACACAGGTCACTGGACCCTTAAAAATGTCACTCCGGACCTCGAGGAGGGCAAGGGGATACCGGCCAAGAACCCGGTCAATGCCCCGAAGGAGGGTATACTCGCCGGTATAACGCATCTGAGAGGCCGGAACTACCCCCGCCCGGAGAACACACCGTGTCGCCCCAGTATCCCGAAGGTATTGGGCCTCAAACTTCAGCATCGAATCAGGGCCACCCACTAAGGCTGTCCCTGAATAATCCTGGTACAGTGGATGAATGGAATTAGCCTCGGTGGCAGTGACCTCGGTCACCGATGCCACCGTCGTGTGCGAGGGCCCGGCGGATGAGCTCCACTGATCTCCCTCCGACTTAACAGGAGGGTTGCCTCGGTAGGCCGGACTAGCGGGATTAGAGAAGCAGCGGTTTTCACCGTGCCCCACGCGTTTGCAGAAATCGCACCAGGGCCCTGCCCTGGTCTGCGGCTCGCGACCGCCACCAGTGGAGGGCATCGGAGAACCCCTCCCCTCGATCCAGCCGCCGGGCAGACAGGGGGCGGTCTTGATCGCAGACTCCTCCGTCTTACGACGCGACTGCGTGACTTGCAGCATTTTGCACGCCAAAACATGTTTATCAATAAGGTTGACGCAGTCTGCCAAGGAAGCAGTGTCTTTGTCGACAAGAAACAATGCTAAGTCAGGCGGAAGCTGTTGATCGATACGGTAACGCACCAGGAGTTCCGCCACCGCTTGAGGTAACTCAACCTTGCTCCCCTTGAACCATCTCTGCAGCTGTTCCAACAAGGCCCGCGAATGTTCCTCATAGGTTTGACTGGACTCACGAGTCCAGCTGAAAAAATTTCTCCTATAAATACATGCGGACACCGCATAGGCGTTCAAAATCTCGGCCTTCAATGCCCTGTATCTGTTTGCGTCCTCGGTTGCCATCCTCGCATATACCTCCCTCGCCTTCTCAGATAGATGGCTCACAAGATGGCCGACCCACAAGCTCTCATCAATGCCACCGGCAGCCAACAACTTCTCCGCCATCTCCAGATACGCTTCTGGCTTCGTGTCTCCCGTCCAGTCCGGCAAACGAACATGAACAGTTTCCGGGACTCTTGCAGCAGACCCCTCTGCCCGCAGTCGTTCAGTCAAGATTCGCAACTCATGCTCTCTGACGCGTTCAGCTTCTGCTGCCGCATGCTCTCTCTCTGCTGCTGTCTCTGCTGCCGCATGCTCTCTCTCTGCTGCTGCACGCTCTCTCTCTGCTGCTGCCGCACGCTCTGCCTCTGCCCTGTCATTCTCCCTGTTATACATGTCAAGTTGTTGAACCGGAGTCAGCCCGGTCCAGAAGGGCGAACGCATGCATTTAGTCATGATGGGATCGCTTCCTAACATCTCGGGTTGAGTGACCGGGTCAAGGCTGCTTGCGTCGCTCACCTCGCCACCCACGTGACTGTCAACATGATCAGGTTGAACTCTCACTTCCCTGGTCGACATAGCTTGGCTACGAGTTATCATACGACCAGGCACAAAACACAACCTCAAACACAACGCTCAAACACAACGCTCTGTTGGGGAAATACGACACAAACTACGCAATATCACCCGCACATCAAATTGCCAATGAGAAAAATACCACGTACAAATACTCACGTTTTTTTTTTTTTTTTTTCGGTTGTTTGGAGGGATCCGAGGCTATTCGCTTATCCTTTGTCGGTTGTTTGGAGGGATCCGAGGCTATTCACTTCTCTGCCCAAGACAGCGTCCTACGGCGAGAAAGTTCCTCCGAGACGGCGTCCGCTGGTGAGAAGGCGATGAACAGATGCCAGAAGATGTCGTCCACTGCAGAATTCCCGTCTCAATCGAATGGCTCTTACTTGAATGATCCTAGGACGAGCAACCCATTTGTCGCGATCCCGTCTGTGGAATGTATCCCAGCACGGAATACGGACGTTAATGTCCGGGCTTCAAGTAGTCCACGGAGTGAACAAAAGAGAACTCAATAAACACAATTGGGTTTTAATCGGCCTTCTAGGGGTAAGGCACGATTATTTATTGGCTCGATCACAAAACCATAAAAGGTAACAGGATGGAATACTGCACAAAGCCTGCAGGAACGGTCGGCACCAGGAGCTCCAACCAGGACGCAGGTAATATCTCTCGCGGTTCCAATCGACGACCTCCGGGACTCGGAGGGTAACAGGATGGAATACCGCACAAGGCCGGCAGGAACGGTCGGCCAGTAGCTCCAACACGAAGCCGGGAATCACTCGTTCTCTTCTGGAGTTCCTCGCTCGTAAAATACAGAACGGTATTCGACCAGCCCAACTCGGCTGTCCGGAGGCTTCAAGGAAAACCCTTATGATATTTCCCACTCGGAGCCTTCGAGCCGTGTGCGTCGCCTAAGATGGCGACCGCGCTCTCTGACCCCTCCACCAATCACGTGCCGAATTCCCCCCCGATCGCGTGAGGCTCCAAGGATGCCACGTCACGCGGTGGGCGGGGCACCAAATCGGTCGTGAGAACAGGTGGTTTCACCGGTGGTTTCTCACAATATATATATATATATATATATATATATATATATATATATATATATATATATATATATATATATATACATACATATATATATATATATATATATATATATATATATATATATATATATATATATATATATATATATATATATATATATATATGTATACAGTCATGTGAAAAAGTAAGTACACCCTAAGTAAAGTTTTGACTTTTTCAATATATTTCAACATGCAGCTATTTGATCTTCATTTCAATATTGATAAGATAAAAGGTGATATAATATAACAAACATCATGAAACATTTACATTTTGTAGTCCATTGTTTAATTTAAATAAACATACATGCAAATGTCGCATGTGGAAAAAGTATGTACACCCTTGGGCTCTAATAGGTGGTATTGCCCCCATTGGCAGAAACAACGTCAAGTAGGCGTTTCTTATAACTATCTACCATTCTCTGACATCGACTGGGAGAAATTTTTGCCCACTCCTCCATGCAGAATTCTTTCAGCTGTGCGATGTTTGAGGGGTTTCTTGCATGCACTGCTTGTTTCAAATCCCCCCCACAACATCTCGATGGGATTTAGATTTTAGATCCGGGCTTTGACTTGGCCATTCCAGAACCCTCCATTTCTTTCTTTTCAGCCATTCCTTGATGGATTTACTGGTATGTTTAGGATCATTGTCATGTTGCAAGGTCCACCTTCGTTGAGCTTCAACTTTCCGACAGATGGCCTCACATTATCCTCAAGCACCCTCTGGTACAATGAAGAATTCATAGTGGATTCTCTGATGGTGAGCTGCCCAGGCCCTGATGCAGCAAAGCTGCCCCCAATACCATAATATTTCCACCACCATGCTTTGCAGTTGGTATCAGGTTCTTGTGGTCAAATGCTGTCTTTGGTTTTGCCAAACATGTCTTCTGGTACTGTGGCCAAATAGGTCTACCTTTGACTCATCTGTCCAGAGCACATTGTCCAGAAGTGCTGGTCTTTGCATGGTGTTTATTGGCAAACTTTGGTCTTGCCCTGATGTTCTTTATGGACAGCAAAGGTTCCTCCTGGCACACCTCCCATGTAGATCAATTTGTGCAGCCTCTTTCTAATGGTAGACTCGTGCACTTTGATATCATCAGTGGCAAGAGCTACCTGTAGGTCCCGTGATGACATTCTGGGGTTCTTAGAGACTTCTTTCAGCATCTTGCGGTCTGCTCTCGGGCTGAACTTGCTGGGGCGGCCTGGGCTGAACAAGTTGGCAGTTGTTTGGAGTCTTCTCCACTTGTAGATGATCTTCCGGACAGTCGAATGATATGATTTCAAATTGTTTGGAGATCTTTTTAAATCTCTTCCCAGACTCGTCGGCATCTATAACCTTCTTCTGAAGGCCTCAGAGAGCTCTTTTGATCTTGGCATGGTGACAGTCACACACTTCAACAACGAGAGCAAACCAAACTAAATGTCTGAGATTTAAATAAGACAGGTTCCTCCAAGATCCTCTCTAATGATGTTCTAATCATTTGCACCTGAGCTGGTGCACGTGATTCTAATTTTAGGTATTTGAAGTCGTGATAAATGTAGGGGTGTACTTACTTTTTCCACTTGTGACATTTGCATTTATGTGTATTTAAATTATACAATGGACTCCAAAATGTAAAAAACAAAACAAAAAAAAAAACACCTTTAGAGGCCATTTTCCCCCGCAAAGCAGGGGTTGGCCTTTTCGGGGACCGTGGTTGTTGTTGTTTTTTGGTCCCCTTTTTGAAGCAATGTTTTACAGCCGGATGCCCTTCCTGCCGCCAACCCTTTTTGTCGCCTTTTACAACAAGCAGGTGAATTACCCAGTGAACTGGTACTCAATAGCCGACCTCGGAAGGATGACAGGCTGAGTCAACCCCCCAGGCGTTAATTCAGCGATCGACCGGGATTCGAACCCAGGATCCTAAGCTGGCACCCTAGCCGCTAGCCCAACACCAGGGTTTAACTACAAAATGTAAATGTTTCATGATATTTGTTTATATATATCACCTTTATCTCTCAATATTGTTGAAATGAAGATCAAATAGCTGCTTGTTGAAATATATTGAAAAAGTCAAAACTTTACTTGGGGTGTATTTACTTTTTCACATGACTGTATGTATGTAAATATATGTATATATATATATAATAATATATATATATATATATATATATATATATATATATATATATATATATATATATATATATATATATATATATATACATACATATACACAGAGGTTCAATGAAAAAAACTTTTTCAAAGTTGGTGGACATGAAAATTTGTGGGATCCACCAAGTAATGTCGAAAAAACGGGACACCCAGTCTCACAACAATTTGAGGGATGTCACACACATTGATGAATCACCCTGCCTGTGAAACACCAGGATGACAGTTTATAGTTTGGTTTTGATTTGAATAAAGTTGAGATGGCTCAGAGAAACGTTTTCATCCGTCTAGACCATTTTGCTAAGAAATTACACACACACACACACACACACAACACACACACACACACAACACACACACACACAAACACACACAC
Organism: Myxine glutinosa; assembly: GCF_964187855.1. Taxonomy (NCBI): domain Eukaryota; kingdom Metazoa; phylum Chordata; class Myxini; order Myxiniformes; family Myxinidae; genus Myxine; species Myxine glutinosa. The sequence goes on along the minus strand of NC_136261.1, from coordinate 74,276,263 downwards.
ACACACACACACACACACACACACACACACACACACACACACAACCAAGTTACGGACAGCTGTTCTTCGGGAATTCGTTCCCAATCGAGCGTGTAATATTTAAGGAGAGTTTTCTCGGAATGTCCTTTGACAGCATAATGGCAGGGACCCACGAAAATTCCGCATAATGTAAAATGTGACTTTTTTTTGTATACCAAGTCGAGGCTCGTGTAAAAACTAAAACATATAACATATAATAAAGGGAGCTGGAGACGAGAGGGAGAGAGAGAGGGAAGCATAAGAACAGTATAGAACAGGGATATCAGGAGATCTGTGGGAAGGGAGAGGGCTGAGGCAGAGCATACGGGATAAATAAGATGCACACCACAAGGACTTTGAGGGGAAAAAAAACGGAATTTGAAAAAGGTGGATTTGGGGTGGATTAATGGGGGTAGAAAAGATAAAGGTTTTGGATGGGGGAGGACAAGAGATAGTGGTGAACAGCTGTTTTAAAGACCTGGAGGGAGTAGTGGGGATTGAAGAGAGTGAGGAAAGTTTGCTCCAGAGGTGGGAGAAAAGTGGAATGAAAGAGTGAAGGTGAGCAGAGAGTCTTGGCTCAGTCAGTTTCACCAGAATAGGGTTGCTGACAGACCTTGTGCATCCTGCGAAGAATATTTGGGGGACAGAGCACAGACAGAGCAGTGTGTGCAAGGCCGGAGAGGAGTCGGTAGAAGACAGAAAGACCACCAACCTGCCTGCGGTGAAAAAGTGAAAGGCCCCTCAGAATCAGCTTCATTGCAGGAGATTCCAATGATTAACTTCAACTGCCCGATTTATTATTTGACTGTTTTTTATTATTATTAATTATTATTATTATTGTTATTATTATATTATTATTAATTATTATTATTAATTAATTTATTATTATTATTTCAATTTATTTATTGACGATGTATATATTGACTCAACTTCAAGTCCCCAACCCCTTTCATTTTCAAGTGCTCAACCCCCCACTGTCAATTCCAACTCAGCAACCACCTCCATACCCTCTCCCACCCCCTCCTCCCCCACAAGCTTCAACCCTCTTTTCCAAACTCTGTCTTTTGCATACACACACAAACACACACAATACACACAATACACACAGTACACACAGTACACTGTTGTGTCACATGCAGGTCAGTGCTTAGAATAAACCAAATGCTCCACAGGTCGTCACAACACCCACACGAACAAGCGGAGAGCGAGCAATAATAGCTTGGACAGCAGTGTCGATAATGCAATAAAAGTTTTTTTCATAGAACCAAGTTTAAACAAAGTAAACTTAAGCAAACAACTCTTCCCTTTTATAGTCAACGGAATGAAGTCGGCAAATTAAACATTAAACCGTTTTATGCACTCAGATTCCTGTTCACACTGCCCGTCTTATCAGCAGAACAAGCAAAGAGGTCCAGGCCATGTCCCTTAGGCCTTATCTCCCACCCACTTTTCTCAAAGGCCGCTGCAGGCCAAAGGAGACCTTTAAACAACACGGTGCACAACGTTTGGATCGTGACCTCAAGTTCACCGATGTGTCGAAGTGATATTAAATCAGAATTACTGTATCCTAAGCAACAAACCTTTGCAAGCAATTGTCTTGTGAAAGCAAACAAGCTCAGAAACCCAAAAGCCGTTCCCAGTCATCCCAAAGTGGTAATAAACGTTAATTTGGGGTAAATTGGCCGCTGCGCACGATTGATGGCATCTACTTGTGATTATTCTTATGAATAACCCTCATTGCAACTTTATGACTGAATCATAATCATTACTTTCTAGCTCGCCGAGGGAGTATCTCAATAAAAATTGTCAACCAGAATTCCATTGTTAGTCTTTTCTTTTTCATTATTGTGAAAGCTTTATATGTAAATTAAGCTTGTGAATAAATAATACTTGCTGTACATTCATTTTTACATTAATGTGAGCAGATTAGGAGCCCCATAGGACAGGAACGGTACATGGATTTGATCCAGGGGGGCGACAGCATCATGCGGCAGTGCTAAAAAAAATATTGAAAACTGTATCGAGACTCAAGGTCGAGCAGAAAGACATGAGATAATGGATCAGCAGACACCATAGATCAAAAGGAAAACAGTAGGACAACAACAAACGGATCAAAGCAGCACAAAGAAGGGAATTTCAGAAGTATGGGAACAGACTCGGTGGTGCAACGGTTAGAGAGCGTCCGCTCCGAGTCCGGGAGGTCGGAGGTTCAATGCCAGGCCAAGTCATACCAAAGACCTTTAAAATGGTGAGTGCTTCTTCCTTACTTGGCATTCAGATTTGAAAGGATAAGAGCACGGCCATCCCCGTCGTTGGAATCCACGAGGAGGACGAAACTGAGCAAGCACTTCCGTCAAGCTCAGTGGCGGTGTTTGTCTTGTCTAACAGCTAGTCCTGTTTTGGGTCTCGTGTATTTGTCTGTATGTCCATGTGTGTGAGATGTGTGTGGGGTAGCTCCACTACGAGTTCTAGATATAACTGGGTGTTAAGAAAACAGGGTCTAACCGGGTGGAGTACATCTCGGTAAAGAAAATGGGAGAGACCATAATGTGGCAGTGGGCAGCAGATTTAAAGGGATCAAGCAATGGACTCAGGACTACAGTTTTGCAGATGGGAAAAGAGGGAGATGAAAAAATGGAGGTGAACGTGGGGTTTAGACATGCAGAGTGATCCAAGGAAAGGATTTCTGGCAGAACATGTGCAACATGGTGGGGTAGGGGCTGGGCGGGAAGGTGAGAGGGCAAGAGGAGCAAGTCCTGAACAGAGGTGGTAAATAACTGAAAGGCCAAACAACCTTCCTGCAGTGAGCAAGAAGCATGCCCTGAGACTCCAATGACATCATAAACCATAGATCCCAGGGTCTCAAGATAGGAAGCAGGAGCACCAATCCACAGTAGGGAATCATATTCCAAGACTCCCCAGATGGAGGCTTTGGATATCGTTACAAGCTGAGCAACGGCTGAGGAGGAACTTCGCCCTGAGGAAGATTCTGATGAAGTGTCCAGCTTGGAGAGATGACCTGTGCAAGACACAGTGAGGCCGAGAGGCCCCAGAGGATGCACCTCTTCCAGAAACTGATAACTGAAATAAAATGTGGGATTTTCTTGCCGATCACGATATGGCTGAACAAAGCAAGAATATGGGTTTTCTTGCAGTAAAATACATGTTCCTGGAAGATGACAAGTTGCTGATTTTCTCCAGTTCAGCAGAGAGCGATGCTGCCGCAACCTGCCAGGTGGAAAGTTCATGAACTGTCCTGTCCTGGATTGGTCCACTGAGAAGGAAACGGCCAATCAACTCCTCTGTTCTTGTAAACCTGGGGAACTTGTTCCAACATCTTGGTTTGGGAGACCATTCTGCAGCAACAGCATTGGAGACTCTGCTTGGATGGAGAAGATTCTAAACATAAAGTGTCATGACAGGAAGCATTCCAAAATGTGGTAAAATAACTCCCACCATGTCCACCTGACACCACCTGCAAAAGAATCTAACTGTGACATTCTGATCCTGCTCCTCCCTCCAGTGGTTCAAGGTGGCAGCTCACTACCATCGTGTCTCCCAACCCCATTATTTATCTTTACAATCCCCACAAACCCACTCCCTTTACATTTTCACTGTGACCTGAAGGATTCTTGCTCATTCATTGGTCAATAGAGCACAAGTGCTTTTATACCCCAGTACTCCCATTATTTCCCACTCTTCACTCAAAGGCACCACCTTTGGTAGTGTGGTGCACCACCAGCGAATGCCATCCCCCATTCTATCCCCCCTCATTCTGATCCATGATCCTTATCCCTAACCCTTCCTAATGCAGACCTCCTACTTTCTGGTTTCAGTATTTTTTTTCTGTCTCTGTCTCTGTCTCTCTCTCTCTGTCTCTCCCTCTCTGTCTCTCCCTCTCTGTCTCTGTGTCTCTGTCTCTGTCTCTCTCTCTCTCTCTCTCTCTCTCTCTCTCTCTCTCTCTCTCTCTGTCTCTCCCTCTCTGTCTCTCCCTCTCTGTCTCTCTGTCTCTCTCTCTCTCTGTCTCTCTCTCTCTCTCTGTGTGTCTCTGTCTCTGTCTCTCTGTATCTCTCTCTTTCTCTCTCTCTCTCTGTCTCTCTGTCTCTCTGTCTCTCTCTCTCTCTGTCTCTCTCTGTGTCTCTCTGTCTCTCTCTGTCTCTCTCTCTTTCTGTCTCTGTCTCTCTCTCTCTGTCTCTCTCTCTCTCTCCCATTCCATTCCTGCTTGTGCCAAATAACTGTTGCCCCACTACTCCCACTGCCGTTCCTTCATTTTAAATAAATTGTGCAAAGGGTATGCACGAATACTAACCCTAACTCTAACCCAAACCCTAACCCTAACCCTAACCCTAAACACCATGGCAACGGAAAATTGTTCAGATCATTGCTATAAAGCTTCGTTGAAGAAAACGTTGATAGCTAAGACTGAGAAAGGTTCTTTATAATCGTTTGGACTAGCTTGACCATTGCCCTCACACAGTCGCTCCTTTTGCAGTGGTCACACCGGCACAGACACCAAACTACTACAGTCACCCTCTGTGCCTTGGGTCTCATTCCAACAATTAATCATCGAGTGGCAGTAGCATAATCAACAAAGCAGTGCATAAGCCCCACTAATTAATTGCAGACGTGGCTAATTAGTGCTGGTACAGGGCAGGGGAAGAGAGCCAGAGCTGCGCTTCGATTCATGGCCCGCTGCCTTCTGAACAGAGCCATCCCTGCTTTCTGGAGGAGCAAACAATTCCGCTTGGACGGTCGAGCACCTCTCCCACAGGATGGCGAGCTCAAGCTTGATGCAACGGGATTTAAATGACTTTACAGTTGCAGCCACAAAACAGTCTCGGTCTCCCTCGCCAAATCCCGTCGGCAGGGACGACCAGCTGTATTTGGTATTTAAACTGAGATAATGACTTCCCTACAATGTGTGTATGTAAATGAAGACACAATTACTGTTTGACGCAACATGGAATGTCGTTGCCATCAAAAAGTCGTGCGAGCTGAGAATTTCATTACCTCCGCCACCGAAGGTGGACGTACGTTATGTTTTCAACACTGTCTGTATGTTTGTCACTTGCGAAAATCGAAGATTTTTCAAGTATATTGGTCGGTCTTGTGCGTTATTCTGTCTGTCTGTCTGTCTGTCTGTCTGTCTTTGTTACTTGCAAAATCGAAAAATTTTCAGGTCTATTGGTCAGTTGCGTTTGTGGTTCTATCTGCCTGTTTGTTTGTCTGTTTGTCACTGGCCTACAGGTCACAATTCTAAACTGATCGTCACAAAACTTCACCAAGTTGTGTAGGTCGTCCCAATTGAGAAGCCTATTGCTTTTGAGGTCAAAGGTCATCTTTCGGTCAAATTTCTAAAACGCCATTTTAGATCCGATTGACTTGAAAATTTAATATAATTTTTATATTGAGTCACTAAATTGGAAAATGAACCGTTTTTGAGGTCAAAAGATCAAAGGTCAACTGAAGGTCAAACTTCAAAAATCATCAATTTTCATCTGAAAAACCATCAATTTTCATCCGATTGACTTGGAGATTGAACAGCATTTTCACATTATGTCACGAAATATGAAACCAACTATTTATGTGGCCAAAAGGTCAAAGGTCAACTCTAGGTCAAACTTCCAAAATCATCAATTTTCATCTGAAAACCCATCAATTTTCATCCGATTGACTTTAAAATTGAACAGCATTTGTGCATTGCCTTACTGAATTGGGAAACCAACTATTTTGGAGGTCAAAAGGTCAAAGGTCAACCCAATGTCAAACTTCTAAAATCATCATTTTTCATCTGAAAAATCATCACTTTTCATCCTGTTGACCTGAGCTTTGATCAAGATCGTAAATTTTAATCTTCATTAAATGAACAATTTGCTGTATCAATGGAAAACTTTTTTTGGGGGGGGGGGGGGGAGGGGAGCGGATTTTGCAAGTATCGTGCTCCGCATGACGTCTTCTTGTTTGTTTGTCTGTCTGTATGTCAGTCGCCTACAGGTCACAATTTTCAACCGATCTTCACGAAACTTCACCAAATGGTAGAGTTGCTCATAAGCAAGAAGCCTGTTGTTTTTGGGGTCTAAAGGTCAATAGGTCACCATAGGCCAAAGGTCACCATCTATGTCAAATTTCAAAAATCCTAAATTTTCATCTGATTGACTTGAAATTTGAAGAGGATTTGCGTATCTGGTCAATAAATTCAACCACCAATTATATTTTAGGTCAACATCGGCCAAATTTATAAAATCCTCAACTTTCATCCAATTGACTTGAAACTTTAAGAGGATTTGCATATATGGATACTGAATTCAACCACCAAGTATTTTTGAGGTCAACATGGGCCAAAAGGTCAATACAGGCCAAAATGTCAACATAGGTCGAATTTCTAAAATAATCAATTTTTATCCGATTAATTTGAAATTTGAAGAGGACTTGCAAATCTGGTCACTGAATTCAACAGGTGTATAGGCCAAAAGGTCAACATAGACCGAATTTCTAAAATCCTCAATTTTCATCCAATTGACTTGAAATTTGAAGAGGACTTGCATATCTGGTCACTGAATTCAACCACCAAGTATTTTTATGGGCAACACAGGCCAAATTTCAAAAATCGTCAATTTTCATCTGATTGACTTGAAATTTTAAGAGGATTTACATATCAGGTCACTGAATTCAACCACCAATTATTTTTGAGGTCATCATAGGCCAACAACCTATTTCAGGGATTTCGCAAGTATCGTGCTATGCACGGCATATTTCTTGTTTGTTTGTCTGTCTGTTTGTTTGTGAACAGGATATCTCAAAAAGTTGTGGATATATTCGGACGACACTTGGTGGACAGGTTGGTTGTGTGTGAGCGACAAGGAAGAATTGATTCAATTTTGGTTAACATCCGGATCGGGATCTGGATCCGAGAATTTTTTTAAATGATTCTTCACCATTGAGAGATATGGCAACTAATCGATATCTAGCACGATACATAAAAAAGTTGTGGACGAATTCGGACGAAACTTGATGGATGGTTTGGGTATGTGACAAGGAAGAATTGACTTAATTTTGGTGAAGATTCAAATCCAGATCCCGATCAGATAATTTTTACGTGATTCTTCACCATTTAGTGATGGGGCCAAAAACGACATATTAGTCAGGTTCACGATGTTTTTTCGTTCAAAATTTTTGGAGATTAGCAAAACTATACATTTTTGGAATATTCAGAGCATGAGGAATCCAAAAATTAATGTTGGCATTTGCGTAGAAACCTTTGCGAAAATGACCCTCAGGACAGTGATGAAGATCTGTAAAAGCATATTCCTGAACGGTATAGACCTAGTAGATCCTGTGTATAGGACTTATAGTTCAATCTGATACTACCTATAACTTCCTATAACAACCTATAACTTCAAAGGACTTGCAATATCGTGTATTATGTAATACAGTTATATCACAAATATAAAGACAATGGTTTTCAATTACCTATGTTTGTTGCTTTTCTATAATCCTGAGCACTATTTTGAGGCCTTTATTGGATTCCTTGACCCAGAAAACATAGGATTAGCATATTTAATTAAGTCTCTAGGTTGACTAGAAGCCGAGATGGCGCAAAATATGTATTTTATGGTGGCCATTTTGAAAATCCAAAATGGCGGCCATGCAGGTGTCTGTGCAAATGCCAACATTAATTTTTGGATTCCTCATGCTCTGATGATTCCACAAATGTACAGTTTTGCTAATCTCCAAAAATTTTGAACGAAATTATATTTGTTACCACAGTGAACCTGACTATATATGATGATATTTCAAAAAGTTGTAGATGGATTTGTATGAAACCTGGTGAGCAGATTGTGTTTGTGAGACAAGGACTCATCAATTCAATTTTGGTGAAGATCCGGATTCGGATCCGGGTAGTAGAATTTTTTAAAAGTCATTCTTCACCATTGAGTGAAAGGGCTAAAACTGATATATAGCAGAATATCTCAAAAAGTTATGAACAGATTTGGACGAAACTTGGTGGACCGGTTGGGTGTCTGACAAGGATTAATCGAGTCGATTTGGTGAAGATCTGCATGTGGATTCGAATACTAGAATTATTTAATTGTTAAGTGATTCTTCACCATTGAGTGATGGGGTTAAAAACGATACATAGCACGATATCTCAAAAAGTTATTGACGGATTTGGACGAAACTTGGTGGACCGGTTGGGTGTGTGACAAGGACTAATCGATTCGATTTTGGTGAAGATCTGAATGTGGATTCGGATACTGGAATTATTTAATTTTCAAGTTATTCTTCACTATTGAGAGATGGGACAAAAAGCGATAAAATAACATGATATTGTAAAAAATTGTGGACGAGTTATGACGAAACTTTGGGGACGAGTTGTTTAGGTGACAAGAACAAGCCGACTAGATTTCGGTTCAGGTCAGAATCCAGATCCGGACTATCAGTGGGATAGAAAACCATAAAACTGTTCAACCTGGCCGGAGGTATGCTCTCTACCGAGTGCCGTTCTAGTTCCTTATGTTATCTCGTGGAAACCCGCGGAAGGATTTTAACATATGACATTTATGCTCATGAATTCGTTGGGTGCACAAATTTGTCAGACATTTTGACTCGTTATTCCCCACTGTATGGGCCATGGACACATCTATCCAAGGCTTCAGCACTATCGATGCAACGCTGGACCGTGACACGTAGCACATTTGTATGGACACGTAGAACCCTCGAGGTATCAGCACAGTGTAGAATATCAACCCTGATTAGACATATGTATAATAACGAGGGGAAGCATGTACAAGGCATGAGCCTTGGCCGAAGGCCCTGATACTGGGGTCCTTCAAATGTAAAAACAAGAGAAATATCTTCCTAAAAGAAAGGGGACTCATTTAGCATGAAATCATAGTGCAGATTGAAAGGCCTGAATAACTGAGTTTAGGTGATGAATGGGATGCAGAAAATCCTTTATCGCATTTATCAAAAGCTGTTAGTATAACAATGATTATTCATGACGTATCATCAGCCATGTGCAGCTCGAGTTGGAGGCCTTCGTTAATATTTTCACTCGGCGAATGTCCTTTCCGACCGGCCGGACATTTATCTCTCTGCACTCACTTCCCACAATGCCTTTCACGTGATATATTTGTCCTTCGTATAATGGGATCCAAGGAAGTGAATCTTTTCAACAAAAAAATTCAATCCGAGAGAATGGGGACTACGTCACGCACGTTCAACAACATTTATCAATGGCGCCATGACAGTGAGGACACCACACAAACGGTCGCAACGGGAAATATTGTTCAGAAGTCGTTTTGTTCCTCGATGTTTCTCCGCGAGGCCTGGTGCAGGCACCGCAAACAGCGTCGGCTATCGTTGTGAATAAAGGGGCAGCTGGTAATGGTTAGTCCAGCCAAAGGGCCAGAGCTCAGTGGCAAATCAAAGCAACAATGCGCATTATGCAAATAACAGGTGTAGTTGACTGCTCTTTTTGTGCAGAGGATGTTGAGTGAGAGCGTTACCGATTACTGTTATCAAAACAGGGAAGCGGAGATAACGGGCCCAGGCAAGCGTTCGCTATGTATTAAAGAGGCAGCGGATGGCCGTATACACAGTTTACAACAGGGCCGTGGATAATCTGCCTCGTACAGCTCGCACTCCATCGGTCAGATGAGCCACTCGCTTGGCAGGCCAAACAAAACTATCGTGCCGGAGCCTGCCTGGCACCGACCCCATGCATAAGTCAATCAATCTTACCTATGAGTACACTGGGACTGCCTGAGACAAGAGATAGCTCACGACCCTGGACTAAGGCCCCGATGAATTTAACCTTAAGGAAGCGAGTCAGCCTCGACTGGGCCAGGGGGGCATTGGAAAATGTAATGTCATCCCCCCAATCACACAGGGTGTGCTTTGAAGGCATAATTATCTTCTTTCAATTTTTCACCTTCTCTGACCTCCTTCTTCCACCCACCATGTTTTCTAATTCCCTTCCCTTCTAATTCCTATCTCGTTCTGAACTTCACCCTCTATTTACCCCTCTCACCTCTTCCTCTCATTTACTTGAATTTCTTTTCTCAATTAAACCTTCTTTACTCTCCCACCCTCCCTAATTGCTTTGATTTAAAAAAAAATTGTGCACATAGTCGAGGCTCATGTAAGAGCTACCGTAGAACTAGTACAGTGAACAGATCAGGATGCAACAGGACAAAAGAAACAGCAGAGAGAGGGTGGGGGACACCAACAGCGGAGCTGAAGGCCAAGATAGATGGAGATGGACAAACAACGGGTGTAGGGAGGAATGGCGGGCAAAGTGCAGATGCATGGGGAGGAGAAGATGGAGACAGAAGGAAACTTTCAGGGGGGAAATTTAGAAGGAGGAAGGATTGGGGTTAGGTTGGGGGGGAGGGGTTAACGAGGGTAGAAAATATCATGGTTTTGGATTGGGGATGATCTGAGATGGTGTTGAACAGCTGTCTTGAAGACTTGGAGGGAAGAATGGGATTGAAGACAATGTGGAAGTTGGTTTCACAGGTGGGGAAAAAAACGAATAAATGACTGGAGGTGACCAGTGATCCTGGATTTAAGTAGTTTCACCAGAAGGTGGATGATGGTGGACCCTTTGTGTTCTGCAAAAACCTGGGGGGGGGGGGGGGGGGGGAGGGTGTACCACAGAAAGAGCAGAAGGTGCAAGACCAGGAAGGAGGCGGTAGAAAACAGAGGCCACTGACCTGTCTATGATGGCGAAGTGATAGACCCATAGACTCAGCTTCATCGGGGGAGATTCCAAGAATCTTAAAGTCCTTGGTCTCCAAGGCATCAATCTGAGCAAGAGGTGAGGCAACGGAACCAGGCCAGAGGGGAGAGCGAGCAGTACTCCATCAAGCTGCAGATGAAGGCCTGGTAGGTGGATGCCAAGGAAGGACTTTGTATGATGGAAAAACCTGAAAGGCCACTGGCTTTGGAGGCCACCTTTGAAATGTGGTTGTTAGGTCATGGCTGGTAGTGATATGCAGGAGTTTGAATGGCTGAACTTCCTCCAGAGGATTGTTAAGAAAGTAGAAAGGAGAGTTTGCCAGACGGTCCTTTCAGAGAGAGTTAGTGAGATTGTGAGATTTGTCAGGACTGAAAGACATATTCCAAGTGTTTGACCAGCTTGTGAGGTTTTCAAGGTCTGAAGAGATAGAAGAGGGTGTAACCTGCCTGTCTGAAGGATGAGGGATGTCACGGCAGAGGGTGGAGTCATCTGTAAATAGATAGAGAGTGTTTTCTAGAGAATCAGAGAGATCATTGATGAATGTCTAATCCGGAAAAGGACTGGTCCCAAAACACTGCATTGGGGCACTCCAGCCTTGGCAGGGAAAGTAGGCGAAAGTATTCCGTTGAGTGCCACACCTTGGCTACGAGAGTAGAAAGGTCAGTCAGCCATGTGTGGAGTTAGCCTTGGATGCCATAGGTAAAGAGTTTGGAGAGTAAGGCAAGATGTCAGACTGTATCAAAAGCACGAAATATGTCAAGAGAGATGGCCCTGATCTCACGTCTGATATTGAGGGCCTCCATCCATTGTTGGGTGAGTCGAAGCAGCATGTCCCAGGTGGAGTGATCTGGTCTGAGACCAAATTGCTGATCTTAGACGCGGCTGTTGGAGAAAAGTAAGGATTTCACATCAACTGCAATGATGGATTCCATCACCTTGCTGATGATTGGGAGTAAGCTGATAGGTTTATATACACAAAGAATTAAGTTAAGCACCCCCCCCGTTTTTTTACAACCTCGCACATTACAAGTTTGTTGTCGTCAAAACAGTGTAATATACCCATGATATTGCTATATTTTCTGGAGAAGTGATATTATGGTCACATAAAAACATAACAATCATGCCGTTTTCAATATTTTATTCTGAATAATTTAAGGTGAAATTTTTTGGGAATTTTAGGCATATTTTCACCTCAATTTAAGTATGGAGCTATAGGTCCATCACGGACAGTGTGGATGACGTTTATGTTTTCTAACGTACAGTCATTGTTCTGAGAAGACCTCTAGCGATCTTTGCGTCAATAACGTGTGTAGGACACACGTGATCGGATCACTACTCAACCCAACTCAACCCTACGAGTGCACTCATCTGCATTTCATCAATGGATAATTGCTAATGTCATACCACTCATTATTTGATCTCACATACCTTAGAATATATGCCAATGTATACATATACACAAAGAATATATATTAGGGGGTGCTTACCTTAATTCGTTGTGTAGGGGTGCTTAACTTAATTCTTTGTGTATAGTTAAGTGGATCAGTTTTTGCACCGTTCTAAGTCATGCAGTCATGTTGGTGGATTTCCAAGCAGTTGGAAGATGACCCAGAGCAAATGATAGGGTGGAAAGGGCAGAGGTAGGCTGTGCAAGAGCAGCAGAGCAGGTTTTTAGGACATGTGAGCTAATGCCATGTGGTCCAGTAGCAGAATCGGAGTCGAGGGTTGAAAGAACCAGAGCAGAAGAACACACGAGCCCAAATAATAAAAGGGCCAGACATGAGAGATCTAAGAGAAAAGGTTGCACTTTGATGAGAGAAGGTTGCGTTTTTATGAGAGCAGGGTGGTTTTTCACTTCCCTCTCTGGCCACTCACCTTGCCGCTGGGTGTGACAGTGATCTCTTAAGTCCTATCAAACCCTATCATTATGATGTGGTGTGCATGAAGGCCTTTTAAGCTAGTTTGATAAGATCTCACATTCATACACTTGGTTTGGTCGTGGGCACGTTCTGGATTTTATTATTATTGCCTCTGCCACTGAAAGTGGATGGAGGTTGTGTTTTCACCCCAGTCTGTTTATCTGTCTATCTGTGAGCAGAATACCACAAAAGGTTATGGACGGATTCGGCCAAAACTTGTTGGGTATGTGACAAGGACAAATTGATTCGATTTAGGTGAATATCCAGATCCGGATACGAGAATAAAATTTTTTCCAAGTGATTCGTCACCATTGAGAGATGGGGCCAAAAACAAAATATAGCACAATATCTCAAAACGTTGTGACGAGTTATAATACAATTTGGTGGATCAGTTGGGTAGGTGACAAGAGCAAGCCAATCAGATTTTGGTTGAAGTCCGAATGCAGATCCGGCCTATCAGTGGGATACATAACGGAAACTGTCCAGCCTAGTGGAGTTGTGTGTGCTCTACCGAGTGCCATTCGAGTTTTTATATTTTATTAACCCCTCCCCCCCCCTCTCCCCCGTTGGACTTAGTACGAAACGAGGGCTTATGGATTGGTTTCATCCGTCCGTCCGTGCGTCCGCAACCATATCTCAGAGATGTATGGACTGATTTTGTTCATCCTTGACACAAACACAACACGTGATGCTATGTGATCAAAGATGGTCAAAGATGGTTTCGTGATGCGATCAAAGATGGCCGACAGGCAGCCATTTTCGTTGTAAAAAAACCCGATGTTGAACACGTCCTCAACTATTTCTCAGACATGCATTTACCGATGCTGTTCAAACTTGGCACATAGATAATAATGAATGATGGCTTACATAAGCACGTCATTTTTTGCGACATCAGATCCAAGATGGCCGACTGGATGCCAATTTGTTGCTTAAACATGTCTACAACAATTTCTCGGACATGCATCGACCGATTTTCTTCAAACTTGACACAAAGACAATACATGAGAAAACATATGCAGAAGATTTTGTTTTGTCATCTGACCAAAGATGGCCGACTGACAGCTTTTAACTCAGAACAGAAAAATTACTAAAACCACAGCAGGGCTATGACATGTTATGTCTTTCTCTTGTTGTTTTAAATACACACCACCCTGGTGAATTCACTTGGTCTCCTGGTCATTCTGCATGACCCGTGGTGATCACATTGCCCATAAGACAGACAATTAGCTCAGCGGTTAGCACTAACTGTATTGAGCACATCCACTGCCAGAGTACCACTAGGCTTAGATCAGATATGGCCTGTAGCACGAGCGCACAATGCCCGGGCAGCTCAAATGCCCTACAAGAAGGTAATATGGACTTCTTGGCCAAGGGCCCTCTTTCGGGACTTCAGATCCAACTAGCCGGCTTAGCCATGGTTTAGTGGCCCCGTTTTGGTCATCAAAGATAGGGTCGCGTGGTGTTTAAATAGCCTTCAGAGTGGGACTCGAACCTCAGTTCTGGCCCGAGTCAAATGGTTCCAACTATATATATATACATACAGTCACGTGACAAAGTAAGTACACCCCATGTAAAGTTTTGACTTTTTCAACATATTTCAACATACAGCTATTTGTTCTTAATTTTAACAATATTGATAGATAAAGGTGATATAATATAACAAATATCATGAAACATTTACATTTTGTAGTCCATTGTATAATTTAAATAAACATAAATGCAAATTTCACATGTGGAAAAAGTAAGTACACCCTTGGCGCTAATAGGTGGTATTGCCCCCTTTGGCAGAAACAACCTCAAGTAGGCGTTTCTTATAACTGTCTACCAGTCTCTGACATCGACTGGAAGAAATTTTTGCCCACTCCTCCATGCAGAATTCTTTCAGCTGTGCGATGTTTGAGGGGTTTCTTGCATGGACAGCTCGTTTCAAATCCCCCCACAAGACCTCGATGGGATTTAGATCCGGGCTTTGACTTGGCCATTCCAGAACCCTCCATTTCTTTCTTTTCAGCCATTCCTTGGTGGATTTACTGGTATGTTTAGCGTCATTGTCATGTTGCAAGGTCAACCTTCGGTTGAGCTTCAACTTTCTGACAGATGGCATCACATTATCCTCAAGCACCCTCTGGTACAATGAAGAATTCATAGTGGATTCTATGATGGTGAGCTGCCCAGGCCCTGATGCAGCAAAGCTGCCCCAAACCATAATATTTCCACCACCATGCTTTACAGTAGGTATCAGGTTCTTGTGGTCAAATGCTGTCTTTGGTTTTCGCCAAACATGTCTTCTGGTACTGTGGCCAAATAGCTCGACCTTTGACTCACCTGTCCAGAGCACATTGTTTCAGAAGTGCTGGTCTTTGCCTAGGTGTTCATTGGCAAACTTTAGTCTTGCCCTGATGTTCTTTCTGGACATCAAAGGTTTCCTCCTGGCACACCTCCCATGTAGATCAAATTTGTGCAGCCTCTTTCTAATGGTAGACTCGTGCACTTTGACATCAACAGTGGCAAGAGCTACCTGTAGGTCCTGTGATGACATTCTGGGGGTTCTTAGAGACTTCTTTCAGCATCTTGCGGTCTGCTCTCGGGCTGAACTTGTTGGGGCGGCCTGGCCTGAACAAGTTGGCAGTTGTTTGGAATCTTTTCCACTTGTAGATGATCTTCTGGACAGTCGAATGATCGATTTCAAATTGTTTGGAGATTTTTAAATCCCTTCCCAGACTCGTAGGCATCTATAACCTTCTTTCTGAAGGCCTCAGAGAGCTCTTTTGATCTAGGCATGGTGACGCCGCACACTTCAACAACAAAGAGCAAACCAAACTAAATGTCTGAGGTTTAAATAAGACAGGTTCCTCCAAGATCCTCTCTCACGATGTTCTAATCATTTGCACCTGAGCTGGTGCACCTGATTTTAATTTTAGGTATTTGGAGTAGTGATAAATGTAGGGGTGTACTTACTTTTTCCACATGCGAAATTTGCATTTATGTTTATTTAAATTATACACTGGACTACAAAATGAAAATGTTTCATGATATTTGTTATATTATATCACCTTTATCTATCAATATTGTTGAAATGAAGATCAAATAGCTGTAGGGAGGGGAGGGGGGGAAGGGGGGGAGGGGGGAGGGGGAGGGGAGGGGGGAGGGGGAGGGGAGAGGAAAGAGGGGGGGATGGGGAGGGTGAGGGATGGGAGGGTGAGGGATGGGAGGGGGGAGGGGTGGGAGGTGGTGGGAGGGGGGAGGGGGAGGGGGTGGGAGGGGGGGAGGGGAAGGGGGAGGGGGAGGGGTGGGAGGGGGGAGGGGAAGGGGGGAGGGGGAGGGGGGAGGGGGAGGGGGGACCCGGCAGAAGTACCCGGCATTGCCGGGCGGGGGAGGGGAGGGGAGGGGAACGGGGGGGGAGGGGAGAAGAGGGGGGGAGGGGAGAAGGGTGGGGGAGGGGAGGGGGAAAAGGGAGGGGGGGAGAAGGGGAGGGGGTAGGGTGGAGGGGGTAGGGTGGAGGGGGAAGGGAGGGGGAGGGGGGAGGGGGAAGGGGAGGGGGGAGGGGAGGGGGGGTGGTGAGGGGAGGGGGAGGGGGGAGGGGGGAGGGGGAAAGGGAGGGGGAGGGGGGAGGGAGAGGGGGGAGGGGGAGGGGGAGGGGGGAGGGAGAGGGGGGAGGGGGAGGGGGAGGGGGAGGGGAGAAGGGGAGGGGTAGGGTGGAGGCTGGACGGTGGAGGGGGAAGGGAGGGGGGACGGAGGGGGGAGGGGGAAGGGGGAGGGAAGGGGATGGCCAGTCAACAATGACGTTGCAGTTCTCATGGTCGGAGAGCAGCACAACAATCGGACATAGTCCTGCATATTCGCAACAGCACGAAGCGGATTTTGGAGACTCACCGATCCTGTGACGTCCTCCAGTACCGGCGTTGCCTGGCGGGGGAAAGGAGACCCATACATTCCCAACCCGTACATTCGCCCTCTCGACTTAAGCTCACTCTGACAAAAGCCTCGCACAAATTACACCATGAAGGACCAATGGTCATGTCTATGCCACAAATCACGGGCGCACTGAATTGAAAATATATAGAACGCTCATACTCCGTGAAAAGTGAAGCCGCCGTGTCGCCATCTTGGTCAGCACGATTCGACCAACTCGCTTCGCGGAGCTCCTTTTGTGCGGCAATAAACTGCTCCAATCGGTTACGGAAGGGTTGTGGAAAGACGTTTCACAGCTGTTTCAAAGACATTTAATTCATATCGCACAAAATCGATACAAAACACGATCGCATAAAAGGTGAAAAAACGTGTGACGTGTGACGGGATGGAACATCCCGTGATCGCTCTGAGCGAATCAGTCTGGCGGCGGGAATGGAACATCACGTGATCGCTCTGAGCGAATCAGCGAGCTGCTCTGGAACCGGCTGAGATTAGCGGGTACTTCGCGGAAATGCGCTGAGGTTAATATGAATAAAAAATATGGATCGTCAAATATTTTGAGTTCGGCCATGTTCGTCCCAGGCTCAATGGGCATGTCTATGCCAAATATCAAGCACGTAAGCCTCTCCATTTAGGAGTCTATCGGTAACATTACACACACACAAACTGTGTTTTATATATATATATATATATATATATATATATACATATATATATACATATATATATACATATATATATATATATATATATATATACATATATACATATATATATATATATATATATATATACACATATATATATACATATATATATATATATATATATATACATATATATATATATATATATATATATATATACATACATATATATATATATATATATATACATACATATATATATATATATATATATATATATACATATATATATATATATATATATATATATATATATATATATATATATATATATATATATATATATATATATATATATATATATATATATATATACACATACATACATATATATATACTGTATATATGTACTGTATATATGTACTGTATATGTATATATGTATATATGTACTGTACATATGTATATATGTACTGTATATATGTATATATGTACTGTATATATGTATATATGTACTGTATACATGTATATTTGTGATCCTTGGTGTTGGGCTAGCGGCTAGGGTGCCGGCTTAGGATACCTAGGATCCCTAGGATCCTGGGTTCGAATCCCGGTCTGATCGCTGAATTAACGCCAGGGGGGTTGACTCAGCCTGTCATCCCTTCCGAGGTCGGCTAATTGAGTACCAGCTCACTGGTAATTCCCTGTTTGTCGTTAAAGACGGCAAAAAGGGTTGGCGTCAGGAAGGGCATCCGGCCGTAAAACATTGTTTCAAAAAGGGGACCAAAAAACAACAACAACCACGGTTCCCGAAAAAGGCCAACCCCCGCGTTGCGGGGAAAAAATGGCCTCTAAAGGTGGTTTTTATACATGTATATTTGTGATGTATATATGTATATATGTACTGTATATATGGACTGTATATATGTATATATGTACTGTATATATGTATATACGTATGACCATTCATTAGACCTAAAACGTGACAACGAGCCGTATTGCTGGATCTGTCAAAGAGAACTTTCATTGTCTCTTGACTGACAGTCACTCGCAAATTTTTTGGTGACAGTCCCATTCTGGTGGCATACAAGAAAGACACTAGCCTGAGAAACAACTTAGTTCGTTCCTGTTTTTATTCCAACAATGTTGGACAACAACTCGGAGAACTTGTAATCGCCCCAGATGTAAAACCTGTCACCATGTTGTCTCATCACACTTTTGTTTTTGCATACTCAGTCGAGGCTCGTGTAAGAGCTAAAATGGTTACAATATATATATGAAAGACGGAATATATATATACACATACACACACCCAACTGTTTTGCTTATTACATTGACAATAATTATATGCTTAAGGGGAATTGAAATATTTTCACAAATCACACTTTATAGGGCTTATTGTACTGCTATATCTTAAAAGCTCCATACAAGCAGCTTCTCTTGGCATCATTTTCTTTATGAGGTGGAAAAAGACCAAGGGTTTGCAAGGGGCCCGTCTCATAACAGAGAGATTTCCACTGGCGCACTCATACCAGGCCTGTCCAGAATACAGACCATTGTGTGAATTCAAAAACAATGTTGTATGAGCACCATGTGGCCCATGTTGTACAGTGCCAGCTGTGCTCATCCACCGTGTATACTGCATGGTGATAACTGCCTTTTGTGGGTAAAATATTGCAAAGCAAGCTGCCGAACCTATATTTTCAAAAAGGAAAACTTGCAAACCCCTACCCCTCCACAGCCCACTCATCCATTCACTAATATATCCGATCTTCTCCCAATCTCTATTTAATTTTCCTCACTGCTCTGCAACTCTCTCACCATCCCTTCTCTGCACGATCCTTCTCCATTTCTCAAATTTACTTTTCTCGATTTATTCTCCCCCCCCCACCCCCCCTAAACATTCCCATTCTCAGTTATCAATTAGACAGATTGAAAAAAAACGACTACCCTAAAAACTAAAACTGATCCAGAGAAAGTGTATATTAATTTATATAGGGTGTTTCAAAAAGATTGATACAACTTTGACTTCCTGCCATGTCTTTGTTTTTTGACCCCTACCGATTTCCCTTTCAGAGTTTGGTGGTGTTATCGTGGTATTTGTTTCTTGGCATTTATAGCTCCATAGCTCAACTATGCCATTGACAGTGGAGCAGAAGACAAAAGTGGTGGCTCTGTGTTGTGAGACTAAATCATTTGTAGACACCCGCTGGAGATTCTGCCAGGAATACGATCTCAGAACACGTGATGGACCCACAAATTGTGCCATTCAACGTATTGTGAAACATTTTGAGCACAAGGATACAGTGCACAACCAGAACAAGGGAAATTGTGGTAGGCCAGCATCAGTAACCAAGAGCCAAGGCAACATTGACGCAGTGCGGGATTCTGCAGTGGATCGTCCCAAGAAGTCCCACAGCCGTCGCTCCCAGGAGCTGGGAATCAAACCAACATCAGTCTGGCATATCCTCACAAAGGAACTGAAGCTTTCCCCATACATCATCTCTATTAGGCATAAACTGAGTCAGGATGACATGAGAAGGAGACTTGATATGTGCAATTGGCTCAGTGACAGGATGGAGCGGTACCCAAACTGGATCAACCTGATGTGGTTCATGGATGAAGACCATTTCCACTTGAACGGTGCCATCAACAACCACAACAACATTTTCTGGGGGGCAGAACTACCTGAGACCTCCAAGAAAATTGGACAGAACTTTGGAGTCAGGATCAATGCTTGTCTGAACCGTGGAGGGGCACACATCAAGAACGTCAATTACAAGGATTTTGTGCAAATGGCATTTTCAGACCTTGGGCTCTCACTAACTCTAGCAGTGACTTCCTGCAATAGCAATCAGTGATAGAAAACACCATGTCATACCCTTTCAAGAAATGTTTGGTTCACATTCCTGAGGTTTCTGTTTCTTTGTAAATAAACGTTTAAAGTTATATCACTCTTTTTGAAACACCCTATATACATGTATATATATATATGCACAATATTAAGAGATGTGTGCAATGGTAACATGAGGAAAGTGAAAGACGTAACTCCATAAAGAATACCAAAATGGAATCTGGCCCCAGTGGAGGCCAACCTGGACATGTAGTCAGCTTAAGAAGGGTATCGACAGATGCCAGAGAGACGTAACCAGTACTGTACATCTCCTAAACGTTGATGACATGCATTAATTGGAAAGTTTTCCAAAAGGTCTTTGTGAAAAGACAAAATAAAAGTGTGTGAATTTCCAGCATTTGATATAATCTTCCAGGTGATGAGCCAGCTATTTATTTTCTCTGGGCTGTCAGGCCTATGCAGGTGTGGCCTGCCTGTTTCTAGAGTGAGGACTACTGGGCAATTGGTGGAGTCATCTGCAAAGTGGTACAGGTGATTTTCCGAGTAACGGAGGTTACTGATGTAAATGAGAAATAGGGTATGTCCGAGGATGGTGCCAAAGAGTAGAGCAGGAGAAAGAATATCATCCAGGGCAAAATGCTGCTTATGCTCATGGAGTAATGTCTGCCAAACAATTATTGAAAAAGAAGAAGACCCAAGGACTCCACGTGTGGATAACCAAACCAAAGATCTGAGAATGTTAGTTCAAAACAGAGAGGAGGTGAGGTCTGCTTTGAATACTGACGACATTACCTTTGTGATGATGAAAATAAGGCTGACCCTGGTATGTAGTTCTGGGGGTCAGCTTTGCCACCTTTCTTGTGTATTGGTGTGACACGAGCCACCTTTCTCAATGAAAAGGTAACTTCCTTGGAAAGATCTGCAGAAGAACAAATAAAAAGGAGCAAGCAGTTCAATTGGAGCGATCCTATTTTTCAGAAAGGGTGTCAAGGTTGCCCAGAAACCTCATCACCTTTGTGAGTGAGAGGCTCACTTGCTCCAAGGAACAACCTGGAAGAGGGAAAATATGGGAAAATGAAGCAGCGATTGGAAATTCAATATTTTTTCAGTAAATATGATGTTTGGCACCCTGCGTTGTCATGAGCGATGTCCACTGTCACACTTTCCTTCATGAGTAAAATGATGGAGGAGCATATTCCTGAGAAAGTTGCAAGCCTTTTCCACCATCATTTTGAGGACATGGAAAGGACATCAATATCTGATCTGAGGAAAGCCTGATGTTTGCATCCAGCACTTTTTAGGATAGAAATGCACTGGCCTAAGAGGTTGTGGAGCAACTGTAGGTTCCCTTCAAGATCCGATGGAGGAGGCAAGGTTATTGGACAAGAAAGCTTTCCATCGAGCATTACTCTGGATCCCGACCCAAAGATGGCAGTTTGCAATGGTCATACGAGGTCACAGAAGTATTTATCGACATTCACCATGTGACAGAAGGAATATACGAATGAGGGAATGTCGGCTCTGTGAAAAGCGTTCCAGATCCAGTCTGTATTTGTAGCCAAGGAAATATGTTCTAGTCGATAAGAGAGCCAACAGACCATAGACTGGGCATGTGCTCCTTGATGAACCTTCAGATATTGTGAGACTTTCTGCAGCTCTTGTAAAGAAGGAAATGTGATGGATACGTTAATCCAGCATATAAATGTGACAATCCTGGGGGAGCAGATCAGGATGAAAACAGAATACTACATCAGGTGAATGCTATACATCCAGCAGAGAGAGCGACGCATTTGGCGAGACCATAGTCGATTTGGATAAGATCTGGAGCAATAGAATAATGGTCAAGGGTTGGAATAAATAGACTTGGTGAACTAGTAGTGAACATAATAAGCTAACTTGACAGACATTAATAAAGTAAGTTAGAAATGAGTGGAAAGCTTTAGAAATGGATAAGCCGCAGCTTAAGGGCCACAAATTCCAGGTATTTGGACCCTTTGTACTTATTGTTTAATAATGTCATTGAAGGTATTCCAATATAATTTCTGAGATGGCAGATTACACAAAATAACAGGGAAGTGAAAAGCATTAAGGATATGAAGGAATATCATTTGATTGTGCTATGAGTATGAAAATTAGCCCTAATGAAGATAAATGCAGGCTGTTGCTATAACTTGGCAAGTGAAGGTTAATGAAGATAAATGGCAAGTGTTGACAGGGATACTTTGATCAGGAAATATGTCGCTAATAGCAGACTTCAGGCAAACCTGATGCAAAAGGAGAGTTCCAGAAGGTAAATCACTGAATTGATGAGCATTAGGCCACAAGTCCAAGCTAAGAAAGAGTATTTTGGAAAGTATCGGCAAGTGTAGCTTTGGTGTTCTATATCAAAACTTGTCTTATTGTCCTGGCTAATTTTGCTTAATTAATATTTATACATTAAAAAGGAAAAAATGTAATGATTGTGAATAATCTATTGAGGCTACATTTCTGTATTGTAAGAATGAAATAGCTTTACGCTTCATCTTTACAAAAAAGATGGATAAAGTTGTCATTAGAGTAAAGTTAACCAAAAGGATAACCAACTAAGGTTGGGTTAAAGTTGTCGATGTTCGGTTAACCAAAAAAAGGTTAAAGTTTCTGTAAAAGATGAAATTTTACGTGGAATCGAGTTAAATATGTCGATGGTAAAAATCAGTTTGACAGACCAAACTCACGAAATGTATTTGTTAAAATTAATTTTTAAAAAAGATTATTATTTGCAATATTTTGGCTTTAAAAAAGCAAAATTGTAATGAGATGAATCAGGATGTTATCCTCATATGTTTGTAAATTTAAATGTCGCAAATTTCGAGCAGACTCTGTGGCATTGTGGTACGAGTGCGGGATGTTGGCAGTTCGATGCCAACGCTGGCCGAACCGTACCAAGGGCTTTACAGATGGCGCGTGCTGCTTCCTTGCTTGACTTAGAGGATAGAGCCGGGACATAACCCGTGGGTTGCCACCCATTAGAGGTGGGGGTGGGTGGCGACATTCCCCCTAAATTGCTCTGTTCTAGCCTGGTGTTGGCTTAGCGGTTGGGGTGCCGGCTTGGGATCCTAGGATCCTGGGTTCGAATCCCGGTCGATCGCTGAATTAACGCCAGCGGGGTTGACTCAGCCTGTCATCTTTCCGAGGTCGGCAAATTGAGTACCAGCTTGCTGGGATGAATGATCCCGGTGTGTACCCCGATTTAGAATAGGTACACAGTGTCCTTGCGCATCGTAAGACAGTGACCAAAGGTTGGCGTCAGGAAGGGCATCCGGCCATAAAAACATTGCCTCAAACAGGGAACCATGATTGTCATGGGGCCCGCAAGGCTAACCCCCGCTCTAGCGGCGAAAATGGCCTCAAAACGATCATTCATTCATTCATTCACTGTGAAGAGAAAAGCGACAGCACAAGATGGCTTTGCCAGCACCCAGAGTGCTCCAGGAAGTTGCACCCTTTCCCACAATGCTGTGTTTGTTTGAAGTCAAGTCTGGTGTTGGTCTAACGTCTTTGGCTACAAGTGTGCGCATGTTTTGCGAAACAGCTCCACCATGATCCTTAGACCCTGTAAAAATGCTAATTTAAAATATGCTGTGGAGTACCAAGTGAGGGAAGGTGGTAAGGTATGAGACAGAAAATCGATTGTTAAAGAGAGTAAATGAAGTAGAGAAGGTAGCATTGATGAAACCCATGTAAGTGAAGTAAGAAAGTGATATAAAAGGTAGTTTTTACTGCGATATTTATTACAAGTACCATTTTCAAAGATCTTCACACTTTCTCCAGCAGGAATATTATTTCTAGAACATGGAAAAAGCTCTGTACCTGTTTCACAACAACAATATGTGTGGCTTCTTGTAGAAAAGTGTTTGACGGTCTTCATTTTACCTTCCCTTTACAAGTTCAATGGGAGAAGAAATGAAGCATTTGAAGGTTATATTCTTATTTAACCTTGGGGCTGGCAGGATGGCCTATAAGTATGCACGCTTGCCTCCACACTGTCTAGCTTGGGTTTGAATCTCAGCCCAGATATAAACTGTCATCCGGGTGTTTCATCAATGTATGTGTCGTCCTTTGGATGGACATTAAACTGGGCATCCCATCTATTGGTGTTAATTGGTGGACATTAGAGATCCTACGTACGGTGTCCTTCACGAATAGTAGACGAGCTATCATTGACACCCTGAACAAATTCCAAATTCCTGCCCTGACCTTAGTCGAACGTCAGGCCTGGCCAGCCGGCTTGTGAAAGACTTGGGCCAAGCTTCCCATGGCCAACCCCACAAGAACGTGGGAATAATTATGGCTGGTAAAGAGGAAGAAGATTCTGAGTTACCCTTGAATTACATGTACACGTACACCTCAATTTATTTTAACTTAATTTTATGGCTGCTCAATTTAATAAGATCTCTAACTTTACTAAAATCTAAAAAAAAAAAAAATTAAAATATAAATTAATTTAAATATTAACCTCAATTTACTTTAATCTCGAACTTTCATAAAATCAAAAAAAATAAATAATAATAATATCAATTTACTAAAATATTAACCTCAATTTACTAAATCTCTAACTTTAAATAACTTAATCTAGCTGGAGCACTTTCTTCCTTCAAACTGTAGTTCATTTAATATCTCACCTGTGCTCTGACCTCTGACCCCATGTCTATTCTTGTGAGAGACGTCTTGTCTTATCGCCCTGTTTATAAAATATGTTTTCAGCATTATTTATTCCTCCTCCTTATGGAAATGACCTTATTCTGTCTTATTCCTCTTTGCATCGTCTTCACTAAACTTCTCGGAAGATACGTAGATGTTGGGTCTAACTCAAAGAGGAAAGAATGGAAGATGGACTTCACTGCAAGTCACAGTTTTGTGAGTTTTCCTCCATTATCATCACACAGTATTGGTGATAAAAAATGTCGCATGCTACCATAAAACAGCAAGTACCTTGTCTCCTCCATCTGACCTTGGAGGGGACCTACAGCTGCTCCGCAAAGTCCAAGGTCAGCACATTTCTATCCAAACAAGATGGCGGCCATATCATTTTGGCTTGGTACTATGGTGGGTGGAGTCAAGCGACAGATGTGGGTGTGTCCGGCAGCTCTCCAACCAATGGGTGCACATTTCAACTAGAACGGCACTCAGTAGAGAGCATACCTCCGCCAGGTGAACAGTTTACGTTTTGTATCCCACTGATAGGTCGTATCCGGATCCAGACCTGAACCAAACTCTAATCAGCTTGTTCTTGTCAACTAACCAATTCATGCACCTACTTTTGTTATAACTCATCCATGTCAGAACTCGTCCATAACTTTTTGAGACATCTTGCTATATATCGTTTTGGGCCCTATCTCTCAAGGCTGAAGAATCACTTACATTTTTCTATCTAGATCCAGATCTTCACTAAAATTGAATCCATTCTTCCTTGTCACAAACCGAACCTCTCCACCAAATTTCGTCCAAATCCGTCCACAACTTTTTGAGATACCTGGTTCACAGACAGACAAAAAAAAACAAATGAAAAATCACTCATAGAGCGACACTTGGCGAAACAGAACAAAGTAGAATGCTGCTCAGGAGAGAATCCTTTTGACCTCAAAAATAATTAGTAGTTGAATTCAGTGACCTGATATGCAAATTATCTTCAAAGTTTAAGTTAATCGGATGACAACTGACAAAGTTAGAAATTTGACCTATATTGACCTTTTGGCCTATGTTGATCTCAAAATAGTTGGTGGTTGGTTTCATTAAGCTGATATGAAAATCCTTTTCAAATTTCAAGTAAATCAGATGAAAATTAAGGATTTTAGAAATTCGAAAAAATTGGTTGACCTTTTGCCTATGTTGACCTCATGACTTATGTTGATCAAAAAAATAGTTGGTGGTTGAATTCAGTTAGCTGATATGAAAATCCTATTCAAATTTCAAGTCAATCGGATGAAAATTGATGAATTTAGAAATTCGAAAAAATTGGTTGACCTTTGGCCTATGTTGACCTCATGACTTATGTTGATCAAAAAAATAGTTGGTGGTTGAATTCAGTTAGCTGATATGAAAATCCTATTCAAATTTCAAGTCAATCCGATGAAAATTGATGAATTTAGAAATTCGAAATTGTTGTTGACCTTTGGCCTATGTTGACCTTTTGGTCTATATTGATCTGAAAAATAGTTTGTGGTTGAATTCAGTTAGCTGATGTGAAAATCCCATTCAAATTTCAAGTGAATCAGTTGAAAATTGAGGATTTTAGAAATTTGAAATTGTTGTTGACCTTTGGCCTATGTTGACCTTTTGGCCTATGCTGATCTCAAAAATAGTTGGTGTTTGAATTCATTTCGCCGATATGTAAATCCTATTCAAATTTCAAGTCAATCGGATGAAAATTGAGGATTTTAGAAATATGAAAAAAGTGGTTGACCTTTGGCCTATGGCCTACCTACCAGTAGACCTTTTGACCTCAAAGATATATATGTTTTTGTCGGACCACAAACGCTACCATTTGGTGAAGTTTCGTGAAGATCGGTTAAAAACTGTGACCTGTAGGCAAGTATAAGTGAGCGGACACACAAACACACACACAAACACACACACAAACACACAAACCGGAGTGATCAACATACTTGCAAAAAAAAAAAAATGCTTTTTTTGGCCAAGTAACAAAGACAGACAGACAGACAGACGTTAAAACATAACCTCCATCCACCTTTGGTGGCGGAGGTAATAAAAACCGTCCCACAACAAGAACCCCAATAACAGCGATGTGAAGCTCTTGTAGACCCCGTGACACGTTGCAGGTAAAAGCATTCAGTTCATAAAACATTTCTCTCTACTTGTGGAGCAGCCATAATTGGGGGCAGGAGGTGGATTGAATGTTAAGTCATCACGATGGGAGTCTAACAGGCCCATCAAGCTTGCAGCTCAAAGCTGTTACGGACTGCGATGAAGCCCTAGGAATAGAAAAGTGGGAGATTTGACTCGTACATATGAGGAAGCAAACTATTTGATCTGTCGACCTCCTCTTCTGATATTGTGCTGTCGGATATTTATTTATCCTCCACAAGTAGAGAGAAAATCTAATTTAACTTCCTTTCGTAAGCAAAGCGTATTCCATCAGCACTCCCTACACCCACTCTCTCTATTCTTTCGAATTATCTCCCTGAAAATCAATCAACGAGATCACCCTCTCCCCAAAAAAAACCAAAAAAAACCTACTTATTTGAGGTCAGAAGGTTCATTTGCTGCAATATTGAAGAGCTGGGGAGGGGGTTGTCCCAGAGAGTGTTTGGACCAGACTCTCAGACCAAGCTGGGTGGTTTGCCGTTGCCTTCCCAGCAGGAATTTGTAACTTATCCAGGGTGTTGACGATAGCTCGCCCACTCTTCACGACAGACACCAAGGGATCTTAAACGTCCACCAACAACCGGTGCAGGCAAGCAGGTCCTTGTACATTCGTGTCTATCTGAGGGGCAGTGCACACATTGATGCTTCGACCTGGATGCGAAACACCTGGATGACAGTTTATAGCTGGGCCGAGATTCGAACACCAGCTATACAGCTCAGATGCGAGTTTGCCTGGGTAGGGTCCCATATAAAATCCCATAGAAACAAACAGAGACCAGTATGACATTTATATGGGTCTCTATTGGAAAGCATGGTTTATATTGGTTTCTACAGGAACCAGTAGAGTTTCCAGTAGAAACCGAACCAGATTCGGTTTAAACCAATAAAAACCATTGGATGCAACTAGTCTGAAACCCATAGAAACCAATAGGAACCTTAAAGTTCAACTGGTCCTGCAGAAACCATCAGAGTTCACTGGTCTGACACCCATAGAAACCAATAGGA
This sequence comes from Myxine glutinosa, assembly GCF_964187855.1. NCBI lineage: Eukaryota > Metazoa > Chordata > Myxini > Myxiniformes > Myxinidae > Myxine > Myxine glutinosa. The sequence continues at coordinate 74,248,302 of NC_136261.1, read as the reverse complement.
ACCTAAAATTCAACTGGTCCTGCAGAAACCATCATAGCTCACTTGTCTGAAACCCATAGAAACCAATAGGAACCTTAACGTTCAACTGGTCCTGCAGAAACCATCAGAGTTCACTGGTCTGACACCCATAGAAACCAATAGGAACCTAAAATTCAACTGGTCCTGCAGAAACCATCATAGTTCACTAGTCTGAAACCCATAGAAACCAATAGAAACCTTAAAGTTCAACTGGTCCTGCAGAAACCATCAGAGTTCACTGGTCTGAAACCCATAGAAACCAATAGGAACCTAAAATTCAACTGGTCCTGCAGAAACCATCATAGTTCACTGGTCTGAAACCCATAGAAACCAATAGGAACCTTAAAGTTCAACTGGTCCTGCAGAAACCATCAGAGTTCACTGGTCTGAAACCCATAGAAACCAATAGGAACCTAAAATTCAACTGGTCCTGCAGAAACCATCATAGTTCACTGGTCTGAAACCCATAGAAACCAATAGGAACCTTAAAGTTCAACTGGTCCTGCAGAAACCATCATAGTTCACTTGTCTGAAACCCATAGAAACCAATAGGAACCTTAACGTTCAACTGGTCCTGCAGAAACCATCAGAGTTCACTGGTCTGACACCCATAGAAACCAATAGGAACCTTAAAGTTCAACTGGTCCTGCAGAAACCATCAGAGTTCACTGGTCTGAAACCCATAGAAACCAATAGGAACCTAAAATTCAACTGGTCCTGCAGAAACCATCATAGTTCACTGGTCTGAAACCCATAGAAACCAATAGGAACCTTAAAGTTCAACTGGTCCTGCAGAAACCATCATAGTTCACTTGTCTGAAACCCATAGAAACCAATAGGAACCTTAACGTTCAACTGGTCCTGCAGAAACCATCAGAGTTCACTGGTCTGACACCCATAGAAACCAATAGGAACCTTAAAGTTCAACTGGTCCTGCAGAAACCATCAGAGTTCACTGGTCTGAAACCCATAGAAACCAATAGGAACCTAAAATTCAACTGGTCCTGCAGAAACCATCATAGTTCACTAGTCTGAAACCCATAGAAACCAATAGGAACCTTAAAGTTCAACTGGTCCTGCAGAAACCGTCAGAGTTCACTGGTCTCAAAACCCATATACCAACAAAAATACTTTAAGTTTTGAGACATGGCTCATTGTAAAGAACCCTCCATGGGGAATAACATATGTTAATGATGATGTCTTCGGTTCCTCTGCTATGACATCATAATTCGACAGGTACAAAACTTCATCCGATGAAGATGAAATTTCTTGAGCGTCATCTATGGATAAATTGGCGGAGAAAAAAATAATAATGATGACGTCATCGGTCACGTGGTTCGGCCGCCATATTTGTTTTAACACAAAAGCCTTAAAAACCACTAAAAACACGTCCTGGCGAGAGTCTGCAATCTCTGGTTGCTCTTTCTTGTTTATATGTTGCTATTCTATTGGTCTCCTACTGCTCCCATTGACCTACTCGTTTTTATTGGTATTTTATACTGGTCCAGTATTTCACTTTCCTTATTGAAACCAGTAGATCCTGTTGGTCCAATTTCCTATGGAATTTTATGGGATTTGTCCTATTGGTTTTCGATGGGATTTTCGACCTGGGTATATATTTCATTATTTTAGTATAGATCGTGCAGCCAATTCAGCCAGGTTATCACCACACAATGGCATACACTTTTCGAAATGTACCGTTTGATCTTCAGCGTCCACATCTTAAATAAAGATGGGAGCGTGGACCTTACATCGCCATCGGAACGTCGGCGTGCCAAGATGCAAGCACTGGGCTCCGGTTTTAATCGGATTTGACCTCACGAATGGACAATTCAGAGCCGAGCACACTATTCGACTGGACTCCCCTGCTGTCCACCTGCACACAGGATGGCTTTCATCACAAACATTGTGAAAACTGAGTGAATTGTCACTGTGGTTAAGGAGTCATTTTCCAGCAATTACAGTCCCTTTGTCTATACCTCAATTAACTCAAATGTTTAAAGTTCAGTCACGCAAGTGACAGTTGTTTTTGTTCTTAAAGCCGATTGATAAAGTTGCATTTAATTGCGCACCTTCCATCTCGAAGGACAAATAGCGTGGTTCAAAGATAACCATACACCTCCTCAACACGTGGTTTGTTTTGAAACCTCCACATTTCTAATCTCACCATGCCTCCTCTCAGCTCGCTCCATGGTCCGAGGTAGATATATGAGCATTCGGAAAAATTGGGGTGGAGATGGATGGGTTTTGCGGTGGAGGTTCAGAAGCCTTTCAAAGTTACAAATGGCGTGTGGTCATCAGTGAGGTGAGCAGCCATAATTGTGGGAAATGCTTGGAGGGGACATACATTAAAATTATTTATAAAAACAATTGCTGAAAGAGTTTATTTTATTTTTCTGAAGGAGAAAAAGCTCTAGGAGATGATCATGAGGTTCGTTCCTTCCTCCACTTAGATCTGACCTCTGATGGTCATTTTAGAGTTTCACACCCTAGAAGGAGGAATGTAATGTGCAGGACAGGACAGGTAATATAGACTCGACGGATTTATGAAAAAATGCCATGTATAAGCTTCTCGGTGCATTTTGGGATAAAAGTTGTAAAGTTAAAGTAAAAGAGCTGCATGTATATACATGATATATAAATGCTTGTTCAAAGAAATTGTCCAAAAATGGCAATTTGGGGGCCATTTTGTTTATGCTAATTAGAAGGTCAAAAACTCAAGATTTGGCTTGGGAACCGCGTTAGTCAAATTCAGCATACCCTAATTATGTTAAAAAATGAGGTTCCCAACTTTTACCCAAAAATGCACCAAACATTCACATTTCTCAGAAATCCATCTCGTCTACATGAACACCTCAAGGATTGTTGTTCTCGCCGATAGATCTGTGTAATCCATCCAACTACCCACACAATTTGCCTTTACACCGATGGCATAGATGAGATATAAACTTCAAATATTCCTATTTCATATAACATTGATGATGCTCATTTCCCCCAATAATTAAGTCACAAGTTGTCACTATAAAGTGTTAACTTTACTCAAAAGGTTGTGCACATGAGAAGCAATCAGTAGCCTTGTCATCAGATACTGGTATGCAGAAACTTGCAGAACAATATGTAGAGCCGCAGGCAAAGAATTTTATTCTGCCCAAACTGTTCATCATGCAAATGTCAGCACAACTTGTGCCCCTTTCTGTATCGCTGCAACTATAGGCCTTTTCAGACTCATAACTACCACTGTGAACGTAGATCTTTGCTATTGGAGGCCTAAATGTTACATGTCAAATGCTACATTTTTGACAAGTTCCCTTTAATTGTTACAGTTTTGACAAGCCATGATGGTGTACTTTGCTATAGCAACAAGTACAGATTTGTCATTGCATGTTTTAAATGCAATACGCATTGAGAACTTTTCAAGTGTTCATGAGTTGTGCACTAGCTTGTTAGCAAAGGTGTCACACATATAGTCGTGCAAATTTATGTTTTATTACGACACTCCTTAACATGTAAATAAGGTCATCCACAGGTGGGGGTGTTTGACGTCAACCTCGAGCTGTTGTTGCTTTGATAATGGCAAAGCAAGCAAAGCGGCCCTTGAACGCACGTCAAACCGGTTCCAGCAATCAGGTGCAAACAATTTGAGGCCAAATTAAGCAACATTAATTGCAAGATTCTCAGTTAATGAACATACCCCAAGTATGAAGAGAATATTGCAGACTCACCTGGTTTAGCTCAAATAAAATAAACAGGCCGGCTGAAACTTTTTGCTGTAAACAAACTTAAATTGCTTTTAAAATTTAAACCAGTAGATCCTACTGGCCCAATTTCCTATGGGATTTTTTTATGGGATTTGTCCTATTGGTTTTCTATGGGATTTTCGATCTGGGCTGGTCAACAGGAACGTATATAATATTATTGTACATTGGATGTCTAAAAATAGTGAAAGTCACCAAAGTCAAAAATATGTCAAAATGAAAGTGCAGTCTCAAAATGGGAGAAAGACGGATCTTATTGGATGCCAACCCCCTATTTCCACCCAACCCTCTTATGGTTAAACTGCCAAAATCAAGACTCTCTATTGACCTCCACTCTTTCATTCCTCTTTTCTCCCGCCTCTGGAACAAACTCCCTCACTCTATTCAATCCCACTCCTCGCTCCAGGTCTTTAAAACATCTGTTCACCACCATCTCTTATCTTCCCCCATCCAAAATCTTGATCTTTTCTTCCCCCGTTAATTCACCCCAGATCCACTTTTTTGAAATTCCGACTTCTTTCCTGGAAGTCCGAGCAATGTCCGTGTGATTTTTACCTCTCCCCCTCCCCCCTTCCCATGCCTCCTCCCCCCAAGCCCTCTCCCTCCCACAGATCTCCCGATGTCCCTGCTCTCCATCTTGTTCTCCCGCTCCCTTTATCATGTTTTATGTTTTATGTGTCAGTTTGTCTTTTTGTGATCAATGTTAGCTCTTACACGAGCCTCGATCTTGTATACAAAAAAATAAAAAATACACGAGCCTCGATCTTGTATACAAAAACAAAAAACAAATAAAAACTCCCACACACCTGCTTACCTATCCCAAGATTCTCCTACACAATGGATTCCTGCATGAAGAAACTCGTTTGGTAAATTTAACTACACTTTGTGTATGGAAGGGCTCTGAAAGAGTGAAAAAGGTTTGAAACATGTGGAATGATAGGAAGGTATGTTGTAGAGTACATACGTGTCACGGTACATGGTCTAGCGTCTCGGGCCATTGCTGTTTCTCGAATGATCTTATTTGATTTCTCGGTCGTTCCATAAGCAAAAGCAAAATGTAGTCCATAAAACATCGTTGTTAAAAGTGTTCGCACCTACAGCTTCTCATAAGTTGCAGATGAAAGCATTCACCATGTCAGGATCATGTTTACTGTATCCCACAAAAGGGGTCCAGCTATTTTTCACAGCAAATGGCTTTTCATGAAAGACCCATGCCTACCTGTATTGGAGCAGCCTAAAACGTACAGGTGGGCAAACTGGTTTTAAGATAAACGAAAAACGAAAAAAAGATGGTGGTAATCCCATTGTTTTGTTACAAAAATGCCCTATTTGAATCCTATAGAATATCTTATAGGATTCCTATGGGACATTTTGCGAGTAATCCATGCGTTCTTGAGTCTGAATATAACACACGACGCACAAACTCGTATGATGTTGCCATGAATGTGATACGAGTATGAAGTGTGACAAGAGAAGGGTATAGGACCATTGAGCCATTCAGAACAACCACAACGAGTGAGCGAGCATGACATGTAGAACAGACCAGGTGGAGCTAGCAATTGTCCACAACCTGAAGGTCGTTAATAAAGCAGCTGGATGTTTTTTTTGTAAACAACAATCCCACAGGGACCAGTCTCCTGAATCCATCTCAACTTCCTGAAGCACAACTATGGTACCTTTGACACACACCATAGTGCAGCTAGCCGTGTGTGACGTCACAGAGAGGCAATGCAAAAGGGCATGCGAAGCGAGACAGGGCACCAAGGTGAATTTGAGGATCTCACTTTCCTTTCATGAGTTACTCAGTTCCAGGTGTGCAAGCAAAGGTAAAACTGGCACGAAAATATTGGAGCCGTGCCTTTAAAAAGTTGCCCTAATTTTGCACCCAAAACGAGAAAAAATTCCTCTTCCTTGCGAGTAACGTTGGAATGAATGAAAAGTTAAGCAAATTTGACAATTTAAACATAGGGGCAATACCCCTGGCGCTCGCTCACCTGGTAGAATAAACATTATACTTACTGCACTGACTAGAGGTATTTTAAACCAATTTCAATGGTTTCTAGAAGACAGGGCAGCATATAGAATCATACCAACATAATCATAAGACTTTAAACAAACAAACAAACAAAAAATACCTATTTTTGGGGGCAAACCTGGATCCACTTTGACCCCGGTAAAGCCCCTGAGACCCCGAGTTTTTTTTAATGCTGTGAACAAACTTTAGTCACAACACAACAAATATAATTTGTGCCAAGTTTGGTCACAATCCGTTCAGCGGTTTCGGAGAAGAGGTTTCAAGTGTTTACGGACGGATGGACCGGACGGATGCACGGATGACACGCTGAACATCATTCCAGGTGAGCTAAAAATAAAACACAAATTTAAACACATTTAAGTATCGAGGATAGGCCCGGTGTTGGCTTAGCGGTTAGGGTGCGGCATGGGATCCTTGGATCCTGGGTTCGAATCCGGGTCGATCGCTGAATTAACACCAGGTGGGTTGACTCAACCTGTCATCCTTCCGAGGTCGGCAAATTGAGTACCAGTTCACTGGTAATTCCCTGTGTGTCGCAAGAGGCGACTAACAGGGTTGGCGGCAGGAAGGGCATCCGGCCATAAAACATTGCTTCAAAAAGGGGACCACGGTGCCCGAAAAAGGCCAACCCCTGCTCTGCGGGGCAAAAAATGGCCTCTAAAGGTGGTTCTAAAAAAGGTGGTTCTAAGTATCGAGGATGTGCCATTAAAATTAATATCTCGGATCAGAATTATATCATGGAGAGAAAAACACTTTGCTCAAATGATGGGATTTCTGATGACGTCACATTTGATGAAGTATTGGAAGTGATAGGAAGTGACATATGGGGGCCCCATTTACAAGCCGAACTGCAAAGCACAGAATAAGGCAAGCAAGGTAGGGTGGGGGGAGAGGATGTTAAAAAGACTGAAAACACAAAAGTAGGTAAACCAGGAGGTCCATGGAATAAAATATGCAGACAGAGGTTTCTTAGATTCCATAATCTCCAATATTTGCGCATTTCCGAATGGCCAGTCCGCCATGACGTCTTCTATGTTTTCGCATTTCACTTCAGTGCAAAGACTGTTGTTAAGAAAGTCTACAAGTCAATATGTTGGGGGGGGGGGGGCGAGTAAAGACCACAGAGGACTTGTTATAAATCACATACATCTAAGGAGCAACTGTAGGTCACTAAACGGCCTCGATCGCACAAAGTTTTTTATGAGCTTCCAAAAGGCGCCATGCGGCACGCCAGGGGTGGGAGTAGAGGAGGGTAGTGAAGTTGTGTTAGGAGGTGGAGGGAGTAGAAATACAAATAGGCCGTCTGTGAGATGTCCACACAGCCCCTGCCAGCAAAAGGTGTCAGGAGGAAAAAAGCTCAACTTTCTCCAGATCGCAAGGCCTGTTTGCCTAGGCCGCCCGCCAGTTGGGCCGCACCCCGTCGAACACCGACTACAGTAGCACGTGACCCTGAAGGCCTGCGAAAAAGAGCCGCTGCCGAGCAAAGTCTCGGCCCGCAACCTGTTATTGCCTGGAAAAGAAGTCATTCCTTCCTGAAGAAGCGCAACTTCTTTAGAATCCACTTTTTTTGATCAGATCCACTTTTTTGAAATACCGACTTCTTTCCTGGAAGTCCTAGCAGGGTCCACCTGTTTTTTTTCCTCTCCCCACCCCCCCTTTCCATGCCTCTTCGCCCCCCAAGCCCTCTCCCACCCACAGATCTCCCGATGTCCCTGCTCTCCATCTTGTTCTCCCGCTCCCTTTATCATATATTTTATGTTTTATGTGCAAGTTTGTCTTTTTTGTGATCAACGTTACGTTAGCTCTTACAGAGCCTCGACCTTGTATACAAAAAAAATAAAATTATGAGGAGGGTAAAACTTCTACGTTGCAGAATAAATCTTCACCTTTGGACAGACAAAGCATTGATCAAAGCTTCGGAAAGACAAAGAGGACGAGCTCCGTCTAAGACTCGCACGGTTGTTTCTCGTCGCGCGCTTTCGCTCTATGACGTCACAGACGAACAGCCGGCCATTTTGCGTGCGCCGGCAAAGGCCTTCGAGCGAACCTTGACCCAGGCGCAACTCACGACGCCCGGTACCCGGATGTTAATCCCTCGCGGTACTCTGTCAACACATCACGGACAATTAACGTACGAGCGCAGTTCCCATGCTCGGTTAATCACCTGATGCGGATGCTCGCCACGTGGTCCTGGTAAACACGGAGACAGTTCTGGCGCGAAAGCGGAGCGCATCGCACGGAGAGCGGATAATTAATAAGTGCTTGCTCACATTCGCACCAACGCCTCTGCTGACAGGTTCACGCTGTGAGATTGGGAATCTCAAGTTCATTACAGCTCCGGTGCCGTGACGGCACGTCAGAGCAACTTTCCGCTTTAATTATGTTTTATTAAAATTGCGGCCTTTTGGGGCGCGCGGAAATGTGCACCATTCGTCTCGCTCGACACCTTAAAATACCAGGAAAATCGCCGGGACCTCTTCTGGCGAGGCTCTGCCAACAAGCCGCTCTCCGGCCACCGATCAAGTGGCGGATAATTAAGTAATTTTGCATGGTTAACGGTTGCCGGGTATAAAGGGCGTTTCAAGGCCACGCGTGTGAATGTGTCGAGGATATCCGGCTTAAAATCGACCTTCGGAAAACGGTGAGTCGAGGTGATCGCACACCTCCACGGTAGCCGCTCCTGTCGCGATTGCTTGTAGCCGTGTGCACACGAGAAATATCTCAGGATTACTTTTGAAAGGAAGGCCATTGTGTGCCGGTGCCCCTGCCATATTTCAACTTGTTGGCACGTGTAGTATTCGGGGGCTCTGCATCAACGGCTAGACCTGCTAATATGACCACTACGACTACAACTACAAGAAATAACAACACTTTTAAGGGCCCAATTTCTCCCACCTTCTGCTGTGGTCAGACAGGGAAAGGTTTTGGCCCAAGTTTTTCATGAACCATGAACCAGTTACCCAGGCCCAACTGAAGGTAATTTTGGTAGGAATCTGTAACTTGTTCAGGGTGCCAATGATAACATTGCCTACTCATCAAGAAATAAACTATGGGATCTTTAACATCCACCAGCTAATGCTAGCAGACAGGACACTCGGCTTAATGTCTTATGTCCATTGGAAGGACAAAGCATTTTGTGATGCAATGCCCTGTCTGTGAAGCGCCAATTCCACTGTTTATAGTCGGGTCGCGAATCGAACTGATACCATATACTGTAGCTCAAAGGTAAATCTGCACCACACTGTCGGACTACACTTGGGGGGTCTTAAAAGAGTAAATTAATGAGGCAACCAGAAGCCCGACTATGGATTTTACGCTCAGTTAGATCGCATACATTATGAGGATGGGGTCTTATAGCCAGAAAGAAAATCAGGGTGCAGATAATGCAAAACACCCTTCAACCCACCACGCTCCCCTCTTCCCCCCCCCACCCAATTACAGCAACAACCATAAGGGCAATCAATAGAGAGCACACCTCTGCAAGATTGAACATTTTACGTTTTGTATCCCACTGATGGGCTGGATCTACACCCAGACCTGAACCAAAATCGAACCAGCTTGTTCTCGTCACACCCCCAACTCATCCACAAAGTTTCGTCCGAATCCGCCCACAACTTTTTGAGATATCCTACTATATGTCGTTTTTGGCCTGTGCTGTATGTCGTGCTAAATGTCTCGACAATGAAGGACCAGTTTAAAAATTCTAGTATTTGGATCTGGATCTTCACCAAAATTGGAAGAAAAAAAACATCGGCCTTGTCACACACTAAACCAGTCCACCAAGTTTCGTCCAGATCCATCCACAACATTTTGAGATATCCTGCTCACAAATGAGATATCCTTTGAGATATACTATCACTTTGTGTTCCGCAATGAAAATGGAGGAAAGAAAGAAAACCAGAGAATTGTCTGAGGAGGTCAGACACAAGATTGTAGCCAAACATGGACAATCTCAAGGCTACAAGTCCATCTCCAGAGACCTTGATGTTCCTGTGTCCACCGTACACAATGTTATCAGGAAGTTTAAGGCCCATGGCACGATAGCCAACCTTCCTAGACGTGGCCGCAAAAGAAAACTAGATCGAAGATTGCAGCAAAGGATTGTTCAAATGGTGGGGAAAACACCTTGATCAACTGCCAAACAGATTCAAGCTGACCTTCAGACACAAGGTACAACAGTTTCAATTTGCACCATCTGTCGCCAACTCAATGAAAGGGGGTTCTATGGTAGGAGACCCAGGAGGACCCCACTGCTGAGAGAGAGACATAAGAAAGCCCAACTGGAGTTTTCCAAAACACATCTGAACAAGCCAAAATCTTTCTGTGAGAATGTCCTGTGGACAGATGAGGCCAAATTAGATCTTTTTGGTGAAGCACATCATCTCTATGTTTACAGAAAACGAAATGAAGTCTTCAAAGAAAAGAGCATCTTCCCTACAGTCAAACATGGAGGAGGTTCAGTGATGTTTTGGGGTTGCTGTGCTGCCTCTGGCACTGGGTGCCTTGAATGTGTGGATGGCATCATGAAATCAGGAGATTACCAAGGCAGTTTGGAGCGCAATGTTCAACCCAGTGTCAGAAAGCTGGGACTCCGTCGAAGGTCATGGGTCTGGCAGCAGGACAATGACCCCAAAACACTTCAAAAAGCACCCAGGATTGGTTCAACACAAAACGCTGGACTGTTCTGAAGTGGCCAGCAATGAGTCCAGATCTAAATTCCATTGAACACCTGTCGGGAGATCTGAAAACAGCAGATGGGAGAAGGCACCCTTCAAATCTGGGAGAACTGGAGCAGTTTGCACAAGATGAGTGGGACAAACTGCCAGTGGAGAGGTGAAGGAAGCTCATTCATGGTTATAGGAAGTCTTTGCTTGTGCGTGTAATGGCTTGTGGTGAGGGAGGCTATTGGCACATGGGAGGTGATGTTGGCACATGGCACATGGGAGTGAGGGAGGCACATGCTTGTGTGTGTCATGGCTTGTGTCATGTGAGTCATGGCTTGACTGCAGTTATTTTGTCCAAAGGCTGTGCTACCAAATATTAAGTCTTGGGTGTCAATAATTTTGTCAATGCCATTTCTTTATATTTTCTGATTTAAAAGGACTCGATGATAAGTTCTGAATAAAAAACAAAGGTTTTGTAATATTAACAGTTTTGTTTGTTTCATTGTTTCCATTGTTTCAATGGAAAAAGGGGGGGATAGGTTCCTGAGTTGCGAAAATCCGCGAATAGAGAGGACCAAACCTCGAATGGTGAGGCAAATCCAGAGAATGTCGACGATAATCCGCGAAGGTCAATGAAAATCCCATGAATGTATGCAGCGGCATTGTTTCAATGCCCATGAAAAACCCCAATTTCTCAGAAAACGCCCAAATTCTGACTTCAGAATTAGTCTTACTCTGCTATGAGTGTAGGTACTCTTTGCTGATTATTTTATGCATTTTTTTGTGTTGTACCTGGGGGCCTTCTTCTATTCCTCGGTATTTGTAGGATGCTTCGTTTTCTAGTTCCTGTATTGTACTTTCATCAATTGAGATATTGTGTGTTCTTTTTGTTTTATCACATTGAATATGCATTTGGCACATTTGTCAAGACCAAATTCCATTTGAATGACCTCTGAATAGCACTTTACGAGCCTCGGCGGATCTGCCAATTTGTCATTATTCTGTGCGAAGCGTTTGAGATCATCCATGTATAGTAGATTTGTCACCTTTCTTGGTTTTTTGGTCATTTTCTGTTTCCACGTTCAGAGCCAGACAATACAGGAGGGGGACGGGGGGGACGGGGACGGTTATCACCATGTAAGATACCACATCATGTCTTTACTCCTGGGATTTCACCCCAGTCGGTCTGTCTGTTTGTTTTTCTGTGAGCAGGATATCTGCAGAATATGATATTTCAGGACAAAAAAATCTCAATTCAATCCATTTTAAATTCAGGATGTATTATATAACAAAATTTGAAAAATGTCAAGGGGTGTGAATACTTTCTGAAGGCACTGTACATACATATGCATATAGGTGTTTTGTACAGTTTTTATAAACACAAGAAAATACACACACACACTTCATTTTCAGTTTTAGAAACATGTGTCTCTGGAACATTATCATTTGGTCTATCACATACATGTTTAGCCACATTTATTTTTGAATCCTACTATTAATTTGCAATTGGTTTTGACTCACTGGCTTTGACATCGATACAAATTTTTATTACGGACCCAAGACATTATAAAAGCTCCATATGTCCAACGAACAGTTTCAAATGGAGCTTCTCGCCACCACTAGAACATCTAAATTGCATCAAATGTGGCAATAAATGCGAATTGTTGCTCCCAGCTTGCCGTCTCGATGACAGAAGACGCCATTTGCATTTTTGCTCTTCCATCCCTACCCCGATTAGAATCCTGTGCATGCACGGGTAACTTGCTCGTCTACATAATAAGCAGAATAAATAACTCAACTTATTTATCGACTTGCATTCACAAAACCTCATCATCATGGAATGGCAGGTAGATTAGAGATGTGCACACTCACCTCTGCGCTATCTTGTCTGGGTTCGAATTCGGACTCAGCTATAAACGGTCCTCCTGGTGTTTCTCATGTAGGATGAGGCATCAATGTGTACACAATCAAGTCGGATGGACATTAAGCAAGACGACCCGTATACCAGCGCTGGCTGCAGGTAGGTGTTGAAGATTCCAAATTGTCTTTCTTATGTAGACCAAATTTAGAGTAGACTTGTTGTCAGTCAATGTCAGGCCCAGTCAGACATGGCCAAACAGTATGTGTCGTCAGTGCCTAAAACTGTCCCTGGGCTGAGCACACAAGGTGGGAGTAATTGGGCTGTTAAAAGTAGTAGTGGTGATTGTAGTAGTAGTGGTGATTGTAGTAGTAGTAATAATAGTACTATCAGTAATAGTAGTAGTATCAGTAGTAGTAGTAGTAGCGTCAGTAATAGTAGTAGTAGTATCAGTAGTAGTAGTAGTAGTAGTAGTAGTGGTAGTGTCAGTAATAGTAGTAGTAGTAGTAGTAGTAGTAGTAGTAGTAGTAGTACTATCAGTTATAGTAGTAGGAGTAGTAGTGTCAGTAATAGTAGTAGTAGTATCAGTAGTAGTAGTAGTAGTAGTACTAGTACTATCAGTTATAGTAGTAGGAGTAGTAGTGTCAGTAATAGTAGTAGTAGTATCAGTAGTAGTAGTAGTAGTAGTAGTAGTACTATCAGTAGTAGTAGTAGTAGAGTCAGTAGTAGTAGTAGTAGTAGTAGTACTATCAGTAGTAGTAGTAGTAGAGTCAGTAGTAGTAGTACTATCAGTAGTAGTAGTAGTAGAGTCAGTAGTAGTAGTAGCAGTAGTAGTAGTAGTAGTGTCAGTAATAGTAGTATCAGTAGTAGTAGTAGTACTACTACTACTACTATCAGTAATAGTAGTATCAGTAGTAGTCGTAGTAGTAGTACTATCAGTAATAGTCGTAGTAGTAGTACTATCAGTAATAGTCGTAGTAGTAGTAGTAGTAGTAGTCGTAGTAGTAGTAGTAGTAGTAGTAGTAGTAGTATTGGTAGTGTCAGTAATAGTAGTTGTCGTGAAGTAAGATGGTTCCATCCGAGGGATGCCCTCCATCTCCGAAACGTTACTCATGATGCTATTCCGACGCCGACCGCGTGGGGAGGATTTATATATCCGCTATGAGTAAGGATGGGTCATTCCGCTCTCTTGTGTCTTCGAGTTGGTAAGATTGTTGCAAGATCTGTGTTACATTTGCTAATATCTCTGCAATGGCGTAGTGGTAATGAAAGTGGCCAGAGATGCTTGCTTAAATAGCTTTTGTGTTTTCTTTGTAGATCAGTCGCATTCCAGTGAATAAAAGCTCACAGCGTGGAGTATTGGTGGACCGTCTCGTTTCGTTTAACCACAGTAGTAGTAGTATCAGTAGTAGTAGTAGTAGTATCAGTAGTAGTAGTAGTAGTACTATCAGTAATAGTAGTAGTAGTATCAGTAGTAGTAGTAGTAGTACTACTATCAGTAATAGTAGTAGTAGTAGTACTATCAGTAATAGTAGTAGTAGTATCAGTAGTAGTAGTAGTACTATCAGTAATAGTAGTAGTAGTATCAGTAGTAGTAGTAGTAGTACTATCAGTAATAGTAGTAGTAGTATCAGTAGTAGTAATAGTAGTACTATCAGTAATAGTAGTAGTACTATCAGTAGTAGTAGTACTATCAGTAATAGTAGCAGTAGTATCAGTAGTAGTAGTAATAGTACTACTACTATCAGTAATAGTAGTAGTAGTAGTACTATCAGTAATATTATTAGTAGTAGTAGTAGTAGTAGTAGTAGTACTATCAGTAATAGTAGTAGTAGTATCAGTAGTAGTAGTAGTAGTACTACTACTATCAGTAATAGTAGTAGTAGTACTATCAGTAATAGTAGTAGTAGTATCAGGAGTAGTAGTAGTAGTACTATCAGTAATAGTAGTAGTAGTATCAGGAGTAGTAGTAGTAGTACTACTACTATCAGTAATAGTAGTAGTAGTAGTAGTAGTGGTAGTGACAGTAATAGTAGTATTAGTATCAGTAGTAGTAGTACTATCAGTAATAGTAGTAGGAGTAGTAGTATCAGTAGTAGTCGTAGTAGTAGTACTATCAGTAATAGTCGTAGTAGTAGTAGTGTCAGTAGTAATAATACTAGTAGTCGTAGTAGTAGTACTATCAGTAATAGTCGTAGTATAAGTAGTGTCAGTAGTAATAATACTAGTAGTCGTAGTAGTAGTAGTAGTAGTAGTAGGAGATATTCCAAACGGAAGTATCTTTGTTTCTAAAATAGAAAACTATTTCCATAAGTGTTGTTTTCACCCTCTCATCTCTGCAGGTACACGCTTCCTATCTATAGTTCTCATCGTGTGCAACTACCAAATCCATTTCCTTTACTTCTTGTCTTTTGTACCTCATTACATCACCACCACGACTCAACAATCACTGCTAAACCAAAAATCAAAGCACCTTCAAAGCAAAGGCAACGGCTCGATATGAGATGATTCCATTGCAAGTGCATTTTCATCACAGCCGAAGCTCATGTAATCATCAATATTTAACGGTTAATAACAGTAAATGTTCATATAAACCTGGAAATGCAATTACACTGTTCGTTTCATCAGCATGTTCAACAATTTAACAGGTGTCACAGAACACGTGGTATCTTTGCAGATTCCAATATGAAGAGAAGAACCAGCGGAATTTAGATTTCAAATGTGCTTTGAGAAAGGCATTAAAATTTGATGCGAGAATAAATGTGTATAAACATAGACGGGGATGATCACCTGTGAGTTGATGCTCACCTGTGAGCTGTCTGGCTTGGGTTCGAATCTCGAGCCAGATATGAACCGTCATCCAGGTGTTCCGCACGCAAACTCTGCGAGGCATCAATTGGCGTGCCATCCCTTGGATGGACATTAAGCCGGGTGTCCTGCCCGCCAGCATTACTTGATGAACGTTAACTAATCCCACGGCGTCATTCACGAAGAGCAGGCGAGTTATTGCCGGCACCCTGAATAATTATACAAATTCCTGTCTAAGTGGCCTTCGGTTGAACGTCAAGCCTAGCCAGCCAGGTCATGAAAGTCTTGGGCCAAAAACCTTCCCCGGCGAACCCCACAAGAAAGTGGGAATTTTTGGGCTGTTAAAGGAGCAGAATAAGTAGATCAATAAGTTCGTGGCCTGACAAAACAGTCACAACTACAAGGGCACTCGGTAGAGCGCATACCTCCACCAGGTTGAACAGAGTATGTTTTGTATCCGACTGATAGGCCGGATGTGGATTCGGACCTGAAACAAAATCGAATTGGCTTGTCCTTGTCGCCTCACCACCTCATCCACCAAGTTTTGTCATAACTCATCCACAACTTTTTGACATATCATGATAGAGGCCAATATCGTTTTTGGCACAATCACTCAATGGTGAAGATTCACTTTAAAAAAAAAAAAAAAAAAAAATTCTCACATCCAGATGCAGCGTGACGTGTTGATGTGATTATGACGTCACTAT
Organism: Myxine glutinosa; assembly: GCF_964187855.1. Taxonomy (NCBI): domain Eukaryota; kingdom Metazoa; phylum Chordata; class Myxini; order Myxiniformes; family Myxinidae; genus Myxine; species Myxine glutinosa. Next base: position 74,232,457 of record NC_136261.1, on the reverse strand, counting down.
CTCGACTTCTTGACACCCACGATTATGGCAATTAAAGGCATCGTGTGTCGCCATCAAATAAATGAATGCTTTACAAAGGTGGTTCCCAATCTATCGGGTCAGTGAGGCCATCGGCGGGGATCCGCAGGGGACAAAATGACGTCACACAATGCCAACCAGAAGCAACCAATCGTGGTGGTTGGCAACATTTTGGGGGGATCGGTAGGGCTCCGTACACCCAGAAAGCTTGGGAGTCACTGCTTTCAGGTGACATATTTGAACGACCTGAGAAGCAGGTGACATATTTAAACGATTCCTAAAGGAAATACTTTTGGCATCACAAAAAGTGTGCCAACTGCCAATGAGTGTGTGCGTGTGTGTGTAGAGGGGTGTGGTTGGTGGTGGGAAGAGTCAAACAAGTTGTATACCTGGCCTCATCATGAGACCTTTCCAAGCTAACTGTAGTGGTTCAACACCTTCACTCGCTTTCCTTTCGAGCTGTTAAAACGTCGTAGCAAGGATGACGTCATCACAAGCGAGGATGACGTCATCATTGTCTCAATATACCGGCAAGTACCCGAAGAAATGAGTTCATCAAGTCTTCAATGTCCACGATCGGTGTCCGGATGGAATCTCCAAATGATTCCCCCGTTGTGGAATATCCCATTAGCGGGACCTTGTATCGACTAAACTAACGAAAAGGGAACACGCAGCACGGGGAAACACCTGTCGCTAAACTTTTCACAACGTGGTGCGGACAACAGTTCATTACGAGCGCGTTGTTTGCATTTCCTCATTGGTGAGAACAGCAGCAAATGAAGCACTAAGCACCTACTCAGCGCTACTAAGGGATAAACGGTGGTAAGTAAAGAGGCCCCACCACTACCACCAAGTCCCCCCTGTCGCCCTACCACTACCACCAAGTCCCCCTGACGCCCCATCACTACCACCAAGTCCCCCCTGTCGCCCAACCACCATCACCAAGTCCCCCTGTCGTCCCACCACCACCACCACCAAGTCCCACTGTCGCCCCACCACCACCACCACCAAGTCCCACTGTCGCCCCACCACTACCACCAAGTCCCCCCTGTCGCCCCACCACTACCACCACCAAGTCCCACTGTCGCCCCACCACTACCACCAAGTCCCCCCTGTCGCCCTACCACTACCACCACCAAAGCCCCCTGTCGCCCCACCACCACCACCACCAAGTCCCACTGTCGCCCCACCACTACCACCAAGTCCCCCTGATGCCCCACCACTACCACCAAGTCCCCCTGTCGCCCCACCACCACCACCAAGTCCCCCTACCACCACGAAGTCCCCCTGTCGCCCCACCCCCACCGCCAAGTCCCCCTGTCGCTCCACCACCACCACCAAGTCCCCCTTGCGCCCCACCACCGCAGCGCCACACTCCCTCCCAGACCACCCACTTCCTTCTGTTGCTCTGTATTCATCACACAGAAAGCAACAGCATCTTCAGCATCTTTAAAACGTCCCATCATTTCTGCCTCCTCGACACGGTCCCCACGTTAATTAAAAAGTACTCTCGAATCCCCAAGAATTATTAAGCATCTCACCTCGGGTAGATTAAATGTGTCACGGAGCGCAATTGCCGGACTACTTAAGCAAAAAAAAAACCCCAACAGTCAAATGCAAAATTGAAACTGTCAATCTCAGGGCCCAATTCGGTTGTTGGGCGAGAAGGTTTCAGTGCACTGGCCTGACACCCCCCCTCCCCACCCACCCCCTTTCCTCCACCTATCCCACTCCCCTCCCCACCCCCCCCCCCCTCAAAAAGGGTTGAGTGTAGTTCTTCAGACCTCCACGTCTCTCTACCCAGTCCCTTTTCCAACAGGAATGTGACCTTTCAAAATTCCACCCCTCCACTTTTCTACACCTCTATATAGCTCACATCCCCCCCTCAATCACCAACTAGTCGAGTGTACGTGACCCTCAAGGCCTCCACCCTTCCCTTTCCCCCACCTATCTCTACCCTCCGCACCACTACCTGAGCGTGGTCAAGCCATTCCCCACCCCTATCCTCATCCTCCACCTCTTCCTGCCCCCCTTTTTCCCTACAAGGGTCCAGGGTGTTCTTTCTAGCGCTCCCTCCAACCCCACCTCCCCCCTCTAATACCCCCACACCCACGGTGAGTGAAAGCACAAGGAACACGCTGCTCCCCAGGGGGCTGTCTGTCCAAATTGCGAAGTTTTCAGACCTCCATTAATGGCACTAATTATTCCCTGATTGATTGGAAAGCCAAAATGGTCATAGTATACCAGTTACTTGAGTGGATAAAAGGTCTGCGTGTGAATAATAATATTAACCACAACGGCACTCGGTAGAGCACATACCTGCACCAGGCTGAACAGTCTACGTTTTGTACCCACTGATAGGCCGGATCTGGATTCGGAGCTGAACCAAAATCGATTCGGCTTGTTCTTGTCGCAAAACCAACTCATCCACCTAGTTTTGTCCGAATCCATCCATAACTTTTTGAGATATCGTGCTAGATATCGATTTAGTTGTCCTATCTCTCAATGGTGAAGAATCACTTAAAAAATTCTCCGATCCAGATCCTGATCCGGATGTTCACCAAAATTGAATCAATTCTTCCTTGTCGCACACACAACCTGTCCACCAAATCTCATCCGAATCCGTCCACAACTTTTTTGAGATATCTTGTTCACAAAGAGACAAACAAACAGGGAGAAAACATAACCTCCGCCCATCTTCTGTGGCAAAGGTAACAATTAACAATAATGATAACTGTACGGACCACCGATGATAGACCATTTTACAACTGCGCAATTATGACCAGGATCCAATCTGCTCCGCTTTGATACAACTCCGCTCTTATCGGAGACATGACCCATGCCGTCCTCTTTATAAAACTGAATTCAGAATTGGATTTGAAATATTTCAAAATAAATATGAGCAGTCCTCAGGGTCTTTTGGGTCTTTGGAATCCTCATGGTCTTTTGAGTCCTCTTGGTCTTCGGAGTATTTAAGGGTCTTTAATGTATTTTGGGAGTCTCTAATGTATTTTGGGGGTCTTGGTGATCTTAAGGGTATTGGGAGTCTTAAAGGGTCTCAGCAGTCAAAAGGGTCGAAAGGTACATTCTGATAGTACGTAATTAATAGACAGGATGCCACTGAGTTCAAACAGTATGTAATTAATAGATATAGCGAAAAGTCACACCGCTGGAGAAGATAAAAATGTAGTTTCCTCTTCAAACAAAAAATCCTGGCTACCAGACTGTGCGACCATTTACGTTTAAATTTTAAACTAGTATTCCCCTTGACGACTAGTTTATTATTTTGAAGTTTCACTTCGATGTACTCCAATCCAATATGGCTGCCAGACCATGTGAACTATGATTTGTTCGGAAACACCCTGGTATCCGCAAAGATTGGGAAACGTGTGTGTGAAGTTTCCACTTGATATGTCTAGCCGTTTTGGAGGAGTTGGTTTTTAAAAGTTTCGTCTTCAAAAAATCATAGCTGCCAAACCATGTGACCTATGACGTCATGGCCAGGGACCTTTTTGTTCGTCATGGATAGGCAATCATGTCTGTAAAGTTTTGCCTTAATCTGCTCAGCCGTTTCATAGAAGAAGAATTTTGAACGATTTTATGTTCAATCTTATATGCCCGCCGAACCATGTGACCTATGATGTCATAAATTTGTATTTACCAATATAATTGTTGCATAGATCACGCTGAAATTTTTTCAAACTGATTAAATTAAGCATTGTACGTGTAGAATTATGACGTCATAATGGACTTACCGATGACAACACATATTCCCCACACAGAGTTCTTTACAATCAGCCAAGTTTCGATTTTTCCATCAAGCGGTTTTGGAGATATAGAAGGCCAAAGTTTTTTGCTTTTTCCATGATGGCGTCCATACCACGTGACCTATTACATCATAATTATCACTAAAAACTCTATATGAGTAGGCGGTGAAATTTTTGGTCAAAATTCCATGCTGAAATTTTTGTATCGGAACAACGGTTGCCGAGAAATGAATTTTTAAGGGGAAAATACCCCGCAAAATCGCGGCGAAGGGATTTTTTTTTTTTTTTTTTTGGATACAGAGTCGAGGCTCGTGAAAGAGCTAACATTTATCAAACAAACAAATCAAACAAACAAAGTATATAAAAAGGGGAGCGGTCGACAAGATGGGGAGAGAAGGGGAGGAAGCACACAAACACAACATTTGAGAGCAGGGGCATCGGGAGATGCTTTTGGAGGGAGAGGGCCTGGGGGGAGGCAGGATAGGTATAAAACGCAAGGACACCAAGGACTTCCAGGAAAGAAGTCAAAAGTCACCTCAAAAAAGTGGATTTGGGGTGAAATTAGCAGGGTTAGAAAAGATCAAGGTTTTGGATTGGGGAAGATAAGTGATGGTGGTGAACAGCCGTTTTAAAGACCTGGAGGGAGGAGTGGGATTGAAGAGAGTGAGGGAGTTTGTTCCAGAGGCGGGAGAAAAGAGGAATGAAGGAGTGAAGGTGAGCAGAGAGTCTTGATTTTGGCAGTTTAACCATAAGAGGGTTGCAGGCAGATCTTGAGCGACCTGCAGGAATATTTGGGGGACAGAGCCCAGAGAGAGCTGGGGGAGCAAGGCCGGAGAGGAGTCGGTAGAAGACGGAAAGACCACCAACCTGCCTGCGGTGATTAAGTGAAAGGCCCTCGGAGAGAGCGTCATCGCGGGAGATTCCAATGATTCTGAACGCTTTGGTTTCAACAGCGTGAAGACGAGCTAGGTGTGAGGCAGGAGCACCAGCCCAGAGGGGAGAGCAGTACTCCATTGAGCTGCGGATGAAAGTCTTGTATGTGGTGAGGAGCTCAGGTGTGCCAAGGAAGGACTTCGCACGACGGAGGATGCCCAGTCGGCGATTGGCTTTGGAGGCCAGCTTGGAAATGTGGTTTTCCCAGGAAAGATCATGGCAGATAGTGAGACCCAAAAGCTTGAGTGACAGAACTTCTTGGAGAGGATTATTCAGAAAGTAGATGGGAGGGTTGTCCAGTCGGTCTTTTCGGAGAGACATCGTAAGACTGTGAGATTTGTCAGGATTGAAAGACATGTTCCACTTGTTTGCCCAGTCTGTGATTTTGTCCAGGTCTGCAGAGAGTGAGGAGGCTGCAGTCTGCCGATCTGAGGGATGAGGAATGGAGCGGCAGAGAGTGGAGTCATCAGCAAAGAGATAGAGAGGATTTTTAAGAGAGTCAGAGAGATCATTGATGAAGACCAGAAAAAGCACGGGGCCCAGAACACTGCATTGGGGAACTCCAGCCTGAACAGGAAGAGGAGATGAGAGAAACCCATTCAGGGCCACACGTTGACTACGACTAGAGAGGAAGTCCGCCAGCCATGCGTAGAGATTTCCATGGATACCAAAGGAGGAGAGTTTGGTGAGCAGAGCGGGGTGCCAGACTGTATTGAAGGCACGTGATATGTCGAGGGAGACAGCTCTAATTTCCTGTTTGGCATTGAGGACCTCTATCCATTGTTGAGACAGCAGAAGCAGCATGTCCAGAGTAGAGTGACCTGGTCTGAAACCAAATTGATGATCAGAGATCAAGCCATTGGAGAAGAGGAAAGATTTCATATCCGAAGCAATGATGGATTCCATGACTTTGCTGATAATTGGGAGAAGGCTGATTGGTCTGTAGTTGCTAGGATCTGTTTTTGCACCTTTTTTGTGCAAAGCGGTGATGTTGGCTGATTTCCAAGCAGATGGCAGTTGACCTTGAGCAAAAGAGAGGGTGAAGAGAACAGAGAGAGGGAGTGAAAGAGCGGAAGAACAGGATTTTAGGACCCGTGGGCTGATGCCGTCAGGTCCAGTTGCAGAATCAGAGTCGAGGGTTGACAATGGTTTTATGGTTTTACCATGGTTTTATGGTAAAAACCTTGGTATTTTACCATGGTATTTTTTACCACAATCACCATGGTTTTATAGTTGTACCGTCTCAGACAATCCAGGCTTCTCAGGTTCCATCACCCAAACATCCCAGTACCTTATAATCCAAACCTTATAAACAGTGAGAGAGTTGGAGAGATGGCAGAACTGGTCTTCCTGTTCCTGAACAAGGCGGAAGAGTGATAAAAGTTCAGGCGAACTCGCCTCCAATATTGCATCTCTCCATTCCAATACTCCATCATCTCTCCATACAATGATAATAATAATAATAATAATAATAATAATAATTTGAACAAACACAATATGTATCCATCATGGAAGGATTGTATCCCAAATAAACACCATGATCATCCATTTTCAAAAACAAACATAGGCCAACAGTATATGTGTGGCATTCCAACAGGAATGTGACCTTTCACACCGATAAGATTAGTAGGAAGAGATATGAAGGAACATATGAAGGAATATGATTAGTAGGAAGAGATATTTATATAAAACAACGATTATATCATTATACAGTCATGTGAAAAAGTAAGTACACCCCATGTAATGTTTTGACTTTTTCAACATATTTCAACATAAAGCTATTTGATTCTCATTTCAACAATATTGATAGATAAAGGTGATATAATATAACAAATGTCATGAAACATTTACATTTTGTAGTCCATTGTATAATTTAAATGAACATAAATGCAAATTTCGCACGTGGAAAAAGTAAGTAAAGTGTAAAGCTATCCTGTCAGCCCCAACATATACGTAGGCTTACACCGACTAGTTTAACAAATGTCTGGACTTTATCTGTCGGACAATCTTATCCTACACAATGGTGATGATAAAAAATAGGCCCGCTGGACCGGTAGCTTATCTGGGCCCTGGTCTAATGTTGTTCCCTAAATGTGGTAGCATTCTGACTGGTTGGTCTGGAGAAAAAGATTTTGAAGGAATTTACATGATTTTCCCAAAAAATTACGGTCAGCCATTTTGAGACACTTCCGGTCAAGTATTCGGCATGACCACTACAATCTTTACATCCCTACCTTGGCTTGATGTTGTAACCCAAATGTGGTAGCATTCTGACTGGTGGGTCTGGAGAAGATTTTTGAAATAATTTACAAGGTCCGCCATTTTGATCTATTTAAAGTCATGTGACTGGAACAAATTTCAATCCAATATGGCTGCCGAACAATGTGACCGATGATGTCATCAATTTAATTCGCCCATACAATTTTTGTGTAGGTGACGCTCAAGAAATTGCATCTTGATTGAATGAAGTTTTGTACTTGTCGAATTCTGACGTCATAATGGAGGCACCTATGACATCAACATTAACATATGTTATTTCCCATGGGGAATACTTTACAATGATCGGTTTCAATATTTTTCCATGGAGCGTTTTCAGAGATATAGAGGGGCAAAGTTTTTTTGGTTTTCCCAAGATGGCGCCCATACCACGTGACCTATGATGTCATAATTAACATTTGACAATTCTATGGGAGGAGGTGCTCCTTTGATGAAAAATTCGTGTCAATTGGACGAAAGGATGCAGATAAAATGAATTTTAAAGGGAATAAACCCGCAATATCCCAGCAGAAGAATAATAATAAACATAACGAAATCAATAAGGTACCACAGCCTGAAAGGCATGTGCTACCATAATAAGGATAATAATATGGCTAAATATAAAGCATCATAGGCTAAGCGAGTGCAAAAATGTATAATTAAGGCAAAAAGGACTTTGAATACAAATTCAATGCAACTACTGCATGTAGATATTCACACTCCGTCCCCCCAGTCACTCCTGGAGGGAGCAGGTGTTTCTAGTGCAATAGAGTTGAATTTGTATATATCTATATATATATATCTGTGCAGTGTCTGTCTTGTCTTGTCACTGAACTACTTCCTCAAACTTTTGTGAAATCGTACCAAACTTCTGGAATGCACCTATCTCTCCCGTGGGTATGTCCTAAGGGTATTTTTAAAAGAAAATATTTCCAATTTTTTTTTTTTGGAGGGGGAGGGGGAATTTTTTTTTTTCAACTTAAGTTTTCAACTTCAATTGTTTATAAAATGTAATATCACGTATATTACAAATACATATGTGCATTATGATTGTTTGAATTATGATTGGTGTAAACCATGACAAAACAGCAACTCAGGTACAGTCATTTATGTATAATATATTATATCTACATATCTGGGCAGTGTCTGTTGTCACTGAACTACTCCCTGAAACTTTTGTGTCTGTGGTTGTGAAGTGTTTTTAACAACGTGGTGGTAGTTTTGAATCACGTGGTGGTGAGGTATTTTGAATTATGTGGTGGTGAGGTGTTTTTAAATGATGTTGTGGTGAGGTGTTTTTAAATGACGGGGTGGTGAGGTGTTTTTAAATCACGTGGTGGTGAGGTGTTTTTAAATCACGTGGTGGTGAGGTGTTTTGAATTACGTGATGGTGAGGTGTTTTGAATTACATGGGGGTGAGGTGTTTTGAATTACGTGATGGTGAGATGTTTTAAATTATGTGGTGGTGAGGTGTTTTGAATTACATGGGGGTGAGGTGTTTTGGATTACGTGGTGGTGAGGTGTTTTAAATTTGGTTTTAGAACGTTTTTGTTTTTTGACAAATTTTTGTCAAAAGTTTTTGAACACCTCAATTTTTCCAGTTTTTATTGAAATTTATGCAGTTTAATGTCTCAATGTACTCTGAAATTAAGCACAGAACAAATAAACAATTGGAGATAAAAAAAGAAATCTCAGAATCATTTTGTTCAACAAAATTTAACTTAAATTTTTGACTCAGCAAAGTAGCCACCTTTTGCAGATATAACCGCCGAACACACTCGTGACATTCTTTCTGCAATGGAAATCAAATATTGTTCGGGAAGTTCTTCCCAACACTGTTGCAGAAATTCCCACAAATGTGTTGCACTTGTCGGTTGCTTTGCTTTCACCCTTCTGTCCAGTTCATCCCAAACCAGCTCGATGGGGTTTAAGTCTGGAGACTCTACTGGCCATTCCATGTTTTGAAGCCTACCGTCTTGTTCTTTTCCTCGAAGGTAGTTTTGACATAGCCTGGAGGTGTGTTTAGGGTCATTATCTTGCTGCAGGATGAACCCCTGACCAACTAGGCGTATACCAGAGGGTATTGCATGGCGCTGCAAAATGCCGTGGTGCCCCTTTTGGTTCAGGGTGCCAGTCACTCTGTGCAAGTCGCCGACTCTGGATCCAGCAAAAGAGCCCCAGACCATCATGCTTCCTCCTCCATGTTTGACAGTTGGTGTCACACACTGAGGAACCATCCTTTCACCTACTCGACGGCGTACAAAAACCCTGCGTGATGAACCAAAGATTTCAAATTTTGATTCATCGGTCCATAAGACCTTTTTCCAGTCTTCAGTAGTACACTGGTGGTGCTTCATGGCCCACGCAAGCCTCTTTTTCTTATTTTGCCATCTTAGCATTGGCTTTGTTAATGACACTCGACCTGTCAAACCTGCAGCTCGAAGTCTTCTCTTCACAGTTGAAACTGAGACTTGCTTACTTCGACCAGTGTTAAGCTGTGCTCGAAGCTGTTGTCCTGTGAGCCGCCGATCATGCAAGCTGTTGACTCTCAGAAACTTGTCTTCTGATTCTGTTGTGGCTTTGGTTCTGCCAGACCTCCCGGCAAGTTGAACATAAACACAAGGCCCAATGTTCGAAAGTCATTTAAATGCAGATGAGATTACTAAAATTAATTCTCCAAACCATGAAAAGAAACAATAATTTCATTACTCGCTGCATTTTTGCATCACCCTGTTAGCGAAATACACCGCCCAGTAGAACTATATCTCCGGATCCGGAGCCAAGGAAGAGGCACCTCTTCGCGTTGCTTAGCAAACACTTAGCATGTAAGCTCCACCTATTAATTAGCATTGCCTAGCAACCCATTAGAGTGTAAATAATAGTTATATTTTATAACTTTTGACCATTTTACATTGAAAGCAAGGAGAAAAAGAGATAAAATGTCATTGCCCGATTTTAGCTCTTACACGAGCCTCAATTCTGTGTACAAGGGGAAAAAAATAGCCCCCCTTGTATTAGTAATTTTGCTATACGGAGTTAAAGGCCACCAGTCGGCCATCTTTGGTCAGATTACAAAACAAAACCTTCTGCATATGTATACCCTCATGTGTTGTCTTTGTGCCCAGTTTGAACAAAATCGGTCCATGCATTTCCGAGAAATTGTTGAGGACACTTTTAGGTAACAAGATGGCCGCTAGTCGGCCATATTGGGTCTGACCTCGAAATAAAATGACGTTCATATGTAAACCATCATTATTTATCGGTGTGCCAAGTTTGAACAACACTGGGAAATGCATGTCCGAGAAATGGTTGATCCAATAAATGGTTGAGGACATGTTCAACATCGGGTTTTTTTTACAACGAAAATGGCCGCCAGTCGGCCATCTTTAATCGCATCACGGAACAAAATGAGATGCATATGTGTACCGTCATGTTTTGTCTTTTGCCAAGTATGAACAAAATTGGTCCATCCATCTCATATATATGGTTGCGGACGGACATACAGATGAGACTCAATCAATAAGCCGCCGTTTTAAAGTGACTTCACCATTGATGGGTCCAAAAACGATATATAGCACGATATTTCAAAACCTGTGGATGGATTATGACAAAACTAGGTGGATGAGGTGGGTAAGTGACAAGAACAAGCTGATTAGATTTTGGTTCAGATCCGGATGAAGTTCCGGCCTGGAAGAGGTGTGCACTCTCCCGAACGCATTCTCGTTTTTAATGTAAATACGGCAAAAGTTATAAAATAAGAGGCAAATCAAATCAAGTTTATTTGTCACATGTAACAGATACAACAGGTGTGTCTCTTACAGTGAAATGCTTACTTACAAGCCCAACCTACAGTGAAAAACGTTTAGAATTAAAAAGCAAAAAATAAAAAAGAGCAATAATACACAATAATACACAGTGGGGAAAAAAAAAAAAAAAAAAAAAAAATACAACGTATATAAAGTACAGGATGAATATGCAAGGGTGGGTGTGAGTAGAATCTATAAGATGCATAGAGTCAATGCAGGGTAGGGATAGTGTAAATAGTCCGGATTGTCATCTGGTTAGCTGTTTCACAATCGTATGGCTTGAAGGTGACAGCTATCTCGGAGCCTGTTAGTCCAGGTGCCAATACTCCAGAACCGTTTACCTGGTGGTAGCAGAGCGAACAGTCTGTGGGCTGGGTGACTGAAATCCTTGGTGATTTTCTGGGCCTTCCTCTGGCACCGCCTTGTATAGAGATCTTGTATGGCAGGGAGCTCGGCCCCATTGATGTGCTTGCCGGCACCACCCTCTGTAGCACTTTCCGGTCGAGGGCTGTGCTGTTGTCATACCAGGCGGTGATGCACCCAGTAAAGATGCTCTCGATGGTGCAAAAGATGCTCTGTAAAATTTGCGGAGGATCTTAGGGCCCATACCAAATCGTTTCAGTCTCCTGAGTGGGAAGAGGCGCTGTAGTGCCCTCTTCACGACAGTGTCGGTGTGTGTGCTCGAAGTTAGGTTTTTGTTGAGGTGGACACCGAGGAACTTGAAGCTCTCGACGCTCTCCACTTCAGCCCCATCGATATGGATGGGGGCGTACTTTCCATCCTGCTTCCTGTAGTCCACAATCAGCTCCTTGGTCTTGCTGACATTAAGAGAAAGGTTATTGTCCTGGCACCACACTGCCAGGCCACTGACCTCCTCTGTGTAGGCTGCCTCATCGTTGTCAGTGATGAGGCCTACCACTGTTTTGTCATCCGCAAACTTGATGATGGTATTGGTGCTGGGTGTGGCCACGCAGTTGTGTGTGACCAGGGAGTACAGGAGAGGGCTAAGTGCGCATCCCTGGGGCGTCCCGTATTGAGGGTCAGCGTGTCGGAGGTTTTGTTGCCTACCCTCACCACCTGGGGGAGGCCTGTCAGGAAGTCCAAGATCCAGTTACAGAGGGAGGTGTTCAATCCCAGTGACCCGAGCTTGTTGACGAGCTTGGAGGGGATTATGGTGTTGAATGCTGAGCTTTAATTGATAAACAGCATTCTCACATAGGTGTTTCCCCTCTCATCCACGTGGGATAGAGCAGTGTGAAGCGCCATTGCGATGGCATCATCAGTTGATCTGTTGGGGCGGTATGAAAATTGGAGTGGGTCAAAAGTGTCCGGAATGATGGTGCAGATGTGGGGCATGACCAGCCTCTCAAAGCACTTCATGGGTATGGGTGTGAGTGCAACGGGGCGATAGTCATTCAGGCAGGTTACCTTCTGGTTCTTAGGAATGGGGACAATGGTTATCGCCTTGAAGCAGGTTGGGATTGCAGACTGGGACAGGGAGAGGTTGTAAATGTCTGTGAATACACCCACCAGCTGGTCAGCACATGCTTTGAGGACACGTCCCGGTATTCAGTCAGGCCCGCGGCCTTGCGAGCGTTAACCTGTTTAAAGGTTTTCCTCACGTCGACCACAAAGAATGTGATCATGCTATCATCAGGAACAATGGTGGCTCTCATGCATGGCTCAGTGTTCTCCTCCACAAAGCAAGCATGAAGGGTATTTAGATCGTTTGGGAGTTCTGCATGGCTGTGTATCTCCCGGTTGGATTTCCTTTTGGAGTCCATTATTGTCTGCAAGCCTTGCCACATCCGTCGAGCGTCAGAGCCGGAGGAGTATGACTCCACCTTTCTTCTATGCTGTCCTTTTTCCTGCCTGATAGCTCGTCGGCCATCATACCTGGATTTTTTGTAAGCGTCCGGGTTCGAGTTCCCTTCCTTATAGGCAGTAGCTCTGGCCTTGAGCTCCGCGTGAATGCTGCCTGTGATCCATGGTTTCTGGTTGGGATATGTTCGAACAGTCACTGTTGGGACAACGTCGTCAACGCACTTGGTGATGTAGCCCGTAACTGTAGTGGAAAACTCCTCAATGCTTTTGGAAGAATCCCAGAACATATCCCAGTCAATGTCATCGAAACAGTCTTTTAGCCTCTCGTCTGCTTTAGCGGACCATTTCCTTAATGTACGCATCACCGGTACTTCCTGTTTGAGCTTTTGTTTATAAACAGGGAGCAAGAGGATGGATTCATGGTCACATTTGTCGAAGGGGTGGGGGGGGGGGGGAGGGGGGCTTGCAGGCATTCTTGTGTGTGGAGTAAAAGTGGTCCAGATTTTTAGCACCCCTAGAGGAGACGTGTTGGTAGACTTTGGGCAAAACAGATTTCAATCTCCCCGTGTTGAAGTCCCCGGAAACAAGGAAGGCCGCCTCCGGCTGTGCTGTTTCCTGTTTGTTTATGACCATGTATCGTTCTTTCAGTGCTGTGGTGGTGTTGGCCCATGGTGGTATGTAGACAGCAGTAAAAATGCTGGATAGGTAAAATGGTCTGCGGCTTACCATGAGGTATTCTAGGTCAGCTCAACAAACACACGAGATTTCCTTCACGCTCGAAACAGCGCACCAGTTCTTGTTTACAAAGAGGCACACCCCTCCCCCTTTGGTTTTCTCCCGAATGCTCCATCCTGTTGTGACGTAGCATGGAAAAAACGGCAAGTTCAATGTCTATATCCTGAGTCAACCAAGTCTCAGAAAAACATAAAATGTTGCAGTTTTTCACGTCCCGTTGACAGGATACCCTCGCTCATAACTCGTCCATCTTATTCTCGCCGCAGT
>NC_136261.1:74206351-74213851 GCF_964187855.1 Myxine glutinosa | reverse complement strand
CTGTGCGATGTTTGAGGGGTTTCTTGCATGCACAGCTCGTTTCAAATCTCCCCACAACATCTCGATGGGACTTAGATCCGGGCTTTGACTTGGCCATTCCAGAACCCTCCATTTCTTTCTTTTCAGCCATTCCTTGGTGGATTTACTGGTATGTTTAAGGTCATTGTCATGTTGCAAAGTCCACCTTCGGTTGAGCTTCAACTTTCCGACAGATGGCCTCACATTATCCTCAAGCACCCTCTGGTACAATGAAGAATTCATAGTGGATTCTATGATGATGAGCTGCCCAGGCCCTGATGCAGCAAAGCTGCCCCAAACCATAATATTTCCACCACCATGCTTTACAGGTGGTATCAGGTTCTTGTGGTCAAATGCTGTCTTTGGTTTTTGCCAAACATGTCTTCTGGTACTGTGGCCAAATAGCTCTACCATTGACTCATCTGTCCAGAGCACATTGTTCCAGAAGTGCTGATATATGCCTAGGTGTTCATTGGCAAACTTTAGTCTGGCCCTGATGTTCTTTCTGGACAGAAAAGGTTTCCTCCTGGCATACCTCCCATGTAGATCAAATTTGTGCAGCCTCTTTCTAATGGTAGACTCGTGCACTTTGACATCAACAGTGGGAAGAGCTACCTGTAGGTCCCATGATGACATTCTGGGGTTCTTAGAGACTTCTTTCAGCATCTTGCGGTCTGCTCTCGGGCTGAACTTGCTGGGGCGGCCTGGCCTGAACAAGTTGGCAGTTGTTTGGAATCTTCTCCACTTGTAGATGTTCTTCCGGACAGTTGCATTATTGATTTCAAATTGTTTGGAGATCTTTTTAAATCCCTTCGCAGACTCGTAGGCATCTATAACCTTCTTTCTGAAGGCCTCAGAGAGCTCTTTTGATCTAGGCATGGTGACGCCGCACACTTCAACAACAAAGAGCAAACCAAACGAAATGTCTGAGGTTTAAATAAGACAGGTTCCTCCAGGATCCTCTCTAACGATGTTCTAATCATTTGCACCTGAGCTGGTGCACCTGATTCTAATTTTAGGTATTTGATGTAGTGATAAATGTAGGGGTGTACTTACTTTTTGCACATGTGAAATTTGCATTTATGTTTATTTAAATTATACAATGGACTACAAAATGTAAATGTTTCATGATATTTGTTGTATTATATCACCTTTATCTATCAATATTGTTGAAATGAATATCAAATAGTTGTATGTTGAAATATGTTGAAAAAGTCAAAATTTTACATGGGGTGTACTTACTTTTTCACGTGACTGTATATATGTATATATATATATATATATATATATATATATATATATATATATATATATATATATACATATATATATATATATATACATATATATATATATATATATATATATATATATATATATATATATATATATACATATATATATATATATATATATATATATATATCTATATATATATATATATATATATATATCTATATGTATATATATATATATATATATATCTATATGTATATATATATATATATATCTATATGTATATATCTATATATATATCTATATATATATCTATATATATATATCTATATATTATATATATGTATATCTATATATTATATATATGTATATCTATATATTATATATATGTATATCTATATATTATATATATGTATATCTATATATTATATATACTAGGGCATGCCCGTACTATATATATATCTAAAATTATATCCCCCCCCTCTATTTACATGAAATGGTTTGGTCCAAAGCGAACGGCTTGCGAGTACGGTGACAATCCCCCCCCTCTATTTACATGAAATGGTTTGGTCCAAAGCGAACGGCTTGCGAGTACGGTGACAATCCCCCCCCTCTATTTACATGAAATGGTTTGGTCCAAAGCGAACGGCTTGCAGAGTTTGGTAAAGAAATCGCCATAGCGTGCACAAACGCGCAGGAAAGCGAAAGAATCGCAAATTAGTTTTAATTAGTTTTAAAACATAGTTTAACGCCAACATAGTTTGCCAACGTGAAATAAATGAATACGCTCTCAAATGTGCCGTCCGAGGCAGAGTCTGTTCGGCACGTTCGGCACACGTGATAGCTCGCTGCTCTCTGATTGGTTGAATCGTTTTTTGGACATAGCTCGGTAACTACTTGTCCGATTAATATGAAACCTTGAAAAGGCACATCCTCGGGTCCACAGCAATATACCTGGCAAGTTTAAAGTATATCGGACCCGTGGTTGTCGAGAAACAGCGGTCACAGACATACAGACATACATACATACACACAGAGATTACTGGAATTATAGATAGATGTATATCTATATATTATATATATATGTATATCTATATATTATATATACTAGGGCGTGCCCGCACGTACGTGCTTGCCCGTATGTGCTTGCCCGTACGTGCGTGCAAAAAAACATGCGTGCAAACAACAACAACAAAAAAAAACTTTGAAACCACGTGGCAGTAACGACCACAGAACCCCCCCCCCCTCTATTTACATGAAATGGTTTGGTCCATTCGCAAAGCCCACAGAACCCCCCCCCCCCCCCCTCTATTTAGATGAAATGGTTTGGTCCATTCGCAAAGCCAAAGCGAACGGCTTGCGAGTACGGTGACCATACCTTGGGAACCACTTGTCCGATTAATTTCAAACCTTGAAAAGGCACATCCTCGGGTCCCCAGCAATATACCTGGCAAGTTTCAAGTATATCGGACCGGTAGTTGTCGAGAAACAGCGGTCGCATACAGACAGACAGACACACACACAGAGATTACTGGAATTATAGATAGATGTATATCTATATATTATATATATGTATATCTATATATTATATATATGTATATCTATATATTATATATATATGTATATCTATATATTATATATATGTATATCTATATATTATATATATCTATATATTATATATATATATATATATATATATATATATATATATATATATATATATATATATATATAAATAAATAAATATATATATATATCTATATATATGTATATCTATATATATGTATATAGATATGTATATATATATATATATAGTATATATACAGACTTGGCATTTAATATGGAATATTTTTTTTGTGGGGGTCAACTTACTTTTCAAGATGACTTAGAACCAAAAGTTCATTGGAATTATGTTGAAATTATTCTAGATTTTGTTAATGTGACCTTTAAAAGAAACAAAAACCACATTTGACATTTCGAAGCGAATAAATTGATCCTTGAAAGTGATGTAAACTGATATCGAACTCAATTCACGGACAGTACTGTGTTAAACTTCTGTGCGTTTTCCAGAAGTGTCTCTTTATTTTGCACACGAGCCCAATTTTTTTTTAAACAAAAACAAAAGTTAAATTACGACTGGGATTACAGACAGTAAAATTACAGTTCAGTACTTTGTGTAACCCCCACGAGCATTCAGGAGAGCACGTACACGTTGAAGCATGCTGTTCACGAGATTTTCCAAGGTTTGGACAAGAATCGCTTGCCATGCAGTTACAATAGCCTGCTGCAATTCATGCACAGAGGCAGGCTGCTGGTCCAAGTTGTCGATTTGACGCGTTAATTCTGCCCACAAGTTCTCTATCGGATTCATATCCGGGGACATGGCAGGCCACTCCATATGCTCTACACCACGGTCAGAAAGAAAGTGTTGGATCATGCGTGCATGATGAGGCCGTGCATTGTCATCTTGGAAGACAAAGTTTCCTCGAAAGGCTGCACGAACAAATGGAAGCAATGTTTCTTCCAGAATGGCCCTGTACTTGAACTGGTTCAGGTTTCCATTCAGAACAACCAGGTCAGTTTTGCCCCCTGCATGAATGGCAGCCCAAACGGTCATCCCACCACCTCCAGCTTGGACTCTTGGCACTATACAATCTTCGTTATAGGCTTCATGCACTTGTCTGCGCACTCGGATGCCGCCATATTGACGATAGACCAGAAATCTAGACTTGTCACTGAAGATCACGTGATTCTAGTGTCCTGGCTGCCATTGACGGTGCTCTCTGGCCCACTGCAATCGGCGCTGGCGGTGTTGTCTGGTCAGACGTGGCTTTCTCAGGGGACGCCTGGCACGATAGCCTGCTTGAACCAGTCGTTGGTTGACTAGCCTTCTGGATACAGGCACATTTGTCAGTTGCTGCCACTCAGCCCTAAGCCGATTAGCTGACTTGGTACGGCCATTGTGGACTTACCGGTGCAGCTGGCGATCATCCCTCCTTGTGGTTCTGCGGGGACGTCCTGACCTCGGTATTGGAGTAGGGACACCCCTCCGAGCATTTCGTTTCAGGATCTTTGACACCTGACCTTGAGTGATGCCATACTGCTGAGCAATAGCACGCTGTTTCATGCTGGAATTTCGTAAAGCCACCACTAAATGACAAACAGCATTGTCGAGTTGACGGACCATCTCCAGGGGAAGCGGCAATAACTTTTGGAGACGTGCAGCAGTTGTTTTCCACTATTACAGAACGCAACAACCCTTATATACCTGATTGTGAAGCCAATCGTCAAATGTATCTGTCCGTACATTTTGTCACGCCATCTGTGATATAATCCT
Source organism: Myxine glutinosa (assembly GCF_964187855.1). Classification (NCBI taxonomy): domain Eukaryota; kingdom Metazoa; phylum Chordata; class Myxini; order Myxiniformes; family Myxinidae; genus Myxine; species Myxine glutinosa. The sequence goes on along the minus strand of NC_136261.1, from coordinate 74,209,260 downwards.
GTTATTGACTTCTTGCTGCGACAGACAATCAGTCACATGGTTCTTTTCACAAAGAAATCACCGAAGCGTAAAAGAAACTCACCAGATTGATATACCGAGTTCAGAAAGTAAACCCAAGTCAAGAAAAAAAAAAATTCCATATTAAATGCCAAGTCTGTATATATATATATACAAACACACACACACACACACACACACAGTCGTGGCCAAAAATATTGGCACCGTTAAACTTTTTTCAAATAACACAATTTTCTCGAAAAATAATGTTGCGGTTTTGAGAACCCACACTTGTAAATAAATATAACATCATTAAAGGTTAAAGGTAGTACCCCATAGGTAGGCCACAAGCAACACGTAGATCACCATAGGACGTCAGTTATTTCTTAGTATGTGTTAGATAAGGCCATCCCCAATAGTTGAATCTGCGTTGTGTCAATCAAATAAGAGTAGGCCCTTCCGTCCATTTTGGCAGCCTCCCTCCAAGCAACACCATTAAGCGCGCTCTCCAGTCTGTGCCCCATCGGCCCTCCCAATTTGGTACGCTCTTTTGCCAGCAGCAGCAGCATTCACAACCTCGCTGGGCTTCCGCCCAAACCAGCCCATAAGCCACAAGGTGAAGCCCGGAAAAAGGGGGCGGAGCACCAGGGAGAAGGTGTGGCCACGTCACCCAGCCGTCAGGGCAGGGACGATCAGTGATAACCAGCCAACCAGGGCTGGAGTGACATCGCCTGACAGGGCATGGTTGGGGCTCGCGGAGCGTTTGCTGGCTTGACTTATAAAAGCCAGCGCACAAAGCCCTCACAAGGACTTATGCGGCAGCGCTCGTTAAAGAGGACTTACAGCGGAAGCTTGTGTTAAAGAGGACGTACTCGCTGGCGCTGATTACCACAGGACTTACCGAGGAAGCTTGCGCTAACAGGACTCGAGAATATATGCGCTTGTGAAAGGACTCGAGAATATATGCGCTTGTGAAAGGACTCGAGAATATATGCGCTTGTGAAAGGACTCTCACAGAGGACCGTCCAGGACTGATCGTTGTGGAAAGCGCTGAGGACTGTCGTGATTACAGAGGGCTCGCTGGCATTGGGATTCCAAAGCAGGACATTGGAGAGGGGGCGTTTGGCGCGAGTAGTGCACAAAGTACGTACGCAGTATACCAGCCTCCCCCCCCGTCATTATAAGTGTCCGCTCACGTTACGCTATACGAAGAGCTGCCTGCCGGGTTTTCCATCGCCTGGACCGGAGCCGGACTGGAGCCTGGACGCGCTGGTGACCATCAACCTACCATCTGCTATCCCCGTGTGAGTGTTTGTATGTGAGACGGGCCCGTTTGTCCAGGGAATAAGATAAGACTGTAATTAAGACTGCCCTGTGTGCTTTTCCTTTCTCTTTCTTTCTTGTACATTCTTTCGTTTCCTCTTCTTCTTTGTACATTTGTTAATAAATTACTCTGTTCTTCCTATTTTCCTGGTTTCCTCTTATCCGGTCGCATCAGTCTTTTCTCTAATTGGGTAAGCGCGGCACGATTCGGAACCGCTACAATCGGGTTTAGTCACATTGTTAACAGCTCAGATCGCGGATTGCTATCCGATCGGCATTTTCCATCCATTTCCGTGATTCGAGCGGGAGTTATTCCCTCGTTTCCGGTCGGCGTTAGTACTTAGGTAGTAGCGAATCCCTAGGCCTAACAAACCCTACCTAACGCCGCGCCGGAAGGACGTTATAACTTCCAGGACTCACGTCGGCCAGATAAAAGGACAAGGGGATTAACCCCCCCCCCCCCCTTGATAAGGGGAGAGCCGACGTCGGAGATCCGTAACAATAAGTTCAAATTGACAAAAATATTTGGTCTCCACAATTCTTTATTACAATGCTAATATTACAGAACCTTTGTTTTTGATTCAGAACTCAATACTTCCTTTAAAATCAGAAAATAAAAAGAAATGGCACAGACAAAATTATTGACTACCTGGTCTTAATATTTGGTAGCACAGCCTTTGGACAAAATAACTGCATTCAAGCACTTCCTATAGCCATGAATGAGCTTCCTACACCTCTCTACTGACAGTTTGGCCCACTCTTATTGTGCAAACTGATCCAGTTCTCCCAGATTTGAAAGGTGCCTTCTCCCAACTACTGTTTTCAGATCTCCCCACAGGTTTTCAATGGGATTTAGATCTGGACTCATTGCTGGCCACTTCAGAACAGTCCAGCGTTTTGTCTTGAACCATTCCTGGGTGCTTTTTGAAGTGTGTTTGGGGTCATTGTCCTGCTGCAAGACCCATGACCTGCGACAGAGACCCAGCTTTCTGACAATGGGTTGAACATTGCATTCCAAAATGCCTTTGTAATCTCCTGATTTCATGATGCCATGCACACATTTAAGGCACCAAGTGCCAGAGGAAGCACGGCAACGCCAAAACATCACTGACATAACTCCATGTTTGACTGTAGGGAAGGTGTTCTTTTCTTTGATGGCTTCATTCTGCTTTCTGTAAACATAGAGAAGATGTCCTTTACCAACAAGCTCTAATTTGGTCTCATCTGTCCACAGGATGTTCTCCCCGAAGGATTTTGGCTTGTTCAGGTGTGTTTTGAGTGAGTGTGTTTTGGCAAACTCCAGTCAGCCTTTCTTATGTCTCTCTCTCTCAGCATTTGGTTCCTCCTGGGTCTCCTAACATAGAACCCCCTTTCAATGAGTTGGCGCCGGATAGTGCGAGTTGAAACTGTTGTCCCTTGTGTCTAAAGGTCAGCTTGAATCTCTTTGGCAGTTGATCGAGATGCTTTCTCCACCATTCGCACAATCCTTCACTGCAATCTTTGATCAAGTTTTCTCTTGTGGCCGCGTCCAGGGAGGTTGGCTTCAGAACCATGGGCCTTAAATTTCCTGATTACATTGCGTACGGTGG
>NC_136261.1:74121465-74203965 GCF_964187855.1 Myxine glutinosa | reverse complement strand
GAGAGGTGTGGTTTGTCAAAGAGGGCCAAGTGGTAAGAGGTGGAAAGAGGAGGAGGTGGAAAGAGGAGGAGGTGGAAAGCAAGAGGGCTGTCAGATGCTTGTGATTGGCAGGTGGTGGCAGACCTAAAGCCACAATTGGTATTCCAGAGGAGATCTGTGTGACAAGGTTGCGGCCTGACATTGTCATTTGGTCAAGTGCAACAAGACAGGTCATCTTAGGGGAGTTGTCGGTACCTTGGGAAGAGAACATGGAGGAGGTGCACGAGAGGAAGAGAGGAAAGTACAGTGAGCTGGAGGCAGAGTGCCGGGAGAAGGGTTGGCGAGTTTTGCGTCAGCCATTTGAGGTGGGGTGTAGAGGGTATATTGGAAATTCCTTTTCTGCATTTCTTGCTAGGCTGGGAGTGTGTGGGACAGAAAGAAGGAGGATGTGTGACAAGGTGGCCCAGGTTGCCTTGAAAGGCTCATTTTGGATATGGAGGAAGTTTATGGAGGCACGTCGAACGGTGTAGGTTGGTTGTGTTTTTTGTTTTTGTTTTTTTTGTTACCATTATTATTTCTTATTTTGTGTATATGAGTGAGGTGGGTGAGGGCGTGTGTGTTTTTGCATGAATTAATTTTTGCATGAGGGTGTTTTTGTGTGTTGAGTGGTGTATGATGTAAGGGTAGGTGGTTGGTTGGTTGGTGTTGTGTGTGTATTTTTTTTTTTTTTTTTTTTTTTTTTTTTGTATACAAGATCGAGGCTCGTGAAAGAGCGAACATTAATCACACAGAAAGACAAACAGACACATAAAACAAATAACATCGGGAGCGGTAGACAAGATGGGGAGAGAGGGGGAAGGACACAAACACAACATTTGAGAGCAGGGACCGAGAGACATGGAGACATCGAGAGATCTGTGGGAGGGAGAGGACTTTGGGGGGGAGGCATGTGAAGGGGGGGAGGCATGTGAAGGGGGGGGGGGGGTGGGAGAGGTATAAACATATGGACACTGCCAGGATTTCAGGAAATAAGTTGGAATTTCAAACAAGGTGGATCTGGGGTGAATTAGTGGGGGTAGAAAAGATCAAGGTTATGGATGGGGGAAGATAAGAGATGGTGGTGAACAGCTGTTTTAAAGACCTGGAGGGAGGAGAGGGATTGAAGGGAGTGTGGGAGTTTGTTCCACAGGCGGGAGAAAAGAGGAATGAAAGAGTGAAGGTGAGCAGAGAGCCGAGATTTCGGCAGTTTAACCATCAGAGGGTTGCTGGCAGATCTTGTGCGACCTGTAGGAATATTTGGGGGACAGAGCACAGAGAGAGCTGGGGGAGCAAGGCCGAGAGGAGTCGGTAGAGACAGAAAGACCACCTACCTGCCTGCGGTGAGTGAGTGAAAGGCCCTCAGAGATAACTTCATCGCGGGAGATTCCAATGATTTTGAAAGCTTTGGATTCAACAGCGTGAAGCCGAGCCAGGTGTGAGGCAGGAGCACCAGCCCATAGGGGAGAACAGTATTCCATTGAGCTGCGGATGAAAGCCTTGTAAGTGGTGAGGAGCTCAGGTGTGCCGAGGAAGGACTTCGCACGACGGAGGATGCCCAGTCGGCGACTGGCTTTGGAGGCCAGCTTGGAAATGTGGTTTTCCCAAGAAAGATCATGGCAGATAGTGAGACCCAAAAGCTTGAGTGACAGAACTTCTTGGAGAGGATTGTTGAGAAAGTAGATGGGAGGGTTGTCCAGTCGATCTTTTCGGAGAGACATAGTAAGAGAGTGAGATTTGGCACGATTGAAAGACATGTTCCACTTGTTTGACCAGTCTGTGATTTTGTCCAGTGGGTGTGTATGTGTGTGTGTGTGTGTGTGTGTATGTGTGTGTATGGGTGTGTATGTGTGTGTATGAATGATCTGGTGTGTTTTGTTGGTGTGTGGTGAGGGTATAAAGGTGGGTGTTTGAGTGTTCCACCATGTTTGTTTAGTGCTGTGGATTCTGGATGTGCAGGTGTTGTTGTTGTTCGCACTGGCTGGGGGTGGGAGTATGTACGCATCCAGGTGCAGTTGCTGCATGTGGATGTGTATGTGCCTCTGCTGGCCCACCTTAGCTGACCGTATCGAGGTTGAAGGGCCGAAACGGGATGATGCTGAGGACCTCGACTGAGGACCCGGTCAGTGCGGCACACTTGTGACCAGGTGTGTTTTGAACTGATATATATATATATATATATATATATATATATATATATATATATATATATATATATATACTCAACGTAGCAAAATTTATGAGCTGATCGGTTGAGTTTTCGTTGTATACTAAGCTTGTCCAAAGTTTTGTCCAATGGAGCCCCAGGAAGGGTCCGCCAAGAGACATAAAAACCCGCGATGAACTCTCACGGCGGAGGCTCAGAGGGAATAAGGACGATCACCATAAATCTGTTTAAACAGGTTCAGACACCAAACGTGATTCGGCTCCGAGTTCGCAAATACGGAGCAGACAGGAACGATTTGTCAAATAAATCCACAGATGTTGTTTATGCTGAGACCAAGCTTAAAAGGTCAGTTTAGCCTCAAAGCCTCATCTGTTATTAGGCGTCGCCTGGACAACTGCACGGTGGGACAGCCGCCTCAAAGGGAGCCCATGGCTTTCTGGGTCTCTCCTCGTGTGGTTTGAAGGAGGATTTAAAACCTGTGATCTAGCCAGCCACGATAGGCCTCTCTTTTATATATATGTATATGTATATATATATACATATATATACATATATATATGTATATATGTATGTATGTATGTATATATATATATGTTTGTATATATATATATATATATATATATATATATATATATATATATATATATATATATATATATATATATATATATATATATATATATATATATATATATATATATATATATATACAGTCACGTGAAAAAGTAAGTACACCCCATGTAAAGTTTTGACTTTTTCAACATATTTCAACATACAGCTATTTGATCTTCATTTCAACAATATTGATAGATAAAGGTGATATAATATAACAAATATCATGAAACATTTACATTTTGTCATCCATTGTATAATTTAAATAAACATAAATGCAAATTTCGCTTGTGGAAAAAGTAAGTACACCCTTGGCTCTAATAGATGGTATTGCCCCCTTTGGCAGAAACAACCTCAAGTAGGCGTTTCTTATAACTGTCTACCAGTCTCTGATATCGGCTGGGGGAAATTTTTGCCCACTCCTCCATGCAGAATTCTTTCAGCTGTGCGATGTTTGAGGGGTTTCTTGCATGCACAGCTCGTTTCAAATCTCCCCACAACATCTCGATGGGACTTAGATCCGGGCTTTGACTTGGCCATTCCAGAACCCTCCATTTCTTTCTTTTCAGCCATTCCTTGGTGGATTTACTGGTATGTTTAGGGTCATTGTCATGTTGCAAAGTCCACCTTCGGTTGAGCTTCAACTTTCAACAGATGGCCTCACATTATCCTCAAGCACCCTCTGGTACAATGAAGAATTCATAGTGGATTCTATGATGGTGAGCTGCCCAGGCCCTGATGCAGCAAAGCTGCCCCAAACCATAATATTTCCACCACCATGCTTTACGGGTGGTATCAGGTTCTTGTGGTCAAATGCTGTCTTTGGTTTTTGCCAAACATGTCTTCTGGTACTGTGGCCAAATAGCTCTACCATTGACTCATCTGTCCAGAGCACATTGTTCCAGAAGTGCTGATATATGCCTAGGTGTTCATTGGCAAACTTTAGTCTGGCCCTGATGTTCTTTCTGGACAGAAAAGGTTTCCTCCTGGCATACCTCCCATGTAGATCAAATTTGTGCAGCCTGTTTCTAATGGTAGACTCGTGCACTTTGACATCAACAGTGGGAAGAGCTACCTGTAGGTCCCATGATGACATTCTGGGGTTCTTAGAGACTTCTTTCAGCATCTTGCGGTCTGCTCTCGGGCTGAACTTGCTGGGGCGGCCTGGCCTGAACAAGTTGGCAGTTGTTTGGAATCTTCTCCATTTGTAGATGTTCTTCCGGACAGTTGCATTATTGATTTCAAATTGTTTGGAGATCTTTTTAAATCCCTTCGCAGACTCGTAGGCATCTATAACCTTCTTTCTGAAGGCCTCAGAGAGCTCTTTTGATCTAGGCATGGTGACGCCGCACACTTCAACAACAAAGAGCAAACCAAACGAAATGTCTGAGGTTTAAATAAGACAGGTTCCTCCAGGATCCTCTCTAACGATGTTCTAATCATTTGCACCTGAGCTGGTGCACCTGATTCTAATTTTAGGTATTTGATGTAGTGATAAATGTAGGGGTGTACTTACTTTTTGCACATGTGAAATTTGCATTTATGTTTATTTAAATTACGAGGGCGTGCCCGTACTATATATATATCTAAAATTATATCCCCCCCCTCTATTTACATGAAATGGTTTGGTCCATTTAAATTATACAATGGACTACAAAATGTAAATGTTTCATGATATTTGTTGTATTATATCACCTTTATCTATCAATATTGTTGAAATGAATATCAAATAGTTGTATGTTGAAATATGTTGAAAAAGTCAAAATTTTACATGGGGTGTACTTACTTTTTCACGTGACTGTATATATGTATATATATATATATATATATATATACATATATATATATATATATATATATCTATATATTATATATATGTATATCTATATATTATATTGAAGGAGCTGCGCTCCAACGTGAGTCGAAAGAAGTGACGCGACCAAAGACGGAATTCGTCCGAGTTGCTTTATTGAAACAAAACAGCTCAGGTATTCTGACAAAAGCCCGTTTATCGGGCAGCAATATATATACACATTTATGTCGGGAAGTTTGCCCGGCAAAAGCTATACCGGGCATGCCCAGGTGTCAAGGGCGAGCCTTGGAAAGGCGAGTCTGGACCTGCCCGGGCGTGTTTGGCTGCGGCCTGGCAAGTCGAGGCTGGGCGTGCCCGGGCGCTCTGGACGAGCACTGGAAAGGCGAGAGCGGGCATGCCCGGACGCGCTGGGCGAGCCCTGGAAAGGCGATAGCGGGCATGCCCGGACGCTCTGGGCGAGCCCTGGAAAGGCGATAGCAGGCATGCCCGGACGCTCTGGGCGAGCCCTGGAAAGGCGAGAGCGGGCATGCCCGGGAAAGACGAGACCGGGCGTGCCCGGGAGGTTCGGGCGTGCCCGGGAACAGTGAGTCCGGGCATGCCCGGGAGAGGCGCGTCTGGCCGTGTTCTGGCCGGTGCAAGGCGATTGTGTGCATCCAGCGGTAACCGCTACACACGCCCCTCCAGAATCGACCTGCACCGGCAGGGTCAATTTAAGGGGGGTCCGGATGACCCGGCCGAAGCGACCCCTGGAGGGTCGTGGGGAGGGGTCCGACGTGGTGGTGGGTGGTCGAGCGGGGGGAACTGTGGACGGGGGGCGGCCTCGCCGCGGAGGAAGGGCCAACCGTGGTGGTCGGTCGACGTCCATGTGCGCCGGTTTGAGGCGGTCCACAGAGATCCGGTCCGACCGGCCGCCAACGTCGACGACAAAGGACTTGTCGCCCCGTCGCAGGACCCGGAAGGGCCCGTCGTACGGCGGCCGGAGTGGCCCCCGGTGCGCGTCATGATGCACAAAGACGTACTCCGCTGTGCGAAGCGCTGGGGGGACGTAGGACTGGGGGCCACCATGGCGGGACGTTGGCACGGGGGCAAATCGGCGGGCGGCCTCCTGGAGGTCCGAGCGCTGGTGTGCAGCGGACCAGGGACTGGTAGCGTCGGGCACGAACTCGCCTGGGACGCGGAGCGGCTGGCCGTAAACGAGCTCGGCGGCGGATGCCCGGAGGTCCTCATTGGGGGTCATGCGGAGGCCCAAAAGGACCCACGGCAGCCGGTCGGTCCAACCGTCGTCCTGAAGGCCGGCCATGAGTGCGGCCTTCATGGAGCGGTGAAACCGCTCGCACAACCCGTTGGCTTGGGGGTGGTAGGCCGTGGTGCGGTGCAGCGTGACCCCCAACGAGCGGGGCGACCGTGCCCCAAAGTTCGGACGTGAACTGTGGGCCGCGGTCGGACGAGATGTGCGCCGAAGCGCGCGACCCAGGTGGCGATGAACGCCTGCGCCACGTCGGCGGTGTTGGTGGAGGTGAGGGGCACGGCCTCCGGCCACCTGGTGGTCCTGTCCACCATGGTGAGCAGGTGGGTGAACCCCCATGATGGGGGCAGGGGACCCACCAGGTCCACGTGGACGTGGTCGAAACGCCGTGCAGGCACGGTGAAAGGTGCCAGCGGGGCCTGGGTGTGGCGGTGGACCTTGGCCCGCTGGCAGGCCGTGCAGGCGTTGGCCCAGTCGCGGACGTTCCGTCGAAGGCCGTGCCAGACGAAACGCGCCGACGCCAGCTTCTGAGAAGCTTTCCGGCCCGGGTGAGAAAGGCCGTGGATGGAGGCGAAGATGCGGCGCTGCCAGGAAACGGGCATGATGGGGCGAGGCTGGCCCTGGGAGACGTCGCAGAGCAGGACGGTGCCCGCGAAGGGGATGTCGGCCAGGCGGAGGCCCGTGTCCGCCGCCCGGAGGGCCTGCACCGAGGTGTCGGTGGTCTGGTCGGCCGCCATGAGCGCGAAGTCCACGCCGAGGTGGACCGCGTTCGCGCTGGCCCGAGAAAGACAGTCGGCCACAGCGTTGTCTTTGCCGGCGACGTGCCGGATGTCCGTGGTGAATTCCGACACGGCGGAGAGGTGGCGCTGCTGGCGGGCCGACCACGGCTCCGTGACTTTGGCCATTGCGTAGACCAACGGCTTGTGGTCGACGAAAGCCATGAATGGGCGGCCCTCCAGGAGGTGTCGGAAATGGCGAACGGCCAGGAATAGACCGAGCAGCTCGCGGTTCGAACGTGCTGTATTTTAACTCGTTCGGCCGGAGCTGCCGGCTGAAAAAAGCGAGTGGCTGCCAAACCCCGTCCACCCATTGTTCATGGATGGCGCCCACCGCGTAGTTGGAGGCGTCCGTAGTGAGGGCGATGGGCGCGTTGAGCACCGGGTGAGCCAGCAGCGTTGCGTCGGCGAGGGCCCGTTTTGTGCTCGCGAAGGCCGCGTCCATGGCCGCGGACCAAACGATGTCATGCTTGGCCGGCTTGCCCCGGAGGGCCTCGTAAAGGGGCCGCATGAGCTGAGCAGCGCGGGGCACGAATCGGTGATAAAAATTCACCATGCCGAGGAACTCTTGTAGGGCCTTGATGGAACGGGGACGCGGGAACGTGGTGATGGCCTCGACCTTGGTCGGCAGCGGCACGGCCCCGGTCTTGGTGATGCGGTGGCCCAAAAAGTCAACGGTTGTCGTGCCGAAGTGGCATTTGACCGGGTTGACAATTAAGCCGTGCTCGCTGAGGCGACTGAACAGTGTTCGGAGGTGGAGGAGGTGCTCGGCGCGGGACGTGCTGGCGACGAGGATGTCGTCCAGATAGACGAAAAGAAATGGCAGGTCGCGCAGCACGCCGTCCATTAAGCGCTGGAACGCCTGGGTCGCGTTCTTGAGGCCAAACGGCATCCTCAAAAATTCGAACAGGCCGAACGGCGTGATGACGGCCGTCTTCAGGACGTCGGCCGCCCGAACAGGTACCTGGTGGTATCCCCGTATCAGGTCAATTTTGGAAAATATGACCCGTCCCGCCAAACGGGCGGAAAAGTCCTGGATGTGCGGGATCGGGTACCTGTCGGGGGTGGTAGCATCGTTGAGGCGGCGGTAGTCGCCACACGGGCGCCATCCGCCCCCCGGCTTTGGCACGATGTGCAGTGGTGAGGCCCACGCGCTATTGGAGCGCCGCACGATGCCGAGGTGCTCCAACGCGTTGAACTCGGCCTTTGCCATGGCGAGCTTGGCCGGGTCGAGGCGGCGGGCCCTGGCATAGACCGGCGGGCCCGTAGTGGGTATGTGGTGCTCGATCCCATGCCGCACTGCGACGGCCGAAAACGTCGGCCGTGTGAGGGCCGGGAATTCCGCGAGCAGGCGAGCGAACTCATTCGCCGTCGGGAGGGCGCACGCCAGTTCGGTCGGCGCGGAGCTGCTCATCGTGCACGCCAGGGAGCTGAAGGTCTCGGCGTTGACAAGGCGATGGCGTTTGACGTCGACCAGCAGCCTGTGCGCGCAGAGGAAGTCGGCGCCCAGCAAAGCCATGGGGACGCAGGCGGTCACAAAGGTCCACTGAAAGCGCTGGCTGCCGAAGCAGAGGGTGACGTTGCGGGGGCCGAACGTGCGTATTGCCGAGCCATTAGCAGCGACCAAAGAGGGGCCGCAAACGGCGTCCCGCCTGTCCTGCTCGGAGGCAGGTATGACGCTCAGTTGGGCGCCGGTGTCACAAAGGAAACGCCGCCCGGACGCTTTGTCCCGAATAAAAAGCAAGTTGCCCAAGTGGCCGGCGCTCATGGCTGGGAATGAACGCCGGCCCGGCCGTTTCCCGACTTGCCGAAAGTGCACGGGGGTCGGCACGTCCGAGCCTTGTGTCCGAACCTGGCGTGGTAATAACACCATGCCTGGTCAGGTGGAGGCCCCGGCCGTCGTGTCGGAAGCGGTCCGTGCGGCGTGGCGGCCGCCAGTTTCACCGGCAGTTCGGCCTCCAACCGCGCAGGGTGCTCGGGCGTCGTGGGCGTCGCCTCGGACGGCGGCAGGCTCCAGGTAGCCGCGTCGATGTGTTGGCCCGCCGAGGAGATCTTATCGGCTTCCCTGGCGAGGGCGCGGGGATCGGTGATAGACGTGCCAGCCAGGGCGAGGCGTACCGGTTGAGGCAGCTGGCGAAGGAACAACTCGCAGAACAGAAAATCCGGAGAGTGCTCACCGAGCAACGAGAGCATATAGTCCATGCGCTCGGACGGGCGCGTGTCGCCGAGCTCGGGCAGGTCGAGCAGGCGCCGTGCGCGTGCCGCCGGTGAGCGGGCGAAAGCGTCGAGGAGGAGCGTCTTCAGCGCGTCATACTTGTCGGCAGCCGGCGGGTGCTCGAGGAGTCTCAGGGCACGGGCCGCGGTGGCGGAACCGAGCGCTGCCACGACGTGGTGGAAGCGGGTGTCGTCCGCGGTGATGCCTCGCAGGGCGAACCGGGAGTCCGCCTGGGCGAACCAAACAGCCGCGTGAGCCTCCCAGAAGGTAGGCAGTTTAAGAGTCACTGCCGTGTCCATGTCGGTAGGTCACCAGTGAAGGAGCTGCGCTCCAACGCAAGTCGAAAGAAGTGACGCGACCAAAGACGGAATTCGTCCGAGTTGCTTTATTGAAACAAAACAGCTCAGGTATTCTGACAAAAGCCCGTTTATCGGGCAGCAATATATATACACATTTATGTCGGGAAGTTTGCCCGGCAAAAGCTATACCGGACATGCCCGGGTGTCAAGGGCGAGCCTTGGAAAGGCGAGTCTGGACCTGCCCGGGCGTGTTTGGCTGCGGCCTGGCAAGTCGAGGCTGGGCGTGCCCGGGCGCTCTGGACGAGCACTGGAAAGGCGAGAGTGGGCATGCCCGGACGCTCTGGGCGAGCCCTGGAAAGGCGATAGCGGGCATGCCCAGACGCTCTGGGCGAGCCCTGGAAAGGCGATAGCAGGCATGCCCGGACGCTCTGGGCGAGCCCTGGAAAGGCGAGAGCGGGCATGCCCGGGAAAGCCGAGACCGGGCGTGCCCGGGAGGTTCGGGCGTGCCCGGGAACAGTGAGTCCGGGCATGCCCGGGAGAGGCGCGTCTGGCCGTGTTCTGGCCGGTGCAAGGCGATTGTGTGCATCCAGCGGTAACCGCTACAATATATATGTATATCTATATATTATATATATGTATATCTATATATTATATATATGTATATCTATATATTATATATATGTATGCTCCAGGTAGCCGCGTCGATGTGTTGGCCCGCCGAGGAGATCTTATCGGCTTCCCTGGCGAGGGCGCGGGGATCGGTGATCGACGTGCCAGCCAGGGCGAGGCGTACCGGTTGAGGCAGCTGGCGAAGGAACAACTCGCAGAACAGAAAATCCGGAGAGTGCTCACCGAGCAACGAGAGCATATAGTCCATGCGCTCGGACGGGCGCGTGTCGCCGAGCTCGGGCAGGTCGGGCATATCTATATATTATATATATGTATATCTATATATTATATATATCTATCTATCTATCTATCTATCTATCTATCGATATATATATATATATATATATATATATATATATATATATATATATATATATATATATATATATATATATATATATGTATATATATATATATATATATATATATATATATATATGTATATCTATATATATATCTATATATATGTATATCTATATATATGTATATATATATATATATATATATATATATATATATATATATATATATATATATATATATATATATATATGTATATATATATATATATATATATATATATATATATATATATATATATATATATATATATATACAGTATATATACAGACTTGGCATTTAATATGGAATATTTTTTTGTGGGGGTCAACTTACTTTTCAAGATGACTTAGAACCAAAAGTTCATTGGAATTATGTTGAAATTATTCTAGATTTTGTTAATGTGACCTTTAAAAGAAACAAAAACCACATTTGACATTTCGAAGCGAATAAATTGATCCTTGAAAGTGATGTAAACTGATATCGAACTCAATTTACGGACAGTACTGTGTTAAACTTCTGTGCGTTTTCCAGAAGTGTCTCTTTATTTTGCACACGAGCCCAATTTTTTTTTAAACAAAAGTTAAATTACGACTGGGATTACAGACAGTAAAATTACAGTTCAGTACTTCGTGTAACCCCCACGAGCATTCAGGAGAGCACGTACACGTTGAAGCATGCTGTTCACGAGATTTTCCAAGGTTTGGACAGGAATCGCTTGCCATGCAGTTACAATAGCCTGCTGCAATTCATGCACAGAGGCAGGCTGATGGTCCAAGTTGTCGATTTGACGCGTTAATTCTGCCCACAAGTTCTCTATCGGATTCATATCCGGGGACATGGCAGGCCACTCCATATGCTCTACACCACGGTCAGAAAGAAAGTGTTGGATCATGCGTGCATGATGAGGCCGTGCATTGTCATCTTGGAAGACAAAGTTTCCTCGAAAGGCTGCACGAACAAATGGAAGCAATGTTTCTTCCAGAATGGCCCTGTACTTGAACTGGTTCAGGTTTCCATTCAGAACAACCAGGTCAGTTTTGCCCCCTGCATGAATGGCAGCCCAAACGGTCATCCCACCACCTCCAGCTTGGACTCTTGGCACTATACAATCTTCGTTGTAGGCTTCATGCACTTGTCTGCGCACTCGGATGCCGCCATATTGACGATAGACCAGAAATCTAGACTTGTCACTGAAGATCACGTGATTCTAGTGTCCTGGCTGCCATTGACGGTGCTCTCTGACCCACTGCAATCGGCGCTGGCGGTGTTGTCTGGTCAGACGTGGCTTTCTCAGGGGACGCCTGGCACGATAGCCTGCTTGAACCAGTCGTTGGTTGACTAGCCTTCTGGATACAGGCACATTTGTCAGTTGCTGCCACTCAGCCCTAAGCCGATTAGCTGACTTGGTACGGCCATTGTGGACTAACCGGTGCAGCTGGCGATCATCCCTCCTTGTGGTTCTGCGGGGACGTCCTGACCTCGGTATTGGAGTAGGGACACCCCTCCGAGCATTTCGTTTCAGGATCTTTGACACCTGACCTTGAGTGATGCCATACTGCCGAGCAATAGCACACTGTTTCATGCTGGAATTTCGTAAAGCCACCACTAAATGACAAACAGCATTGTCGAGTTGACGGACCATCTCCAGGGGAAGCGGCAATAACTTTTGGAGACGTGCAGCAGTTGTTTTCCACTATTACAGAACGCAACAACCCTTATATACCCGATTGTGAAGCCAATCGTCAAATGTATCTGTCCGTACATTTTGTCACGCCATCTGTGATATAATCCTGTTATTGACTTCTTGCTGCGACAGACAATCAGTGACATGGTTCTTTTCACAAAGAAATCACCGAAGCGTAAAAGAAACTCACCAGATTGATATACCGAGTTCAGAAAGTAAACCCAAGTCAAGAAAAAAAAAAAAATTCCATATTAAATGCCAAGTCTGTATATATATATATACAAACACACACACACACACACACACAGTCGTGGCCAAAAATATTGGCACTGTTAAACTTTTTTCAAATAACACAATTTTCTCGAAAAATAATGTTGCGGTTTTGAGAACCCACACTTGTAAATAAATATAACATCATTAAAGGTTAAAGGTAGTACCCCATAGGTAGGCCACAAGCAACACGTAGATCACCATAGGACGTCAGTTATTTCTTAGTATGTGTTAGATAAGGCCATCCCCAATAGTTGAATCTGCGTTGTGTCAATCAAATAAGAGTAGGCCCTTCCGTCCATTTTGGCAGCCTCCCTCCAAGCAACACCATTAAGCGCGCTCTCCAGTCTGTGCCCCATCGGCCCTCCCAATTTGGTACGCTCTTTTGCCAGCAGCAGCAGCGTTCGCAACCTCGCTGGGCTTCCGCCCAAACCAGCCCATAAGCCACAAGGTGAAGCCCGGAAAAAGGGGGCGGAGCACCAGGGAGAAGGTGTGGCCACGTCACCCAGCCGTCAGGGCGGGGACGATAAGCGATAACCAGCCAACCAGGGCTGGAGTGACATCGCCTGACAGGCCATGGTTGGGGCTCGCGGAGCGTTTGCTGGCTTGACTTATAAAAGCCAGCGCACAAAGCCCTCACAAGGACTTATGCGGCAGCGCTCGTTAAAGAGGACTTACAGCGGAAGCTTGTGTTAAAGAGGACGTACTCGCTGGCGCTGATTACCACAGGACTTACCGAGGAAGCTTGCGCTAACAGGACTCGAGAATATATGCGCTTGTCAAAGGACTCGAGAATATATGCGCTTGTGAAAGGACTCGAGAATATATGCGCTTGTGAAAGGACTCTCACAGAGGACCGTCCAGGACTGATCGTTGTGGAAAGCGCTGAGGACTGTCGTGATTACAGAGGGCTCGCTGGCATTGGGATTCCAAAGCAGGACATTGGAGAGGGGGCGTTTGGCGCGAGTAGTGCACAAAGTACGTACGCAGTATACCAGCCTTCCCCCCGTCATTATAAGTGTCCGCTCACGTTACGCTATACGAAGAGCTGCCTGCCGGGTTTTCCATCGCCTGGACCGGAGCCGGACTGGAGCCTGGACGCGCTGGTGACCATCAACCTACCATCTGCAATCCCCGTGTGAGTGTTTGTATGTGAGACGGGCCCGTTTGTCCAGGGAATAAGATAAGACTGTAATTAAGACTGCCCTGTGTGCTTTTCCTTTCTCTTTCTTTCTTGTACATTCTTTCGTTTCCTCTTCTTCTTTGTACATTTGTTAATAAATTACTCTGTTCTTCCTATTTTCCTGGTTTCCTCTTATCCGGTCGCATCAGTCTTTTCTCTAATTGGGTAAGCGCGGCACGATTCGGAACCGCTACAATCGGGTTTAGTCACATTGTTAACAGCTCGGATCGCGGATTGCTATCCGATCGGCATTTTCCATCCATGTCCGTGATTCGAGCGGGAGTTATTCCCTCGTTTCCGGTCGGCGTTAGTACTTAGGTAGTAGCGAATCCCTAGGCCTAACAAACCCTACCTAACGCCGCGCCGGAAGGACGTTATAACTTCCAGGACTCACGTCGGCCAGATAAAAGGACAAGGGGATAAACCTCCCCCCCCCCCCCCTTGATAAGGGGAGAGCCGACGTCGGAGATCCGTAACAATAAGTTCAAATTGACAAAAATATTTGGTCTCCACAATTCTTTATTACAATGCTAATATTACAGAACCTTTGTTTTTGATTCAGAACTCAATACTTCCTTTAAAATCAGAAAATAAAAAGAAATGGCACAGACAAAATTATTGACTACCTGGTCTTAATATTTGGTAGCACAGCCTTTGGACAAAATAACTGCATTCAAGCACTTCCTATAGCCATGAATGAGCTTCCTACACCTCTCTACTGACAGTTTGGCCCACTCTTATTGTGCAAACTGATCCAGTTCTCCCAGATTTGAAAGGTGCCTTCTCCCAACTACTGTTTTCAGATCTCCCCACAGGTTTTCAATGGGATTTAGATCTGGACTCATTGCTGGCCACTTCAGAACAGTCCAGCGTTTTGTCTTGAACCATTCCTGGGTGCTTTTTGAAGTGTGTTTGGGGTCATTGTCCTGCTGCAAGACCCATGACCTGCGACAGAGACCCAGCTTTCTGACAATGGGTTGAACATTGCATTCCAAAATGCCTTTGTAATCTCCTGATTTCATGATGCCATGCACACATTTAAGGCACCAAGTGCCAGAGGAAGCACGGCAACGCCAAAACATCACTGACCGTCCTCCATGTTTGACTGTAGGGAAGGTGTTCTTTTCTTTGATGGCTTCATTCTGCTTTCTGTAAACATAGAGAAGATGTCCTTTACCAACAAGCTCTAATTTGGTCTCATCTGTCCACAGGATGTTCTCCCCGAAGGATTTTGGCTTGTTCAGGTGTGTTTTGAGTGAGTGTGTTTTGGCAAACTCCAGTCAGCCTTTCTTATGTCTCTCTCTCTCAGCATTTGGTTCCTCCTGGGTCTCCTAACATAGAACCCCCTTTCAATGAGTTGGCGCCGGATGGTGCGGGTTGAAACTGTTGTCCCTTGTGTCTAAAGGTCAGCTTGAATCTTTTTGGCAGTTGATCGAGGTGCTTTCTCCACCATTCGCACAATCCTTCACTGCAATCTTTGATCAAGTTTTCTCTTGTGGCCGCGTCCAGGGAGGTTAGCTACAGTACCATGGGCCTTAAACTTCCTGATTACATTGCGTACGGTGGACCCAGGAACATGAAGGTCTCTCGAGATGGACTTGTAGCCTTGAGATTGTCCATGCTTGGCTAAAATCTTGTGTCTGACATCCTCAGACAATTCTCTGGTGTTCTTTCTTTTCTCCATGCTCATTGCGGTACAAACAGTGACAGAAAACAGCAGAATGACTCCTTTTTTCCATTCAAACTGGTTGAATGAGTGATTTTTTTAATATTGCAGGCACCTTCGACTCACCACAGATGAGTGCAATTCCAAAGTAAAGGAGAATCACCTACTTGAAATTTAATTATTTCTAACAACTTCTGAAAGGTGCCAATAATATTATCTGGGCCATTTTAGGATTTATGTATGGAATAAGCTAACATTTCGTAATTTTTCAGGTTTTTTTGTTTTGTTCCACTGCAAACCAAAGAGATACAAATGTGGATACCAAAATATTTTTTAAATTTCAACAATTTTCTGGAAGAAATGGTGCAATATTTGAAAAAAAAGGGCAAGGGTGCTAATACTTTTTGGCCACGATATATATATATATATATATATATATATATATATATATATATATATATATATATATATATATATATGTCAATTTCAGACCTTGAGCTCTCACTAACTCTGGCAGTGACTTCCTGCAATAGCAATCAGTGATAGAAAACATCATGTCATAAGCTTTCAATAAATGTTTGGTTCACATTCCTGAGGTTTCTGTTTCTTTGTAAATAAACGTTTAAAGTTATATCACTCTTTTTGAAACACCCTATATAGTATATACATGTATATATATATATATATATATATATATATATATATGCTACGCACGGGTGGGAGGCCATTAGCAGACAGAAAATGCAGAAAAGGTGAATGCTAAAGCATGAAACCAATAAATTCCACATTCCTGTGCCACCTGCAGTCGAACATCAAGCATGGACAGCAGGTTAGTGAAAGACTTCCGTGAAAAGCACACCGTTTGAATGGTTCTATACCCAGTCAATGGCGAATCTGCATATGGCGATCTGCGAATGTCACGCTTCGAAAGTAGAAACCCTCACGGAATTTTGTCATTCACTTGAACTCAACATCTCTATTTTCATTCAAAAAGCAAAATTCCAATCGCAAATTAAATAGCATAAAGAAAAAAAATGAACTTCCACCAACATTCGTGACATAAACAAATATTAGTTCCATATGGTTGGATGAATAAAATTACGAATTCAAAATCGTAATGTCATTCACTCAATTCCAAACGTCATTCCAATCATAAATTGGATCCTGGGTTCCTAGGATCCTGGGTTCGAATCTCGGTCGATCGCCGAATTAATGCCAGGGGGGTTGACTCAGCCTGTCATCCTCCCGAGGTCGGCTAATTGAGTACCAGTTCACTGGTAATTCCCTGTTTGTCGTTGAAGGCGACAAACAGGGTTGGCGTCAGGAAGGGCATCCGGCCGTAAAACATTGCTTCAAAAAGGGGACCAAAAAACAACAACTACCACGGTCCCCGAAAAGGCCAACCCCCGCTTTGCGGGGGAAAATGGCCTCTAAACGGTGTTTTTTTTATTCCAATCATAAATTGATAATTCAACAAAATACTGTATTAAATGCCGATTGTATTGAGATATTATCAAACCAGCTAATTGCCGTCATCTGTCCACTTCCGGATTCGCGGCAGGTTCATATCGAGTTAATTTCAACGTCATAATTTTATTGAGGATTTTTTGAAACCTCCTACCTACCTTACAACATCCGATGAGACCCCAAAGCTTTCCGCAGGAGGTTTGGCGGGGCAAACCCTAAAACTGAGGGAGTAGTTTGGGGACGGACAGACCGATGGACACTCCTGTTTTATAATATACGAGCTGAATGCACCCGGCGTTGCCCGGGTTCTTTATGAATGAATTTACTACTATAATTCAGCTTTTACTCGCGGCCGTGGAAGATTGACTCCTATAATTCAGCTAAGCTTTTAATTGCGAAATGGGCCCAGCGTTGCCCGGGTTCTTTATGAATGAATTTACTACTATAATTCAGCTTTTACTCGCGGCCGTGGAAGATTGACTCCTATAATTCAGCTCAGCTTTTAATTGCGAAATGGGCCCAGCCCGGCTGAAGCGGCCTCAACCGGCCTCGCCACCTAGCCTATAACCTTCCCGGGGCCCGTCCCAACATTTTTTCTTTCAGAGCTTTCCTCGTATCTTTCACCGTTAAGGAGATTTTATACTTTCGGTTTTAATGGCGATTCACCACTGATAGTATGGAGTCGCTTAATGACTGGTATAAAACCGAAAGGTTTTCAGATTCATAAGTGTAGGCAGGACTCGCTGCGTTGCCCTGATGAAGCCCCACCAGGGCGAAACCAGATCGGTAACTGTGAGTTTTTGCAGGCACTTATGATTGTATCTGAAATAAGTTCTAAAATTACGTACTGTGAGATGGCTCCTCCGGAGTTTGGCAGGCAAGGCGTACGTACGTGCCGGTAACGTCACTGCCTGCGAACATTAGGTTGGAGAACTAAAATTAGATTATGATATATATATACACACATATGGTATGAGGTGAAGGTGGAAGTGCATCAGGGGTCGGTACTAAGTCCACAACTACTTGTAGCTGTGATAGAGGTGCTGGCTCGGAATGTGAAGGAGGGTTTACCGTGGGAGTTGTTGTATGCAGATGATCTGGTGTTGATTGCGGAAAGTATGGATGGACTGAAGGAGAAGATGAACAAGTGGAAGGAATGTATGGAGACAAAAGGTCAGAAGGTGAATATCGGAAAAACGAAGGTGATGGCAAGTGGTAAAGCATGTGGTGAGGTGGAAAGAACTGGGAAGTGGCCGTGTGCTTTGTGCAGGAAGGGTGTCGGAGTGAACTCCATTCAATGTACAATGTGCGCTGAGTTGGTTCATCAAAAATGTAGTTGTCTGAGAGGGTCATTAACCAGTGTGGCAGCTACATTCAAGTGTAAGGTGTGCACAGAGGGAGCTGCAGATGGAGGAAATGTTGAGTTGGATCGTGGAGACGGCGTGAAGCTGTAAGGTGTGAAAACATTTTGCTACCTCGGAGACATGCCGAATGGAGAAGGCGGATCAGAATCAGCAACGGTTGCTAGAGTGAGATGCGCATGGAAGAAGTTTCGGGAACTGAGTGGAGTGCTGACGAGGAGGGGAGTGTTGTTGAAGCTGAAGGGAAAGGTGTATGTTATGATTTATGAAGTGTTATGATTTATGGGAGCGAGACATGGGTAATGAATGTCGAGCAGCAACGAAGGCTGGAAAGGGTGGAAATGCGAATGGTTCGGTGGATGTGTGGAGTATCGTTGAGAGAGAGGAAGACAAATGATGAATTGCGAAAGATGATGGGAATAGAGCCTGTGATGGTTGCTGTGAAGCGAAACAGGTTGAGATGGTTTGGTCATGTGTTGTGGAAGGATGAAAGTGACTGGTTGAGAAGAGTGATGGAAATGAATTTCGAAGGAAGTGGAGGATGGGGAAGACCGAAAAAGACTTGGCTGAAGGTGGTGGAAGAAGAAATGCGGGCAAGGGGGTTAACAAGGGGAGATGCAGAAAATATGGCAAAAATGGAGACGATTGTCATGGGGCCCGCAAGGCTAACCCTCGCTCTCGCAGGGAAAATGGCCTTAAAATGCCTGTTGTTGTGTTGTTGTATGTGGTATATATATATATATATATATACAGTCATGTGAAAAAGTAAGTACACCCCATGTAAAGATTTGACTTTTTCAACATATTTCAACATACAGCGATTTGATCTTCATTTCAACAATATTGAGAGATAAAGGTGATATAATATAACAAATATCATGAAACATTTACATTTTGTAGTCCATGGTATAATTTAAATAAACATAAATGCAAATTTCGCATGTGGAAAAAGTAAGTACACCCTTGGCTCTAATAGATGGTTTTGCCCCCTTTGGCAGAAACAACCTCACGTAGGTGTTTCTTATAACTGTCTACCAGTCTCTGACATCGACTGGGAGAAATTTTTGCCCACTCCTCCATGCAGAATTATTTCAGCTGTGCGATGTTTGAGGGGTTTCTTGCATGCACAGCTCGTTTCAAATCCACCCACAACATCTCGATGGGATTTAGATCCGGGCTTTGACTTGGCCATTCCAGAACCCTCCATTTCTTTCCTTTCAGCCATTCCTTGGTAGATTTACTGGTATGTTTAGGGTCATTGTCATGGTCCACCTTCGGTTGAGCTTCAACTTTCTGACAGATGGCCTCACATTATCCTCAAGCACCCTCTGGTACAATGAAGAATTCATAGTGGATTCTATGATGGTGAGCTGCCCAGGCCCTGATGCAGCAAAGCTGCCCCAAACCATAATATTTCTACCACCATGCTTTACAGTTGGTATCAGGTTCTTGTGGTCAAATGCTGTCTTTGGTTTTCACCAAACATGTTTTCGGGTACTGTGGCCAAAATAGCTCTACCTTTGACTCATCTGTCCAGAGCACATTGTTCCAGAAGTGCTGGTCTTTGCCTCGGTGTTCATTGGCAAACTTTAGTCTTGCCCTGATGTTCTTTCTGGACACAAAAGGTTTCCTCCTGGCACACCTCCCATGTAGATCAAATTTGTGCAGCCTCTTTGTCATGGTAGACTCGTGCACTTTGACATCAACAGTGGCAAGAGCTACCTGTAGGCCCCGTGATGACATTTTGTGGTTCTTAGAGACTTCTTTCAGCATCTTGCGGTCTGCTCTCGGGCTGAACTTGCTGGGGGGGGGGGCCTGGCCTGAAAAAGTTGGCAGTTGTTTGGAATCTTCTCCACTTGTAGATGATCTTCCGAACAGTCGAATGATTGATTTCAAATTGTTTTGAGATCTTTTTAAATCCCTTCTCAGGCTCGTAGGCATCTATAACCTTCTTTCTGAAGGCCTCAGAGAGCTCTTTTGATCTCGGCTAAGTGATGCTGCACACTTCAACAACAAAGAGCAAACCAAACGAAATGTCTGAGGTTTAAATAAGACAGGTTCCTCCAAGATCCTCTCTAATGATGTTCTAATCATTTGCACCTGAGCTGGTGCACCTGATTCTAATTTTAGGTATTTGAAGTAGTGATAAATGTAGGGGTGTACTTACTTTTTCCACATGCGAAATTTGCATTTATGTTTATTTAAATTATACAATGGACTACAAAATGTCAATGTTTCATGATATTTGTTATATTATATCACCTTTATCTATCAATATTGTTGAAATGAAGATCAAATCGCTGCATGTTGAAATATGTTGAAAAAGTCAAATCCTTACATGGGGTGTACTTACTTTTTCACATGACTGTATATATATATATATATTGTTGTGGTTCTACGCCACCCTACTTCCCCTTACAAAGGGGTGATTAATCCCCTTGTTCTTTCTGGGCCTGGCGGAACCGAGACTTACAATGTCCCTTCTGGACAAATGCGGAGTAGGGTCTCGGGACCACTTCTCACTTGTACCTAAGACCCCGCGCTGCCCTGGAAGCGAGGAAGCAAGCCTCGCACGAGCCACGTGTGGTTTGAGTACGCCGAGCGGATCGAGTACCACGTGGTCCGTGCAGTCTTAAGTAGTGGAATCCGATTTGAGCAGTTCTATTCATACCACGCTTAGCCAATGAAGCAACCACAGAAGCGATCGAATGGAAGAAAGGAAGAACACAGGTTTAATTATTCCCACACGTATGTACAATGATCAGGAACGCAGAGACACAGCGCAGCCTTAGACAGTCTTAACTTATCCCTTGGACAACGGGCCCGTCTCACACTCACACAGGGAATTGCAGATGGGTAGATGTTCAGCCAACGCGTCGACGTGGTCGCCCAGAGACGGCCTCCGTCCGGCTCTCCACGGCCCCAGCACGTCACGCGAAGATGGTAGCAGGCGATGGCAGGAACCTCGTAGCGCGTCTCCCGAACAAGGCAGATAACGAGGTGGAACGGTAAAGGGCAGGACTCTCAGCGCGGCTGGCGATTACTCAGCCGTTCTCACTCGCGCGACCTAAATGCTCTGTATATCGGTTCATGCGCGTCTGGCTGCTACCGCGTGTCTGTACAGCTCACTGACGCTGCCAACTCCTCTTCTTCGATCCTCTGAGCTGGTTAGTGCGCGCGAGTTCTTCAGCGCTAGCCCTTTCGCCAATCCTTTTCACGCGAGTCCTTTGACGCTCTCCACTTGCGAATCCTTTTAGGCCGCAGTCCTTCTGCGAGAGTCCTCCGTTCCTCGACTTTCCCGCGATAGTCCTCTGTTCCTCGACTTTCCCGCGCTAGTCCTCTTGAGGGCTTTGCGCAGCGGGTTTTTATAGCTACGCCCCCCAAACTTTCTGGATCCCTCTCGAACCCTCTCACCACGCCCTGTGACGCTACGCTGCCGCCACCACCTCTGAGCTCTGATTGGCGGCTCGTGCTTACCGTCAGCGCTTCTGCCACTCCGCCTTGGTCCTCCTGATCTTCCTAGCCTGCCTCATGTTAACTCGCCCAAAATGAACCAACGTTAGCGCAAAATGGCATGAGGCTACAGACGCTGGATTATCGGTGACAGTAGGGCCTATTCTCTTGGCTCTACTCAATGCAGAACTAACAAATGGAAAGGAACTAAGCTCACAAATACTAAGACAACTATACTATCGCGAGGCTACATGTTGCTTGTGTGACTAAGTATGAGGGGCAAATTTTAACCTTTATTAGACTCACTGTACAAACTCAAAACCGCAACAATATATATATATATGCCATATATGAACCCTCCCAAGCATATATATATATATGTGTACATTTATTTATTTTTTACATATATATTTAATTTACATAATATTTAATTTATTTAAAATCAGTATGTATATGTATATGTACGTATATATATATGAATATGTATATGGAACAATACATTTATCACTACTTCAAATACCTAAAATTAGAATCAGGTGCACCAGCTCAGGTGCAAATGATTAGAACATCGTTAGAGAGGATCTTGGCGAAACCTGTCTTATTCAAACCTCAGACATTTAGTTTGGTTTGCTCTTTGTTGTTGAAGTGTGTGGCGTCACCATTCCTAGATCAAAAGAGCTCTCTGAGGCCTTCAGAAAGAAGGTTATGGATGCCTACGAGTCTGGGAGGGATTTAAAAAGATTTCCAAACAATTTGAAATCAATCATTCGACTGTCCGGAAGATCATCTACAAGTGGAGAAGATTCCAAACCACTGCCAACTTGTTCAGGCCAGGCCACCCCAGCAAGTTCAGCCCGAGAGCAGACCGCAAGATGCTGAAAGAAGTCTCCAAGAACCCCAGAATGTCATCACAGGACCTACAGGTAGCTCTTGCCACTGTTGATGTCAAAGTGCACGAGTCTACCATTAGAAAGAGGCTGCACAAATTTGATCTCCATGGGAAGTGTGCCAGGAGGAAACCTTTGCTGTCCAGAAAGAACATCAGGGCAAGACTAAAGTTTGCCAATGAACACCTAGGCAAAGACCAGCACTTCTGGAACAATGTGATCTGGACAGATGAGTCAAAGGTAGACCTATTTGGCCATAGTACCAGAAGACATGTTTGGCGAAAACCAAAGACAGCATTTGACCACAAGAACCTGATACCAACTGCAAAGCATGGTGGTGGAAATATTATGGTTTGGGGCAGCTTTGCTGCATCAGGGCCTGGGCAGCTCACCATCAGAGAATCCACTATGAATTCTTCATTGTACCAGAGGGTGCTTGAGGATAATGTGAGGCCATCTGTCGGAAAGTTGAAGCTCAACCGAAGGTGGACCTTGCAACATGACAATGACCCTAAACATACCAGTAAATCCATCAAGGAATGGCTGAAAAGAAAGAAATGGAGGGTTCTGGAATGGCCAAGTCAAAGCCCGGATCTAAAATCTAAATCCCATCGAGATGTTGTGGGGGGATTTGAAACGATCTGTGCATGTAAGAAACCCCTCAAAAATCGCACAGCTGAAAGAATTCTGCATGGAGGAGTGGGCAAAAATTTCTCCCAGTCAATGTCAGAGACTGGAAGACAGTTATAAGAAATGCCTACTTGAGGTTGTTTCTGCCAAAGGGGGCAACACCACCTATTAGAGCCAAGGGTGTACTTACTTTTTCCACATGCGAAATTTGCATTTATGTTTATTTAAATTATACAATGGACTACAAAATGTAAATGTTTCATGATATTTGTTATATTATATCACCTTTATCTATCAATATTGTTGAAATGAAGATCAAATAGCTGGATGTTGAAATATGTTGAAAAAGTCAAAACTTTACATGGGGTGTACTTACTTTTTCACGTGTGTATATATATATATATATATATATATATATATATATATATATATATATATATATATATATATATATATGTGTGTGTGTGTGTGTGTGTGTGTGTACATTTTTTTTTTTTTAAAATATATATTTAATTTACATAAATATTTTATATAATTAAAATCAGTATGTATATATGTATATATGTATATATGTATATATATATATATATATATATATATATATGTATATATATATTTATATATATGTCTGTATACGCACACACACCAGTGAGTTCCACAAGGCCCACGGCCCCTTTGTTTTGCTCCGTTTTTCACTCCAAGCGGCGCGGCAACTGTGTCAATATTTGCGCGCTTTGCTTGCAAACCGCTTCAAACCCCCCGACAACCGGCAGATATTTTTACGGCCCAGCGGGGATTTTTGTTTCTCTCTCTCTCGTTTTTGTGCCCTCTTTACTCCGCTGCACCGACAAAAGCATGAATTTCTTGCGAGCGCAAAACGGCACGCAGTTAAAGGGATAAGGAAGAAGGGAGGGGAGGGGAGTAAGGGGTGGGTGGGGATAAGGAGTTGAGGGTTGCTATGGTGATGTATAACAACAAACGTATTGATGGTTTTTTTTTTTCAACAAACGATCGTTTCAACAAACGATTTTTTTTTTCTTTTTCTGAAGTTTCATTTTTACGACATGTGTAAATACATAAATAATTTATATTGATAGCTCCGGCTTGTTCCAGAAGGAATGGGCAGGTTGTTTTAATTGGTCTGTGTGCAAGTCTGTAAGTCCAGATACAGATGTACGTTCATATTTATCATTCATTCTCAGATCAGATCTACTATAATCTATATAGCACGTTTACGCTCAGCATTATTAATTGCTCAGTCTTGTTAGTTTGTCATTCCCGAAGGGATGGGACACAACGTTGTGATCAGTTTGCGTGAAAGTGTGCAGGTAGGTCAGCACAAAGGTAAATGCCCAGTATTGTCGCTTCTGCTTTGGTCCCGCAACTCCAGCATCGGAAGAGCTCTGCTTTATCAGAGCTTTGGGGAGAAGTGGGAGTGGATTGGAGTTTTGTTTGGCTCGGGCCTCACAATTAAAAGGAGCGGGGGCTGAGGCGAGCAGGCGTTCATTACTGCCCATCTGCTGCAATAATGATGATGTTTCAGCTCCCGGGTGCCGGGGGAAGCCGGTGACTGTATCAGAGCGGGTCAAGCAAACACGTCTTAATGGCGCATCCCGCACTCAAATTGCCCTGTGAGAGCACGGGACGCGTACCTCCCGCAGCGAGCCCGTTAATTGAGCCAATGGGGGGAAGAAAAGGGGGAAAAAGAGAGGTTTTTTTGTGTGGAAAAAAATAAATAAATAAAGTGCGAGATCCATCGGAAGCGCGTTCAGTGACTTCGCCCGGGAGATGGAACTCAGGAGTGCGAAGCTCTCGGCAACGGTCTCCGTTATTCTTGTGTGGTCCGAGGGGCCTTTAATCTGTATGCTAATTATCGGGAAGAGGGAGGGGTGGAAATTAATCGGGAATGCCACGGAGCCCCCGCCACGTCCAGTGCGGACCCTTTCCCGCCCTCAGTCCCCGCGCGCTCCGTACGGTGATGTACGGCTCCTCATTAGAATGATAATGCAGTGCATGAAACGCCCGTAAAAGCCGCGCCGCCAGGGCAAGTGTTGTTTCACAGCGATTACTGACCGGCGTATTCATCGCAGCCGCGGCACTTTGGAGAGGCATTTTATTTGCGGCTTAAAAAATAACCGCAGCCGAGGAACCAGCGCACCACGCGCAATTAGGGTGCGTAAATTAGGGAGGGTCCGGGATGGCTCCCACAATAGTAAATTCCCGCATCCCCCCTCCCCCCCTTCACCACCACCAAACATACAAACAAACACATTCTCATTTGCTTGAAAACAAGTCTTTTCTTCAGCAAAAAGCGTATTGCGCGCTAGTTTGGCCACATCAGAGAAAGGATTCTAAACTGCATTCAACCCCATCCGTGGCTACGACACCCATGGCTACCCCACCCATGGCTACCCCACCCATGGCTACCCCACCTGTGGCTACCCCATCCATGGTTCCCCCATCCGTGGCTACCCCATCCGTGGCTACCCAACCCTTGGCTACCCCACCCTTGGCTACCCCACCCATGGCTACCCCATCTGTGGCTACCCAACCCTTGGCGACCCCACCCTTGGCTACCCCACCCGTGGCTACCCCATCCGTGGCTACCCCATTCGTGGCTGCCCCATCCGTCCTCACCTCTTCTCACATGCGGACACCCTCCGTCCCCAAAGGGAGCTACCCACCGGACCCCACTGCCACAATGCTTTGCCTCCCCCATCCCCTCCTCCCCTCCTGTTAATGCCCAGTATCTTTGCTGTAGGTCTGTGCACTGACTCCCACTTGAGGTTAGTGGCTCCGTAGCGCCGTTTTTTTCACCGAGAAAGGACGCGCAGTCACAATGAGAGGATTCCACGGAGTCAGATCAATGGCCGTGAGCGACGGGGAGCGAGGGGCGAGGGACGCGGAGCCCAGCGGCGCACGGCGACCCCCACGGCGTAGTTCATCGTTTACAAATTGCCGCATTTCCATGAGAAAGGCTGCGGAAAATGTACTTGTGATGACGCATGGAGCAGCCATATAGTCTTGGACCAGGGGCCCCTCCAACCCCCCCTTGTGAGAGCATTTAAATGAGGCAGAGAGCTTTCTAAACGCAAACAATGTTTATGGGGGAGCAAAGGGTTTTCAGAAAATTTCATGCATTTTTCTTCTACCGGGTTTTCTTTAGCACATCACATGAACAGGATGTAAAAAATTTAAAGCTTAAGCAGTGAAGTCATTTTATGACGAATGCACTTCTCCCATCTTGTCTGATCACTCAGAGAGGACTCCTTTTTGATAACCACCCTCATAGGATAGCATGCCCCGATTTCCATCTGGCTCTTCTTGCGAAACCAAAGCTTTTCTTTTTGATCGCACTTGTTCTTGATAACACGAGTTTCATCGTGATATTCACGTTTGTTCTTCATAGAATTCCCCTTTTCTTGATAAACCAAACTTTATTACTCCGCACACGAAGCGAAGCGCGGGGTTAAGCAACTGCTTCACTTCTGTCCGTCCATCCGTCCGTCCGTCTGTCCGTCCACAAACATCAGTTTATGATCGAGGAACAACTTAATTTCAGTTGAATATTATATTTTCAACACGAGTTGGACCATGAATCGGAAAATGAAACTGTACTTGAACAGTACTTTGCCTTTGAATTCGTACCAATCGCACACGTGTGGAGAGGAGTAAGATAATTGTTTTAACTCTGTCTGCCAGTCAAACAAAATTGAAAATTATTCCACACAGGAAACTGTTTTTTTTAAAGGACGTCATAAAGGACATAAACAATAGGCATGAATAACTAATTTAACGTGTTGGATAAAGTGGTGTAAACAATGCTGCATCAACAGCGGTAAACTTCCGGGAATTATTTTTCTTATATGCCATTTACAATCTTAAGTTTTATTTCAATATAATTATATGCTTATACAATATAATTATATACAGCTAACAAAAACCTCCAGTTTTGCAGTATTTGGACATGTTAAATAAGGTGGTGTATAAGACTGCTTCAATGGTGCTCATGAGGTCAGTACTTGGTGGAAACACCTTTTGCAGCAATGACTGCCATGAGTCCTTTTGGGTTGGCCTCTACCACCTTTACACATTGAGATGGTGAACTCTTTCCCCATTCTTCACGTGAAAATTACTCTCGATTTGCCAAGTTTTATGGGGATCGTCGATGGACTGCAATCTTTAAGTCTTGCCATAAATGTTCAATTGAGTTCAAGTCAAGACTTTGACTGGGCCATGCAAGAACATTTATTTTCTTCTTATTCTGCCATTGCAGTGTGGCTTTAGCTTTGTGCTTCGCATCATTGGCTGAAAAGTGAATCTCCAACCCAGTTTCAGATTCATGGCTGACACAAGCGGTTTTCATCAAGGATTCTCCTGCACTTTGCATTGAACATTGTTCCTTCTATCCTGCAAGCCTGCCAGTCCCTGCTGGTGAAAAGCAGCCCCATAACATGATGCTGCCACTACCATGCTTGACAGTAGGGATGGTGTTTACTGAATGATGTGCAGTGTTAGGCTTGCACCACATGTAAAGCTTTGAAATTAGACCAAAAATTCAATTTAGATCTTGTCTGAACACAAAAGTTTTCTCCACATACCTGCAGTATCATTAAGATGCAATTTCACAAACTCCATACGAGCTTTTAGATGCGTCTTTTTCAGTAATGGCTTCTTTCTTGCCACCTGTCCATAGAGGCCATCTTTGTGAAGCCAAACAAACAACAACAACATGCATTTTAAGGCCATTTTCCCTGCGAGAGCGGGGGTTAGCCTTGCGGTCCCCATGATAATCTTCTCCATTTTGCCCTATTTTCTGCATCTCTCCTTGTTAACCCCCTTGCCCGCATTTCTTCTTCCACCATCTTTAGCCAAGTCTTTGTCGGTCTTCCCCGTCCTCTACTTCCTTCTACATTCATTTCCATCACTTCTCAACCAGTCACTTTCATCCTTCCTCAACACATGACCAAACCATCTCAACCTGTTCCTCTTCACAGCATCAATCACAGGCTCTATTCCCATCATCTTTCGCAATTCATCATTTGTCTTCCTCTCTCTCAATGATACTCCGCACATCCACCGAACCATTCGCATTTCCACCCTTTCCAGCCTTCGTTGCTGCTCTACATTCATGACCCATGTCTCGCTCCCATAAATCATAACACTTCTCACACATGCAGCATACACCTTTCCCTTCAGCTTCAACGACACTCCCCTCCTCATCAGCACGCCACTCAGTTCCCGAAACTTCTTCCATGCACATCTCACTCCAGCAACCGTTGCGGAATCTGATCCACCTTCTCCATTCAGCATGTCTCCGAGGTAGCAAAATGTTTTCACACCTTCCAGCTTCACGCCGTCTCCAAGATCCAACTCAACATTTCCTCCATCTGCAGCTCCCTCTGTGCACACCTTACATTTGAATGTAGCTGCCACACTGGTTAATGACCCTCTCAGACCACTACATTTTTGATGAACCCACTCAGCGCACATTGTACATTGAATGGAGTTCACTCCGACACCCTTCCTGCACACAGCACATGGCCACTTCCCAGTTTTTACCACCTCACCACATGCTTTACCACTTGCCATCACCTTCGTCTTTTCTATATTCACCTTCAGACATTTTGTCTCCATACATTCCTTCCACTTGTTCATCTTTTCCTTCAGTCCATCCATACTTTCCGCAATCAACACCAGATCATCTGCATACAACAACTCCCACGGTAAACCCTCCTTTACGTTCTGAGCCAGCACCTCCATCACAGCTACAAATAGTAGTGGACTTAGTACCGACCCCTGATGCACTCCCACCTTCACCTCAAACTCACCACTGTTCCCGTCCTTCGTCCTTACAGCTGTGCGCGCTCTTTTGTACATTGCCATCACGACTCTGATCAACCATTCCTCCACTTCTAACTTCCTCAATGCCCATGTCAATACTTCGTGTGGAACCCTATCGAATGCTTTCTCCAGATCAACAAACCCAAGAAACAACTTCTTCCTCTTCTCCATGTACTTCTCCTGCAACTGCCTCACAATAAAGAGCGTGTTTGTCGTTCCTCTTCCTGGCATAAATCCAAACTGCATTTCGTCGATCTTCACCTTCTTCCTTATCCTCCTCTCCAACACCCTTTCCAATACCTTCATTCCATGCTCCAATAACTTTATCGCTTGGTATGAGCCACACTCCAGAGGGTCACCTTTCCCCTTGTATAGAGGGACGAGGGTATTCAGTTCCCAATCCACTGGAATGCGGCCTTCTTTCACCACCAGATTACAGATCTCTGTCATTCTTTTCACACCCCAACTTCCTGCTGCCTTCAACATATCTCCCACAACTCCCGTTGGCCCTCCCACTTTTCTACTCTTCATTGCTTTTATCGCTTCCTCAACTTCCTTTTCAGTTATCTTCTCTGCCGGTCCTAAAACTGGGTTACTCTCTATGTTGCCATCCCATTCATTCTCTGTATTCAACAGCATTTCCATATATCTTTTCCATCTTCCCTTAATTCCATCTGGGTCCACAACGATTTGTCCCACTTCATCCTTCAAGCAACTCACCCCCATCACATCACACCTCTCTTTCGCTATCTGCTTTGCAATCCTGAATACCGCTCTCTGACCCTCTTCCGAATCCAAGCGTTCTCCGAACATTTTCCTGCATGCCTCCTGCGCCTTTGCTACCTCTTTCTTTGCAGCCTTCTTGGCTGCCTTATAACTTTCATGCTCTGCTTTTTCTGCTCCCGTACCCTTCGCCTTCTACCACTCCTTGAACTTCTTCCTCTTCTCGTCAATCCTCTTTCCAACTTCATCATCCCACCACCATGTTTCCGAGTGCCTCGGTGGTCCTTTTGTCCATCCACATACCTCACCAACGGCTCTCAACAGACTATCTTTCATTGACATCCAACCACGTTCAAGCTCAACCACATCATCCTCTACCCTACTCAGCCTCTCTTTTAATGCCTCCCTTACTGTCACCTCTTTCAACCTCCACACCTTCATTTTCGGTTGGTACTTCACCCGCCGAGCTCTCCTCGCACCTTTCACCCTTATGTCGCAGACAACCAAGTGGTGCTGTGAAACAGCCTCCTCCCCCGGGATCACCTTTGTGTCCCGGAGGTGCCCCCTATCTCGCATACGCACCATCAGGTCGTCAACGGTTGTCGTCGACCCACCTGACGTGTATGTAACAAGCTTATTATCCCCTTTCTGGAACTGAGTATTACAAATCAACAAATCAGCTCCATCAGCAAACTCCAAAATCCTTTCATCTTCTCCATTTCTCACACTATATCAGTAACCCCCATGAACTCCTTCAAAACCGTCCATACTCCTTCCCACATGTCCATTTAGGTCTCCTCCTACCACAACAACTTCCTCATCTTTCACGTTTTCTATCAGCTTCTCTATCGCACACCAGAACTTGTCCTTCTCTTCATCGCTCCGACAAACCTGCGGAGCATATCCCGAGATGACGTTCACCAAGAGCTTTCCAATCATCATTTTCACCATCATCAACCTATCACTCACTCAAGCACACTCACCACACTGTCTACAAACTCCTCAGAAAACAGGACACCAACACCATTCACGCCCTCCGGGCACCCTTGCCACACAAACTTGTATTTCTGTCCCTGCCTACCCTTCACCATTCTCACACCACTTCCCTTCCATCTCGTCTCTTGCACACAACATATGTCCACTCTTCTTCTGACCAATACTTCCACCACTTCACCTGATCTCCCTGTCATTGTCCCTACATTCCATGTCCCAAACCTCAGAAACCGATGTCCACTTCGGGCTGTACCCTGCTCATATGTAGTGGTAATTGTCATGGTTCTCCTTTTTGAGGCAATGTTTTTTTATGGCCGGATACCCTTCCTGACGCCAATCCTCTTAGTCACCTCTTCCGACACGTAGGGAATGGAGTGTGTTGTGTGAATGAAAATGAAATTTGTGAAATTGAAATTTGAATTCTTTTGAAATTTGAAAATTCAACGCAGGGAATGAAATTTGTGAAGGGAATGGGATATTGTTGATTGATGAACACTGACCCCCATCTTGGACATAGATCCTTTCAGATCTTTAAAAATCATTGTTGGGTTTAAAGTGGCATCTCAAACCAGTTTCCTGCTTGCCCGGCTGCTGGGTTTGGATGGGCGACCTGATCTGGGTAGAGTCTGGGTGATATGATACGTCTTACACTTCTTAATGATGGATTTCACCGTAATCAAAGGGATAATGAGTGACTTTGAAATCTTCGTATAACCCTCTCCTGATATGACCTCTCCTGAATTGTGCTTCTCCACCACTTTATGTCCGAGTTCTTTGGAAATCTCCTTGGTCTTCACATTTGCCTTGTTGGTTGACCAAGTGAGTTGCACCTTCAAACTCCTCAGAGAAGTGGGAGAGATTAATTTTTATGATAAATCACTGATTATAATACGTACAGGTGAAATCTGTCACATGTATCTTGTGATCTTTCAAACAAATTAGCTCCTGGTGTGATTTAGGGTTAACTTGGCAAAGGGTTTGAATAATTATGCAACCAAGAATCATCTGCTTTTCTCTGTTAATATTACTTATTCACATTTTATCTGCATTAAAAAAAAATCTTTACCACTGTGGAGTACCATAGCTTGAGAAAACATATATATATATATCTATATCTATATATATATATATATATATATATATATATATATATATATATATATATATATATATATATTGATTTGAAAGCATAATGAAATAAGCTCAAGTGGCATCAAAATGTGAAAACTTTGAAGGGGGTGAATACTTTCACAAGCCACTATATATAGCTCTTTCTAAACATTCACTCATCTAATATGTGAAGCTCTTTCTGACTAACTGACTGATGTTAATGTTCGGTGCCTTTCGAGTGTCGTAGAAAGCTGGAATTTGGTGTGCCGCCAGACATCGAAGCCGGTATACTGGGAAAAATCATGTAACTGCCGGAAAGCATCCGCAAATGAAAATTTACATAAAAAATCGTAAAAGCATACGTAAAAATAAATAAATAAATAAATAATTAACCTCAATCAATATCTAGCATTTGAAAAGTGCAATTTATACAGCTGTAAACTGTGAAATAAACATGTCAATAATGTCCGTAAATGAAAAAAAGAAAAAGCGTCCGTAAATTAAAATTTACGTTAAAAAACCGCAATCGCATCCGTTAAAAAAAAAAACCTCAATTGATATCGAACATTTGAAAATTGTAATTTCTATAACTAAACTGAAAAAATGAGAAAAATTAATGAAAAAAGGAAAAGCGTCCATAATACGTAAAAACCGAAAAAGTGGTCGTAACATTAATAAATAAACCTATATTGTTATCTAGCAGCAGGTCGGTGATGCTTGCCTATAATCATGAAGCTTCAATTTATTATGTACCTACGTACAAAGTACAGTTTGTTATTGCTTACACAATGTATAAGCATGCCCCTCTAGTTTATAATATCACTACTTTGTAGGTGGGTTAGAAGATTGAAATTTTGCATGCTGATATAACTCAAAGCCACGATTCCAGCAAAAAAAAAGAAAAATAATCGCAAAACTGTCTGTAAATTTCCGGAAAATGAAAATATCCATAAACAAAAGTGTCAGCCTGTGTAGCTTTGCTCTTGCTCACAGAGGGTCACGTGACTGGAGAATGGCACATCACATGATTTTGTATGGGTATGATTACTTTTCAAGGGAGCTGGTGTTTCTTGGTTTTATGGCGGTATGATTGGAGAAGTGCCTTGTGGATTTTTGTCGTTTACAGACAGTGTACAGTGGTAAGTGGTGCAATGCATATTTTAAATATTGTATTTACGTATGCAGTCAGATCTCTGTAGGGTGATAAACATTGAGAACACGTTTTAACCCATAAATATTAACACTATTCAGTATTAACACTGTATTAACACTCCCCATACCCATTTTCTGTCCAAGTCTGCCTATATCTTGTCCTTTGGTTTTGCTGTTGGTTTTTTGCCACCCCCTCCCCCCTCTTTCTCTACTGTTCCTTTTGTCCTGTTGTGTCCTCATCCATTCAGTGGACTTGTACTCACTCTTCTACGAGCCTCGACTATGTACTGTCGAGAAAAAGTACCTCTTATTGATTAAATGCATTTGTTCTTGATAAGCCTCTCCTTTACTGGATGAAGTAGCTCTTTTCTTTTCTTGATCATCACCCCCTTTTCTTGATAACCGCACCTTTTCCTTATAAGTACCTAAGTCTTGATTACAAGTGCCTTTGTTCTTGACAACCACACCTTCATTTCTGAAAATTGCACAAGCTTTTTGATAGCAATACACCATTTTGATAACCATGGACACTATATTGAGAACCACACCTTACTTCTGATAACCATTAAGTCAATCAATTTATTGTATTTGTACAGGGTCAGAGCAGTCGCTATTTGGAAAAGAAAATTTGAGAAAAGCAAGGGAAGTAGAGAGGATGAGAAATGTAAAGCCGAGTGCGTTGACAGGTGGGGAGAAAAGAAAAAAGGAGGTATGGAGGAGAAATATGAAGAAACAGATGGGAGGAGAAAGACGTGCATTGGAAGTAGAAAGTGTTGGGGGAGGTTAAAATTCTGCCATTCACATACATAATATGTGGGTGGTGTGTGTGTGCGTGTGTATACGCATGTGTACATCTTGAGAACCATCACTCCATTGTAATCCCACCTCCTACCTGATCGAGTTTCTCAGTCGTCTCACTTGACTTGCCCGTGACAATGATGAGCTGCATGTTAGTGTTGCAATAATTCTGCAAATTTGCCGCACATAATGCAATATCTGCAAAATGTCAAGCAGAGTAATAATGAGATTAACACCCCCCGACCCTGTTCTCGGATGAAATATTGAACACTAAGCATGCGGGCATGAAACGGGGATTATAGAGGGTGGGGAGTGGGGTTAAAATATTAACAACAATAAAGAAAGAGGAAGAATATGCAGACAAATCATGGATGCGGTGTAACCAATAGGCACCGGTGAGTAGGCTAACAGGAAAGAATAAAAAGCGAGTCCTTTTCTATGGTGAGGCTATTTATCGAGTGTCAGGGCCACACGCTACGCCATGGCACATGTCAGAGACCGTGAATGACCTGCGCCTGCTCTCTATGATTCCTCCCACCCGTTTGACTGCCTCCACTCGCCCTTCCCTCCTCTTCCTCTTTAAAATAATACAACGCCTTACCCATGCACACAACGTGACCAACCCGAGCGCCTGGAGCGCTCAATGGGCCAGCCTGTCAAGACCCGCGACCATCAGGCCAGCGTGGCCAACACAATACGACAAATCCAATTACCCAGAGCTTTGGCAGGGCCGCAGCTCGACACAGGAGGGACTGTTTACACGCGGGTGGGTATGAGGCGAGCGATCCAACCGCGCCGGGTATGGTGTGCGAAAGAGAGCACCGAGCCCTTGTTTTACAGCTTTCCCACATTGGACGCTTATTAGCGCCAGTGAGGCTGCTGCGGTTCGTCGTCCCGAAGCCTTCGGGCTGATTAACTCAAAACAGCGTCGATTGCGGGAGCACAGGCAGCTGGAGCGCAGCACGCGGATATGGGTGTAGGATGAAGAAGAGGAATAAATAAAGAAGAAGAGTCCGTCCCATTTGCACGTCCCCGGTGGAGCCGTTTTGGAAGCGTATTCATTCTTTCGGAGCCTTGACTGCAGATAGACCAACAGAGGCGATATTCTTTCGCGTTGACACGCCCCTTTTAGGTATGGGGCAGGACTTCCAGTATGACCTCACTTAGGAGTAATTTGCTATTTCAAAATATCGGACTATTACGATCATTGAAAATGCCGAAGTCAAGATGAAGAATTAATGTAACACAACAAAGAGAGGTTGAAATACAAAACAAAAACAAAGCCCATCATAAAACAGGAGAAAAAGCTCTATGGACCATTAAAGCCTTTCCAATTAAATGCGATATTTAATTTTACTACTCTGCGATTAAAGCGTTTTCCCCCCAATAACCCTTGCGTAGACAAAATAAACATTTCCATGATCGAATCGTCATCATCATCCGCCCCACGAACCAACAGACCATTGCAGGCGCCATGCTGGTTCCATGAGCGAATGGACCCAGTGGTGCCAAACTTGTAATTTATTCGGGTTGTCGGTGATAGCTCGCCTACCATCTGAGATCAAACAACCTGGGAGTTCTTAGCGTCCACCAGTTAACGTTGGCAGGCGGAACGCCCGGCTTAACCTCGACCCGAGGGACGGCGTACTCCATTGTGCGACACCCATCCTGTGAAGCACCGATGTGACTTTTTATACTTAGGTCTGGAATCGAACCCAGACCAGTGAGCTCAGATGTGCATTTCTCCTACAAAATTGCGTCATTACCCTCGCCAGAGGAGAGGGTATTACATTTGGGTCCGTTTGTTACTTGGCAAAAGAAAAAGAAATTGACGAGTATGTTGATCACTCTGGTTTGTCTGTGTTTGTGTGTGTGTTTGTTTGTCTGTCTGTCCGCTCACTTATACTTGCCTACAGGTCACAATTTTAAACCGATCTTCACAAAACTTCAACAAATGGTAGAGTTCGTGAACCGACAAAATCCAATATATTTTTGAGATCAAAAGGTCAACATAGGCCAAAGGTCAACCGCTTTGTTCGAATTTCTAAAATCCTAAATTTTTACCCGATCGACCTGAAATTTGAATAGGATTTTCATTTCAGCGAACTGAATTCAACCACCAACTATTTTTGAGATCAACATAGGTCAAAAGGTCAACATAGGCCAAAAGGTCAACATAGGCCAAAAGGTCAACATAGGCCAAATTTCTAAAATTGTCAATTTTCATCCGATAAACTACACATTTGAAGACTATTTGCATATCAGGTCACTGAATTCAACCACTAATTATTTTTGGGGTCAAAAGGATGCTCCACCGAGTGCCATTCTACTTTGTTCTCTCTTGCCAAGTGTCGCTCTATGAGTGATTTTTCATTTGTTTGTCTGTCTGTCTGTCTGTTTGTCCACACACGAGTATGCTATTATCTGTCACCGTTGATCCGATGGACACAAATTTTTCACCACAGGAGCGCCTCCCCCTGTATAATTTTGTAATGATAACTATGACGTCATAGGTCACGTGATAGTGCGCCATGTTGGAAAAACCGAAAAACTTTGCACTTCCATATCTCCGAAACCACTCCATGGGAAAAATTGAAACATGTCTCATTGTCTATAACTTCCAATGGTGAACAACATATCTTCATGATGATGTCATCGGTGTCCTCATTATGACGTCATAATTAGACAAGTAGAACGCTTGATCCGACCAGTTTGAAATTTCTTGAGCGTGATCGACACAACATTGTATGTGAGAATTAAATTGATGATGTCATCGTTCACGCGCTTGAGCAGCCATATTGGATTGAACATAAATCTACTCGTCAATAAACCACACAAACACAGCAGCTAATGAACACCACACAAAATACACCACACAAACACGTCCTGGCGAGGGTCTGCAATCTCTGATTGCTCTTTCTTGTTTCAAATTGCGTTAATGTGTGCATGTTTCCTTCCCACCCCCAAACGTTCTCACGCTGGTTGTGCCTATTTTAGACCACAAGCCCTCGGTTTATAGAGTGAAACACTCCAACAGGACCTTTCAGCAATGAACCCTGCTTAAAAAACGGGCTCTTATCAGAGATGTCGAATGTTCTTCGCTAAAGTTTGTCAATACAGATTGCTCAAAGCTACTGAGATTATCCAAGGTTACTCTGTACTGTATACAAATTGCGCTGACGAGGCACTCCACCCGCACCTTCATGTCTAGTATTATTACCTCCACCACCGAAAGTGGACGAGGTTATGTTTTCACCTTTGTCTGTCTGGTTGTGAAAAGCACATCTCAAAACGTTGTGGACGGACTCAGACGAAATTTGGTGGACAGGTTGAGTGCCTGACAAGGACGAAATTGTTAGATTTTGGTGAAGATCCGGATCCGGATATTAGAATTTCCTAAGTGATTCTCCACCATTGAGAGATAGGGATAAGGCTACAACCGATATATAGCAAGATATCTCAACAAGGTATGGACGGATTTGGAAGAAACTTGGTGGACAGGTTGGGTGTTTGACAAGGAAGAATCAATTCGATGTAGGTGAAGATCCGGATCGGTATGCGAATTTTTTTTTCATGATTCTTCACTGTTGAAAGGTTTGGCCAAAAACTATGTATATAGCAAGATATCTCAAAAAGTTATGGACGGATTTGGAAGAAACTTGGTGGACAGGTTGGGTGTTTGACAAGGACGAAATTTCTAGATTTTGGTGACGTTATGGCTCCGGATCTGGATCGGAGAATTTTTTAAGTGATGATATTCACCATTGAGAGATAGGGATAGGGACAAACACAATATACAGCAAGTCATCTCAAAAAGTTATGTACTGATTCGGACGAAACTTGGTGGACATGTTGGGCGTTTGACACGGAAGAATCGATTCGATTTTAGTGAAGATTTGAATCCGGATGCAAGAATTTTTAAAATGATTCTTCACCATTGACCAAAACGATATATAGCACGATGTCTCAAAAAGTTGTGGACGGATTACAGCAAAACTAGGTGGATGAGTTGGGTAGGTGACAAGAACAAGCCGATTCGATTTTGGTTCAGGTCAGAATCCAGATCCGGCCGATGAGTAGGATACAAAACGTAAACTGTTCAGCCTGGCAGAGGTATGTTCTCGAACGATTGCAGTGTCGTTCTATAGTTATTATTGTTACGCAACATGTTCAATACAGACAGTTGCTTCTGCCAAAACAGTTTCTTGGCGAGGGTTATAATCATGGACAAACTGACACTCCGACACAGGATACTCGACTGAAAGTGCAGGGATTTGTAATTCGTTCAGAGTGCCCGTGATGGCTCGCCTACTCACCATGGACATTGTGGGATTTTAAACATCCATAAAGTAATGCTTGGGGAAGGACACCCATTCTAACGTCCATTTGATGGGCAGGACACAAATTTCTGCCTGACCCAGCCTGCGGAACACCGGGATGACAGTTTATAAAGCCAGGTCAGGATTCAAACCTAGGTTAGACAGGTAGAAAGTGTGCATACCTCAAGGCTATCTCGCAAGTCACCTCTGCATATCCAACGCAGGTAAAGAGAGAATAAAATAAGAAATAAAAGGAATAATATTTTGCAATCACTGTGGGTAAAATCGACACAAATTCCTCTTGCGCAGAGGTCTCTTTTTCGCTGTGCGTTTTGAGTGGTAAATGTTAACATGACATTCCCAAATGAGGTTGACGGTTTGTTTTACTCAAAGCATGGCTGTTGCAACAAAGAAAGCCGTCAGCCGAAATATCTTAAGCCGTGAAACCCCCCCCCCGTGCCCTACTCCCCAACCACCACACCACCACCCTCTCCCTCCACCCGAGCCCCCTTCTCTTTATTCTCCAAATTGCGCTTGACAGGGTGCAATTTAAGCCAGAGCGAAGAGCGGCATAAATACCGGTAGTACTTCCACATCAGTGCAATTTCATGTAAATCTGCCTCAAATGCGCGGGATGATGGTATTATGGGAACAGCAAATGTCAGCCGCGGCTGCAATTTCAGCTGCTGGTCATCACACGGCTAATGAGTGGAGCCCGCGGTGGGGTGAGCCGAGTCTACGCGCTCTGATCACATCACCTGCGCTTGACCGAGACGAGCGGCGAAGGCAATAAGGAGGACGGTGAGTCGTGCTTATTCAGAACCAGCGACGCAAAATGTCATGCCAATAGCTCACAAATCAGATTGTGTGCCATGCGCTTAACAAGCATGTCGTATGCCAACTTGAGGTGGTACCATTTGCAAATTACATGGAGAAATTACTTTTTAAATTTTTTTGTAAGCAGCAGGATAGGGGGTCTATAGCTCCTATAAAACGGTGCAAGACCAACGGTCATTCAAAATGGTCACTGGCAAGCAATGTCAATCACAGTGAGTGGGCTATACCACCACTTGTAGACCACACCAGGTTACATGTTACCTCCACCCTGAAGGTCATTAGTGAGCCAGTTGAGTTTTTTTTACTGACAATCCAGTAGTGGAATAACCATTCTCCCCACAACAACTCGACTTACTGAAGATCAGTATCCAAATATTGCTGCCTTTGAATGCACAACCTCTGTGATGCTATTCCAGTGTCCACACCAATGGACCACCACTGAACCCTCTTAAACAGTATGGACTACCTTTCCTCATCGAAGAAATCTTTATGTGCAACCCATTTTACCAGAAATACTCCTGTTACGCTCACAAGAAAACCACCAGGAAGCACCCAAGGTAAATGTGGAGGTCTGTTTTGCAGAAAATGTGTTTTGGCCTTTGGGTGTCGTTATCTTGCAGATGGTCGTCCGACATCACAGGAAGCATAGCCTTTCATGGCATGATG
Source organism: Myxine glutinosa (assembly GCF_964187855.1). NCBI lineage: Eukaryota > Metazoa > Chordata > Myxini > Myxiniformes > Myxinidae > Myxine > Myxine glutinosa. The sequence continues at coordinate 74,164,768 of NC_136261.1, read as the reverse complement.
AACACTTGGAAACGTACGAGTCGATACACGAGATGTTCGGTTAGGTTATCTGCACTTAACTACAACATCATTTTGGACAAATCTGCCATTTGTTGCACATTGTTACATCCATAATTTCAAACACAGAACTCTGCCACTAACTTTCTCTCCATTTATATATACCAGCGTGACTCGGCGCGCCCTGCGCGCCTCACCACACGTCGTTTCAGAGGAGTAGGCATCTTTGACCATTTCGGTGTCTTTTGGGTCTTCATGGTGTTTTGGGTCTTCAGGGCCTTTAAGGGTATTTTGGGTCTTTGAGGTGTTTTTGGGTCTTTTGGGTCTTTGGTGTCTTCAGAGGCTTTTGGGTCTGCAGGGTCTTCAGGGGCTTTTTGGGTCTTCAGGGTCTTTTGGGTCTTCGGGGTATTTTTGGTCTTTGGAGTGTTTTGGGTCTTCGGGGCGTTTTGGGTCTTCGGGGCGTTTTGGGTCTACGAGGCGTTTTGGGTCTTCGGGGTGCTTTGGGTCTTCGGAGCGCTTTGGGTCTTTGGGGCGTTTTGGGTGTTCGGGGCGTTTTGGGTCTTTGGGGCGTTTTGGGTCTTCGGGGTGTTTTTTGGTCTTCGGGGTGTTTTGGGTCTTCGGGGTGTTTTGGGTCTTCGGGGTGTTTTGGGTCTTCGGGGTGTTTTGGGTCTTCGGGGTGTTTTGGGTCTTCGGGGTGTTTTGGGTCTTCGGGGTGTTTTGGGTCTTCGGGGTGTTTTGGGTCTTAGGGGTGTTTTGGGTCTTCGGGGTGTTTTGGGTCTTCGGGGTGTTTTGGGTCTTCGGGTATTCAGGGTCTTATTTGAGCCTCAGGGCCTTGAAGGGTATTTTGGGTCTTTGGGGGTCTTGGGTGTCTGAAGGGTCTTGGGGGAATTAAAGGGTCGTCAAAGGTCTGAGGGGTCTCAGCAGTCTTAACGCAATTATGAGGGTTATTTAAGAGGGTGGTAATTTTATTTGAAGAAGAAGAAGACGATTTCGTTGCATAGAAACATACATACATACGTACATACATAGCGAACCATATACGTTTGCTCTATTATATAAGATATATATATATATATATTTTTTTTATAACCAAAGAAGCACACGCGCCATATGACATGACACTGACGTCATGTGCATAAATTATTCTAAAATATTATACTAAATAAATATTTAGTATAAAATATTATATTAAATACATGTTATACTAAATTATACGTCAGTGTCATGTCATAGGGTTAGTGTGCTTCTTTGGTTAAAATTAATATTCCTGACTGCAAACCTCCGAGCTGTTGATGAGCAGGGCAGAGCCAATGTGTCAGCGTGGCAGGCGACACTTGTTGCTTACAGGTTGTGCAGAAATTGCTGGGGTGAGACTCAATCTGTGCCTTGCTTCCTAGTCAAGTTAGGGGGTTCAATCTGTGTATATATATATACATATATATATATATATACATATATATATATATACATATACATACACATACATATACATATATATATATACATATACATATACATATATATATACAGTATATATATATATACATATACATATATATATATACATATATATATATACATATACATATATACATATATATATATATATATATATATATATATATATATATATATATATATATATATATATATATACATATATATACATATATATATATATGTATATATACATATATATATATATATATACATATATATATATATACATATATATACATACATACATATATATATACTAATAATAGTTATATATATATACTGTATATATATATATGTATATATATATGTATATATATATATATATATATATATATATATATATAATACACATATATACACATATATACACACATATACACACACACATATATACATATATACACATATACATATATATACATACATACATGCATACATACATATACGACGCTGGAGCAATCTAGGTTTTGAACTTCATACAGCTATGAGTTTGGTCGGACTTACCCCAACCACTCCTCTCCCTCTTTGAACTGTAGGAAAGGCCAAATACTTATAATTAACTACACACATGGGGGATGAGATTGAGAAAACGAAAATTGAGGAAAGAAAGCAAAGAGGGGAGGATAAAAGTGATGGGAAGTTACAGGAGGTGGGAGGAATATAAGTCGGTGGACATAGTAGCAAGGGGTGAGGAGGTGGTGCATAAAGGGGAAAAGGGGACATGGGAGTATATATAAAAAAATAACCACCTTTAGAGGCCATTTTTCCCCGCAAAGCGGGGGTTGGCCTTTTTCGGGAACCGTGGTTGTTGTTGTTTTTCGGTCCCCTTTTTGAAGCAATGTTTTACGGCCGGATGCCCTTCCTGCCGCCAACCCTTTTTGTCGCCTTTTTACGACAAACGGAGAATTACCAGTGAACTGGTACTCAATTTGCCGACCTCGGAAGGATGACAGGCTGAGTCAACCCCCCTGGCGTTAATTCAGCGATCGACCGGGATTCGAACCCAGGATCCTAGGATCCTAAGCCGGCACACTAGCCGCTAGCCCAACACCAGGGTCAAGGGTGAAAATTCTGCCTTTTAGGTACGTAATAAATAAATGGCCTGTAATCAAAATCCAGATTCCATCATTTATTGCTAACGGATAGAGGAATCATTGCTGTTTTGCTGGCTCCCCATTTCATCAGACACCAGCCACAACCGCAGGGTCATTACCACAAATCTAGCTTGATTGGACTTGCCAGGTGGGTTGTCCCTGCAATCAGAGTGCCTTGCCTTGGCTAACCTCGCACTTGCCTGGCAAACAATGTTGAGCCCACCCAGTCAATTCATTCAGCCCAATTTGGTGCAACAACACTCATATTTATGTTGTGGAGTCTTCCACGTGAAACTGTGAAAACGGTTAAGGGACAATAATAGTTATCTGCATTCTTCCTATGATATTGCTAAATGTATATTGCTTTTCTGATGTCGATGGAGGATAATCACTCATGATGTCACTGAAGCAGTTAAAGACTAGGAAGGTTTCCTGAGGCAGCAGTTCTAGACAAGGTGGCCTAATGAGGAAAGGTACTTAAACATATGTGCTGGACTTATTGGAGGAACGTGGCCATGGTACCGACTCCAAGGCCTACTCAGTGCAAAGAAATACCGGAAAGGTTGAGCTAGCTTAACATCCCGATCTCATAGATGCCATGCTCCATGAAGCAGTACCCCCATTGCTATTCAATTATAATTGAAGATGTCTGAACGTCTTACCGTATGTCTGAAGTTGCATTTTCACTTTGAATGTCTTCAAACTGGTAAGAGCACTACTACATTGCCTTAATTTAATTTTTTTATTTTACTCCATGAAAGTTTGCATATCAGATCACATGACCAGAAACCTACTTGTAAGTTTGCATGCCAATGAGATTAGAGAAATCGCAGAGGGTATTATTAAACTGATTACGCGTTATCTTCGAGAAAATCCAGGATCACATCCCTGTATTCCTTTGAAAAGTATCTTGTTATGGATTTAGACGAGTTGCTCTCTAATCATCTCTGATTTGTCCTCTTTCACCACAGAACAAAACATAAGGTGGTATTTTTGCAGACTATAAACTGGTCCCACATGCTACAAAAGACCATAAAGGTCCATGCTGGAACATTATCTGAAAGCCACTGATGAAAGTTACAGCTCCAGCCACAGAAGACATGTTCATAAAATTTGTGTAGACGTGTTGACTTTACAAGAATTATGGTCATCATGGTGACCCAATCAAAGTCCCAACACCATACGGACTATTCAAAGCGCACAGGCCTTATGGATGGATGTGTGCCGCTGCTTGGCTTGAAGCACTAGTACGAGTGGTTGGACATCGTTCATCGGCACTGGCATGACAAAGATGTTCCAGGATGACCCAGTTCACCATCTACAATGAGACCACAACCCCTCATCCCTCCTCCCCCCCCTCTCCCAACACCCTCCGATTCCACAATACGAATTACATCACGTGTGGTTGAGATTTGTGGAAAAAACAGGAATGGCAATTTTGTGTGTCCTCGTCTGCAGAACCTGCAAATGGACTTCTTGAATAGAGGGTTCAGCAGTAACAGAGGAAAGCATGTGACTTCACAGTGGAATCCATGTTTGGAGTTCAATATGTTCATATTTGGTAATAAACAGGATTCTCAAATCTATTTGTTGGATGGTTGGAAAGCGTGCATATTATCCATCAAATTGCTGCTCGTGTTTATTTTACCTATATCCTTCAGTGACATTTTTCCACATCAAAAGGATGAAGCAATTCGAATGTGCAATGCTACAAAGCAAGAACCGGTAGTTATAATGTTTGCCGATACCGTTTCTGAAGACATGGAACAAATGTGTCAATGATAATTGTGATGTACACTACCGGTCAAAGGTTGAGGTACACCCAACATTTTTTCTTTTTTTTTACTGTTTCATGTGCAAAATGGACATAAGATGTGAACAAAACTCTTACCAAAGATAAATCTGCTTATCTACTCATAATATATTGTGCTTCAATGCATCTTTCTTGTGTGAAACGTAGGTTTAAAGCAATTTTTGGAAATAGCTCGAAAAGTGCAATACAAAATCTAAACTGAAACGCGAAGTTAATGTTCTAAACTTTTCATGTAAGGAGCAAAAACTGTTTACAAATACTCTGCTCTGTGTGGAATGAATGTTTGTTCTTAGTTTCTTCATCACGTGCAATGTCTATTATTGCCAGGCGTTGCAAAAAATGTTTCCAGAAAGGCCGGCCATACAATCTAATGAGTGTGTTTTTTTGTTTCAGATTGCATGAACATGGGTGCCAAAGTTCAGCTAACGACAGAAAAAAGACAGGCAATTGTAATTTTGAGAAAAGAAGTCCAATGCTTGAGAAAAATTGCAAAACAATTACAAGTGTCAGTAAATGCAGTTGCTTGTGCCATTAAACGACAATGAAACTGGTAAAAATGCGGATAGAAAACGTTCTGGTTGACCAAGAATCACAACATAATCGCAGGACAAGTAATCCGAGTCGCCAGTCTGCGCAACAGACATCTTACAGCACTGGAAATTAGAGCCTAGCTAAACAACTCCAGCATTGCAACTGTTTCAAGGCCTTCTTTTCTAAGTTACAATTGCCTGTCATTTTTCTGGCATTAGCTGAGCTTTGGCACCCATGTTCATGCAATCTGAAACAAAAAAACACACTCATTAGATTGTATGGCCGGCCTTTCTGTAAACATTTTTTGCAACGCCTGGCAATAATAGACATTACGTGATGAAGATACTAAGAACAAACATTCATTCCACACAGAGCAGAGTATTTGTAAACAGTTTTTGCTCCTTACATGAAAAGTTAAAAACATTAACTTCACGTTTCAGTTTAGATTTTGTATTGCACTTTTCGACCTATTTCCAAAAATTGCTTCAAAACCTACGTTTCACTCAAGAAAGATGCATTGAAGCACAATATATTATCAGAAGATAAGCAGATTTATCTTTGGTAAGAGTTTTGTTCACATCTTATGTCCATTTTGCACATGAAACATTAAAATATAAAAAAATGTTGGGTGTACCTAAACTTTTGACCGGTAGTGTATGTTGTCCTGCTCCTTCCAAACGGTCATTAACATCGGTTTGCGCTGGAGCTATTGATGCCCCAAAATGAATCCTGGGTCCTGTTTGCATGCCGGAAAGGAACAATGGCCTTTTCATGCTGTAACCCATCTCACTTGTTCCAAAATCCGAATTATATGCGCCATCATCTGAGACTTCTGTTGCACTGCTTGAATGAGGATCCATCTGCTTGAGGCGGATCGATATTGATCCCCAACCCCTCCCCTTCCACTTCTAACATCCTTCCCACAGCAAGATGTTTTTTTTTCGGTTGACCTCAACAGCCCCTTGATCACGTGCCCTCAAGTCAAATATGGGACCTTCACGACTTTGTGGCTGGGCCATCACAGATCTTCCATTTCTTCAAGAACCAATTCATGGTGTCATCTTCCACTGGCAAATGGCATTCCTACAGTACAGGTGGTTGATATGCTACCATGTAACAGGGAGTTACCCTCTGTTCCATCAGAATGGTGCCAAGAGTGGTTCAGGGGCTTGTGGCTAGAGGGTGATGGACATATTTCTTTGCAGTGAGGTGCTCACCAACCATGGTGTCCATTGAGTACCAACACATACAACTGCTGACATGAACTCATTACCCCAGGATATCTACAGCAAAGTGGAATGAAGATTCAAAATCAAGGGTGGTGGAAATCTAGGGTATACTTGTCAAAATATATCAGACAGAACCTACATTTCAATCGCTGTTTCTTGGTCACCCGTTGCCTAAGAGCGTATACAATCACTCCAGCCTCAGTTACCCAGGCTGCCCCCTCCTCTCCCCACCAACTCAATCCTTGTTACAAATTCTCACCAGCACAATCCCATTCCTCACACGCCTTCTCAAAAACCAGGCCCAAGAGCTATCCAATCCACTCTTCGTGGTATAAACCCTCTCCCTTCTCTCTTTCCCAATGACCCCCAACCTCACGGCCCTGCCACCCTGGGTGCGGGCAGCCTGTGGCATTATGCACTGAGAGGGAGCCGTGCGCCGGGCTGCGGATGGCAATGAAGTCAGAGGCGGTGCGCGCAGATGGCCCGCTGAGAACTGCACAATGGGCTTTTGGGCGGCAGAGAAAGGAGCAGCCAAGTTGGTTAAACACATCACAAAAGGAGCATTTTCCGCCTCTTTTGCCTGTAACCCCCGCGCCTTTCTCCCAGCCTCTCACCCGATAAAAAGTCAATCCCCTTTGTAAAGGCAGGAACTTCTGGGTCACTTCACAGGCCGCATCGCGACCACCAAGGCAAGCTGAGCGCGAGGATATAAACCCCGGGACCCCTTGGTCCGCCAATGGAATGAACCGCACGGGATCCTGCATAGTACACCATCGAAAGGAAAGTTTGGAAAGTTTCAAGCAGCAGCGCGAAAGTCCATCCCGGATCATGCCACAGACCGGAGCCAGCGGCTGCATCCCGTGATGGTTCAGCCTAGCAATCGCCTACATCTCAAACAAGTCTATAATGACAGCCAAGGCAGGGGCAGCCAAAGCGGACTCGGAGAGTTCTCGTTGGCTAGGGGATATAAAAGGCTGGTGAGAAAATAGGGGGTGGGTGAAAAACGCGAAGTGAACGCAATCAAATGGACCCCCGGGGGTCACACAGCCGTGAGGGAGACAAAGCGCTCATTGTGTGCTGTTTCTGTTCAATTTGCTAAGCACGGCAAGAGAGTCGACAATCCGCAGGCCCTACGGGGCGGCCCACAAGTGCGGGAGAAAGTTAGGAGGGTCGGGACGCGAGAGGGCAAAAGGGGATGGAGCTGGCTTGCCATGACCGATGCGATGTCACGCCCGTTTTTGGACTCACTGGGCAAAAAGGCCGTCCGGCGCAATACTCCTCTCCTTCTCTGCTCCCTCTTTCCCGGCCCTCCTTAACCCCCCAACCACCCCTCTTCCCTCCCGCATAGTCTCTCCCCATAGACGCAAACACACACACACACACGACATGCCGTGTCCAACACTGCACGCTCAGTCGCTGAATTAGCCCTCCCATTCCGCGTGGCAAATCGGCCCGTTCCGCTCCCCGCACCGACAAATTGGACACAAAATATCTGCCGCCGAACTTGTACACGAGCAATTATTGAGCCGCTATCTATTACATGCCAGTTTTTTCGCTTCAAATAACGATTATCATCCCAAAGCAGCTCGTTGTTTCATCTCCCTAGCCGTATGTAAAACGCACCAAATGAAAAGTTAAATGCGAAACAACTTATTTCCCTGCAGTGCTTCTCCCCCCATCATCTCCATCGCTTCCTCTATTTTATAAACGATTCACGCAGAATGTTTGCGCCTCCTAAAGGTGGTTTGCGCGAACAGGAAAGGTTTGGTTCAAAATGAGGGCCGGTGCCGATGCGCGCCTCTCCACTGTCCCAGCGATGGCGCGAACTCGAGCAGGTGCTTTATTTTTTAACTCACCTGGAACGAAGTTCAGGGGAGCTTATGCGTTGGCGCGTTGTCCGTCCGTCAGTCCGTCCGTCCGTCCGTAAACACTTGAAATTTTTTCTCCGAAACCGCTGATGGGATTGCGACCAAATTTGGCACAAATTATATTTGTTGTGTTGTGACTAAAGTTTGTTCACGGAATTTAAAACATCGGGTTTTAAGGGGGTTTACCGGGGTCAAAGTGCATCCAGGTTTGACCCCCCAAAATAGATATTTGCTTTTTCCTCTGAAACCACACACACTATTTCGATAAAACTTTACCACAACCTTCATCACCCCATGATGTACCGAAGTTTGTTCACGGCACGAAGAAAATCAAAGTCTAAGGGGGGTATACGGGGTCAAAGTGGGTCCAGGTTTGACCCCCCAAAATAGGTATTTGCTTTCTTTTCTGAAACTACACACAATATTTCGATGAAACTTGACCACAACCTTCACCACCCTTGCTGTACCAAAGTTTTTTTTTTTACTTCTTGACACGCACGGACGTACGCACACACATACACCTTTCTTTCATTCCTTAAACCCATTCTGAAACAAAGATGTTTAAATGCAAAAATGTCTTCCAAATCTTCACATGATGTACACGAACCTTTACTATACGTCGAACCCGAGTTGATGGGACAAAAGCCATCCGATACTTGCATCGACGTGAGACCTCTTGTATACCATATTAGTTTTGTAATCATGTGTGAAAGTACACACCAACAGGTTTCCATTCAGTGAGGAACACACTTGTTGGCAATGGGTGCTAAATATTAAACGATTTACGAAACACACACCACGCAGGTGCGAATACAACTACAAGATGATGTGGGAATTGAAAGAAATAATTTGGAAGCCACTATCATCCTCGCTATTGGAGCAGATCTGCGCCACATTCGGACCTCGCCCCTGATGCATTATTCAGAGGAGCTGCGTCGCGCCTGATTGCTGTTTGATTTTAGCAAATTATAACCCACAGGAAGAAACTCCGAATCAGCGATTCGCCCGATAAATGTATTCAATGGCTCAGGCTTGAGGCGCAGAGAACCCCGAGCACCGCCGGCAAATTTGCATCGCTGTCAATAATCGATTCGTTCCTGCGCTGCCTCGGACGCCTCCGCCCCCCACACCCGTTCTTCCCGAATAGTCTGAGCACAGGCCGACGTGTGAGGCTCCAAATGTCCCGAACGTGGAACTAAGAACGTCACGTGGAGTGCTCACGAATGCGCTGTGACGAACGTCACGAAGAGGCTACGAAATTCGTCCTCCACGAGGCACGAAATCGTCACCAGAAAACGTCACGAACGCGGCGTGAAAAATTTGAATTACGTTGTGCACGTGCGCAATTCACAAAGGGAGGAAAGCAACAGGTGGTTGGCTGCTTGGGTGGTTTTCTTGTTGGCTGGTTGGTTTTGCTTTCAACTGCATTCACTTGGATAAAAGATCAACCTCGATTAATTGATTTACTCGTCATTTATTTTGTATTAAAAAAAAATTAAAAAATCACCTGGTGTAATAAATGATCCCATTCATGAAATATTTAATAACAAAAATACACCGATTAAGGCAAGATAACAAATATTCACACAAAATCAAACCAACGATGACTATATTATATTTATATATATATATATATATATACACATACAGATATATGTATATGTATATATATCTATATATATATATATATATATATATATATATATATATATATATATATATATATATATATATATATATATATATATATATATATGTGTGTGTGCAGTGTCCGTCTTGTGTCGTGTTGTGTTGTGTTGTTTTGTGTTGTCTTGTCTTGTCTTGTCACTGAACTACTCCCTCAAACTTTTGTGAAATCCTACCAAACTTCTGGTATGCACATATCTCTCCCGTCGGTATGTCCTAAAGGTTTTTTTTGTTTTTTTTTATTTTCCTATTTATTTATTTTTTTTCGAAATTTTTCGGGATTTTTTTTTTTTTAACTTCAGTTGTTTATAAAATGTGATATCACGTATATTACAAATACATTTGTGCAAACTAATTGTTTGAATTATGATTGGTTTAAACCATGACAAAACGGCAACTCGGGTACAGTCATTTATCTATATATCTACACATCTGGGCAGTGTCTGTGTTGTCACTTAACGACTCCCTCAAACTTTTGTTTCCGTGGTTGTGAAGTGTTTTTAATAACGTTGTGGTGGTTTTGAATCACGTGGTGGTGAGGTGTTTTAATTACTTGTTTTATGGCTGTGCGGTGCTTTAAATTACTTGGTGGTGAGGTGTTTTGAATTTCGTGGTGGTGAGGTGTTTTGAATTACGTGGTGGTGAGGTGTTTTGAATTACGTGGTGGTGAGGTGTTTTGAATTACGTGGTGGTGAGGTGTTTTGAATTACGTGGTGGTGAGGTGTTTTGAATTACGTGGTGGTGAGGTGTTTTGAATTACTTGGTGGTGAGGTGTTTTGAATTACTTGGTGGTGAGGTGTTTTGAATTACTTGGTGGTGAGGTGTTTTGAATTACTTGGTGGTGAGGTGTTTTGAATTACGTGGTGGTGAGGTGTTTTGAATTACGTGGTGGTGAGGTGTTTTGAATTACGTGGTGGTGAGGTGTTTTGAATTACGTGGTGGTGAGGTGTTTTGAATTACTTGGTGGTGAGGTGTTTTGAATTACTTGGTGGTGAGGTGTTTTGAATTACTTGGTGGTGAGGTGTTTTGAATTACTTGGTGGTGAGGTGTTTTGAATTACTTGGTGGTGAGGTGTTTTGAATTACTTGGTGGTGGTGAGGTGTTTTGAATTACGTGGTGGTGAGGTGTAATCGTCCCAAACATCCAGTCTGCACCCACCCCTCCCCTATGTATGTGCTGAGGGGTTCTTTCTTGAAAAAAAAAACACAACCTAAATCTTCAACCTAAATTGTCTATAAAAATGTAATATCACAAACACAACAAATACATTTGTGCAAAATAATTGTTTGCATTATGATTGGTGTAAATCATGACATATATATATATATATATATATTCCCACACAAGATTAGGTTAAAAAAAACCATGATTTGAATAATTTCAATCGCAGAAAAGGAACAAACTTTTATAGCATATAGACAGTAATACTTTAGTTTAAGCAACAAACGATCGATAAATTGTGATCCGAACTCGCTTGGTATGGACTGAGACCTGCAACACATCCCAAACTCAAAATTCTAGTCGCTTGGAGATCGAGTAACAGAAGGTGTGTGTAAACCATTCAGAGTTGTGGTTCAATTCCCCCAGAGTGACTGCAGTGAAAGTTATCAACGGTTGGTTCCGTATGACCAAACATAATTGTATGTTTCGTAAAAGGAATCAATTTGATCATGGAATGCTCATTCATGAATTTCTCAAATTAAAACATCAGTTTGTAGATCGGCGCAAAAAAGCAATCCAAATGGAATCTACAGTGTGTATAGTGCATACAAACATGTATAGTGTATACAAAAAAAAAGGTTCCGTACTAATGAAACAGCGCTCCCACAGACGTGAGCTTATACATCACCGAAAACGCTGACTCATCATGCAGCGGGTGAACGTTGTCGTCGTTGGGAGATTCGCGCTACAAAACTTTTTCAAACTATAAAACATGGCAAGTTAAGGCAAGTTAAGGCAAGTTAAGGCAACCGAGCAACCAGGCGAAAATTATTTTTCGCCGAAGGCGACAAACCGCTTTGTTTCGGCCCAAAAGCAAAGCAATAAAAGCTTGTAAACCACTTGCGACATCCTTTTATTATACCGTACGCAGTCGAGTCACGCGTTCGCTCACTTCCATGCGCGACGCCATCCTGTACGACAGGCAGGGCGGGCTCTCGTCCTGTGGATCATTTTTACCTGCACTCGAGAAACGCTTTCAAAATGGCCAAAAATGTTTCACCAGGTAACAATTTAATTAAGCACATGTGGCTCCTCATGGAGATAAAGTTAGGACTAATGCCTCGGCTTAGGTGATGTCACTGGGGCAGCCAATTTATAGATGGTGAGAATACTACGGGAGAGATTACACCTTCATCCACTCCAACTCCACCAAACGAGGTCCGAGGGCCGATTTGCATGCTGGGTAATCCGGTGAATGCAGGCTTGCCTTTTTATCCCATCTTATTAACGACCCTATTATCATTATATCGCTGTGGCAATACATCTTTGCTTCAATCACCCCGATCGTAAATAATCCGAGCCTGTCATTATCGCCTTCATTTGGAGATAGCAAAAGGAGCGCAATGAGCTAGTTCTGTCTGACATCAGGCCACACCCCCAACCCCCTTCCCCCCTTTCAATCCATTACAATCACGTATCCCTCCCACTCTCCCTACCTTCCGTTAAGCCCCTCCACACAGTGAAAATGAACAACTGCCTCTTCACCTGAATTCCACAACTCACTGGGAAGAAAGGGCACAGGGAAAGTTGTACATACACTGTCCTTCTGGGAGGGAAGAGATCAAGCAGGGACATTGATAATAATTGTTCTGAAAGAGAAAGGACCCAGTAAGCACTAGCAAAGAGACAAAGAGCAAAGGGTCTCGATACCCAGCCAGGGTCTCTTTATACCCGGCTGGTATTCGTACAAGCAACCGAGAGATAGATTAGGACCAACCTGGGATGGAGTCAAACAGAGGGAGAGGGATACCAAAATGATCATTTAAAGGACTTTCCAGCTTAGATAAGGCACAAACTCAATACATATATGTATATGTGTGCGAGGATAAAGCATCTCACCCCTCTTACATCCTCATTTTCACTTCCTTCGCCATGGCTATATGTGGTGGCCTACAAAATGATGACACTTTTCTTTTCTTTGCAGGTTGGTAAACAGTTCTTCACACCATATAATGCATCGTCTATCAAGAGGATTTTACGGAAAAATTCCTGATCACATTGCCATAAACATGGTGACCAAAGGTCATCTCGATCAACAGAACAAAACAAGTGGACGTTGCTACTGTTCGCCTGGAGTACAACTGTGTTGCAATTTGCTGAGACGAAGAGTGTAACTGCTGCAATTAATTATAAAGGTATTTATGAAATAATGGTTTGGTTTTGGGAACAATTGTCATGCAGGATGATTATAACTCCCCACACTGTGCACATCGTCCTTCACTTTCTAAATAACATTTGTAAAGTTTGAGTAATTTCTCTGAAGTTTCCAGAACAGCACTGAGATAGAAAGACAAGGCCGCTTGTAGGCCTGAGATTCCTGAGTCCTGAGATCTCATTCATTAAACAAAGGCCTCAAACTCTAGCAGTGGAGCAAATGACAAAAGTGTTGGAATTATTCAACACAATCGCAAAGGCAACACAAACAATCGCAACACAATCGCAACACAATCGCAGAGTATAGTCAATAAAGCCACTCATCGGTTGCAGGGAGTGCATGGTCAAAATGGCGGTCATATTGAACGCGTTGTTCATGACAAACAAGATCTCCAAAGGATATTGTTCTCATTTGGTGAATCCATTGTTACTTTACACGCATCTGAAAAGTTTTCCATTAAAATTGTGAACGTGTGAAAATTATATCGCGCACCACTCTGGAGAAACCTAATATTGCATGAAGGGCATTTGTTTGGGATACTCCAGTACGAATGGAGGCGATACATCAATATACCAGGAAATAAACAATGTAAAAGGCTTTTAGGCCTCTCCTGCAACCATGGAGGGCAAAATAATTTGTAATGAGTTTTACGGCAAAAGACGTTTGAGCTTTTGATGTCGGCCGTATTTTTCAATATAAGCCGAGAGAGCCGGGACCCGCGGTTGCAGATTAAACGGAGGCGTGATGGCTTCGCCAGCTCTTCCGTTTGTTGCGCACATCAAACGATCGACAGCCCGGACATCGAGGGAAAAGGCAAGCTCTGGATTTACCATTGCTCTTCCCCCATGCTGGGCCCATGGGATCGACCAAGCTTCCTTGGTCTCTAGGGAAAGCTGGAACGGGACGCGAGGGAAGCTCGTGTTATGCTTTAGATGATGGAAGGGAGGTGATCATGTTAGGCCAGATACTGGTTTCCGCACAAAGCGTGGTTTTGTGATCAGGACCACGACAAAAAAAAAAGCTTGAAAAGGTTTGTTTTTAGGATGGCCACAACCATCTGCGACATCAAAGCTGCTGCCTTTCCTGTAGTCAAGCCATACGGCTTCATTCTCCACTAGCTCTTTCGAATTGTGCTGAGCATAGGGAGGGGGCAGCCGCCAGGGAAGTCAACATTTGGAAACTGCAAAGGAAATTGCGCACAGGGAAAAAAGGGTAAGAGCTCGGAGCTTCTCGATTGTTTGCGCACGCAGACTAAGATTAGCCCCGAAAAATTTCCTGAATTTACAAACAGGAATATACTCTCAAGGACCGCAGTGGGAAACTGCGTTCCCACTTCCCCGGTGAACTCTCAATTGTATTCCACAAATGGTGCATTATTGCTATCGTTCAGGCCCGAGTGATTCTAAGGACCATTCTATGATGGATTTAAAGTGGTACACGCCTCGACTGCATGTCTCAGTGATCTAGGCCAAGTGGATAAATCATGGAAAAATCCGTGCAATGAATGGGAGACAAAAGAAACTGATACATAGCTAGATAATCATAAGTAGGTGATGCAGAGTTAAAGAAAAGTGGAGGTAGGTGTTTCTGTGTCTGTGTTTGTGTGTTTAGGAGAGATGGGAAAGACTAACTTACACCATTGGAGTCTACCCTCTTGAGGGCTCGGCGAGCTGTCCCGGTCTGCCACGAGGCCAGCGACTGTAAACGCCATCTTGCCATGTTCCTCGAGTTTAAGAGAAGCGGGTGATGCAACAGGGCGCGGCGGGGGCTGGGGGGCTGTTGGTGTGACCGCCGCAGAGGCAAAGTCCTCGGCATCAGAGAAGCGTAGATGGAGCACACCATTACCCTCTGAGTCTGGTGGTGAAATGACACCTTTGAGCCTCTTGGCTGGTGTGAAGGCCGAGTGGTGATAAGCGGCAGCGGCGGCTACGGCTGCTTCCCTCTCCTCTGCTGCAGAGGCAAAAGGACGGAAAGCCCCCACTGTGCTGTGTCCCAAGAGGCCGAGGCCAGGAGGGGTCGCCGCCGCGGCTGTGAATTGTGGGTGCAGGTGTAGAAGCTGATGCGGTGGGAAGTCCCTGCCAGAGTAAGCAGCAGCAGCCTGTCGATGGTAGAGTGATGCAAAGGCATATGAGGATCCATTGGTGAATGGGATGTGGACAGGATCTTTGTCTACCCCAACGGGGGTGCCAAAGGAACGTGAAGGGTCACGCGCTGCCTCAGCGGTGGACGCGAGCACCATGAGTGCAGGTGATGTGAGTGGATTCGGCAGGTACGAGGAGTTCTCCATCCGGAACGCAGCCACTGCTGAGCGTGGCAAGTCCATCCGTAAGATCTCCTTGGCTCCTTGCTCCAGAATGCCTGCGTGGTTCCAGGCCTCTCGCATTTATGGCCCTCGCGACCAATCAATGGGACTTCATAACAGGGGCTGCACAACCAATAAAGTCGTCCCTGAATTATGGTAGAAAAGAGAAACAATGGCGTAAGTCATGTCATTCTCATTAGAGTCCGCGGCAGGTTAACACATATATAAATCCTTCTCCAATAAGCCGGTGTGCGTGATTATTTAAAATCTATATCTAATATTCTTTTTATGGCATTCAGCTCTCCGTGCAAACATTGATCCTTTGCAAAGCACCATCACCCTATTCGTAGTAACGAAGTCTCATTGCTGCCCTCACCTAGCCTAAACAAACTTCATTACAGTCTCATGCAATAGCTCGCCTCTTCATTAGAGAAGCACACAGGCTTTGACACGTAGACTATTCACGCTCTATATGAAGTCTGATTATCCGCGGGGGCTCAAGGAGAAGCCAACACCAAGTTAATGTTTTCTTGCGGTTCTAAAAGTAAAAATCAACAAACTTTGCTGCTTCGCACCTCGGCCGCTCTCCTCTCTTACGGAATTCTGAATGACATTCTCGATGTGCTCAGAAGTAGGTACCACGCCAGGGGTAAATAATTACTTTAGTGAAAGTAAAACTTTGGTCGAGGAGTCTCGCAACTCATTGCGTGCTTGACGAAGTCGAGCATCCGAAGCTTGTTCCACGTTCGAATGCGATTTCGGTAGAAAGTCCCACAAAGAGCTTGCAGCCAAATCGAACCAAGATGTCCCAATGGAAACCGAAATAAACCTGTTTTGAGAAGGAAGGAATTTCTGGAAACCTGTTGATACCTAGTCAAGTACAATTCATTACATATACACACAAACTCCATCGATACAGTCATATACCATACATTTGGGGAACATTTTAAACATGTTCATTTGTTTTTCTGACACCGCTTGGACTGAAGACCTTTGGTTGTTCAAGTGCGTTTGAGTTCGATTGTCGAAATTGGCTGCAGCATTGTTCGTGTCTAGTATATGCGCTCAGCTTCGGATGTTTCGACAGTGTTAACATTAACCTAACGTATGGAAACACAATAATTGAACTGAGCTAACTTCGTCCCTTATCCAAGCCTCTGCCTTCAGACGAAGTACGTGCCTGAAAATTCAAACTGTACAACTTTCGTCGCACAGTCAAAAGTCCCTACCGCATGATGTAACATTAAACCCTATCCAAGGTACTTAATTAACACTGATCGTACTTAACTCGCCGACTTTAAAAAGAAAGTTTTTACATCTTTGGCGTGCTTATTCGTTCACTTTATGACGAAGCGCTTATTGCACATGAGGGTCGTTGCGGGTCGCAGAAAGCGCCAAAGTTGCGTCGAACAGGTCGAATAGTCAGATCTCACCGAGTTCTTGTTGCGAATTGTCATCCGATTCGCTAACACTGGCATTAAGAAACGGGAGCTCGGTCACAGCTGCGGTTTGCTGGAAGTGGCGAAGTACGTGTACGAGGCGGATACGTCGTGCGTGTAGCCTATATATTTATATATTTATATATACATACATACGGCCTAGGCGATTCGGTAAAATGGCGATTAACTTGGTCAAAAAGAGCTCGAACCGAGACAGCCGCGAAAAGAAGCGCGAAAATGCTCAACCTTTTGGCCGCCGCTCGCCGTGTTCGCGAACACCCTTTATATCGGCAGAGTCGCGGCGAGAGGATCCAATTAACGGAACAACGGCAGTTATCCCGCGGCGATCATGCACCGAGGATCGGGAACGGGGCGATGCACGGATCCGGATCGGGACGGGGCGATGCACGGATCCGGATCGGGGACGGGGCGGATGAACCGCCGAGGCAAATGAGCTTTATAAACTGGTGTCTCGGGACACGGTGGTGTAGAACATCAAATGTCACGTCATTGCGGCGGATCAGATTATTAAAATAAAAACACCGCCTGCGAGTAACTCCCCTCCCCCCCCCCCAGACCCCCACGCGCGCGTGCTATACACCGTCGCCCCCACTCGTGGAGACCCCTCCCTACAACCCCCAAACCTATCCCTTCTACGCATGCACCTCATCATGATCCGTACTGTGAATACCGGGGTGATGTTGGACCGCATCGAAGTGATGAAGCGGTGCACCAGCTGTGATTTGCGCGCTCGAAAATATTTACAAACAACCGATGTAACTTTTGTAAACGCATCGGACATACATACATACATACATTATATTTATATATCTTATATATACATGGATATACGTGGACTGGTGGGATTCGTGGGCGAAGCGATCAGAGTTTAATTACAAGTCCCCGAGTGTGTTCGCGTCTCCATCTCCATCGCACCTGCCCCAATGCTCGTGCGCGGTGCGACCACTAGCGTCCGCGAGTCTTCCGCGCTGACCTCGCTGCGCCAGGGACGAGCAGACTCGCGCGATGGTCGACGGAAGTTGGCGGGAAAAGAAGTTTCGAAGACGCAGGAAAAATAAAAACAAAAAAATATCTTTTGATTTGGAAAAGGGGAAATGGAGAAGAAAAACACTTACTTCGTTAAGTTTGCAAGTTGCGGCTGCAAACCGGAGCGGACGTGTCCGCGTGGGTTCTTTTTCCTTTTCTGCCACCAAATCGGGATATGGTCTTTAAATGGTAAACACGAGGATCTCCGAGAGGAGTAGGGTCGCGCGTGCGCGGGTTATGCCTATGCCTCTCTCTTCCTCTCTCCTCCGCTCTCTCTCTATCTCTCTCTGTGTCTCTGTAGTCTCCCGTCGCGCGTTACTAGAGCGATGTCTCTGCAATGAAACAACGCTCGGTCTCTCACTCTCACTCACTCCCCTCACACTCTCAGTCTCTCTCTCTCGTCCCCCCACGACCCCCAACCTCCAACTCCCCCTGCCTCGCCTCCAAAGTGTCCACCACCCCTTATTCCTACACCCTCCCCCTCGTCGCAGTCTCTCTCTCAGTCTCTCTCTCTCTCCCTCTCACTTACATACTCCCACCTCCCAGCAAAACCTAAACCTCCACCGCGTCCATCATTCCCCATGCCTCCCTCCCTCCAACCACCCGCCAATCCCACCACGGACCCATCTGATCGACTCCAAACCCGCTTCACCCTCTTCACACAATCCCGTGTGTTCTCTTTCGGGCTTATCCAATATTATCCTTACTTTCTTTACTTCCCACTATAATTATGCAATACTCTCCAACTTGATATACTTGTTAACCGCCACGCAACGCTCCTTTTCACACACTTGCAGATACCACGATACCAGTTACCCGCGAGCACACCCACACACACACGCGCGCACACACACACACACACACACACACACACACACACACACACACACACACACACACACACACACACACACGCACACACACATACTATTACACATACACACACCCACACACAAACATGCAAACACACACATACACACAAACATGCAAACACATACACACAAACACACACACACACACACACACACACGCACAAACATGCAAACACATACACACACCCACGCACAAACATGCAAACACACACACACACATATATATATACACACACACACACACACACACACACACACACACACACACACACACAATTACACATACACACACCCACGCACAAACATGCAAACACACACACACATATACACATATACACATATACACACACACACACCCTTCACTCCCTCCTCCTCGCAGCCCATCCCAATCTTCCTCCTCACCCTCGCGGCTACATCCTCCTCGGGCCTGGCACGGCAGAGCGCGCTGCGAAAGCCCCTCACTCCCGCGTGAGCGATCAAGACTCGAGCAGGAGGAGACTCCTCTGGTCTTCGCACGGTACGTGATCCTGGAGCACCCGAAGGTGTTCCGGTTAGTCCGTGCAGTGCAACCTTTGGCAGGGTGGGTCGATCGCATCCCGGATAACCCGGCCTGTACAGTGCTTCGCATCCTTGGTCCTTACTGTACTCTGCACGCGGTACGTCTGTCCCTGTACCGTGTATTTCCACGAACTCGAGCCCTTCTGCAGTCTGCGTACATTGTCTGTCTGCATTGTTATTAACTGTAACTTACCACCATAGCATGCTCAATGTCCTTCATCTGTCTGCACTGTACTTCGGTGTCCATCGATCGTGTCTATATATTGTTCTGGCTGTTGGCATATTCTCGCCTGTACTGTACTGTACCGCACTGTACCTCACATGTTCGGTATGTATACTGTATAGTATTACTATTAGTATTTACTGTTACTGTATTAGTATTAGTAGTCCAAGCCAGCATGGTATTTTGCAGCTACCGTACTAATAGTAATACCATGCATACCATGTGTGACTTTTCAGTCTCAGCTGTACTCCGTGCACACCCTCGGTCTTTATAACAATTAACATGACTGCCCGTAGCCACGTTTTTGCGCTGTACTCTACTCTCCCCTACTCGACTGTACTCTACGCTACCCTACTGTACTGTACTCTACTCTACTCGACTGTACTCTACGCTACTGTACTGTACTCTACTCTACTCTACTCGACTGTACTGTACTGTACTCTACTCTACTCGACTGTACTCTACTCCACGCTACCACCCTTCGATCTGTACCACAGCATATTCCAGCGTGAATCTTCGGACTGTACTTTACTGCTGCTTCCGCATAAACTATATTATGTGCACACCGCCAACTTTAACTGTGCTGTCCTGCCGTTATTCATGTGTTTGTACTGTACCGTACTGTACCGTACCACCCTTTGATCTGTACCATAGCATAGTCCAGCTTGAATCTTCGGACTATACTTTACTGCTGCTTCCGCATAAACTATATTATGTGCACACCGCCAACTTTAACTGTGCTGTCCTGCCATTATTCATGTGTTTGTACTGTACCGTACTGTACCGTACCACCCTTTGATCTGTACCATAGCATAGTCCAGCTTGAATCTTCGGACTATACTTTACTGCTTCTCCCGCATAAACTATATTATGTGCACTGTGCACACCGCCGACTTTAACTGTGCCGGACTGCCGTTAGTCATGTGTTTGCACTGTACTGTACTGTACTGTACCACCCTTCGATCTGTACCATGGTTCAGTGTGACTCTTCAGACTCTACTGTACTCTGCATACCATGGATGTTTATTCAGCCTCAAATGTACATTCAACCCCGTAGCATTTATCACGTTGTGCTACCTGTAGCCTCCTATTTACACTGTACTGTACGATGTACTGTACTACACTTTGATCTGTACCATGGACAAGTGTGAATGTTCAGCCACTATTGCACTCTGCATACAATGAGTGCTTCTTTGGCCTCAAATGTACTCCATACAAACCCTCGATGTTTATCGTGCGGTGCTACCCATAGCCCCCTGTTTACACTGTACTGTACTGTACTATATGTTACTACGCTTTGATCTGTACCATGATCCAGTCTGACTTCAGCCTCTACTGCACTCAACATACTATGGGTGCTTCTTTGACCTCAAATGCACGTTCAATCCCTTAGCATTTATCCTGCGGTGCTACCCATAGTCCCCAGTTTATACTGTACTGTACTGTACTGTACTATATGTTACTACACTTTGATCTGTACCATGATCCAGTCTGACTTCAGCCTCTACTGTACTCGACATACTATGGGTGCTTATTTGACCTCAAATGTACGTTCAATCCCTTGGCATTTATCGTGCGGTGCTACCCATAGCCTCCTATTTACACTGTACTGTACGATGTACTGTACTACACTTTGATCTGTACCATGGACAAGTGTGAATGTTCAGCCACTATTGCACTCTGCATACAATGAGTGCTTCTTTGGCCTCAAATGTACTCCATACAAATCCTCGATGTTTATCGTGCGGTGCTACCCATAGCCCCTTGTTTACACTGCACTTTAATGTACCGTACGGTACCCTACTATGCTTTGATCTGTACCATGGATCAGTGTGAATCTTCAGCCTCCACTGCACACTGCATACTATGGGTGCTTCTTCGGCCTCAAATGTACGTTCAATCCCTTAGCATTTATCCTGCGGTGCTACCCATAGCCCCCTGTTTACACTGTACTGTACTGTACTATATGTTACTACGCTTTCATCTGTACTGTGATCCATTCTGACTTCAGCCTCCACTGCACAATGCATACTATGGGTGCTTCTTCGGCCTCAAATGTACGTTCAATCCCTTAGCATTTATCGTGCGGTGCTACCCATAGCGTCCTATTTACACTGTACTGTACTGTACTATATGTTACTACGCTTTGATCTGTACCATGATCCAGTCTGACTTCAGCCTCTACTGTACTCGACATACTATGGGTGCTTATTTGACCTCAAATGTACGTTCAATCCCTTGGCATTTATCGTGCGGTGCTACCCATAGCCTCCTATTTACACTGTACTGTACGATGTACTGTACTACACTTTGATCTGTACCATGGACAAGTGTGAATGTTCAGCCACTATTGCACTCTGCATACAATGAGTGCTTCTTTGACCTAAAATGTACGTTCAACCATTAGCATTTATCGTGCGGTGAAACCCATAGCCTCCTATTTACACTGTACTGTATGATGTACTGTACTACACTTTGATCTGTACCATGGACAAGTGTGAATGTTCAGGCTCTATTGCACTCTGCATACAATGGGTGCTTCTTTGGCCTCACATGTACTCCATCCAAATCCTCGATGTTTATCGTGCGGTGCCACCCATATCCCCTTGTTTACACTGTACTGTAATGTACCATACGGTACCCTACTATGCTTTCATCTGTACCATGGATCAGTGTGAATCTTCAGCCTCCACTGCACACTGCATACAATGGGTGCTTCTTCGGCCTCAAATGTACGTTCAACCCTTAGCATTTATCCTGTGGTGCTACCCATAGTCCCCTGTTTACACTGTACTGGACTATATGTTACTATGCTTTGATCTGTACTATGATCCATTCTGACTTCAGCCTCCACTGCACACTGCATACTATGGGTGCTTATTTGACCTCAAATGTACGTTCAATCCCTTGGCATTTATCGTGCGGTGCTACCCATAGCCCCCTGTTTACACTGTACTGTACTGTACTATATGTTACTACGCTTTGATCTGTACCATGATCCAGTCTGACTTCAGCCTCTACGGCACTCTACATACTATGGGTGGCTGGGTGCTTCTTTGACCTCAAATGTACGTTCAATCCCATAGCATTTATCCTGCGGTGCTACCCATAGTCCCCTGTTTATACTGTACTGTGCTGTACTATGTTACTACGCTTTGATCTGTACCATGATCCAGTACAGATCTGTACCATATGTTACTACGCTTCAGGCTCTATTGCACTCTGCATACAATGGGTGCTTCTTTGGCCTCAAATGTACTCCATTCAAATCCTCGATGTTTATCGTGCGGTGCCACCCATAGCCCCCTGTCTACACTGTACTGTACTGCACTATATCTTACTATGCTTTGATCTGTACCATGATCCAGTCTGACTTCAGCGTCCACTGTACTCCACATACTATGGGTGCTTATTTGACCTCAAATGTACGTTCAATCCCTTAGCATTTATCGTGCGGTGCTACCCATAGCCCCCTGTTTACACTGTACTGTACTGCACTGCACTATATCTTACTACGCTTTGATCTGTACCATGATCCAGTCTGACTTCAGCCTCTACTGTACTCTACATACTATGGATGCTTCTTTGACCTCAAATGTACGTTCAACCCCTTAGCATTTATCCTGCGGTGCTACCCATAGCCCCCTGTTTGTACTGTACTGTACTGTACTATATGTTACTACGCTTTGATCTGTACCATGATCCATTCTGACTTCAGCCTCTACTGTACTCTACATACTATGGATGCTTCTTTGACCTCAAATGTACGTTCAACCCTTAGCATTTATCCTGCGGTGCTACCCATAGTCCCCTGTTTGTACTGTACTGTACTGTACTATATGTTACTACGCTTTGATCTGTACCATGATCCAGTCTGACTTCAGCCTCCACTGTACTCTACATACGATGGGTGCTTCTTTGACCTCAAATGTACGTTCAATCCCTTAGCATTTATCCTGCGGTGCTACCCATAGCCCCCTGTTTGTACTGTACTGTACTGTACTATATGTTACTACGCTTTGATCTGTACCATGATCCAGTCTGACTTCAGCCTCCACTGTACTCTACATACGATGGGTGCTTCTTTGACCTCAAATGTACGTTCAATCCCTTAGCATTTATCCTGCGGTGCTACCCATAGTCCCCTGTTTGTACTGTACCGTACTGCACTATATGTTACTACGCTTTGATCTGTACCATGATCCATTCTGACTTCAGCCTCTACTGTACTCTACATACTATGGGTGCTTCTTTGACCTCAAATGTACGTTCAACCCCTTAGCATTTATCGTGCGGTGCAACCTGTAGCCCCTCTTTACACTGTACTGTACTGTATAATGCATGGCCGCAGAAATTACACGTCTGCCTCTAAATTCTCATTCTTAATTGTGCGCAACTGACTCTGGCCGGCACTGTTTTCATTGTAGAAACCTGCGAAGAGCACTGCCACGTTTGATTAAAGTGCGAACGGGTAAAACTGCACGTTCCATGTCAGTACCTCGACCAACATGGCGGCTGGTGATTGCCTTCCTGCTGGAGTATTAATGAGTTTCTATTATAACCTAGTTTACATTGTTCATTCAATGGTGTCTTCTTCTGGTGCGCAATATGATGGATGGGCCTGTGTTAATTAAAAGCATTATTTACTGAAGCAGTAAAGGGCTTGTTGTGTTGTGCACAGTGACGTCTGTGGGCGTTTTACCCTCAATCTGGAGCAGTGTCAACTTGCTTGTTCACGCGGATTATCTCTGTCGCGCGACACACGATCGGTTTGCTGTTGTTTCGGGTGCTTATGGTTGTTCCAGCACAACTTCAGGCTGAGCATTCGATGCCAATGCAAGACGCGTTTAGTCAACCATCGGAGTCGCAGGTCCTGCAAAACCCATGCGAGGTGTCCATGGCTCGTCACCCATGATCCATCGCCCTGAAGAGAGAATAACAGCAACATGGACAGCAGCTGCCATTTAGCAACTTCGGTATAATCTCCGAGGAGCACTGGCTCTTTATATGCTCTATTAAGCTTGACAGATAAGAAATAATACTCTTGTGCTCTTGTCGGGACAAACTGGAAGCAACACTCGATGAAGGCGTCGACGAATGTCGTAGTTAGCACGGTTGATAAACAAGGAGGTGACAGTCACTTTTGGTCATTAAAACTAAACAGGCTGTCTGCTGGTACAGACATATCTTGTCTATATCTATACGTACTATATCTTGCTTGAAGTTTATCCCACTTCTACGTTGGTCTAAGTCTGGGAGCATGCTCATCAACATGTGTGTGCATCATATGGGTATAGTGAGCTGCATTGCCTTGGATGTTTGTATACAAGATCGAGGCTCGTGAAAGAGCTAACATCAATCACACAAAAAGTCAAACCGACACATAAAACACAAAAAATAAGGGGAGCGGTAGACAAGATGGGGAGAGAGGGGGAAGGACACAAACACAACATTTGAGAGCAGGGACATTGAGAGAACCGTGGGAGGGAGAGGGCTTGTGGGGAGGTGGGAGAGGGCTTGTGGGGAGGTGGGAGAGGTATAAAACATATGGACACTGCAAGGACTTCCAGGAGAGAAGTTCGAATTTCAAAAAGGTGTATCTGGGGTGAATTAGCAGGGGTAGAAAAGATCAAGGTTTTGGATGGGGGAAGATAAGAGATGGTGGTGAACAGCTGTTTTAAAGACCTGGAGGGATGATTGGGATTGAAGAGAGTGAGGGAGTTTGTTCCAGAGGCGGGAGAAAAGGGGAATGAAAGAGTGAAGATGAGCAGAGAGTCTTGATTTTGGTAGTTTAACCATAAGAGGGTTGCTGGCAGATCTTATGCGACCTGTAGGAATATTTTGCACTGGTTATCTCCACGCTTTTTGAAAAAAAATCTATCTTTCCGTCCATCCATCTGTCTGTCCATCTCTCCATCCGTCATGCTATCTCATCCTAAACTGTGTTGCAGAAATTCACCAAACCTGGTAGTTATGATCACCACATGGCAGGAAGTTGCGAGAGCAGGCCATGTTTGGCCCCACCCCCTCAGCGAAACTTTGTATATGTGCAATCAACATTGGGGGGACACATGAAATATGTAATTAATTTTTGGATTTGACCCCAAGGTTCATGTCCCAAGAGTTACTAGGGGTCAAAAGGGGAAAAACATTACTCAAAATTTTATATTGAGTCATTCCTGGTCGAACTTTTTGCCATCTTTCAACTTTGCTTTAGTGGGAAGCATGGGGATTTGCGATGGCGTGCCATCGCCTTCATTCTGGTTGCTTCTTTTTCTGGACTTTTTTTTTCAATTGCTCAATGTTGATCTACTCGTGATTGTTACTGGGTGGCGGTCATGGTGGCATGGTTAACGGTTGTTAATCCTTTTTTTTGTGCAAATCCTGCATGTTGATCTATATCGTTAGTGTGGCAGTCATGGTGGCATACACAGTTAGTGGTTTGGAATCCTTTTTTTGCATTGCTGCATGTAGATCTAATTGTTGGTGTGGCAGCCATGGTGGTATACTTGGTGGTTGTGAATCATTGTAGTGCATTAGTGCAATGGTTATTTTCTTGCTTTGTTACAAATTGCTTGGTTATTTTCCTTTTTTACAGGGTCGAAGGCTCATGGAAGAGCTTCAATACAAATCACACACACACACACACACACACACACACACACACACACACACACACACACACACACACACACACACACACACACACACACACACACACACACATCTCGTTTTTTCATTTCTGTTCCTCACAATTCTATCTCTCTCTTTCACACACACACACACACACACACACACACACACACACACACACACACACACACACACACACACACACACACACACACACACAAAGACGGATACATCTCCATTCGCAAGAGTTGCCAAACCATGGGGTTTATCCATTCTCTATCCTCTACATGCTGAGCCAAAAGGTTAAAGGTCAGCATCACCTAAAATCATCAATTTCCATCTAATTGACCTGAATTTTTAAGAATTTGCATATTGGGTCACTGAATTGGTTCACTAATCGAAAGCTACAAGCTGATTTTTTTTTAGATCAAAAGGTCAAAGGTCAAGGTTGCGTAAAATTGCCAATTTTCACCCGATTGACCTGAAATTGAAAGAATTTGCATATTGGGTCTCTGAATTGGTTTACTAATCAAAAGGTAGACATCGATTGTTTGTTTTTTTAAATCAAAAGTTTAAAGGTCAAGGTTGTGTAAAATTGCCAATTTTCACCCGATTGACCTGAAATTGAAAGAATTTGCATATTGGGTCTCTGAATTGGTTTACTAATCAAAAGGTAGACATCGATTGTTTGTTTTTTTAAATCAAAAGTTTAAAGGTCAAGGTTGTGTAAAATTGCCAATTTTCACCCGATTGACCTGACATTTAAAGAATTTGCATATTGGGTCACTGAATTGGTTCACCAATCTCAATGTACAAGCCAATTATTATTATTATTATTTTTTAGATCAAAAGGTCAAAAGTCAAGATTGTGTAAAATTGCCAATTTTCACCCAATTTCACCCAATTTCACCCAATAATTAATTAAAAGTGTTTGCATATCGGGTCACTGAATTGGTTCACTAACCAAAAGGTAGGCATTGATTGTTGTTTTTAGATCAAAAGGTCAAAGGTCAAGGTTGCATAAAATCAACAATTTTTGTCCAATTGACCTGAAATTTTAAGAATTTGCATATTGTTTCACAGAATTTGTTCACCAATCAAAATCCCACAATCACCAGACATATAACACCCCTTGATTTTTTTTTTTTTGTGTGAATTTGTCAAAGATGTTGTCTCTGTTCTCGGATCATAGCTGCATGCGCGCTGGTGGACGCAAACATGGTGAGCCGAACATGGCAAGAACTCCTGTAACTGCCTTGATGTCCTGCATTGAAGTGTATTGATTGTGTGCACAAAACTTTGAGTTTCGGTATCATAAACCAAAGGGTATTGTTCTCTCATTTGTGGTTCTAAATATATTACCAACCAAAGTTGTCTGGATCTTTTTGGAACACCCTGTACATGAAGATATTAGTTTGCATAAGTTATGTTACAAAACAACATTAGATTGTCTCAAAGTCAGGGATGCTGTTTGAAAGTTTTCTCTTTGTTTGCAAAGCCCTTAATGTTTACCACTTTGTTTGCCAATCTGGCTATCCTTTTGTCAGTTAAAAAAAAAAAGTTTTACATGCTTCTTTTTTTATTTGTCTTTGTGTCTTCTGTTTGGCACATCTTGATCTTAGCCAATACTAGTATTAATTAAAACTAGAGCAAAGTCGATGGCGCAACATCGCAAGTCCCCATGCTTTCCACCTAAAGCAAAGTTGAAAGATGGAAAAAAGTTCTACCAGGAATGACCTGATATCAAATTTTGAGTATAAAAAAAATCTTCCATTTTGACACCTGTGACCCAAAGTCCCCACCCCCTGGGGCATGAATCAGGGTATAAATCCATAAAATTGTTACATATTTCATGCATCTCCCAACATCGATTTCCTATACAAAGTTTCATTAAAAAACGTTTTTTGACCTTTTGACCCTACCAGAGGGGGGTGGGGCCAAAAATGATACCACTCTTGCACCTCTGTGTCATGTGGTGATCATAACTACCAAGTTTGAATTTCTTCACAACCGTTTAGGAGATAGCGTGATGGACGGACAGACAGACAGAACTGATTACGATAATGAGAAAATGAAGTGTACAAAAACAAAGCTTCATAATAGTAATTCTATATATAATTAAAAGGACTGTGTCTGTCTCTCCGTATCTCTCTCCGTTCCCTCTCTTCTCTTTCACTCCTTCACGCATATTCAACAAACGTATGCCGAATTAACAATGTCTTACAATTCTCCTCATGCCATCTCAATTAACTTTCATCATCGAAACCATCCATCTAAATTAATGTTAGCTCTTACACGAGCTTGTCTACAAAAACAAAAACAAACAAACAAAAAAATGTAAATAATTTTATCTCTGAAACCGCTTTACCCTATCGATGCGAATTTTTACAAATATCATCTAGCACCATTGCTGCATATAGTTTGAAAATGATGATGTCATTGGTCACGTGGTTTGGCAGCCATCTTGGATTGAAAAACTAACATCATCTGATCAACACAAAACTTCACAAATGTGATCCCTACCCATACATATGCAGAGTGTACCTTTTTTCTCTAGTTTAAGGTCATATATCACATGGTGTGGCAGCCATATTAGCTTGAAAGCCAATATTTAAAAAAAATCCCTTCTCTGCAACTGCTTCACCGATCGATGTGAAACCTGTCATGGCTGGTGAAAATGTGATACTTGAAAACAGCTGAAGGGATTTAAATCAAACTTGTTTATTTTTAGGACAGAACGAGGGCATCTACCCGTTGTGGGACTATGCGGAGGCATATTGGCAACAGTCACATTGCTCTAGTTTTCCCATGCTTTTTGAAAAAAACTGGGCTGTTAGGATTGTTGTAATCCCCTTTGTAATCGGTTCCGTTTGTCTGTCCAGGTCCATCCATCACGCTATCTCCTCCTAAACAGTGTGCAGAAATACACCAAACTTGGTAGTTATGATCACCACATGGCACAATGGTGCAAGAGCAGTATCATTTTTGGCCATGCCCCATCTGGCAGCGTCAACAGGTCAAATATCAAAAAGTGCAATTACAAGACCATTTGAAATCATTTTTTAAAAGAAACTTTGTATGTGCAATCAACATTGGGGGACGCATTAAATATGTAACGATTTTCTTTGACCCTGGGTTCATGCTCCAAGGGGTGGGGACTCAGGGTCACAGAGGTCAAAACAGGAAAATATTTTTTTACTCTAAATTTGACAGTGGGTCATTCCCTGTGGAACGTTTTGCCATCTTTAAACTTTGCTTTAGGTGATAAGTATAGGAATTTGCGATGGTGTGCCATTGACTTCTCTCTCGTTTCATTTTTTCAAAAAGCAACTGCATAGGTACAGATGTAAATCCATCGGAAAGCAAAAAACAAGTATCATTTAAGATCTAGATGGTGTTCATAGAATACTTACCCTGCGCAGCCAACTTGGTGCGAGCCAACTCTTCTGTTTTTGAAGGTTTTTTTTGCTTTGATCCAATATGGCTGCCAGCCCATGTGAACGATGACATCATAAATTTATATTCTTTAATATAATTATCGTGTAGATCATGCTCAATGAATTTTAAACTGATCAGACTAAGCGTTGTTCCTGTCAAATTATGACGTCATTATTTATGGCACCAATGACGTCATCGTTAACAACACCTATTCCCCATATGGAGTTCTTTACAATGAGCCGTGTTTCAATTTTTTCCATGGAGCGGTTTTGGAGATATAGAGGTGCAGCGTTTTTTGATGGCGCCTGTATTACATTACCGATGATGCCATAATTATCATTAAAATATTCTACAGAAGGAGGCACTCCTATGGTGAAAATTTAGTGTCCATCAGACAAACAGTTGCAGTGAAAAAAAAATTCATACTGATCAGATGAAGCATTATTCTTCTTGAATTATGATGTCATAACGAAAGCACCGATGACATCATTAATATGTCTGATTCCCCATGGGGAGTACTTGACAATACATCATGTTTCAATTTTTTCCATGTAGCGGTTTCAGAGATATAGAGGTGCAACGTTTTTTGATTTTTCCAAGATGGAGTCTGTATCACGTGACCTATGACATCATAATTATCACTAAAAATATCGAGCGCAGGGTAATTACAAGAACAGAAGTATAAAATAGATGAGTAGAAGATGAAATAGTCGATGATAAAAAGAAAACAAGACATCCAAAAATGCTGAATTGTATCATGCCACATTGTACCACTCACTGTCTCTTTGAGTGGACTCAAGTGACAACAGAAGTCCAAATCTACTGATGATTATTACATTAACCGTGGTGAGGCTATAAAATGAGATGGTTGGTCCAACCAATCGATGGTTAAGAACAACAACTTTGACATCACTACAAGGTCTTGGACCTTGGCAAAATTGCTCTCAGCAAAAAGCCATGATTACCAGAAAAAGGTGAACCAAACAGTTGCTGCCCAAATAATATATATATATATAAATGGTTTCGTCGGTTTTTCTCAAATATCCAAGTGAAAGTACACTTACAGTACGTCCCCTTTGTGTTCTTGACATACACGTGATAGACACACGCAATGACCGGATAGCCGAGTACTATGTACTTCTGAGCTGTTTAGTCTGGGTTTGACTCAAGTTGAGTTTGACTCTCAAGTTGGAAGGTTGAGCCATCAATGTGTGCGCAGTCCTCGGATGGACATGAAACCAGGTGTTCGGTCTGCTACCATAAGTTGGTGCATGTGAAAGAATCCACGATGTTCTTATGAAGAGTAGGTGAGTTATCGCCTGCACGCCAAAACCAATAATAAATTCCAATGTTCCTTAAATCTTCTGAATCAATACGATGTTTGGAAGATGATCCATGTATCCAAGTCTGTTGTAAATTCTTGAAATGGAATATCAATAACATCCATATGGGATTGAAAGCTTTTTGTTTTGCATTTCTTGGCCGAGCATTGTGTGGACAAGATTGAAAAATTGACTTGTGTTATTGTGTATGAACCTTTTTACTAGTATTAAGTAAGCTGCAGCAAAATTGGATCATAATATAAAATCATTTATTCTAAATGTGCCTACTCTACATCTCTCTGCACACAATTAGCCCTCCCACACCCCACAATCAAACCAACTCGTACAATGGACAAGACAGGCTGTGATGGACAGCAGAGACACAGGGGACAGCAGGTGGGAACTCCTACATTAGAAACCGTCAAATACAAGGCACAACAAAGGTATGGGAGAGAGAGAGAGGACGAAGAAAGAGGGTGAATAATGAATAAGGGGGGATCAGTAATTTCAGGACAATAGTCCCAATAAAACCTTATGCCTAGCAACGTATTACACAGCAGATGTGTAAAATCAGACAAAAAGAAGGAATTGCTAATACACTGACCATTTTGACCTAATTGACCCATTGCTAATGCTGACAAATGCTTTGTATAACTTGGTATGTCCTCAATACAAGATTTACCCAAGTTTTCCACTGAATATCATGCCAAGAGCTACTAGATCAACTACAGCATAGATGAGTATGTCAAGAAGTTGCAAGTTAAGGCCTAGGGGTGTCGAGAGCTACCTTGTAATGGGTGTTAGTGTTGTTAACTCGCGGGTTAGTTTTGCATGTCGAGAGCTCCCTGGGATGGGGTGAGGGTGGTGTTAGCTCGCTGGTTAGTTTTGCATGTCGAGAGCTCCCTGGGATGGAGTGAGGGTGGTGTTAGCTCGCTGGTTAGTTTTGCATGTCGAGAGCTCCCTGGGATGGAGTGAGGGTGGTGTTAGCTCGCTGGTTAGTTTTGAATGTCGAGAGCTCCCTGGGATGGGGTGAGGGTGGTGTTAGCTCGCTGGTTAGTTTTGCATGTCGAGAGCTCCCTGGGATGGAGTGAGGGTGGTGTTAGCTCGCTGGTTAGTTTTGCATGTCAAGAGCTCCCTGGGATGGAGTGAGGGTGGTGTTAGCTCGCTGGTTAGTTTTGCACTACAAAATAGAAAAAGTACCCGGTGTTGCCGGATAAGAATGAGTCGCTTCCTGGGAGGAGGGAAGGAGAGGGGAGGGGGTGGGGGGAGGATAGGATGGAGGGGGAGGAAAAGGGAAGGTTAAGAGGAGGGGAAGGGAGGGGGAGGGAGGTGATAGTTAGTATATTGCACAAAAATGTTAATCAATAAAAAAATGGGTACGTAAAAACAAAAAGGGAGTTCTGTCTACTGTAACGCCATGGTTTGCAAAAGCAGCCTGAATAGCGTTCACCAAGTGGTGGTTCATCATATTCCAAAAGAGTGTTATAACTCACCCAAACTTCCCCCACCTTGTGACTAATTAATTAAGAGCCCTCGCTAAGCGGTTTAAGCACTCCAGCAAGCACTCCAAAAAAAATGGATGACAAGGAACGGCTGGCTTGGCAAGCGATATCAAGCTGATTGCTACTGGTTGAAATGGCCGAGGAATAAAAATAAAAAAAATCTCATGTACAGTGGAGTGATACCCTCTACCATGGAAGTATGAATTAAGTAAAAAATTATTATTACGTTAAATTAAAAAAAACTAACCCCAGAACGTGAATCACAGCCTCGCTTAAATAAATGAATATATACGCTTAGTTATAAAATCGTGAGATATGGTCAATTTTGTCAGATTTCAGTCCAAATTTGGACATTTATTTAGTCTACAGCATCCAATCCTCATATCCGAATCCAGATTTTGATGATATGCTTCAATTATGCAATGATAAATCGATCGTGTTTCCAAGGCAAGGCACATTTGAATAGGCCAAAACAAAATGGCAGCTTAAGATCCCAGCGAGTGGTAGTGGGCTGACCAAGATGGCGGGCCGCCATATTGGTGACGCTTTTTGGGTTTTTTCTTATGAGCACCTCGTTAATCATCTTACAAAAGGGTGTTATAACGCACCCAAACACCCATTTTTGCATCATTGCAATCTGTTGGAGGTCCAGGTGGATGCATGCAAAGTTTGGGGCCACTAGGTTTCATTGTTTTGGAGTTATGGAGAAGACGGACACTGCCTTTTATTATTATGGAAGATGTTGAGAGCTCCCTGGGATGGGGTGATGGTGTTGTTAGCTTGCTGGTTAGTTTTGCTTGTTGAGAGCTCACTGGTATGGGTTGATGGTGTTGTTAGCTCGCTGGTTAGTTTTGCATGTTGAGAGCTCCCTGGTATGGGGTGATGGTGTTGTTAGCTCGCTGGTTAGTTTTGCATGTTGAGAGCTCTCTGGTATGGGGTGATGGTGTTGTTAGCTCACTGGTTAGTTTTGCATGTTGAGAGCTCTGGTTTGGGGTGATGGTGTTGTTAGCTCGCTGTTGGTTAGTTGGTTAGTTTTGATCCCTCGCTTAGTTTAGTGGTTAGTTGGTTAGTTTTGCTCGTTCTCTGGTATGGGGTGATGGTGTTGTTAGCTCGCTGGTTAGTTTTGCATGTTGAGAGTTCACTGGTATAGGGTGTTGATAGCTCGTGGTGTTTGTTTTGCATGTCAATTGCTTGCTGGTTAAGGATGTTGAGAGTTCACATGTTCGTTTTGAGTATCTTGAGTTTGTGGATTCATTTTGTGTGTAGAGAGAGAGCTCCCTCGTTAGTTTTGGGTCTCATGAATTCCTGGTTAGATTTTTTTGATTTTTTGAGCTTGTGGGTTAGTTTTGGGTCTCGTGAATTCCTGGTTTCGTTTTGGATTTTTAGAGCTTGTGGGTTAGTTTTGGGTCTCATTGTGTCCCTGTTTAGTTTTGGATTTTTAGAGCTTGTGGTTTAGTTTTGGGTCTCATTATGTCCCTATTTAGTTTTGGAATTTTAGAGCTTGTGGGTTAGTTTTGGGTCTCGTGATTTCCCTGCTTTGGTTTTGCATTTTTAGAGCTTGTGAGGGAGTTTTGGTTCTTGTGAGATCCTGGCTTAGTTTAGGATTTTTAGAGCTTGTGGGTTAGTTTTGGGTCTCGTGAGTTCCTGGCTTAGTTTTGTATTTTTGGAGATTGTGGGTTGGGTTTGTGTCTCGTGAGTTCCCTGATTAGTTTTGGATTTTTAGAGATTGTGGGTTAGTTTTGTGTCTCGTGATGTCCATGCTTAGTTTTGGATTTTTAGAGCTTGTGGGTTAGTTTTGGGTCTCGTGATTTCCATGCTTAGTTTTGGATTTTTAGAGATTGTGGGTTAGTCTTGGGTCTCATGGTGTCGCTGCTTAGTTTTAGAGTTTTTAGAGCTTTTGGGTTACTTTTGGGTCTCGTGAATTCCTGGCTTCGTTTTGGATTTTTAGAGCTTGAAGGTTAGTTTTGGGTCTTGTGAGTTCCTGGTTTAGTTTTAGATTTTTAGAGATTGTGGGTTTGTTGTGGGTCTCGTGAGTTCCTGGCTTAGTTTCGGATTTTTAGAGCATGTTGGTTAGTTTTGGGTCTTGTGAGTTCCTAGCTTAGTTTTGGATTTTTCGAGATTGTCGGTTAGTTTTGGTTCTCATGAGTTCCTGGCTTAGTTTTGGATTTTTAGAGATTGTGGGTTAGTTTTGGGTCTCGTGATTTCTTTCCCAGCTGCGTTTTCGGTCTTGAAATGGTCTTTCGGTCTTGAGCTTGTGGGTTATTTGTTGGTCTTGAGAGCTAACGAGTTGGTTTTTGGGTCCTGCGAGCTTTCAGGTTTATTTTAAGTCATGAGAGCTCGCAGGTTTGGTTTGGGCGCACCGCTTATTTTGGGGTATTGAATAGTCACATGGTAGTTTGGTGTTTCCAGAGCTCACAGGTTAATGTGGTTTACTTTTAGTCTTTGCTTTGCACATTATCTAGCTTGAATTGCAGTCTTCTTATTACTGGACCTTTGTTGCGCAGCTTACACAGATCTACTTGTCTGCATTGCACCAACATTATATTATGACAATATTTCACATCAAGAAGCAAGTTTATGGATATTCTCCGTGCTTTGTATGATGCCACAGTGAGACGGAGTATTTGTTTTTCTCACCTACACTTCTAAAAGTGCCATCAACGCTCCTCTAGTTGTAGCTGTTTTTTAAAGTAATTCTTCATTTGTATACAGCACAAGGCTGTGGGGGAGCATCATTGGCTATGTGTGTGGTTGTGTCGCTGATGCAATGCTCTCTGCTGGTTAAGGCAGGAATTTGTAATTTATTCATAGTGCCGGCAATAGCTCACCTACTTTTTGCGATGGACACAGTGGGATCTTTAACGTCCACTAACAAATGCTGGCAGACGGGATTCCTGTTTAACATTCAGCTAAAGGATGGCACACACATTGATGAATCACCCTGCCTATGAGATACCGGGATGACAGTTTATAGCTGGCTCAGCATTCAAACTCAGGCTAGACAGCTTAGAGGTGAGTGTGTGTACCTCAAGGCCATCTAGTCAGCCCTTTTAAGTACTGGGTCTCCTCTACAGTGCGTATCAAAAAAAAGGTAATCCGAATTCAAGGGGTTAATATGCAAAGGTTATTTATTTTTGACAATTTACATGTGGTTTACTAATTAAGAGGAGATCCTCAGCTTTCCATTGATACCTTCCATGCATCATTGCTGTCACACATGACCGAGTACATGTTCATTGAAAATGACAAGTTCAAATCGCATTTTTACAAGTTTGGCTAATCGATGCAAGTCAGGATAATTGGTGCAAAATGAACGTCAGATGTGAACCTTTCTCAGGAATGATTGGCCTTTATGCACCCACACCTTCAACATGTCCACCTCCCCTTTCAACACAAAGCTCACAGCGGCAGAGCATGCCCTGAACTGCTCGTCTCACCATAGCCGGGTCATTGCGCAAAGCATCCACTTCATGTCGAATACGGTCCTGCAATTCGTCAAGATCACGGGGAGGAGTTACGAACACCCTGTTCTTTAAATGTCCCCAAAGGAAATAATCACATGGTGTGAGGTCAGGTGATCTTCGCGGCCATTCCACTGCATGGTTGAGGGCGATGACTCGGTCTCCAAAGAGTTCCCTCAGTCGATCTCGGACAGCGATAAGACGATGTGCTGGGGCGCCGTCTTGGGCCCACCAGAGATATCTGAAGACACCACGAACCTGTCGCTCAAAGTTCTCCTCCAGCTGCGGTAAAACTTCATCATTGATCATCTGCAGATAGCTGTTACCATTGACATTCCTTTGAAAGAAAAATGGTCCGATCACCTGACCACTTCCACAAGGTCCCAACCAAACAGTCCACTTTTGTTGATTCATGTTGGTGTCAAAATTAAATTCCGGGGGTTGTCCTGTCGGTGCATATTCAAGAACATTATGGGTATTGACCTTGCCGTCCATGGCGAAAGCAGCTTCGTCGCTGATAATGAGATACCGCAGGAAATTGACATCTGCTTCGCAACGTGCTATCAACCATCCGGCAAGCACCAGCCTCCTGGCAAAATCCCCTGGCGTAAGTTGTTGCCGGATGTTAATCCGATATGGATGTTGATGGAGGTCCAGTCTTGTGATTCGGTTGAATGTTGCCAAAGGCAATCCCGTCCCATTTCGTCTTACGCTGGTATCCCTAGGATGCTCCAAAACATGCTGCCTTACTGCTGCAATGTTCATTTCCGATCGCCCAGTGCGCCTCCCACCAGAATTCTCCTTGTTGCGGTTGAGGCTAGTGCCATGCTCTTGGTATTTTCTAACATTCGCCCAGATGGTTTTGGCTGCTGGAGGCTCCCGTTCTGGGAAACGTTCCCTGAACGCATCACGAGCTCGCTGCAAACTTCCAGTTTGGTGAAAGGTTGTGACCATGAAGGTCCGCTGTTCAGTCGTAAGTTGAACCATCTTTTCAATAACTCAGACTGTCTCTAAGCCCATACACTGTAGGCCCATCTTAAATACCCATCTTAAACAAACGATGATGCAACCGACGATTACCAGACCACCTTAAAATTTTACATAATCAACTTGGCAGTCGACAAGTAATGTGTCCATTTCAAACTGTCTTGCACCGATTAGCCAAACTTGTAAAAATGCGATTTGAACTTGTCAGTTTCAATGAACATGTACTTGGTCATGTGTGACAGCAATGATGCATGAAAGGCATCAATGGAAAGCTGAGGATCTCCTCATAATTGGTAAACCACATGTAAATTGTCAAACTAAATAACCTTTATATATTAACCCCTTGAATTCGGATTCCCTTTTTTTTGATACGCACTGTATACGTACATGGTTGTGGTTTGATGTCAATGCGGGTTTATACTACAGCTGTACAACTTCACTGCCATTGGCTCATCGATCTAAGCATTATTAAAGCTCCATAAAAAGATATATAAAAGCGCATTTTAAATAAGTAACTTCATGGCTGTTGAACCAATGTACAACCTGCCACTCTTAAAGGACTCGTGAATTTCACCATGAACATCCCAGCCTGAGTGGCGTACCTCTGAATCAGCCTTTATACCACTTTGACCTGCAAGGTTAGGTCCACATGAAAATACTCCAGCAAGTAACCTCGTAGTCTCTTCTGTGCCCATCGTATCCTCATTGTGCCCTTTGTGCTGAACTTTTATTTTCTTCTATTTATTTCGCATACAGTCACGTGAAAAAGTAAGTACACCCCATGTAAAGTTTTGACTTTTTCAACATATTTCAACATACAGCTATTTGATCTTCATTTCAACAATATTGATAGATAAAGGTGATATAGTATAAAAAATATCATGAAACATTTCCATTTTGTAGTCCATTGTATAATTTAAATAAACATAAATGCAAATTTTGCATGTGGAAAAAGTAAGTACACCCTTGGCTCTAATAGGTGGTATTGCCCCCTTTGGCAGAAACAACCTCAAGTAGGCGTTTCTTATAACTGTCTACCAGTCTCTGACATCGACTGGGAGAAATTTTTTCCCACTCCTCCATGTAGAATTATTTCACCTGTGCGATGTTTGAGGGGTTTCTTGCATGCACAGCTCGTTTCAAATCCCCCCACAATATCTCAATGGGATTTAGATCCGGGCTTTGACTTGGCCATTCCAGAACCCCCCATTTCTTTCTTTTCAGCCATTCCTTGGTGGATTTACTGGTATGTTTAGGCTCATTGTCATGTTGCAAGGTCCACCTTCGGTTGAGGTTAAACTTTCCGACAGATGGCCTCACATTATCCTCAAGCACCCTCTGGTACAATGAAGAATTTATAGTGGATTCTATGATGGTGAGCTGCCCAGGCCCTGATGCAGCAAAGCTGCCCCAAACCATAATATTTCCACCACCATGCTTTACAGTTGGTATCAGGTTCTTGTGGTCAAATGCTGTCTTTGGTTTTTGCCAAACATGTCTTCTGGTACTGTGGCCAAATAGCTCTACCTTTGACTCATCTGTCCAGAGCACATTGTTCCAGAAGTGCTGGTCTTTGCCTAGGTGTTCATTGGCAAACTTTAGTCTTGCTCTGATGTTCTTTCTGGACAGCAAAGGTTTCCTCCTGGCACACCTCCCATGTAGATCAAATTTGTGCACCCTCTTTCTAATGGTAGACTCGTGCACTTTGACATCAACAGTGGCAAGAGCACCTGTAGGTCCCGTGATGACATTCTGGGGTTCTTCAAGACTTATTTCAGCATCGTGCGGTCTGCTCTCGGGCTGAACTTGCTGGGGCAGCCTGGCCTGAACAATTTGGCAGTTGTTTGGAATCTTCTCCACTTGTAGATGATCTTCGAGACAGTCGAATGATTGATTTCAAATTGTTTGGAGATCTTTTTAAATCCCTTCCCAGACTCGTAGGCATCTATAACCTTCTTTCTGAAGGCATCAGAGAGGTCTTTTGATCTAGGCATGGTGACGCCGCACACTTCAACAACAAAGAGCAAACCAAACTAAATGTCTGAGGTTTAAATCAGACAGGTTCCTCCAAGATCCTCTCTAACGATGTTCTAATCATTTGCACCTGAGCTGGTGCACCTGATTTTAATTTCAGGTATTTGAAGTGGTGATAAATGTAGGGGTGTACTTACTTTTTGCACATGCGAAATTTGCATTTATGTTTATTTAAATTATACAATGGACTACAAAATGTAAATGTTTCATGATATTTGTTATATTATATCACCTTTATCTTTCAATATTGTTGAAATGAAGATCAAATAGCTGTATGTTGAAATATGTTGAAAAAGTCAAAACTTTACATGGAGTGTACTTACTTTTTCACGAGACTGTATATGTATGATCAAGGCTCGTGGAAGAGCTAGAGCATAATATAAGTGAAGAAAATGGAAAGCGGTACACCAACAGCAAAGTAGAAGTGAGAGTGAGATCAAGCTGAGTGGGAGACGGACATGTGGGTTGAACAAGCTACACACAAGCTGAATGAAACACAGCAACAAGATGAAGGGGAAAGCTGGGACAAAACAGAGAAGGAAAAAAAAGCGACTGGAAAGAAAGTAACAAAAAATAGGTGAGAGAGAGAGAGGGGTACCTGCAGGGAAGAATGGGACTGAACAGACTGGGGAAGTTGGTTCCACAGGCAAGAGAAACGAGGAACAAATGAGTGGATGTGACCAGGGAGTCTGGATTTTGGGAGTTTAACAAGAAGAGGGTTACTGACAGACCGTGTGCACTCTGCATAAAGGTAGGAGGGACATGCCAAGAGAGGGCAGAGGGTGCGAAACCAAAAAGGAGGCAGTAGAATACAGAGGCCATCAACCTGCCTGCGATGTGAAATTGGCAGAGCTTAACACTCAGATTCATCGTGGGAGATCCCAATGATTTTGAGGATCTTACTTTCCACGGGATCAAGAAGGACAAGGTGTGAGGCAGGGGCATCCACCCAAAGGGGAGTGCAGTACTCCATCAAGCTGCGAATGAAGACCTTGTTGGTTGTCAAAAGTTCAGATTGGCCAAGGAAGGACCTTACATGATGAAAGATACCTGGTCGGCAGCTGACTTTGGAGGCCATCTTGGAAATACGGTTTGCCCAAGAAGGATCATGGCTGATGGTGAAACCTTTCCACCATCTAAAGTGGGAAAGACAGTATCCAGGAGCAGTTCGGTATGATAAGGTAGGATAGGTGTAAGGATTAAGGGTTTGGGAACATACAATTTGGAAGCAAACACAGAATTGAGGCATTCGGTCTTCCTGCGAGCAGAATCATCTGTGGTGCCATTTGAAGTGAGGGAAGTGAGGGAAGAGATGGAGTGGAAATATACACCAGAGAGTCCAGAGACAGACTTAACAAGGCACTACCGGGTCTTTGAAGAAGGGGACAGGTTTGAGAGTGCAGCCTTGAGGTTGGCCAGATGTTGTTTTCTGGCTCTCCTGAGAGTGGTCACGCAATTGTTCAGGGCTTTGTGAAATGATCTGATGTTGCCTTCGGCCGGATTTGTCTTCCAGGAAGAGAAGGCAAGTTGTTTGAAGGCAACTGCCTCACCACAGGATTCTGTGTACAGTGGGCGAGATGATAGGTATGATAACTGCAGACAAGCTGTTATAAATCTGTTAATAAGGGAGGCTGATGTTTTGCTGATTTGTTTTTGGACTAAGCATTATCACAAATTGCTTTAGGATGTTGCTTTGTCCTTTCAAATGTCTCATCCAGTCTATTGTTTGTCTATTACCCCCTTTCCATCTGCTCATTTCTTCATTTCTACATTATTCTTAATCCATCATTCTTGTTTTACAATCCCCTTGCTTTTTATTTTTGCATATTCCTCCTTCACTTGGGCCTGTTTCCCTTCTACGCTCCTGTTGTAACCCAACCTTTCCACCAACATTATTCTCTCTTATTTGTCTATATTTATTATATGTCTCTGCTGTCCATCAAGTTGAGCACTCGTTTGCCTTACCTACCCTTAAGCTCTAACTCCTATCAACACAATTGTCTTTGCTGTCTGCTCTAAGCTCAAAATCCAAATGTATGCCATCTCAGAATCCACTACAATACTCATTGCAGTCACAAGAAAGGGGGCATTTACATATTACATACACTGGAGGGAAAAAGGGAAGGGGGTATGTGGGAGTAGGAAGAGGAAGCTGCGGAGGCAAGAGAAAGGCTGCAAAACAGGAGGAGGCAATTGGGCTAAGGAGAGGAGAATGGAATGACACTATTATGAGGCATTCATGAGACAGGTAGATGGGGTGCGAGGGGTAGTGGTGGTCAAAATTCTACCATTTTTGCATGCATAATTATGTATACGGCTCAAATTCAAGCCCATGTTCAACAGCAACAAAGATCTTTATAACGATG
The DNA here is from genome assembly GCF_964187855.1 of Myxine glutinosa. NCBI lineage: Eukaryota > Metazoa > Chordata > Myxini > Myxiniformes > Myxinidae > Myxine > Myxine glutinosa. Next base: position 74,123,490 of record NC_136261.1, on the reverse strand, counting down.
CAAGTGGCACCCAAAAAATATGTGCAAGTGTTGATTTGGGTTTGCTAAAGAATTTGAGCAAAATTGTTGGAATATTTTGACAACTTCTCCCACTTCTCCAAATCCCCTATGCATTCCCCCATTCCTCTTTACTGTTGCTTCATCTCCTTTCTTCCTTCTTTCCTTACTCCACTTTGCTTTTGAAATGCACAATGGCCCCATAAAACGCAAAACTGCATTTGTTAGTTTATATTATGGAATATTGCACATGAATGTGAATTGATATTTAACTGTCGAATTAGGGACTACAGTGTGTGTGTATATATATCTATATATATATATATATATATATATATATATATATATATATATATATATATATATATATATATATATATATATATATATATATATATATGTGTGTATATATATTAGGGTGCATCAAACGCCCCATGATTTTCAAAAAGTTGTTGTATTTTAATGTCTATTCCCTCAAATGTTACACTTGTTGGTAGAAGTATGTATGCAAAAAATAGATGAAATCAGAGGTGGTCCTGGGTGGCCACCGGCCACTTTTATATATTTAGGGCCATTTAGGGCCACAGCTAAACTACTTTACAAGATAATGTAAAATTAACTACAAGATAATGTAAAATTAACCATTATACCTATATACAAAAGTAAAGTCCTACTTTTACTAAATGCCTAATATCAAACAGTTAAAACAACCTTACATGTCAATGTAAAATTAACCAAAATCGTTCTTCATATTACAAAGTTGTAGTACAGTGTTGTAGTATTGTACTTTCATTGATTAAAAGTTTGAAAATGTATTAAGCACAACGCCAATGTCACTACTCCAACTTTGCTCGTTTCCGCAAATTTGGCCTCGCTTTGCGGTCACATTCAACCACTTGAAGAAGATTTTGGAAGTGGTCTTCTCTTCTTGCAGTTGAGACAAAATCAGTTGCGAGCTTTACTGCTCTCTCCGCAGGGTCATTCACAACATTAAGCCCATCCACAATGGACTTGGCTGCCTTGAAGTGCTCATTGTTCTGCCAAGTGTCAACATCCTCTGTTAGGAAGGTCATATCTAGGTGAAGAAGGTTTACTGTAAACCACGAGTCCTCGTTCACAAGATCAGCCAGGGTTGTCGCTTCTGTAATTTTTGGAAATGACGGTTTGCCATATCCAGAACCGTAGCGGTGTTTTGGAGTGCTTGGCATTTCATCTGGTTGTATGGCCAGTAACACATCTGCAAGGGCACGACGATCCTTTTGAGGAATTGCATTGCTGAACAGTGCCAAAACAACCAGTTCTGGGGTTAAATACCACAAATGTCTATCAAAGGCTTTCACAGCGCTGACTGAAATGGTTGAGTTGACAGCTTTATAGTTGAGCAGAGTCTTGTAAAAGCACAAATCAAACCATGGGGCATTTGAAGCAGACTGACACATGAGCCACCAATCACAATAAATATAAACAACAAAAACAACAAACTCCTTCAGTTTTTTCTGTTGATGTTGTGTTGTTACAGTTCCTCGAGGTAGTAGAGAAATTTGCTCTTCAAGTAGGCATATTTTGATGGAATAAAGAATCTTTGACATCCACCTTGCTTTATGCATGGCCCCTGGTCTGTGGAGTGTTCCTTGTTTTGTGACATCATCATCGAGGACTACCTGGCAGAGTTGTGCCATTTCCTTGTAGTCTTCCCTACAGTATGAAGCGCTTGTGCGGATTGTGCTTAAAACCTTGTTTTTGCAGGATAAAAGCAGCTGTTGTGCATAGTCATTGTACATGGAAATGTCAATTTTGGTTAAACTTTCATTCTTTGCATGCGATATGCGTTCCCAATTCTTCTGGAATTTTTGGAACAAAGATACTTCTGGAGACTTTGATGCCTCAATTTTGAGAACGTCAAACACATGATCCAGGATTACCTCTCCAACATGATGGCGACATGCACACCACAGAAGAGCACGGTCCAGTTTTGATTGAATGGTAACACAGGCAGCTGTAACGTGTCCAGTGTTTGATGCTGTTGTG